>NC_067474.1:72322281-73030614 GCF_947179515.1 Apodemus sylvaticus
CATCCATCCATGGGTACCCATAAACATGCAAATATGTCTCACACACACACACACACACACACACACACAGCACACACAAAAAAGAGAAAAGGAAGTTTAGTCCTGCACCAGGATGACTATGCACAGTTCACAGTCCCTGTTTACACTTCTTAGAAACCCATTCCTCCCACCCCAGAATGAACTATTGCCCAGCCACATCCAGAGCTCTCCCCAATGACAGAGTTAAGCACAGCTATGCCTACTTAGTCACACCCCAGGAATATCTCAGTGCTCTTGTGCCTACAAACCTGTACAGCTCTCTTCTGGTCTTGCCCATGTCGTAGAAACAGGAAGTGTGCTTCATGGGAGAAAATCAGAATAGTCAATCAGCTTTGAGGCAGAGGAAATGGGGAGAAGTTATCCAGGGAGAAAACTGCACATTCAGGGGAAGTTTCTGGATCTATAACTTAACAGAAGTTTGGACCAACCAAGAGGACACATTTGTTAAATCTCCAACAATTCGCACTTATGTGTGTGTCTCATTGTACATAAATTACACATCAAAAAAAACTTACAAATTTTAACGCATGTTGATGCCTCAGAGGTACAGTAGAGCAGTGTCAGTGTAGAAGATACTTAACCCCTCCCCCTTGACTTTCATCTTTAATGGATGGTGGGAATGACTATGTAAAGATCACTTAAGGGATGGTTGGAATGGCGGATGTTTAGAGCAGGTGTCGAGAACAAAATGCAGACAATGGGCCTAGAAGTGTCTACTGAGAAATCTGTTCAGTTTTGCTGCATGTCTAAAAATGTCACATACTAAAACACTGGTGGGAAAGAGAAATCAACTCACATCATCAGACTGCATTAAATAAAGGATGATAAATGTACTGTGTTGCTATATTCAGAACTAACGACCTCCTCTACCTCTTGTAACCATGATTGTGTTTGGTGGTGGGGGAAGACAGAGAAGTAGGGAAAGAGAGAAATAGAGAATTTAATTGGGGGTGGGCACATGGGGTTGTGTGCAGAGACCACAGGAGGACCTTGGGAACCCTTCTTTGTTATCCACCATACACTCTTGAGATTGGGTCTCTCAGTGAATCCAGAGCAGGTTTGGCAGCCGGAAAGCCCAGGAGGCCCACCTATGTCCCTCCCACTTATCACCATGGTTACAGTGAAGTCATGTTTGGCATTTCCCCTGGGTGCTGGGATCCAAACTCAGGTCCTTGTGTTGCCTGTACAACCATGCTCCTGCCTCGTGAGCCGTCTCTCCAGCCCTTTCTCTGTCTAGTCATCTTAAAATTTTGGGATTACAACTCTAGTCTCTTCAAAACAGACTTCCACAACAGCCTGAAACCATAACCATTTCAGTTCAGCTCCAGTGACTTCTGACCCGCAGTGTGAGAACAGCAGCTAACCTAGAGGAGACAGATCATCTCCACGTGGAAGCTCACCACGTGCAGGCACCAGAAGAGAGCATCACCAATTCTGAAAAACCTGACCAAAGACCCCAGAGCACTTACAATAACCTTCAAGGCTTCATAAGTCACTAAATATCCTTCCTAACCATGACTGTTACCCACTGTTGTCCACTGCCACCCCCTCTCCTTCTTTCTCCTTCCAACTCAATCTTGAGATTATCTTAAAATTTCCATCTGAAATTTTTTCTAGGATGTATCTGTTTTCCTATCCTTAGCCAGAATCTCACAAGCAAATGCCTCCATAAATCCCCAGTTAGGGCTTTCAACAATTCAGCTCAGGGAACCTAACCAGTGTCTCTAACCCAAGAGAATTCTGTGCATTTGTGTCTATTTCCCAGCTGGAACGTTTCCTGGATTGGTCAAGATGATAGCCAGGTCAACTAGTGGTCCAACACAGTATACTGGAACATAAGAAAATCCAAGGAACCCACCAGAACATCTTGCTTTTTGGAAAAAGATCACATACCAGCTGCCTCTAGCAAAGCAGCTGCTTATACACAGGGGAGTAATGGCCATCCGTGAGGCTGGGTAGGCCATCTAAAGTAGCTGGATTTGAAAGAGCTGAGGGGAAGTTTTGAGGAGGTGATGGAGACTTGGCTGTGGAGCTAGACATGCGTGCTGTGTTTGTGTGAGTCCGAAAGGTCCGGCTCTAAGACTGACATACTAGCACAGTTGATGCTGGTACCTCTCCATTAAACTGGAGTACACCCAATAAGAACTCACATGGGAGACTGTAGGTCAGCTGGAACTGTCCTTTGCATGAGCACCACACACCTGGGTTCTCATGGCATCCTCACAACACCATCTCCGATGTGGAACGGGGCATCCATCAGCTGACAGCAGCCCAAGGGTTCCAAATCTGGCTTGGTTTTCCAAGTTCGAACTCCATTTTCTCCAGGGCATCTCTCAACATTTTCCTGGTACCTAAGGTTGCAGCTGCTTTCCTTGACCATGTTTAAGTTTGAATATGAATGGGGCTGAAGTCCACAGCTGCCTGTTCACAGTCAGAGTGATTTACTCTATGTTTTGGCTTCACGAGTTATGAGCTATTTGAATTTGGAAAATTATTTGGGCATTCCAAAATTGTAACTTGTTCATTTGTTTCAAAAATATGTGCTATATTATACTTTAGATTATAAAATGATCAAATGTCATAACTTTTGGATACTCCACTATGAGGATCTAAGATGTTTAGATAAAGTCACATAGGTTTTACATGTTATCTGATCTTTGTTTAATATAGAATTTATATTTGGACTTTAATCCTTGTTAAGTTGCCTTAAAAATAAAAATTAAATTTATTATTATTAAAAAGATATATAAGCAAGAAACATACTTCAGTGGTCAAACACTTATCTAGCATATTCAAGGTTCTGGGTCCAGCATACATATTCACAAAAAATATATGTAAATGGTATTATATTAAATAAAAGGAATTTTTTAACAGTAAAGACTGTCTACCATATCACCATAGGATTGAATAAAAGACAGATTTTCGAGATATATATTTATAAACTCCATTTTGAATTTCACAATATTGTTGCAGGAAATAAAAAAAAAAAAAAGAACTGTCTTGTTCCCGCTCTTGAGTTGGCAACTCTCTGCTCTGGCAGCCTAGCTGGCCATGCACCAGCGGGCAATGGCCAACCTGCTTTTATCTTGTGGAGACTCTGACTCAGAACTCCAAAATCTCTCCACCCAGCTTGCAAAGTTCCCTCTGGTGGGTAACTACCACACCCACCCCATGCTTCAAACCCCCCACAACCTTTGTTGTGCACTTCAGGCAAACCCACACCTGGCCAGTCGTACCTTCTCTCTTGAACCCAGACGAGCCACCACATGAAGGAAAATGCAACACAGACTTAGTTCAGAAACAACGGTAACTTAATTCCTGAGTTCAACAACTAAAATCCTAACTTGTAAGCCTTATGAATCTAAATCCTCTGGTGGTGAATCCTGATGTATCTGCCATTGAAACCAGGAGACACTTGTAATTACATTTTGTCCTCATGCTATCCCCATCCAAAAAGACCTAGCTCTCTCCATCTTCCTCTCTTCCTCCCTCCAACCCAGAAGTCCCGCCTACTCGCCCAGCGATTGGCTTCTTTATTCATTAGGGGATTGGTTCACAAGAACAGCACCAGGCCCAGCCACAACACAATATGTTACAAATGTGGATATGAATTAAGCAGTTTGCAAAAATATGAAACATCTTGCAAATGCTTCCTAATATTGCCATTATAATAGCTATTGTTACTATTGAACCAAAACTTCATTTTCCTAAACAATGATTAATTGCAAAACTATATTTCAATATTTAAGAAATAGGAGAAGCATCTTAAAAAATGCTCAACTTCATTAGTCATTAGGGAAATGCAAATCAAAACAACCCTGAGATTTCACCTTACACCAGTCAGAATGGCTAAGATTAAAAATTCAGGAGACAGCAGGTGTTGGAGAGGGTGTGGAGAAAGAGGAACACTCCTCCACTGCTGGTGGGGTTGCAAATTGGTACAACCACTCTGGAAATCAGTCTGGCGGTTCCTCAGAAAACTGGGCACCTCACTTCCAGAAGATCCTGCTATACCACTCCTGGGCATATACCCAGAGGATTCCCCACCATGTAATAAGGATACATGCTCTACTATGTTCATAGCAGTCCTATTTATAATTGCCAGATGCTAGAAAGAACCCAGGTATCCCTCAACAGAAGAGTGGATGCAAAAACTGTGGTATATCTACACAATGGAGTACTATTCAGCCATTAGAAACAATGAATTCATGAAATTCTTAGGCAAATGGATGGAGCTAGAGAACATCATACTAAGTGAGGTAACCCTGACTCAAAAGGTGAATCATGGTATGCACTCACTAATAAGTGGATATTAACCTAGAAAACTGGAATACCCAAAACATAATCCACACATCAAATGAGGTACAAGAAGAAAGGAAGAGTGGCCCCCTGCTCTGGAAAGACTCAGTGAAGCAGTATTCGGCAAAACCAGAACGGGGAAGTGGGAAGGGGTGGGTCGGAGGACAGGGGGAGAGAAGGGGGCTTGCAGGACTTTCGGGGAGTGGGGGGCTAGAAAAGGGGAAATCATTTGAAATGTAAATAAAAATATATCGAATAAAAAAAAGAAAACCTCAAAAAAAAAAAAAGAAATAGTATTATGATTAAAAGAAAACAGATCATATAGCCTGCTGAGAACTAAACAGAAGAACACAAATCTCGGAGAAGGATTTATAGATGTGTGTTGACGTTATATATGAATGAATTGGAACCTGGGTTTGAAAGTCATTAAAATATTACTATTCATCTCATTAGATTGGAGATTTTTTAAAACACCTTCCAAAATACTGACCATATGATGGCTTTTACAGCTGGACTTAAGGGTATATCTACTTGGGAGGGTGTAAAGCTTATGACATGGTCTCATGTAACCCAGGCTGGACTCCAACTTACTATGTCGCTAAGGATGTCCTTGAATCTTCCATTGAGCTCCACTTCTTAAAGGTCACCATATCCCAACATTGCTACTGTAAAGACCAAGCCATGACATGTAGATTTTTAGGGGATGTTTATCTAGACCACAGCAGTACGGAAAACACAAATTCAAGAACATTTACCAGGCATCATCTTGTCCTGCTTAGAGATATCCCTGCAGACCCTCATCTTATCCACCAGCATAATCCATGGTTACTTTTCTCTTCTCAAATTCATTTAGGCCTTACTAAATCTCTATCTCAGACACATGGATGGATGGACACAGTCTCTCAATGTGTCTCTACTGGGTGCAGTCTTAGGTTCTGTATAGTACCATGCATGGCTTCCCTGCAGCTGTACACTCTTTTCAATTCTTCCCTGATACACCGCCTCTTACTGGAAGCGAATGCATTATCTCAGGAAATACCATGTCACGTTATTCCTCTCCTTTAATCCATGCAACTTCCTGGCTGCTGTCCATGAGGGAAAGGAGATCCCTGGTACCAGATGAAGTTTGAGAGGGAAGAGAGAGTGTTGACTCTTTATAGAAGAATTCACAAAGGCAGTCAAGAGACTTAGCTTTTTCCAGTCAGTGTGTCTGTGCCTCTTAGAAGAGGCCAGAAAGTATAAGTAAGTCAAATTGGCCCTGCTTTGTTCTCCAGCCTGCCATGTTCTATGGCATTCATAAAGAGCTGTGTGGATAGTTTGATCCTTACATTTCAACACAGTCCCTGACATCTTAACTGACTTCTCTTCTAGTCCTTAGGGTGCAATCCCTTACCCATTGGAGTCAAGATCTTTGATTGATTAAGTAGACTTGATTTAAAGGTCTTTATCTTGTTAGTTAGTTTTATATCCTATGAATAGCCTAGTGGAAGAAACTTTCATGCAGCGGATTTTAAAAGTACAATGGAATACTATTCAGCTATTAAAAACAAAGACATTATGAATTTTCAGGCAAATAGATGGAACTTGAAAATATCTTTCTAAATGAGGTAACCAGAGCCAGACGAACACATGGTACACTCACTTATAATTGGACATTAGCCACAAAGTGCAGGCTAACCATGCTACAACCACAGATCCAAAGAAATTGGGTAGTAAGGAGGGCCCAAGGGAGGCTGTTCAAATCCCATAAGGAGAAACTAAAGTAGATAGAGAGATAAGACTGTGTAAGATTGGTGGTGAGGAGGAAAACGGGGATGCTGATCGGGTGTTGAGAGAGGACGTGGGAGAGGGCTGGAAGCAAAAATGGTGGGGGGGAATCTTTGGGACTAGTTGGAGGCCTGGGACAGGGGACAATACAAGAAGTCTATGATGGTGTCCCTAGCTGAGATTCCCTACCAAAGGGGTGTGGGTATAGAGACTGAAGAATCCACCTCCTGTAACCAGACAAGACTTCCAGAGAAGAGAGAGGAACATCAATCCACCCAAAATACCTTCAGCCCAAGATTTATTTTGTCTACAAAATGTGCTGGATTAAAGATGAAGCAGAAGCTGGGTGGTGGTGGCACACCTGTAATCCCAGCACTCTGGGAGGCAGAGGCAGGCAGAGGCCAGCCTGGTCTACAAGAGTGAGTTCCAGGACAGTCAGGGCTATACAGAGAAACCCTGTCTCAAAGAAAAAACAAAAAACAAAAAAATCCAAAAGACCAAAGATGAAGCAGAGACTGAGGGAACAGCCAACTGATTACTGCCCCAACCTGAGGCCTGTCCCCAGTGAGCGCCAACCCCTGCCACTCTGCTATGCTTGCAGGCAGGAACCAGCAGCAGAGATGGAAACACTTGAAGAAACCCACAGCCAAGCATCAGGTGGAGCTCAGGAGCCATGTGGAAGAGTGGGAGATAGAATTGAGCAAGCTGAGGGGTTGAGGACATTAGAAGAAGACCTACAGAGCCAACTAACCTGGAACCGTGGGGGCTCACAGAGCCTGGGCCACCAACCGGGAGCATGCAGGGGCTGGACCTAGTCCCCTACACATTTTTAGCACATTTGCTGCTTGGTCTTCTTGTGGGTCTCCTAACAAGTGGGTTGTCTTGGTCTCTGTTCCCTGCCATTGGATTTCTTACCTGGACTGACTAATTAGACCTCAGGTGGAGAGGAGGTACCTACTCCTACTGGGACTAGATGTCCCAGGGTGGGAGTTCCCAACGGGGGGGGGGGGGTAGGGGTCCCTCTTCTCTGAGAAATGGAGAGGGCATGGGGAGAACATGTAAGGGGGGAATGGGAGGAGAGGAGGGAGGGGGCTATGATCAGGATATAAAGTGAATAAAAAATAAATTATTAAAAAACACAAACAAGGCGGCAACAGCAGCAGCAGCAGCAGCAGCAGCAGCGGCTGGTCCAGAGGAAGGGCCATCAGCAGTAGAACCAAGCGGACAGGGTCCAGGCAGACCCGGCGCCCACGACCACTGGCCATCGCTGGCCAGCCAGGCTGCAAGCAGCGGCGGATTTACGGTGCCTTTCACCACACAGAAGCCACATCAGAACTCTGCCTCCCGCCTGTCAGTTACCAGGGCTACATATTGGTTCTCGGTCGCCAGAGAAATCAGACTGAGGTACGCAAATATAACCCGAGACCAACATCGCGGGGGTCTAAGCCCGACGGGCGTTGGCCTGCACCCAGGCCCTGGGCTGATCAGAGGTCCACCGGGGTGCAAACCTGGCCAGGAGGTTTTTTTCCTCCCGGGCCGGCGCGCGCACCACCACCATTTTGCCTAAGGGAAGTCAGGGAGACCTAGCAGGCAAAACCAAACCGGCTAACAGGCATAGCTCGAGGCGGACATAGCAGGGGTCTCAGACAGTCAGGCCCCAGACTGCCCCCAGGTCCTGAGCTGCTCGTTGGGCCATCTGTGTGCCGACCCAGCCAGGAGCTTGTTTGCCTGGGCCGGCGCGCACCGCCGCCATTTTGCCTACGGGAAGCCAGAGAGACCTAGCAGGCAAAACCAAACCAGCTAACAGGCATAGCCCAAGGCGGACATAGCAGGGGTCTCAGACGGTCAGGCCCTGGACTGCCCCCAGGCCCAGGACTGCTCGGTGGGCCATCTGTGTGCCGACCCGGCCAGGAGGTTGTTTATCGGGGCCGTTTGCGCACCACCGCCATTTTGCCTACGGGAAGCCAGAGAGACCTAGCAGGCAAAACCAAATCGGCTAACAGGCATAGCCCAAGGCGGACATAGCAGGGGTCTCAGACAGTCAGGCCCTGGACTGCCCCCAGGCCCTGGGCTGCTCGGTGGGCCATCTGTGTGCCAACCCAGCCAGGAGGTTGTTTATCCGGGCCAGTTTGCGCACCACCGCCATTTTGACTACGGGAAGCCAGAGAGACCTAGCAGGCAAAACCAAACCAGCTAACAGGCATAGCCCAAGGAGGACATAGCAGGGGTCTCAGACGGTCAGGCCCTGGACTGCCCCCAGGCCCTGGGCTGCTCGTTGGGCCATCTGTGTGCTGACCCAGCCAGGAGGTTGTTAGCCCAGCAGACTCTCCCAGCACTCTCAGGGAACTCGCGCATGCCACCATCCTAGCCACCTGACACACCCAATTAACACCCACAGCTGAGGGGAGCTTTGCACCAACATTGGCCTGCCAGGCTTTTGCCTAGACTCAGGGCCTGAGCAGCTAGGCTAGCCTTGTGTGCACCAACCCGGTTGGGAGTTCTGCTGCCCAGATCAGCCTGGGCGGCAGCACCACATATCCAAGTCATGCAAGTGGCTAGCTGGGTTTCCGGGCGGCCAGCTGGGAGAAGTCAGTGTGCTCCAGTGAATCCAGCGGGCCCCAGTGGGAGCCTTCGGGTGCCTGCTTTGGGATCTGAACAGCCTGGGCAGCAGCACCCTGTCTACAAGCAGCGCAGGAGGTAAGCTGTGCACCAGAGGCCAACTGGGAAGGGGCAGCTTGCACTGGTGAGTCCAGCACTGACAAGAAAAACTAACACCAGTGAGAACTAGATGGCAAAAGGCAAACGCAGGAACGTCACTAACAGAAATCAAGGCAATATGGCAACATCTGAACCCAATTCTCCTCTACCAACATGTCCTGGATACCCCATCACACCAGTAAAACAAGATTTGGATTTAAAATCACTGGTCATGATGCTGGTACAGGAACACATGAAGGACACACTTAAAGAAATTCAGGAGAAAATGGATCAAAAGTTAGAAGCCCTTGCAAGGGAAACACAAAAATCATTGAAAGAAATCCAGGAGAATACAAAAGCCAACAAGGAGGAAATGCAAAAAACACTTAAAGAAATACAGGAGAACTTTGATCAACAGGCTGAGGTCATGAAAGAGGAAACACAAAAATCTCTTAAAGAATTACAGGAAAACACAAACATGCAAGTGAAGGAGCTAAGCAAAACCATCCAGGATCTAAAATCAGAAGTAGAAACAACTAAGAAAACTCAAAGGGAGACAACTTTGGAGATAGAAAGCCTTGGGAAGAAATCAGGGGACAGAGATACAAATATCAACAACAGAATACAAGAGATAGAAGAAAGAATCTCAGATGCTGAAGATTCCATAGAAACCATGGACTCAACAGTTAAAGAAAATGCAAAATGCCAAAAGCTTGTAACCCAAAATATCCAGGAAATCCAGGACACAATAAGAAGACCAAACCTAAGGATTATAGGCATAGATGAGAGTGAAGATTTACAACTTAAAGGGCCAGCGAATATCTTCAATAAAATTATGGAAGAAAACTTCCCTAACCTAAAGAGAGAGATGCCCATGAATATACAAGAAGCCTACAGAACTGGACCAGAGCAGAAATATTTCCCGTCACATAATAATCAAAACACCAAATGTTCTAAACAAAGAAAGAATACTAAAGGCAGTAAGAGAAAAAGGCCAAGTAACATATATAGGAAGACCTATCAGAATCACAGCAGACTTTTCACCTGAGACTATGAAGGCTAGAAGATCCTGGGCAGATCTCATGCAGACTCTAAGAGAACACAAATGCCAACCAAAACTACTATATCCAGCAAAACTCTCAATCACCATAGATGGAGAAACTAAGATATTTCATGACAAAACCAAGTTTACCCAATATCTATCCACAAACCCAGCCCTAAAAAGGATAATAGGAGGCCAACAACAATACAAGGAGGGAAACTTCACCCTGGAAAAAGCAAGATAGTAACCTTTCATCAAACCCAAAAGAAGTTAAGCATTCAAATTTAAAAAATAACGTCAAAAATGATAGGAAGTAACAATCACTATTCCTTAATATCTCTTAACATCAATGGACTTAATGCCCCAATAAAAAGACACAGACTAACTGAATGGATACGTAAACAGGACCCTACATTTTGCTGCTTACAGGAAACACACCTCAGGGTCAAAGACAAACACTACCTTAGAGTAAAAGGCTGGAAGACAATTTTACAAGCAAATGGTCTCAGGAAACAAGCTGGAGTAGCCATTTTAATATCAGATAAAATTGACTTTCAACCCAAAGTCATCAAAAGAGACCCTGAGGGACACTTCTTGCTGGTCAAAGGAAAAATACAAAAAGAAGAACTGTCAATCCTGAACATCTATGCCCCAAATGCAAGGGCACCCTCTTTCGTAAAAGAAACTTTATTAAAACTAAAAGCACACATTGCACCTAACACAATAATTGTGGGTGACTTCAACACTGCACTTTCCTCAATGGACTGATCAGGAAAACAGAAACTAAACAGGGACACAATGAAACTAATTGAAGCTTTGGACCAATTAGATTTAACAGATATATATAGAACATTCTATCCTAAAACAAAAGAATATACCTTTTTCTCAGCACCTCATGGTACCTTCTCCAAAATCGACCATATAATTGGTCACAAGACAGACCTCAACAAATATAAGAAGATAGAACTAATCCCATGCCTCCTATCTGATCACTATGGAGTAAAAGTGGTCTTCAATAGCAACAGAAACAACAGAAAACCCACATACACGTGGAAACTTAACAATACTCTACTCAATGATACCTTGGTCAAGGAAGAAATAAAGAAAGAAATTAAAGACTTTTTAGAACACAATGAAAATGAAAACACAACATACCCAAATCTATGGGACACAATGAAAGCAGTGCTAAGAGGAAAACTCATAGCCCTGAGTGCCTCCAAAAAGAAAATGGAGAGAGCATACATTACCAGCTTAATGACACACCTGAAAGCCCTAGAACAAAAAGAAGCTACTTCGCCCAGGAGGAGTAGAAGGCAGGAAATCATCAAACTCAGGGCCGAAATCAATCAAGTAGAAACAAAGAGAACCATACAAAAAATCAACAAAACCAGGAGCTGGTTCTTTGAGAAAATCAACAAGATAGATAAACCCTTAGCCAGACTGACCAAAGGGCACAGAGAAAGTATCCAAATTAACAAACTTAGAAATGAAAAGGGAGACATAACAACGGAAACTGAGGAAATCCAAAAAATCATCAGATCCTACTACAAGAGCCTGTACTCAACACAACTGGAGAATCTGGAGGAAATGGACAATTTCCTTGACAGATACCAGATACCAAAATTAAATCAGGACCAACTAGACCATCTAAACAGTCCCATAATGCCTAAAGAAATAGAAGGAGTCATAGAAAGTCTTCCAACCAAAAAAAGCACAGGACCAGATGGCTTCAGTGCAGAATTCTACCAGACCTTCAAAGAAGAGTTAACACCAATACTCTTCAAACTATTCCACAAAATAGAAACAGAAGGAACACTACCCAATTCCTTCTATGAAGCCACAATTACGCTGATACCAAAGCCACACAAAGATCCAACAAAGAAAGAGAACTTCAGACCAATTTCCCTTATGAACATCGATGCAAAAATACTCAATAAAATTCTTGCCAACTGAATCCAAGAACACATCAAAACGATCATCCACCATGATCAAGTAGGCTTTATCCCGGGAATGCAGGGTTGGTTCAATATACGGAAATCCATCAATACAATCCACTACATAAACAAACTCAAAGAACAAAACCACATGGTCATTTCATTGGAAGCTGAAAAAGCATTTGACAAAATTCAGCATCCCTTCATGCTTAAAGTCTTGGAGAGAACAGGAATTCAAGGCCCATACCTAAACATAGTAAAAGCAATATACAGCAAACCGGTAGCCAGCATCAAACTAAACGGAGAGAAACTTGAAGCAATCCCACTGAAATCAGGGACCAGACAAGGCTGCCCCCTTTCTCCTTATCTTTTCGATATTGTACTTGAGGTACTAGCTCGGGCAATTCGACAACATAAGGAGGTCAAAGGGATACAAATTGGAAAGGAAGAAGTCAAACTATCATTATTTGCAGACGACATGATCGTCTACCTAAGTGACCCAAAGAACTCCACTAGAGAGCTCCTACAGCTGATAAACAACTTCAGCAAAGTGGCAGGTTATAAAATCAACTCAAGCAAATCAGTGGCCTTCCTATACTCAAAGGATAAGCAGGCTGAGAAAGAAATTAGGGAAATGACCCCCTTCACAATAGCCTCAAACAGTATAAAGTATCTTGGGGTGACTCTTACCAAACATGTGAAAGATCTGTATGACAAGAACTTCAAGACTCTGAAGAAGGAATGGAAGAAGACCTCAAAAAATGGGAAAACCTCCCATGCTCATGGATCGGTAGAATCAATATAGTTAAAATGGCCATTTTGCCTAAAGCACTATACAGATTCAATGCAATACCCATCAAAATCCCAACTCAATTCTTCACAGAGTTAGAAAGAGCAATTATCAAATTCATCTGGAACAACAAAAACCCAGGATAGCTAAAACTATTCTCAGCAACAAAAGAAAATCTGGGGGAATCAGTATCCCTGACCTGAAGCAATACTACAGAGCAATAGTGTTAAAAACTGCATGGTATTGGTACAGTGACAGGCAGGAGGATCAATGGAACAGGATTGAAGATCCAGAAATGAACCCACACACCTATGGCCACTTGATCCTCGACAAAGAGGCTGAAAACATCCAATGGAAAAAAGATAGCCTTTTCAACAAATGGTGCTGGTTCAACTGGAGGTCAGCATGCAGAAGAATGAGAATTGATCCATCCTTGTCTCCTTGTACTAAGCTCAAATCCAAATGGATCAAGGACCTCCACATAAAGCCAGACACTCTGAAGCTAATAGAAAAGAAACTGGGGAAGACCCTTGAGGACATCGGTACAGGGAGAAAGTTTCTGAACAGAACACCAATAGCGTATGCTCTAAGAGCAAGAATTGACAAATGGGACCTCATAAAATTACAAAGTTTCTGTAAGGCAAAGGACACCATCAAGAGGACAAATCGGCAACCAACAAATTGGGAAAAGATCTTCACCAATCCTACATCAGATAGAGGGCTAATATCCAATATATATAAAGAACTCAAGAAGTTAGACTCCAGAAAACCAAACAACCCTATTAAAAAATGGGGTACAGAGTTAAACAAAGAATTCTCACCTGAAGAACTTCGGATGGCAGAGAAGCATCTTAAAAAATGCTCAACTTCATTAGTCATTAGGGAAATGCAAATCAAAACAACACTAAGATTTCATCTTACACCAGTCAGAATGGCTAAGATTAAAAATTCAGGAGACAGCAGGTGTTGGAGAGGGTGTGGAGAAAGAGGAACACTCCTCCACTGCTGGTGGGGTTGCAAATTGGTACAACCACTCTGGAAATCAGTCTGGCGGTTCCTCCGAAAACTGGGCACCTCACTTCCAGAAGACCCTGCTATACCACTCCTGGGCATATACCCAGAAGACTCCCCACCATGTAATAAGGATACATGTTCTACTATGTTCATAGCAGCCCTATTTATAATTGCCAGATGTTGGAAAGAACCCAGGTATCCCTCAACAGAAGAGTGGATGCAAAAAATGTGGTATATCTACACAATGGAGTACTATTCAGCCATTAGAAACAATGAATTCATGAAATTCTTAGGCAAATGGATGGAGCTAAAGAATATCATACTCAGTGAGGTAACCCAGACTCAAAAGGAGAATCATGGTATGCACTCACTAATAAGTGGATATTAACCTAGAAAACTGGAATACCCAAAACATAATCCACACATCAAATGAGGTACAAGAAGAAAGGAGGAGTGGCCCCTGGTTCTGGAAAGACTCAGTGAAACAGTATTCAGCAAAACCAGAACGGGGAAGTGGGAAGGGGTGGGTGGGAGGACAGGGGAAGAGAAGGGGGCTTACGGGACCTTCGGGGAGTGGGGGGGGCTAGAAAAGGGGAAATCATTTGAAATGTAAATAAATTATATCGAATAAAAAAATTAAAAAAAAAAACACAAACAAACAAGCAAAAAGTAAGTATGGTTGCATGCCTGAAGCCCCAGGTTCAATTCTCCCCACCCCCCCAAAAAATTAAATAAATTTAAAGATAAAACTAAAAACAAATTTGTAATTACCAACTCTAAGATTATTAAGATATACATTTGCCAATAGCTAGAAGTGTCGACATTACCTTGGTCAGATTGCTTTTTTAGATTAATCGGTTATAAAGAAGTTTTCCTCTTTTTTTTTTTTTTTTTTTTTTTTGAGAAAGGGTTTCTCTGTGTAGCCCTGGCTGTCCTGGAACTCACTCTGTAGACCAGGCTGGCCTCAAACTCAGAAAGCCGCCTGCCTCTGCCTCCCAAGTGCTGGGATTAAAGGTGTGCGGCACAACCGCCCGGCTTCCTCTATTTTTTTTTTTTTAGATTTAATGCCTAACATTTTGTTTAGTTACATAAGTTCTTTTCATAAAAAAACAGTTTCAAGGTTTGCTGGTCTCATATCTGTTTCTAAACTTTGTTTTCCATTCTCTAAGCAAATGACCCTAAGGAGAACTTTGTTGAAGTTGATTAAAGAAACAGGTGGCATAAAGACAGAAAAAAATAATTTTGTGTTTTGCTCAGGGGCTCTAAAAAAGGATAACACCAGATGAGTCTGGCTAAGTTCTTGCAAGGACAAAGGTATCCAGGGCTGGCAAGATGGATCAGCAGGTAGATGCTTGCTGCCAAACCTGACAACCTGAGTTCAATTCTTGGGGTCCAGTGGTAAAAGGAAAGACCTGACCCCAGCAAGATGTCCTCTTACCTCTAAGTACAATCCACAGCATTCTCTTGCACTTGCACACACACACTCATACACACACACTCACACACACACACACAGAGAGAGAGAGAGAGAGAGAGAGAGAGAGAGAGAGAGAAAGTATATAAATGTAGTTGTGAGAATTACCCAGTAAAATCAGCAGAGACATTATCTTTTGTATACACAGAAATGGCAGTCAACAGTGTGCTAATTTCAGATTTAGTACCAGGAACTGCAGGCAGATCTACAAATCTCCAAACTTTATAGAAGTGTAGAAGGTGGACAGTGGTGCAAGACATTTCACTAGAATACAAAAAACCATGAGAGCCACTTCCCTGAGCCTTTCTCCCAGGCTGCAAATGGGGCCCCTCGCTCTGCCCTGCATGTGTGAACAGCTACATGCTGAGGGGCTGCTAGTCACTCTTTACATCAAAGCTGGAAACCAAACTACTCCAGTGACTTTAAAGCAAGTTAAATAAACACCCATTAGGAAAAAGAGGAAAAGCTGTGGCGGAGAAAAACCAAGAGCGTTTGAAACAATGCAAAGCAGCAGACACTACAGAGAACAACTCCCTCCTCCACCCTGTTGAGCAAGGCCAGGAGAATGACGGCCCCAAGCTTCTCAGAACCCAACTGTGATGGATGGAGCAACACAAGAAAGGACTTGCTGCCCAGTTCTGAGGAAGGTGCTCATCAAGAAAGCTCCAGCTGTGCATAGCTGCTTTGTCCAAAGGCTAGCTCCTCACAAGGCAGCGGAGAACTGGCCTTCCAGTGTGCAAGCAAGATGACATCATAAGGGCCCTGCCATGGGCCTGCAAGGTGGTTCCATAGATAAAAGGTGTCTTACCTCAAAGCCTGACAACCTGAGCTCAGTCCATGGGACCCGCAGGACATGGAGAGAGCTGTGACCTGCAAGATATCCTGTGACACACATAGTCTGATGATCACACACACACACACACACACACACACACAAAATACACACATATACATGATAGACAGACAGATAATGGACCAATGGTAGATACATGTGTACCTACCTACCTAGGATTGCAAGTTCAAGGCAAGTTGGGTCACCCTGACACTAATACAATCAGTAAAGCTCCACGCATCTCAGAAAGAAAAAAAAAAAAAAAAAAAGGAAAAGTATGGCATAGAGTTCAAAGAAAATAATAGCAAGCGATAGGAACCATATACAAAACCTTCTGTAAGGCCCTGTACACTTGGGCTGGCTGGTGAGATGGCTTTTACCTCCCAGTCTGACAACCTGAGTTTTGTCCTCTGGTGCCATATAGTGGAGGAAGAAAACAGACTCCTGGAACTTGTCCTCTGATCTCCATGTGCAGGCTGTGGAATGCACACATGTGCTTACACTAGAAAATTACATAAATAAACAAATAAAGAAAAAGGTAAATTTATAAAAGTCTCACCTACTTGCTTACAATGGGTATCAAATCTCAGCTGAACAAGAAATGTCCTTTGAATGAACAATGAATTAATGAAATATGTTTGATAATAAATAATATTTAAAAAGTGTGATCAGACCAATTATAGCCAGATGTGGTGGCTTATCCCTGCAATCCCACTGTCTGAGAGGATCAAGGCAAGTTGGGTCACATGGCAACGACCAGGCCAGACTCAGCAACCATGGTAGACTGTCTCAGAAAGACAACAACAGAATTAAGGTCAATTATGGTTTATGTTATGAAGATAATCTTGCAAATATTCTTCACCAAAGAATCGATAAATTCAATTTAATTCTAATCTTCCTTCTGGGAGGTTTAGAAAACTGACCAAAATAATATGTATCTCGTGAACTTTGTGTGAGAGAGAAAATACAACATTTTGTCTTTTTTGATGATAAAAATAAGCAGGAGAATTGTGTGAACCAGGTTTGAAGACTCAGTGAGATAATATTAAGAATGTTGGTGGTGTGGGCAGAAAAGATAAATAATACCAAAGACCATAACAGACCCAGGACATGTGAAAATCCAGTACAAAATCATTTATTGCTTCTTATAGTTCTGAAATTCAGATAACTTATAAAGAACTATTTCTACCTCAAGTACTGCTGATGAAGCAGCCAGGCTGGAGCTGGAGATTCCAAACAAATGTACCTGGCATTTTATTTCATGTGAGGAAACGGGATGGTCTGGAGACTGGGTGAGCCTCCCCTGTCTCTTTGTCTCTGCTTTGTCTCTCCAGCACACTTACACATTTGGTAATCTACATGAGTTTCTTTACATGACAGCTGATCATAAGAGAACAGAACAGAAATCCCTCTCTTTTAGGGCCCACAGCAAGCACCACACAATTACAGCTGCATTCACCGGGCTAAAGCAAGCCACAGAAGCCAAAACTCAACGAAAGCTGCAGCCCCAACTATTGGCTGGAGGAGTTTCATGAGCTTGGGGAGATAGGAAGAAATGTTCATCTACTTCTGCAGACCAACTTGTGAATACTAAGTTATTATGATACACACATGCAAACACATGCAGACCTCGAGCCAGCTGGTTTTGCAGACTAAACATATCAATCTTACTTTTCAAAGAACAGGAAAACAAGGAATGTGCACCAACTCATTTAGACTGCTTATTTAGCCTTGATTCTAAAAGCACACTAAACCACTCCAAGGAGGAGAATACATCAGTCTCTTTTTAAAGCATCAAGTGTTTGAATAAAATATTACAGGAATTAAATCTTTCAATATGTCAAATAAATAATATGTTGAATCCATGTTTATATGGGTTCACATCAGAAAACACAATTCATGTTTAACAAAATAAAAAAAAGGAAAGAAAGAAACATCTCAAAGGTGGAAGAATTCGGCTTTTCTATTATTCAAAAAGGATTCATGATCTTAAAGGATTCTTAGCAAAGAAAAATAAGGGTGAACTTCCTTAACAAGCTTGAATCTACCGAAAGCTTAGAAAATCACCCTGAAAAAAAAAAAAGAAAATCACCCTGAAAGACAAGAAATGGATATATTTTCTTTTATTTATTTATTTATTCAATATATTTTTTTATTTACATTCCAAATGATTTCCCCTTTTCTGGCTCCCCACTCCCCGAAAGTCCCATAAGCCCTCTTCCCTCTCCCTGTTCCCCCATCTACTCCTTCCCACTTCCCTGTTCTGATATTCCCCTATTCTGCTGCACTGAGTCTTTCCAGAACCAGGAGCCACTCCTCTGCTCCTCTTGGACATCATTTAATATGTGGATTATGTCTTGGGTATTCCAAGTTTCTAGGCTAATATCCACTTATCAGTGAGTGCATACCTTGTACTTTTGAGATCTTTTGAGATTGGGTTACCTCACTTAGTATGATGTTCTCCAGCTCCATCCATTTGTCTAAGGATTTCATGAATTCATTGTTTCTAATGGCTGAATAGTACTCCATTGTGTATATATACCACATTTTTTGTATCCATTCCTCTGTTGAGGGACACCTGGGTTCTTTCCAGCTTCTGGCTATTATAAATAAGGCTGCTATGAACATAGTGGAGCATGTGTCCTTATTACACGCCAGGGAATTCTCTGGGTATATGCCCAGGAGTGGGACAGCAGGGTCCTCCGGAAGTAACATGCCCAGATTTCTGAGGAACCGCCAGACTGATTTCCAGAGTGGTTGTACCATCTTGCAACCCCACCAGCAGTGGAGGAGTGTTCCTCTTTCTTCACATCCTCGCCCACACCTGCTGTCTCCTGAATACATGGTAAGAATAACCACAGTCGATGTTTCTATGCAACATGGCCCCAAAAGTTCTAGTCTGGGAGCAAAGCCAGAAGAGAAGGAGAGAAAGGGGAAATGACCTCCACATTTCTGAAGCAGAAACAGAGCATGAGTTATTTTCTGGTAATGTTTCTCCTACTGAGAAACCCTTCAAATAAACTAGGCAACATACAATTCATATACCTACATGATTGCAACATAAAACCACAATTTATAGAGAGAGTGGGATCTCAATATAAATGTCTTTGTTTTCTTCTTCAGTAAGAACCCAAGTGGAGCTGAAAGGTCAGTGGTTGGAAACAGCTCGTGTGCACATATCTATTGTAAGATCAAAATAAAACATCTAATTGTAAATTAATTAAAATAAAATATTTAATACTATAATTAAATTTTTGCTTAATTAATATTTAAAACAATAATTTTAAATTAATTAGAGTGAATTAATGCCAATTTTTTTTTTAGGAAATTGTTGACCGGATAGGTTGATCTTTAGGAACATAGGAAGGTTTTTTTTTCCCCAAGTTTAAAGAACAAAGGAGTCATAAAACAAGAAACTGATCAATTAGACTCCACAAAACATATCACGTGGGATTAGAAGGACATAACCTTAACTATAAGCTATAATAATATCCATAAATGAAGTCCAGGGCCATTTCTCTCCATATACAAAACACATCTGTGTATCTGAGACTCCATCTGACAAGCTCTCCAATAGAGGTAACCCCGAAGAAACAGGAAATGGAGGCAGGGAAGCAGACATGAGGAAGTATAATCAAGGAAATAGAGAAGCTGTGTAGGAAAGGGGCTCTGGTAAGGAAATAGAGGAGCTGTGTAGGAAAGGGGCTCTGGTAAGGAAATAGAGAAGCTGTGTAGGAAAGGGGCTCTGGTAAGGAAATAGAGAAGCTGTGTAGGAAAGGGGCTCTGGTAAGGAAATAGAGAAGCTGTGTAGGAAAGGGGCTCTGGTAAGGAAATAGAGAAGCTGTGTAGGAAAGGGGCTCTGGTAAGGAAATAGAGAAGCTGTGTAGGAAAGGGGCTCTGGTAAGGAAATAGAGAAGCTGTGTAGGAAAGGGGCTCTGGTAAGGAAATAGAGGAGCTGTGTAGGAAAGGGGCTCTGGTAAGGAAATAGAGAAGCTGTGTAGGAAAGGGGCTCTGGTAAGGAAATAGAGAAGCTGTGTAGGAAAGGGGCTCTGGTAAGGAAATAGAGAAGCTGTGTAGGAAGGGGGCTCTGGTAAGCACACGGCTAGAATCTAGCATCTCCTGACAGACAGGGGCTGTCGAGACAGCTGCAGCGTGATGCTTTTCAACCATTGTACAGAACACAACCAAGGAAAACCATCTGTGCTCCGCAGGCATGTGGGTTTCCACACTGCTGTCAGGAATTTGCATCGCAGAACTAAACTAACTTCCCTTCCATATTTCTGTAACATAATTTAATAGTATCAATTTCTTGGCCCAGGAATTCCATAGCTATGTAAATCCTCTAGTTTATATATAATCACACACAGAGAGACTCACACACAAATGTTCCTTGTTATGATATAGTTCTGTTCTGATAAGCTCATTGTACCTTGAAAATAGTGGAAGTCAAAAAATGCATTTATCACACAAATAGGCACATTATGCGGATGGACATTTTTCAAATATGGAAAATACAACCACAAAATATAATATCCAGGATATATAAATAAACAAAACGAGACTGGAGGGAAGGTTCAGGGAGTAAAGTATTTATCATGAAAGCATGAGGTCATGTGCTCAGATCCTCTACACGCACATAAAAACCAGACATGAATATCAGCACACATCTATAACCACAGCCCTGGGTTAGGGCAGGGAGCAGAGACAAACGGGTCCTGGAGGCTGGCAAGCCAAGTAGTCGAGCCAAGATGATGATCTCTAGGTTCAATGAGAGACCTTGTCTTAAAACATAAGGTGAAGAGCAATAGAGAAAGACACAGATGTTAGTCTCTGGCCTACACACACACACACACACACACACACACACACACACACACACTGACAACACAGTGTCGACAGTTATCCTCATGAACATGGTATTCAATTAGGAGCTAAGACTCACTATGACTGTTCAGCAACAGGAGTGTATACTATACCACATAACACTAGTCCACAAAACAAGCAAAACTGAATGGGAAAGGAAGGCTCCTAAAAAAACATATACCACTTTCACATCACTAAAATAATTGAAAACCCATAACTGGGCAGTGGTGGTGCACACCTTTAATCCCAGCACTTGGGAGGCAAAGGCAGGTAGATTTCTGAGTTCAAGGCCAGCCTGGTCTACAGAGTGAGTTCAGGACAGCGAGATCTACACAGAGAAACCCTGTCTCAAACAAACAAACAAACAAAAAAATTGAAAACCCCTAAATCAAAGCATTTTAAATCAGTATGCAGCTGTGTATGTGCAAAGCTCTCCATGACTTTATTTCAGCCTTAGAAACAAAAAACAGTCCAGAAATACAGCATGGTTAAATAGACATCAGGGGTGACTTCACATTTGTATATGCATGAGAACACTTCCCCAAGAGTTTTATTCAGGGAGGATCACAACTTCAAGGCCAACTTGGACAACACAGCAAGTTCCGGGCCAGCCTGAGCTGCACATGATGAGACCTCTCTTAAGGAAAATCATTTGATGCAGAAGCTTAGCTTGGAATGAGTTTCATGTGCAACTGCTGTTTAAAAGGTACAGTGAGTGTGATGCCAGCCAGCTCTGTGACCTGCATCCCAATTCCTGCCTGCCCAAACCCTGTAGCAGCCCCAACAGCCTTACCTCTAGGAATCTAGAGATAGCATGGAAAATGGAGTGGGGTGCTATATAATGTTAAAAGACTATTGAATGTATACTCTGAAAACTGTAAACATAAACAAAAGCTCATGGCAACACATAAAAGTGAATTTACAAACCTATCTGATCTCAACTAGAGAGATATATGTATATGAATATCCAGTGCTTGGTGGGCTCTTTGTTACGTCTGCACTTTTCAAAGTTCTTTTTAGTAAGGATATGTGTTCCTTTCATAATTAGGGAGAGGTAGAAAGCCATTAACAAACATGAATACAACTCATTCAAATCCTTTAATTATGTGCATCTATAGGGGGAAAAGTCTTGGAGTTTTACGAAAACGTTTTATTAGAAACAGCTAAGGCACTCCCCAACAATCTACCTCTGGGACATTTATCTGCAGCATTACTCAGAGCACATATGAAATCAATTAGAGCCCCCAACTGGGTAAGGGAGCCTCTGTGTGCCTGCGGCCATCTCCACAGCAAATTGTCTCAGCCGCGGTCAAAATCAAAATTTCTCAGTTGCCTTGGTTGACCTAGAAATGTTTTATGCAATTTGCTATTATCTGGAAGGGAAGCAGTTGTTTGAAAATAAATCTCTTTTTCAGTTTGTTAGTGTTGCCAAGAAATATTCCTCATCAGTTAGACAGGCCAGGGGAAAAATGTTCAGTAAAGAAATGGAATCTCCAGAATGAATTTTAAACATTACTCTCCACCAATCTCTAGACACAGAGTGAAGAAGAAAGGGGCGGGGCGGGGGAAAGTCCTTTAATGAAGGCATTCTATAATTTAAAAATTAAACATAAATAAGCCAAGGGATAAAGACAACGTTATAATCATCTTTTAAATGGGTAGAAAAATAAGAGAGGCATTTTCTACAATAAAAGCAAAACAAAAAAAGGGTCCCGTCTTCTAGTTATGATCACCTAATTCTTTTCCTATTTTAATAATTTTACTTACATTTGAGGCAGGCTGGCCTTGAACTTCTGAACTTTCTGTATCTACCTGCCAAGTGAGTGCTAGGCTTGCAAGTATATGAGCACAGCACATCCTGGACTCTGCACAGGCTAAGCAAGCTCTGACCCACTGAACTACACCCACAGGCCATGGTCACTAGTCTCAAAGGGGCCTGTCAGCTGAAGGCAATTCACCCGTCTGTCTGTCTGTCTGTACCTTCTTCACTCTTAATCTCTCTACAATGTCTGGCTTGAACTTTTTGCACTTTCTTCAAGCATCTCTCCATTGTACCTATGTCTCAGGAGAAGACCTTGTTTTTTTTCCGCCAAGGAAACAGAATCAACCAGCTTGTATCTTAACCACCAAACATACAGACTTTCTGTTCTCCCAGCCTGTTTCTCTCCTATCCCTTCTCTCTCTGCGCCTTCCAATTTAGCCATAAATGTCTCCCCCCACCCCCATCTCAGCAACAGCACTGCTTCAATTACTCCAGGCTCTTTAGAAACAACCCTCACTTAATCGCTGCACTCCCCACTTACCCTAAGCTGCCATAGTACATTTCTGCCTTCCTTTAGTGCAAAGCTATGGGAGGCTGCCTGCTGAGACGTCTCTGGTTCCACTCTTCGGATGGGAGGCTGCCTGTTGAGGCGTCTCTGGTTCCACTCTTCGGACACTGCATGCTTGTGGTCCTCGCAGTGTCTCCTGCCAGCCACTCCAGCGGCAGCATTGCTAACCCCCGCAGTCTACCTCTGTCGCTCACACTGCCTCTGACACACTGCTCCCACCTTCTAGCCCTCATGTGTTTACTCATCCTGTTATCATCTATCCATCGTCCCAACTAGGTTGTAAACTCTAAGCACTGGGTCCCAAGGGCCCAGAAAATGTCCTGGCAAATAACACATACCTAGTAACTGTTTGTTTGATGGGCGGTTGAGAAAAATAAATCACTATACCTATGGCTAATTGTTACACTGGGAAACAGAACACAGGTGTATATTTTTTAAATCCTAGACCCCATGAGCTCATTCTACAACCTGCATTTCTTTCTTTCTTTTTTTTTTTTTTTTTTTTTTTTGGCTTTTCAAGACAGGGTTTCTCTGTGTAGCCCTGGCTGTCCTGGAACTCACTTTGTAGACCAGGCTGGCCTCGAACTCAGAAACCCACCTGCCTCTGCCTCCCAAGTGCTGGGATTAAAGGCGTGTGCCACCACTGCCCAGCTACAACCTGGATTTCTGATGGGGGGTGTGACTGAAATGGTTGGAAGTCTCATGAGTCAGACAGGGTCTGCCAGGAAAATGGATGGAGAGATGCAAAGCATTGAAATCATTCAGAATAAGCAGCGCATTATGGAAACTGCTTCAGCCTACTCGAGGGTAACAAGCCAGTCTCTGCGTGGGCTCCCTTCAGCCTGCTCCTCACTTTGTATCTAAGGACTGAAGCATCCACGCTTTGGTCTCCTTCTTCTTAAGCTTCATGTGGTCTGTGAATTGTATCCTGGGTATTCTGAACTTCTGGGCTAATATTCCACTTATCAGTGAGTGCATACCATGTGTGTTCTTTTGTGACTGGGTTACTTCACTCAGGATGATATTTTATAATTCCATCCATTTGCCTGCGAATTTCATGAAGTCATTGTTTTGAATAGCTGAGTAGTATTCCACATTTTCTGTGTCCATTCCTCTGTTGAGGGACATCTGGGTTGTTTGCAGCTTCTGGCTATTATGAAGAAGGCGCTATGAACAAAGTGGAGCATGTGTCCTTATTACATGTTGGAGCATCTTTTGGGTATATGCCCAGGAGTGGTATAGCTGGGCTCTCAGGTAGTACTATGTCCGATTTTCTGAGGAACTGCCAAACTAATTTCCACAGTGGTTGTACCAACTTGCAATCCTACCAGTAATAGAGGAGTGTTTCTTTCTCCACATCCTCGCCAGCATCTGCCCCACCTGGGATCCATCCCATATACAGTCACCAAACTCAGATGCTATTGTGAATACCAGGAAGTGCTTGCTGACAGGAATCTGATATGGCTGTCTCCTGAAAGGCTCTGCCAGAGCCTGACAAATACAGAGTGGATGCTCACAGCCAACCTTTGGACTGAGCTCAGGGTCCCCAATGGAGGAGTTAGAGAAGGGACTGAAGGAGCTGAGGGTGTTTTCAGCCATGTGGGGGAGCAACAGTGTCAACTGGCCAGACTCCCCCCACCCCCGAGCTCCTGTGGACTGGACCACCAACCAAAGAGTACACATGGAGGAACCCATGGCTCTGGCCGTATACATGGCAGAGGATGGCCTTGTTGGACATCAGTGGGAGGAGTGGCCCTTGGTCCTGAGGGGGTTTGATACCCCGGTGTAGGGGAATGCCAAGGCAGGAAGGCGGGAGTGGCTGGATAGGTGGGGGAGCACCCTCATAGACGCAGGGGGAGGTTGGATGGGATAGGGGGTTTCTAGAGGGGAGACCAGGAAAGGGGATAACATTTGAAATGCAAATAAAGAAAATATCCAATAAAAGGGGGGAAAGTGAGTAATGAGGCAGTCCTGGGCATCTCCTCCACAATCTGAACAACAAATGGAACAGCCACACCCTGGGCATGGCCAGGGCAGACTTGAGAGCTCCAACTTCCATGTAAGGGGTTCAGCAGATTCCTTCAGAACTACTGATTAAGGGCTGCAGAAACTGAAAGGAAGCCTGCTTTTCACACACAGACACACACAGACACACACACACACACAAACACACACACACATGAGAGAGAGACAGAGAGACAGAGAGAGAGAGAGACAGAGAGAGAGTTTTAGCTCAAATGGCTCAATCAGCATCAACCATCTTTATAAAGCACAGCCCCTCACATCTCCACAGCCTCTAGGTCCCAGCAGCAACCCTACAACACAGCAGAAGACATAGCAGCCTAGGAGGACAATGAGCCTTGGAGTAACAATCTGATGTCACAAGATAAGACTAAGTGACACTCAGCGTCTCTTTTGTAAGAAGACAGACCATCAATGCTTTAGAAAGATATCCGTGCCTTTCTAGTTGCAAATATTAAAAATTGGCACGTGAAGAGATAAAACTTCAGGGGGGGATTTATGTGGTAGAAAAGTTCAATCTATAATCATGTCAGATGAATGGGATGGTAATGTAATTCTCTAGAGGATTAAAAAAGAGCAACAATAAATGATCTTGATGCTCATGTATTTTGTGTTTATGGATTTTTATGATGATTATGCATTCAACTCATGTGAAAGACATTTGAGAGTCAGTATGTATCACATCTCTGTTACCTTGGAAGCAATATCTGATGTCAGTATAACTCACTGGTGCAAAGAATGAAAGATGGCTTAATTTATTATTCCTGTGATCTTCTAAAGAAATAAACAAGGGGGCCATGAAGACAGCCATGCATAAGAATGTGAGATCAGATCCCTAGCAGCCACATACAACTCTGTGGTGACGGCAGGCACAACCCTGTCATCTCAGGCCTGGGAAAGGGGGATAGGAGGGTCTCTTAGGCTCACTAGCTGGCTAGTGTAGTCAAACTAATGAACGCTGTTCTGTAAGAGGCCCTGGCAGAAAGAAAAAGAAAGAGAAAGAAAGGGGAGAGAGAGTGGAAGGAGGGGGGACAAAGGAGGGAGAGGAACAATTGAGAGAAACACCAGACATCAACTTCTGATCTCCACGTGCTTATGCACACATATACCTGTATCCACATACATAAATCTCTCTCTCTCTCTCTCTCTCTCTCTCACACACACACATATTCACAAGCACATACATGTATACATGCATACACACATACACACATGCACACAAATACACACACATACTACACATACCTATACACACATAACCACACACCCATTTACACACACACATATACACATACATACATAATCACACATGCCCATTCATACATATGCACATACATATACACACAGACACACATGCATGCACATATATGCACACTCGTACATACTCATACAATATACACACAGACACACATCTTAAGAATGGAAGCAAGCTACTAGCACCAGGGAAAGTCTAGCAGTCAGCCTTTCTACAAACCAAAGAGAAAGAGAAGTACATTAAGATTTTTCTAATTGTCCCATGCTCATGAGCCCTCTGGTCTCAGATTCACTGCTGGTAACACAGCGTCTTGGAGCTTTTTTCGTGGCACATGTAAAGATTTATTTAACTTGAAAGTCCTCCGGGGTTCATGTGCACTAAAACCAGTATGGAGTACCTTATCACGTGTTTCTGATTATGGGTCAGCACACACAGCCTTGCAGAGAATAATTATTATTGCAGTAAAGAGGTTTTGCCCAGGCTTTCAAAAAGCACACTCTAGATCTTGAGAAACGTAACAAAGACTTGTTTGTTATTTTTAATCAAAGGGGTATGTTCAAAGTTAAGACATGGAAACAGTCTTTTCTCTAGAAAACAGGAAAATAAAACACTTGAAAACCAATTACACTTTTGCTTTGGGACAGATTCTGAGCTCTACGGCAAAGAGTATCACACAAGAAAAAAAAATAATCCTTCTGTTCTCAGTGATCATGTGGAAGACTTAGGGATTGAATTTTATGTTTGGAGGGAAAGAAGTGTCTCCCAGCTGTCACCAGGATTATCACTCTGCCTCCTGGACAAATGTTTCCCAAGTTCCTAAATATGACACTCAACTGAATGAAACTCTGTTACAACGTTAGAGGAATTAAACCTGAGTTCTGGAGTCGAGACTTGAGGTTGAATTCTCCCTTTACTGCCTTACAGAACTCACCCTGTTCATTTCTACAAACCAAGAATTTCTCATCTGAAAAGTGAGATGGAGGCAAGCCTTGTTCCCTGGGCTCCTACAAGGATCAGAAGGAAGAGCTGGGTGTGGTGCTGCATGCTTGAATCCCAGTACTTGGCAGGAAGAGGCAAGTAGGTCTCTGTGAGTTCAAGGCCAGCCTGGTCTATATGGTGAATTTCAGGCCTATTATCTACAATAATATACATAAACCACAGAGCACACTAGAAATACTAAACACTGTTGTCCAGTCCTTTAAGTATGAATGAGACTATGAACATGATACTCAGAAGTAATACAGCTTGTTCTGAATCGTGAGCACCACGTTCAGCCTTTCCTTCTGCGATGCTACACCAAGGGCAGGAGAGAATGAGGAGCTCTAGCTTGCGCTTGGATGCCTCCAAGACTTTATTTCCCCCCACCCCACTCTCGTATTTGACCCAAACTCATTTCCCACCAACTCGCAGAGACACTAGCAAAGGAAAGAATGAAGAAACACGATGAAAACGAGAAAAATGTTTTTGAGAATCTGGAAAGCATGGGGCATGTGCCGGGGGACACGGAATAGAATAACAGGAAAGTAAGATATGAGGAACCCCGATGGAGCTCATTGGAGGAGCACGTCCCTGGAATACGCCAGGCTCTGAGTTCAAAGCCCAGCACCGCCAAAACTAAAAACTAAAGAAGAAAGTACAAAGAACATTCAAAGAACACTCCTGCTAACTGACGAGAAATGCACACACACACACACACACACACACACACAGACACGCACACACACATACACACCAGTCATCAGCATAGCATAAGGATGAAATTGCCCAGCAAGTAGTTTTTTGTCCCCACTACCGACTCCTTTATCTGTTTAGAGCTAACTCGGTCACATGCTAGTTGTAGCTAAAAAGAAATAGTGAACAGAACCCAATATATTACAAACTAAAGATGCAAAAAGGGGGCGGGGCGCTGGAGTGGATCCAGTGCACACTGGTTCCCCTGTGCTCTTTACCGACTCTGGTCCAGAAAGGAGGATTCAGTACCTGCTGCTTTCATAGGAGCTTGGCAAGCATGCTTTAGCAATTATAATCAATGTCTGACCTTGACATGAGAAAATGTTATTTCTTCAAGTTAAAAAGAGCCTGCAATGGCCCTTCGAGGGACTTCCCCATCCCCCAATAATTAGGCCTTTCTACCTCATTTTTTTTCTTCCTTTTTTTTTCTCCTTTTACTGCAGGATTTATAAAATCCTTTGAAACATGTTGTTTCCAGATGTAGGTCCCAAGTGCCCTGTCATTTGCTTCTTGTCCAAGCACTGAGCAGATGGAATTACACAAGTTCAGCTGTATGAATCCACCCTCCCAGGCCTTCATTAAACCCCAGGATCTTAAAGAGGCTGCCCAGTTCCTGGCAGGGACCTCGCCTTACTTCCACCCCCAAGCTGTAAATTACTAGCTCATTAGACGCAATTGTAAATGATTAGGTGTCTGGAATGCACTTTCCTTTTCCCGAGGCCTCCATGGGGTAATTACTGCACCGCAGGCCTCTCTACTTACCTCGAGAAATGGAGGGTTTAAGTCGCTTGCTGAGGATGAAACTTGTATTTTTCTTAGGGTATTAAAACTCTATTATCAGTTACCTCCGAAAGCAGACGATTTGTGACCGTCTACTTCCCACTGAGCAATCAATCAGTCTTCTTACAGAAGAGAGCTGTAATCAACAGGCTCTGTTTTAATTTGGAATTTATTTTTCCCTCCACCACACAAGCAGTTGTGTGTGTGTGTGTGTGTGTGTGTGTGTGTGTGTGTGTGTAACTGAGCATCAGTGAGATAATTTAACACGTTTTAAAGGTTACAATGGGCATTTCCAATTTTTAAAGATGATGACCATCTTGAAAGAATTTCCAGTTTTTTTTTTGTTTTGTTTTGTTTTGCTTTGTTTTGTTTTGTTTTGTTTTGTTTTTTTGGAGAGAGAGAAACAAAGGTAATGGGATTTTTTTTTATCTATTATTTGTTAATGCCTATCCACCCAGGTCTGATTCTTTGATGAGATTTGGGTGTTTTGTTTTGTTTTTTGAAAGTACTCGAGACCTCACTGAGTTTGGAAAGGTGGTGAGTACAGGGTTGGTCCGGTGTGTGGAGGAGGGGCCGTCACATTGAATAAATAATCTAGCTAAAGTTCCCAGCCTGGCTGCCATCTTTTTAGCAGAGACCGTAAAACTAATATTCCCCGAGGGGCGGAAGTCAGAAGGTCAGTTCTCTGTCTTACTGAAGTGTTTACCTCTGTGGCAGACTCGTGGGGTCAGCATCTTAAGACTTTCCTTATGCCTTTTTGGAGGCTTCTCAGCCTCTGTTTCACTTTGGTCAGTCAGCTGGGCTCCACCGTGTTCTTGGGATGTAAGGAAAGACACCAACTTATTTACCATAGGGAGAAAGAAAACGAGCCAGGAGCACAATGGCTTAGCTGAGGCCAAAGATTCAAAGGACAGTTGAGCAGAGAGACAGCTGGCTCTGTGCAAATGGAGAGCAGCAGGAGCATGGAGCCGCACCTCCATTCCCAGCCTGCCCCTCGCCCGGGCATGCGCTGTTGAATGCCCTTGATGCTACGGGAGATTGGCCCATCCCTGTACAGGACAGAAGAAGAGCGGGCCAAGAAGCTAGGCATCTATATGTTGACATTCACTATATGTGGGGAGGGGGAAAAATAGCTCAGTTGAAAATTGCTTGGTAAAATTGGTCCCTAAGTGGAACAAATCAATTAATCTATGACAGGATAAAATCGGAATAAGCAAGACTAACTTCATCATGGCTCCTCCATCACACATGAGAATTAATAGGACAGTAAGAAAGAGACAATGCAACTACTACTGCAAGGAAGCAGAGGTGTGAAGTGTTATTCAAACCCAAAGTGACATCTGGGAAAGGGAGGAGTCAGGCTCTAAGGTGTTGCCCACAGCCTAGAGCACACAGGGCTTGGTGGATCCTTTGGGAAAACAGTGTCACTCAGGCATTGCAAGGTTCAGGGCATTGCAGGTTGTCCTTGCTGGTGCGGTGGTGGACACCAGCCACAGTGAAACTCAAGATGTTTTGCCAATGTCTCTAGATTTTCAGAAGGAATCCACAAAGTAAAAGAATACAAAACAGAGTAAGACACCAGAGAAGCAGACAAGAAAATGCTAAGTACTGAGTATCCTTGGTCAGCCTCCAGCAAGTTCCAAGGGCTGAGTTACTTCAGAGTTCAGACCCAGACCATCAGTCTATCGAGCCCAGCAAGATCAACTTATAAAAAAAAAAAAAAAAAAAAAAAAAGTCAAAATTGGAAGAAACAAGCTAGTGAAGTTGACTGCATTATTAAAGATTCTCAAATATCTCACATTTACTATTTCAAGCCATTCATTCTTTGGCAACTTTTAAAATTCATCTTACAATTATCATACAGAAGCAAGGTAATAGAATAGGAGGTACTAATATTCCTTCTCACAAAAACAATCACGTGCCAATGAAATAGCTCAAGGAAAGTTCTAGAATGAAGCAAAGGAGAACACAGTTGCAACACCGAGTCAGAGGGTGACTACACAGAGGTGGATGAGGAGACCTTAGGTCTACCCTGCTCTGTAGTCAGGGCAGTTCACAGACAGACAGACTTCAGTGACTAGGAAAGAGTGGTCAGAGAGATCTCAGTAGCTTACAGCCATGGCTACTGAGGTCCCCACCATCTACACAAATGCCAACCTCAGCTGACTGACTTTCCTGCAGATTGTGCCATGAGATGCTCCCCAAAATCAGTCACCACAAGCTACCCAAGCCCTGAAGATGCCAAAGCCAGGAAGACTCAAGTGCGCTATCAGATACACAGGCATTTATGTAAAGTCACAGAACACAAAACATCCGGACACCATGACACAGCCAAAGGAGCAGACTAATTCCTCAGTGAATGACCCCCCACCCACCCCCCCCAAAAAACAATCTATGGCTTGCTTGGAAAGAAACTAAAAATATTATATTAGGAGAGATACAAAGAAAAAGAGTTAGAAGACAGAAAGAGGCCTGGAAAGTCTGACATAAATGAAGCCAGAAATTCAAAAGAGACATGGCGATCCTTACAGCCTGAGAAAAGGAGCCAAATACAGATCCTGGACTAGAAAACGTGATGACTAAAGAACGGAAGAGAGAGCGTCAACATCAGATCAAGCGGAGCAGAAGAGAGCAATCTGTGAGCATGAAGACTGACAGAGCTTTGGCCAGAATCCAGACAGGACACAAAAGAAAAGACAACAAAACAGTTACAATGACTGCGAGGTGGAGTCTGGAGCTACAAGCAGGATCAGAAGGTCGCATACCCTATCTCTAACCCGGAAGCTGTCTCCAATGGATAACCACTTACACATGAAAAATTAGCTTCCTCCCAGGGAGTCTCACTGGGGAAACAAAGAACTCTCAAGGGTAGGCTGCCTGCCTTCAGTAGATGGCAACACAAAACAAACTCAACAGCATCTTCAGAGGCTCCTTGTCTTATAATGGCATGCCAGGGGGTTGGCTGGTTTCTTTGATTTTATCTTGTTTTTTACTTTATTTATTTTATTCTCTCTTTTTACCCTACAGGTCCTTTGGGGATATTTTATGGTTTCCAGTGTAGTGTTTTTATGGATTCCTACGTGTGTAAGCATGTGCATCTCTGCTTCTATATTCATTTCTCACACCTTCCCCCGGCCTCTTATCCTTCTGCCTGTTTATTTTCTTCTGTTCTGATGTGTTAGTTTTTGTTTTGTTTTGTTTTATTTTATTTTATTTTATTTTACAGTATTATTTATTATCCCCTAGAAGACTGTGAGTTTTCTAATGAAAGACACAAATGGGTCTGGATAGGACAGAAGTGGGAAGGAACCAGGAAGAGAAGAGAAGAAAACACAATCAGGATATATTATGTGTGAAAATCTATCTTCAATAAAAGGAAAAAAATTAAAGGATGATAATGTTATCATTAAGCTAAGAAACATATGCATCAAAAGAGTCTTAAAAAGATGAGAGAGAAAAGTGTAAGGAAATAAAGACAAAATTTCACAAGCTTTGGGAGATAGGTGGATATTCAGCTCCATGAAGTTCAAAAGTCCTTCAATTTAAAAGTGTCATCACCCAGATACATCATAACTTCACTGACAATAGCCAAAGTCAAAAAATGGAAAAATTAAAGCGTTAATAAAAACCAAGTTCCCTGCAAGAGACTCCTCATTAGACTATCAGTGAATTTCTCAGCAGAAACCTGTAAGTCAATGGAGAATGAAGGTGGACATTTAAAATTCTGGCTTGGGGTATAGCTTCATGCTAACCTAGCCTGTGTGAGGCCATACGTTCAACCCCTTACAGCACACACACACACACACACACACACACACACACACACACACGCACACACACGGTCACTAGTCAACATGATGGATCACTGTACCAAACATTTCATAACATATATAGGGTCAAGATGAGCATATAGTTAGTTATACATACATGATGAGAAAGCACTTACCAGAATATTAATGGGTTTTTCTCCCACCTCAGCCACAAACCATTTCAGATTTTTGATCGTCTGCAATATAAATATTTTATAATTTATAAGCCATTTGTGAGTTACCTCTCAAAATATTCACACACCTGTCTTACTTGAAGACTCATAAGGTCTTTGGACATCAAGTGTGATGACACCTGTGGGATGTCTATTTTGTAAAAACATTAACTCCCTTTGGAGTTATTTTGAGTTTATTTGTAATAACGTTGAAGATATTTATTCTATTTCATTTACTTTTTTCTTATTGTTCTGTTTAGAAATACTTTAATAGTGCTGTGAGCAAAATCTGTTCTACTGTATTTTTTTTAATTATTTTTTTCTTGAGGACTTTGCTATCTGGTTTTGAAGCCAGGGGTAAGGAAAGAAACTACTCCCCACCCTGCCACGCTCCACCCCCACTCCTTCACAAATGGGCAATTTACTGCTCTTATATTGCATAAAGTCTTTGCCCTACAGAATTTTGAAGAAACCATCTTTATTACAAACTAAGCCTTTGCTTCTTAAGTTTCTGTTGTCTTATTAAAATGCATTGCCTCTTGTATGCAGACACCCCAGTGTAAAACTGTACTAAAACTCTGTGATAAAAATGCTACTTTGTGATTCTCCACAAATGTTTTTTTCATAGTTTTATTGGAATTTTGCTTCAGACTCAGATACAGAATTTATGAATTAGAATTCACTGAAATTCCATATGGTAAGAATATTTAAGAGGCGTGCAGACACAGGAAAAGACTGTGGGGGAAGAGCAAGCGCTACCTGAGTAGGCAGAGCACAGGCTGGGGTCCACCCCCCCACCCCCCCCCCCCCAAGGACCTTGCAGCGGCTGGAGAACAAGGTTAATTTTAGCAGTCCCATGAGCTGGTCCAATGGAATTGGATCTTAGTACCCAGAAAGGCAGCCATGGTCCTTCCTGGGCCATCCATGTTTGACAGACAGGTCTGGGAAAACAGGGACAAGATTAGAACACAAAGAGAGAACCCAAAATCCACCAGAAGCAAGGCCCTGTTACATACCAATAAGCTGCACCCTTAAAAACACATGAATCAAATGCATCCTAAACTAACTTAAGCCAAGCCCTGTAGAACGTATTGGATCAAAGCAAGCGACTCTCCACCAGACTGGAGATGTCTGATAAGGAAAAAGGATCGTTGCTGGGCAGAGTCAAGTTGGCTCCAGGGGCGGCCGTTCTCGAACGGAGTAAAAATCTTACAATTCCTGGAAAGAAAAAAGGAAGCCATGACTACTGTTCAAAGGGAAACATCAACAGAAGGAAAGCTACGGATGACCAAACACCGCACAACTGCCACTGGAGGTGTTTCACAAAAGCTACCATGAAAGAGACCCTGGGGCAAAAGACGGGGAATTTTCCCAGAGGGATAGACACAACACCACAACAGAACAGGCTTCCAAGTATATGAACTGATACACATGTTAATTACCTAAGTTAGCCATTCCCCAAAATATATATTTGTGTGTGTGTGTGTGTGTGTGTAACATACTACAACATAAATATATATATATAGTAAATTAAAAGTAAATAAATTATTCTATGTTTATATTTTTTTACACTTTATTTTTACTTTCTGTGTATAAGGTCTTACCTTCACATACTATCTGTATAGACTGTCGTGGATTGCCCTGGTGCTGTTTGTATTTTGATGCTAATTCAGTTTTCCCAAGAGGGGGCTGCCTGGGACAAGGAGTGGATCACATACTCAGGACTTCCTGTGACCCTTCTAATGAATAAAGAAAACAATCACTGGGCAACTTCTGGGTTGGAGAGAGGAAGAGAAGGGGGGGGAAAGAGAGAGAGAGAGAGAGAGAGAGAGGGGGGGGGGGGGCTTCTGGACAGGGACAGTGGGAGCCCAAGCTACAAGTGGCCCCTCATTTAGAAGGCAAATCCGCCACTGGAGGATTTTTTTTTTTTTATTTAATATGGCTTACAAGATTAGGATTCTGGTTGTTGTGCCCAATGATTGAGTTACCGTTGATTCTGAACTAAGTTTGTGTGGTGTTCTACTTCATGCAGCAACTCAACTAGGTTCCAGAGGGAAAGGTACTGCAGCAAAGCGTGGGGTCGCAAGAAGTGTACCTCAAAAGACCATGGGAATTTTGAAGCCTGGGGCTGGCGTGGTAATGGTCCGCCGGTGGGAACTCGGTGAGCTGGGTGGAGAGATTTCGGAGTTCTGGTCAGAGATTTCTCCTTGAGAGGAGAACAGGGCCTGCCAGTGCCTTGCCTGCATTAGCGTGGATTGCATTTTTTAATATTTCACGCTACATACCACATGTACATACAGTGCCTGCAGAGACCAGAAGAGGGTGTTGGACTTCCTGGAACCGGAATTACATATGGTTGTGAGCAATGTGGATGCATGGAATCAAATCTAAGTCATCTGGAAGAGCAGCCAGCACTCGTAACCACTGAGCCATCTCTCTGGCACCTCTACTACATTTTAGATGTTTCAGTGGCTGGCTTACTCATATAGCAAAGGAATTCAAAGACAGATCAGCAAGAACAGAAATTCAAATACAGAGGAAAAAACTAACTCAAAAAACTGAGCAGAAGAATGCTAAGAGAGTGTCTGTAGTTGACCATCACCAAACAAGACACACACAAAAATTCTCTGCCAAACATTTAACAAAAAAATGACACAGTCAGGCAGAGTATTGCATGCCTGTTATTCCAGGATCTGAAACACTGGAGCAGGAAGATTAAGAGTCTGAGACAAGCCTACAGGGCACCATAGAGAGATTCTGTCAGAGAAAGAAGGGCTGGGGGAGGAGGGGGTGAAAGAGAAATAATACCAGCCCTGCACCAGCTCTTTCAGAAGACAGAACAAAGGTACACACTGCTACTTGTTCTTTTAGGCTCATAACCCTGACACCAAAATATAAGTCATTAAAAGAAAAAACATAGGTCAATCAATATCCATCATCAACACAGATGTAAAACTTCTAAGGAAAATTTTCTCTATTGAATCTAGCCCTACATGTAAAGGATAAAATATATCATGACCAATAATCACTCGAGGAATGTGAAGTTAGCATCATGTTTTAAAATCAATTTGAATTCACCACATTTAAAGAGCTATATCGTTAGAAAATCATTATGAAAAAATGATTTCATAAACTTCAATACTCTTTCATTAACAATAACAAATTCTTGTGGTGTTAGGCATGGTAGCAATTTTCTCAACCTGATATGAGTATCTATCACTCAGTACTACAACTCAGCAGACTTAAACCTGCAAGCAAATCAATCCCCAACTACTGACCAATAGGCCAGTAGTCCTAATTAATGAAATAAAGCCAGGAGGGAAAACATTACACATTGGTAAAGTAGACGGTGTACTCTTTTGGACATGGTTCTGTGAGTAGAATTACCCTCCAAACAAACAAAACAAAAAACTAACAGTATGAGCAAGTGATAGCAATGTTTTTGATAAAGCTGTTGGGTATGAGATCAACAGAAAAAAAAATCAGGATTATTTCTGAACACTCACAGCAATAACTAAGAAATGTATCTTTAAAAGCATAACTCATAAGAGAATTAAAACTTGTAAAACCTGAGCTAAAATTAGATAAGACAACCTAAACAAAAGTTTGAAAATACGGTGGGCCTGGGCTGATGGCTCAGCGGGTGAAATTTTTGCTGTACAAGTATGGCGTTCTGAGTTCAGACTCCCAACAAGCATGATAGCATACATCTAGTGCCAAAGAGTGGAGGCAGGAGGATAGCTAGTGTCTTAATTAGGGTTTCCATTGTTGTGAAGAGACACCATGACCAAGGCAACTCTTATAAAGGACAATATTTCACTGGGGCTGGCGTACAGGTTCAGTCAGTTATCAACATGGCAAGAAGCACAGCGGCATCCAGGCAGGCATGGCACTGGAGGAGAGTTCTACATCTTCATCCAAAGGAAGCCAGGAGCAGGCTGTTTCTAGGCAGCTGGGAGGAGGGTCTCCAAGCACTCCCTCACCGTGACACACTTCCTTGAGCAAGACCACCCTTTCTCCAACAAGGCCAAATCTCCTAATAGTGCCACTGCCTGGGCCGAGCATATTCAAACCACCATGCTAGAGTTCAGCGGCCAGCGAGCCAGCCCAGCCACCACGTTAGCTCTAGGTTTGGAGTTAGACCTTGCCTTAAAAGATGAGGAGAGCAATTGTTGAAGACATCCGACATCAGTCTTGGGCCTCCATGCATGCAAGTATGGGATGCTGACATTGACTTCTACATACATGAACAGGTGTACACAAACATCTGTACCACATGCACACACGTACACATGTGCATACACACACATTATAAAATATTATTGAATTAAATGAAAGAAGATCTAAATCGATGGTGACATCAGCATTTGTGAATGGGAAGGTTCAATGTTGCTAGTTGCTCAGTCCTTCCCATATTGTTCTAGAGGGTCAGCATAGTGCCATTCAAAACTCTCAGTGGGTTTGTCTAAAAGAAACCTATAAGTTGGGTAATGGTCTACATAACTAAGAAACACTTAGAGAACCTGGAGAATTACAATACTCTGCTACTATACTGACTCTTGTATCAAAGTATGGCAGTGTGGTATAGGATTGTAAAAAGACAGACACACCAATGGACATAGAGTACAGACATAGCTCAGATAAATACAAGGTCTTGATTTTTGACATAAAGGCAGTAGTGCAACTTGATATTATTTTTTTAAAAAGGAAAATGAAATTAAATAAATGGTGAGATACAAATTCACACCAGAAGAATGGCAAAAGTCAAAAGAAAGAGGAAGAGATGAGCCGCTGGGTTTCACAGAGTCTGTGGGAATAAAAGATGTACATTAGTTAGTTTGTTATTGTAACAAAATGTCCGATGGAAACAATGTAAGGAAGGGAAGACTTACTCTGCTCCCCATTTCAGAAGATTCTGTCTGCCCCGACACAGAAGGGTGTGGAAGCAGACTACCTACATCAAGCACATCTGTGGAGGCCACTCATCTCTCAGACTGGACTCACCAGTTCAGAAGGACTGGTTGGCCATTAACACCCCCCCCCCCCGTCTCCATCTTCCCAGCACTGGGATTACAAGGGGGTGCCACACCCAGGTTTTCACATGAGCATCAAGAAACCCAAGCCTGAGGGAGCCGTGACCCCAACCTCAATTCTTAAAAATTTCAAACTAAATTTTGATAACAATGTAATTGGTTTTGCAATAAGATCTGAAAGTAATCATATACTCATCATGGAACCTTGCTACAATTTCCAGGAAAAAGAGCAAGCATCATTTCATTACTGGTGAACATTTCTACCATCTTGGAATTTTTAAAACTATTCCACAGTTTATTTTATAATTTCAAAAGGTAAATTCATACAAACTATTTTCTAACCTGCGCGCGCATGTGTGTGTGTGTGTGTGTGTGTGTGCCTTAAAAATTAAGGGAAACTTTTTTTTAATTTTATTGAATATAATCTTCATTACATTTCAAGTGGTAAAACCTTTCCCAGTTCCCCCCAACCCCTCCTCCCATCCGCTGCCTCCAAGTAAATGTCTCTGTCTCTCCACCGGACCCACTCCCACCTCCCCGCCTCGATTTCCCTTTGTTGGGGCATCTATTGAGTAAGGGATACTTTTAAGCACATTCAGTCATTTTATAAATCTAACCTCTTATCCATAGGACACTGGCAGAAAGTTAATAATAAGTTACCGGCGGCTGCTGGTAAAGAAACGGGCCCAAATCTCTTCAAAGTTCAGAATCATAGGTTTGAATTCCTATCCTGAACTGTGTTTTCCCAGTGTCAGGTTAGTAATGCTGTGGGATTCTGGCGCTGCGGTTCGGTCATATAAACAATGAAACTCCATCAGGCTGGGCTAGTGAGAGCGGAAAGCTAAGCAGCAGAGGGAGGAGGGCGTGGCTTCGCCATCTGAAAGTCAGCTTTACAAAGGAAAAAAGCAGAGACATGATGTCATCCTGGAGAAGGTAGCTCCACTGCTCAAGCTGGCTTGACCTGAGGGTTTTTTGCTTTTTTTTTTTTTTTTTTTAACAAAATCCAGATGGAAAGAAGGGAGAAATATATGTATATATTCAAAGACTGAAACAAAGACTTCAAGCAGGGTTTTTTTCTCTCTCTCTCATGAATTTAGCATGCTTAGATTTAACGCAGACCAAGGAAAGCCCCCTCATTATTCCCCCTCCTGCCTCCTAACCCCAGACCTTTCAACCCCCCTCTGAGTCTGCAGGAGGCATCTGGTCTGTTCAGTCTCCTGCTCACAAACTGAAGGGAAGCCGCACTTTAAATCCTGCTCATGGGAAAGTCATCAACTCCAAAGCTCAGCTTTGCTTTTCTGGTTTGGATTCCGAGTTGTTTTCAGTCTTTAACTTCCTGGAAATTGAAGTAGTTGATAAATGAAACTTTGCAACTTAACTGGGAAAGGTCTGATTTTTAATTTTGGGTGTTTGTGCTTGAGAGGGGTGTGTGTGGTGTGTGTGTGTGTGTGTGTGTGTGTGTGTGTGCAAGCATGCACATTTGTGCACGCTCATCTGTGCACGCTATTGTTGTTGCTGTTGTTTTATCTATTTTTTTCTTGACTGTTTGGTTGCTTGTTTCTATATTCTCCATACTGAGATATAAAATAATGCACTTGCTGTCATCTCTGCACTGCAGCTCCAATGGTGGAGACTAATGAGGCAGACGAGTTTTATTTGCAGGATTTTGCCTTTTCTTGTCTTCATTATGTAGCTGTCTCAGCTTTAGAGGAAGTGTAGAAAACCCCCTAGGACCTGAACTGTGTTCCGTGAGAAGTCATGTGATCAGCGCCTCTGAACTACACAAAACCATCAAGCCAGTTTCACCTGGAGAAAATATGTAGCCTCTCTGTTGGTATCCTGTCTATGCTCCACCTCACACCTACCGGCAACAGCCAGGTACGCCCTGCCCCATAGACCTGGCCCACTATAAAAGGGGCTACTTGCCCCTCCTCCCTCTCTCTCTCTCTCTCTCTCTCTCTCTCTCTCTCTCTCTCTCTCTCTCTCTCTCTCTCTCTCTTCCCTCTCTTCCATCCCACTTTCACCTCTCTGCCCCTTGGGCTCTACTCCCCTCCCCCCTCTCTCCACATGGTCATGGCAGGCCTCCACTCCACTTCTCTACTCTCTCTCTCTCTCTCTCTCTCTCTCTCTCTCTCTTCCTTTATCTACTATTAACTCCCATTCTCTACCCTAAATAAACTCTATTCTATACCATGCCTGTCTGTGTGGTTCCTCAGGGGGAAGAGGTGCCCGGACAAGGGCCCGCCTGGGCACCCCCTTTCCCCATGCCACCATGCCACACTCCCTTAACCCCCATCCTCTCTTTTTAAGCCCCTTCAGTCTCTGTTCCTGAAAATCCAGGACCAGGGCACTCTGGCCTAAGTAAGGATACTTCTTGTTGGTACCGAGATCTGCGAGGTGTCATATAGGCAACAATTAGAACAGTGTAACTATAGGCCTGTTGCCAAGGCAACAGCCGCCATATACCCAGAATTCAATGGCCCACCTTTACCTGTAATTTATGTCATCACCCGTATATAATCGGGTAGCGTTTCTCCCCCCCCCTTTTCCTTCCTTCTTCCCGCCCACTACACCTTTCCCATTTTAAATAAAGTCCCACGTGGAACTGTTTGGCCTGGTATATCTCATTGTGGCCCACATCTCCACTGCATCCCCGTGGCCCAAGCGGCGGCCAGACAGGTGACCTGTGCTAAGGTGTAGGCAGACAACCTGCGTAGAAAAAGCCAACACTCCTGAACAAAAGAAGGCAGGAGAAAAAAATATAAGAATCATACAAAAGAATAACTCAAGGGAATGAGACAGAAGACTCTCTGTCTTCAGTAGGCGCCACGACCTTAAGAGCGACCATATTTGACAGGAAATGCAGAGCCTGACAGCCACCCTGGGGTATCACTACATGTCCTGAAAAACTTGGCCAGGTCCAGCCAAGAATTCCCACAGTGCTGACAGGAATCCAAACCATCAAGAGTATTACCTCAACAGTGGACAGACAGACACCCATGGCAGATCAAGGCCACACCCTTAGGATGGCAGCACCATGCTGGAGAAACCAAAACAAACACAGCAATGGATTGCTGTCTGCTGATCCCTATTCTCCACCTGGTCTCTAGGATGTAAGACCAACCCCCTCTGGATGAGTATGGTCTGCGTTCATGGAGAGTTCATTGAAAACCAACTCATCTGCCAATCTCTGTATTCCCGGACACTAGAGCCACTCATCTTCCTGTCAATCAAAGGATGTTTTAGAAACCAGGCCTCATAGGGAGAAAATACTTCTTACATATTTCCAATAACCAATGAAAAGCTGTGATTATTTAAAGAAATGGAATCATGGAGATAGAGGATTAAAAAATATTATCCAGACACACAGATCACATCAAATAGGGGATTAAAGATATAGACAGACCAGGTGAATCTGACTTGAAAATTCATTTTCTTCCCACATTATGCTGGCTGCCTTAGATGAAACAGGAAATGTCACTGTCGGATCAAGTTAGTCAGAACTATTAATATTAATGCATCTCTGCCATGCACAAGGGCTGTTTTCTGTCTAGATTAGACAATATAATCTATGTCTGGGATATACAGAGGGAATATCAGCTGAACAGAGATTTAGTCATTGATTCCAGAGATTCATAAGCCCCCAAATTTTCTTGGGTCCTCCAAGGAACACCTTGATTGTGGTTGCTCTACAAAGAAACCAGGAGAATGTGTCTCTCAGAGTTTGTTTCTATGTATAAATGCGGAAAGCAAGAGGGATTTGTTATAAACATTCCTCTAGTAACAAGTTGCTAGAGCCATTCTAGAACTTTCTAGACACTGCTCCTTAAAGCAAAGAAGAGCTCACACCCACTTTCATTTTGTAATGTTTATATTTTTAGTGTAAAATATGATACAGTTTCCTGTGCACTGCAAAAATACATACATACATACACACACACACACACACACACACACACATATATATATAAAGCACACATCCTTGCTTCCCAATCTCCTGTAGTGACAAGGATGGTTCTCAGTTTCCTTGGTGGTACCTCCAGTCACTGCTGTTAAGAATAGTACCACACACAGGAATAGTTTTGCATTAGTTATCTTTTGGTCAACACTACAGCATGAGTTTCTCTCTAGCCATTACCAATTTTCACACTGTGCCAAGGTTCTTATTTGGGTACAGACCACCAGAGATTCTTTTTTTGTTTCCATTAATCAATTTATTTATTTATTCATTTGGTACTAAGGAAAGTAAAACCCTAAAGGGCTTGCCTGCTAACCATCATAGACAAAACGTTAACCAAAGCCATCATCCAGGATTAGGACGCGTGAGAGAGACTACAGGCAACCCAAAGTATTACATCAGAAGCCATGAAGACACTAAGAAAAAAATCAGAAAAACTTGCTCCAAATACTAGAGAATAAACTAATTAGTAATGTTAAAATCCATAGAGATATACTTAGATAATAAAAGAAAAGAGATTTTTTATGAGCAGGGTAATTAAATAATTTATCGTTCACTTGGGATACATGATAAATTACATCAGAACAACAATTACAAATGGGGGAATTCCCAGGCAAAGTGAGACAAGTAATTGCCTTATTTATAGGCAATCAAGGAAACCCAAAAGCACAGCTCCCATGGACCTGCAGACATCTTGGGTGTTACTGCATTGACAATCTTTTTTGTCAGTGCCTACACTAATGATGGCATCATGGAACCTTATAATAATTCTGTTACCATTACATATGCTGCTCGAGGCCAGAAGGAGAAAGTGCAGTGGAAACTGCTGGCTTCTTTGGAAGGTCACATATGTTAAATGATGTTTTGCTGGGGCACACAGGTGAGAGGATGTCTTGCTAAAGCAGACACAAAAAAGAATGTTTCTCTGAAGCAGACACGGGTGAAAGGATGTATTGATATAACAAACACATGAAAAGACCTGGGATGAAGGAACATAAATATGACCCCACAGACAGTGGGAGGACGAGCACTGAGCTTTTGTTTGGTTTCCTCTGCCTCACTATTCTTCGCTAATGACACACATGTATTGGTTCATCATACAGAGCATTGTTGAGCTCAACTTGTGGTGACACTACCATTGAAAGAAACTCACCCAAGAACTGCTCATGAGGTTCCTACAGCAGCTCGACACCTCCATGACCTCACCTGTGGCTGGTTGGCAAGCCGGGTCGTTTCTTCAGGATTGAACTGCAGCTGCCTATTCATGCCTGGGGTCTGCCTGCTGAGAGGACTGGACTGAAGCTGTTGGTTTGTGCCTGGTGTCTGCCTGCCAAAAGGACTGTAACTGCCAGTTCCTGTGTGGTGTCTGCCTGCCCAGAGGACTAGTCGTCAGCTGCTGAGTCGTATTTGGTGTTTGCTATGGGACTGAACTACTGAGAAGGAAGATTGAGCTCGCCCCCAATGAACTATTGCTAACAGTTTTACTTCCTCAACATCCTAGTAACAGTTCTCTTCCATTACTTCTGGTAGGTAGTGGGCTAGAGGAAGGTTGAGGCCATATGGTTGAACCCTTATTAAAAGTATGTTGCAAAACATCTATTCCTATGACAGAGAGAGAGAGAGGGGGAGAAAGAGAGAGAGAGAGAGAGAGAGAGAGAGAGAGAGAGAGAGAGAGAATGCTGAACTTAGGAGGCAAAGATCAGAGAGTTCGTTAAATGATGGTGCACACATGTCCACTAATTATGCAGTCAGTACTGACTGTAAGCTACTCAAGAAATACAAATTACACAGTACACTGAAAGTTCCAGAACTTTCCCCTCAGCTCCTGTTGTTACTCAAAAGACTTCTCTGCATCATGTTCCCATTCTCTGTGGAGTAGAACAAGAGGGCTTGACAGAATAGATGACTGAAGAAAGCTGACACGTGATCTTGCTGGCTTTGCATGGCCAAAGGCATCATGAGTCCAGTAGATTCTCACAGTGTAACAGGGGTTCAGGCTAAACATCTTCACATGCTGGCAGTGACATGTCAGAGGCAGGGAGACAGATCATTACTTCGATGTGGATGACTCCCCAGACCTGCATAGGTTAGTGTTGTACAGTCTCTAGCTCAAAAGTGATACCCAGAAGAACCTCCCACAACTTGAGCATTCCAAGCTACTTCAGTTATATCTGCCTCAACCAGTCAGGATCCACCTTGACTGCATACAACTACATGTGCTAATGGACAAAACCATTTAGAGGTCCATTTGCCATGTACCCTTTATTCTCCCCAGTTCTTAATATGGTTTAATAGATGTATAGTAAATCCTATGCCTAAAACATGTAGAGTGGTTTTCTGTTTTCTATATTGCTTTTATTATCCTTTCTATGTAGAAAAAAAAAGCATCTGGGAAGTTACTATAAACTTGGAATCATTGTTATATTTTGTAGGTGTTGAGGGAGGGTAAGAAAAGTCTTAAGTAGTTGAAGGAGGCTTACCTTCAATGTGTAACATTCTGAGTTTTGGTGAAGAGAATGCACTATTTATTATCTGTGCAATAAAAGGCATTTAGACAGACAAGGGTGAAACTGTAGCCTGCAGCACACACCTAGAACATTAGCAGTCACTGAATGCTTGCTGGGAGAGTGGTGGAACAAGTACTTCAATGCTTTTACACTGCTATTTTCCGACAAGGAAGAGAAGACAGAAGCAGCATCTGTAACTCCATCATTTATGTGATACATGAATTTAGCACATTGGCTTCTTGAACAATTTACAGGAAGAGTTATAGTAGTTTTATCAATCTTCAGGTCAAATTTATTGTTTGGGCATGGCAGATTAAATATTTATAACACAGAAGTTACTCTTCCCTGTGTGTGTGTGTGTGTGTGTGTGTGTGTGTGTACACATGTGTTTACATATGAAGATATGTATGTATCAGAGAGAGAGAGAGAGAGAGAGAGAGAAGGAGGGGGAGGGAGGGAGAAGGGGGTAAGAGACTATGCCTGTAGAACTAATCTGAGCCTTTCATAGTCTTGAGAGGATTTGGACAAAAGGAAATTGTTCTGCACAGCTATAGAAGAATCTTGAAGTTTTATGAACATTTAATCATATTTGGTAATTTAGATAAAAACAGTTTCACAGAAATGTTTTCACCCAAAAGTGTTTCCAGTTAAATGCAATTATCACCATACACTCTTCTCACAAACTGTAGAAGAGACTTTGTTCCTATTACTAGGTCAGGGCTATCTGGCAAATAGTAAGGCCATGTCACATAGAAAAAGAACAGAGGAGTTGGAGGTAGGCAGAGCTGGTCTGGAAAATGTATAGACAAGAGGGCCTGTGTGTCCATCTGGAAGGTGCTGGCTGCCCATTGTCTAGAGATAGAAATCCTTCCTTCCTTCCTTCCTTCCTTCCTTCCTTCCTTCCTTCCTTCCTTCCTTCCTTCCTTCCTTCCTTCCTTCCCTCCAGACACTATCTCAAAATGAATGAGAGGCCAGAGACCCCACAACCACCCCCACCACCCACCCCCAGGGAGTTTGAGGCTAACCTGTTCTACATAGCAAGTCCTAGTCCAGAAAGAACTGCAAAGTGAGACTGTCTCCAGGAATAAAGAAAATGCTTTATAGATGCTCATGAATAATTGGGTGTTATCTACTGTGGTAGGATTCCTCAGAGCAAAACATAGAATAGATTATAGATATATTTATTTTGGGGATTGGTTCATATGACTATGGAAATCAAGAAATCCTACCATCTACTATCAGCAAGACTGAGCCAGGAAAGATGGCAGCAATCCAGTTGGAATTCAAGGATCTGAGAACCAGGGAACCAACAGTGTTGACTTTGTCCAAGTGAATGTGAAGACCTGTGAAGTTAACGTCAGCTTCCACGGTGAGGGGATGAATGGAAAGCAAAGTCTTCATCTATAGATGAATTAGCAAGGTGAATCAGAAACTCTAATGTAGTCATGAGAAATCATTGACAACTGGGGGAAATAGGTTATTTAATTATTTTAAATGATGCGAGGAAATTCTAACCATATGGTAAGAGAAGAATCCTTAAATGAAAAATTTAACAGATTTGATAGCATGCGAAATTAATAGTAATCTGAATAAAACATGTTGCATGCAACGAATGTCTTCTGTTTGGGATGGAGGGTGTCCTGGCTGACTCTGGGGGGGGAGGGGGTCCACATTCTCTCCTTCTCAGTATCTTCCTTTCCTGCCATGCTTACACATGCCACCCCAAGTCACTTAAGCCATGGACACCTGAAGTCATTTCCTGTCTTCTGCCCATCTTATGCGTTCCCTGCTAAACAAGGACTTGGCCTGCATTGTGCTCTTTCTACATTTTCTGCTTCCCTGTTTCTTAAACTTCTTGCTTTTGTATTTCTGTATCAGTTTTCTGTTGCTACTCTAACAAATTACCACAAGCTTACTGTCTTAGATAACACAGTCTTACAATTCAGAAAGTCAGAAGTCCTAAACATAAGCTGTTCACAGGTTAGTGTCCTCGCAGAGTATATGGGGGTGAGTCTGCCTCATGTTGTCTTTACAATCTAGATGATTTATGCATCTAGGGGGTCCATCCTTTGTGTTTTCAAACAAGTGGTACAGTGTCTTCAGCTGCTGTCCTTGCTCTGACTCTGGCCTTTTTATACCCCTCTTAGGAAGGTCCTGTGGTTATACTGGCCCTTTCTAAGTAACTCCAAACCACCCCAGGCTCTCAAGATCACTAATCACACCCACAATGTCTTTTTTGTACATAAGAAAACATATTCCCAGATGTCAGGAATTAGGCTGTAGGAAAGTTCGAAGAGGTCATTCTGTCTGCCACAATTTCCTTCCTATCTTTGTTCAAACATTGTTATCAAAAGCTATGACTGACTTAAAATTCAGACCAGTCTTGAGCAGTCTTTTCTGTATTGTGCACATTGTGTGCCCTCCTCCTCTCTCGTACTCAACAACCACTGAGTCAATCAAACTCTATTAGGCAGAGGAGTTTGTGTTTTTCATTCATAAATTTCCATAGTTAGGCCTGTGGGAAGCACAGAGTAGGTGTTTAAGAAATGTTGGTTCAATCAATGAATACAGTAACTGCTGCCATTATGGGAGGAAGCCACAAAAGAAAAAATATCCATCAATTACTTTTCTCTTGCATTAAGAATGGAGGAAAATGAGAGAGAGGAAAAGAATGGAGGAAAGAAGAATGAGAAGGGGAAGGAAGGGAAAGAAGGATGATGGAAGAGGGAGGGGGAAGGAGGGAAGAGGGGTAGAGGAGGAGGGAGGGAGAAGGAAGAGAGGGAAAAGGGAGGAGGGGAGGGAAGAGGGAGGAGGGAGGAAGGAAGAGGGAGAAGGGAGGAAGGAAGAGGGAAGAGGGAAGGAAGCTCCCTCCCAATAGTCACTGAATTACTGAAGTTCCCTGTCATAGGCCCATGAAAATGTCCCCAGATCATGCATCCAATTTGCTTTAAATATGAGTCAAAGAAATGTAAGTCACTATAATAGAAGCAAGATATGAAGAAAAAACCCTATTCATCAGTCCAGAAGGCTATTACACCCTACAACCTCTTCCTGCCTTCACAGGAACCAATGGAAGGGGGTTGAACAAAATCTAAAATGGAAGAGGAGGAACAGAACTTTGAGCCCATGTGGCCAATTGAAGAGCACCTCTGCTCTACCACCTTTGTCATCAGTTACTCAGCCCCAAAGAACCTTGAATAAACAAGCATCTTGTTATGGAATGTCTGAGAAGAGCAAACTGATCCAATCTAACAGTGACTCTGAGCAAAACACAGCTGCTGCTTCCTTCCTTCCTGATTCCAGACAGTAACTCCTCACACTCGAGCCCATGGGAGTCAAGAGTACATCTAGGAGAAAACAGGCCCTCACTGGTTTGCTGAATGGGGCTGATGCTAAGCTTTGGGTCTCCATCTTTGGAGAAGATGGGTGTGGGTATGAAGGACAATCCAATTCTGGCAAGGGAGGCACCATCTCAGAGACCCTCTGAGCAGGAAAGTTGAAAGGTTTCAGGCTTTAGGCTCAAGGAGGACACTGAGAAGTATTGTTCTCTTTATAGATTAATTAAAACAGCTATTGATACCACAGAGATAGACATTAGCAAGCCAGGGACACTGAGGAGAGCTCAGGTTTACATGGCTGAGTAGGAATCCGGTAGAAGAAGATTGGACCGTTTCCCTTTTTGGTCCCCAGTTTCCCATTGCTAGGGGTAACCTGTTATGGATGGCCCTGGTACTGATTATAATTTGATGCTAATTCCACTCTCCTGGGAGGATCTACAGACAAGGAGTGAGTCTCATACCCAGGTGACTTCTTGTGAATCAATCCCCTAATGAATAAAGGAGCCAATCACTGGGCAAGTAGGTGAGACTTTGGGTTGGATGGAGGAAGAGAAGGAGGAAGAGAGGGTTAGGGTCTTTTGAACTGGGATCATGGAAGGGCAAGATGTAGCTGCTAAAGTTTCTCGATATCATGATGGATCCATCAGGATTTGCCGCCAGAGGAATCAGATTTAATTAGACTTACAAGATTGGGTTTAATTGTTGTACCCAGAGACTGAGTTACCATTGTTGCTGAGCTAAGTTTATGTGGTGTTTTTCTTCTTGTAAGGATTTAACTGGGTTCCAGAGAGAAAGGTATGGTGACAAAGCGTAGATTTGCCTGATGTGCACCATAAAGGCCGTGGGGCCTTTGAAGCAAGGGGCTGGTATGTTAATGGCAGGTCAGTGGGAACTTAGAGAGCTGAATAGAGAGATTGTGGAGTACTGAGTTAAGATTCTCCACAAAACAAAAACAAGTCGACCGACCATTGCCCGCCACTGCATGGTCAGCCAGGCCACTGAGGCAGAGGCACAAGTGCAGAATGTGCCAGCTCTGTTTTTAATATTTCCCACAATAGTTACCAGTGAGTGCTCAGTTAAAGAACATTAGGTGATTAATACATCTCTCCTGGTTGGCCATTACTGTGAGTTGATGGGCCAGAAGAGACAAGAATCTAAAGAAACAAGTTACATTAGCTGTGAGAGTGCAGATTGCTGGAGTTACTGAAGTTTTCTTAACTCAAATGGAGGGCAATACAAAATACCACAGCCCTCACTGACAGTGGTCTTGGAACTTTTGCTTCTGTTCTTACCTTAAAAATTCTGGAGGTCAGCCACTGTTCCCGTCAATTGTGATGTATAAAAATCATGCCACAATTCAAACTACAACCCATTTACTGTCCTCACAGCTTTGAGGTCAGACCTGGGGGAAGGCTGGACTAAGTAGCTGTCACATGTGGTCTCTCACGTGGCTGCATCTGAATATCTCCCCGGGCCTGGATAGCCACCCAAGATTGCTCAGTCATGTGTCTGCCATCTGCTCCTGACCAGGCTGGGTGCTGTGGCCTCCCTCCGTCTTCCCCAGCACAGGCTGAAGGGCCTCCATCTCACCTCTCACCTGATGGAGGACTTCTCCTGAGACGCAGAGTGAGGAGACAAATCCAAAGCCATATGGTCTCAAGTGACCCATGTTTGAAGGTCATCTGAGGCATCCTTGGTAACACACCTTTAAGTTTTACTTCACTACAGTGTTTATAGTAATCAATGCTCAGTGAGCATGTATTAGCTTCTGGGTACTGCTAAGTGAGCAGAACTATTGTTTGTTGATGTAAGGAAAAGAAAAAGAAAAGTGCACAGTCCATAGTATTTATAATTCAAAGCATTGCACCTTGTTGCCACAGAGACATTTTAAATCCTAATATATTTTTAGTCATGCCACTGAAATCCCTGGAATTCTTAGTATATTCCTGGTATATTACAATCTCTTTACTTTGTTTCTAAAGTATGCTACTCATGAAAATGTAACTTGCAGACATATTAATTTAGAATAGTCTAATGCCCTACTGATTTTTAAATATTTTTAATATATGCTCATATTTGTCATAATTGAAACACATACAAGAAGATTTTTTTAAAAATATTTACTGTAAAAGAAATTATAAATAATGATCAGGCCAGGCATGGTAACACACTTAAGAAGCAAAGACAGATGGATCTAAGTGAGTTTGAAGCTAGCCTGGTCTATACAGCAAATTCCAGGCCAGTTATGGATACATATGATACGCTCTCTCAAGAAAAAGAGATAGACAGACAACAGATGCCATTTGAATATCCTGGGGCCATCTAGGTTTTAAACATGATTTGAAAACAGGATCTATAGATAAATACACAACCTGGTGGCTGAAAGTACCACAGTATGTGTGCACAAGCATGTGTGTGTGTGTGTGTGTGTGTGTGTAAGTCACAAATGTTGATACACAAAAAACACAAAGTAAGACTTGCTTTCTGTGTGTTTAACTCCACACAGAAACGTACACATCCTCCACACTTTAAGTTAAGTTCTCCTGACAGTGGGTGAATTTAATTCTGTTACATTGGCTGCTGGGCTCTGGGAACCTGCTCACCAGATCAGGCCAGCCTTCATAAAGGCTTCCGGTACATCTGAAAGATTTCCAAAATTGTAGTTTCATTTCTCCTGGCTCGTTCCGTGTGTGGGCTAAGGGAGAAGCGCCTGGGCCCGGAAGCAAAGCTAGATCTCAGAAAGCAACATGTAGAGCTGTCCTGTGTGACGGGTGCTCATTGTGCAGTCTATCATCAAACGGGTGTTTGTGCAAGTAAATAAATGAATAACAACTTGATGAAAAAGCATGGCTCTGCCTCACTTCACAGAATAAACACGCAGACCAGGTAGCTTATGCTGAGGAGAGAACGCATCTCTCCCCTTCGATCCCTACACACATCAAACTCTCAAATGACACATTTGTTTTTCAGCTGTCTTAAGGTGACATAGAATCTATATCACTGGTTACTTATGACCTAAGTCATACCAAAGAAGGACTCTTGGCTTATATCGATAACTTTTTCTTCCCAACGTGCTGCTGTATTTCCATAGATCTGGAAATCCCGTGGGAGTGTCACAGCTGCTACAGTTTCAAGTAAAGTTGAAGAACAGTTACCCCCACCTTTCCACAAAGAAGGCTTTCAAAAAACACTCCTGTCACCCTAAACTGAAAATTCTTCTCTGTTTCAGAGCTGAATGGCCCCTGAGCAGTCTAGATCATGTCCTAAAATCTCGTGACCCAGAAAGGTCCTGGGAGCATGGCAACAACAATGAAAAGGCTTATCTGACGGATATTGAGCATTTTCTAACCCACAGTGGGTGTTTTTCTTGTATTTTCTCACTTTACCTAAGAAGAACAGCATAAATTTTGGTAACACTTTTCTTATTATTATCATTTTGCAGAAGGTCAGATGTTGATGGATTCGACAATTTGCCCAATGACACAGAGCCAGGAGATGACATTCAGAATTCTAGCCACCAGGGCAGTGTGTTCCCAAGATGCCCCTTTTCAAGTTCATTTTATCTTGTAATATTCTGAATTTAAAGAAAAATTGAAACAGTACCACAGTGAATATCCATAACTTAATAACAACTTAAACTTAACAACTAATCATTGGTTTGATGTATATGTTTTTCCTCCTCCTAGTTCAATAGGGATTTGATCTGTGTTTTGAAGTATAAATGCAAACAGGGAACAAAAGTGAAATGTACCACAATACACACACACAAACACACACACTTACACCTCATGTACTATATATAGCATATATATATATATATATATATATATATATATATATATATATATATATATATATAAAATATACAATGCATGCATTCTACTTGATATATAATCCATGTCACACACAAACATAACCTACACACTACACAATACAAACACACTCCATACATATCCATACAACTTGCATATATACAATACATACTCTTGTTAACCTCTATGAAAGTTGTGGACTTTACCACGTATCACCACTAGACCATTTACACATACCTTCTAATAATAAGCATGGTTTCCAGCCAACCATACTGTATCATTGTCTATCTAACAAAATTAATATAATCTCCATAAAGCCATCTAACACATAAGCCACATAAGAACTCCCATGTCTATGAGATATTTTTCCACAGCAGTTAAACATATCTAACAGATCAAGAAAGATCTACACAGGAGGTTGTGGCTGCTTTCAGTCATCATAATTGTAACCACAACCGAACACATCTACACGTATCCTAAGACATAAATACGGAATTCCTTAAGGGGGCCTCTCTACAGAATGAACCTGCTCCGGACACTGGAATTTCCACTCTAAACACTTGCGTATGGTTTGGTAGCCCTGATGCTCATCTATAATAATTCCTGGAGAGTTGTTCACCCCAAATTTTATGAAGCTAACAGTAACAGAAAGGATAAACAGTTTGTGATTCACCCTGGCTTTGTGCTCCAAATGTCAAACAATTAGAGGGAGCTTCGAAGAGTGAGACATAAATTAGATGACTGGAAATAGCAAGAAGAAGGGCCCCCCCCCCCAGGCTGACTCCATCTCATAGCAGAATGACGACATACTCCCAGATTAAACTGAAGGATAAAAAGCCTTGAAGATGTCTACTTAGAGCTCTCACAGAGGTGGAACCCAGAAGCAGCATCAAGAAACAGTTACCAACACAGCAGCGAAGCAGCAGACCTTCGGTCAGAGGTCAGGGGTCAGGGGTCAGGGGAGGCTGACAATCAGAGAACAGCTGATGTCAACGAGCGCAGTTTAAGCCACCTTAGACTTCTGTGCCCTGGAATAGAGCTGACACAGCTACTGAATTTCCCACCTGCTGAATAAAAAACTAGGCAGAGGAATTGTTTAAGTAATTGGAAATAGAGCATGGCTCCTGCGCTTCCTTTTCTAGCCCATCAGGACAGCCCCTGTAGACGGACACTTGGCCCCCTCTTCTGTCTACGTGTCTGTCTAATGACCGTCTGTCTCTCTCATAAGGGCATTTGAGCCCACCTGGATTATCTTCCATTTCATACTCCTTAAGTACAGGTGAGAGAATCCTTTTTCATGTTTTTTTTTCCTTTTTCTTTTCTCTCTGTTTTGTTCTCAGACAGGGTCATATTGAGTAGCTCTGGCTGGCCTGAGACTCTCCACATTGACCAGGATGGCCTCCAACTTACAGAGAACCACCTGCTTCTGCCTCTCATGTGCCCAACCTGTGAAGGCTGTGACTCATTTCTTGGGAGCTGTTGTTCTAGCCTAGGATTAGGACAGACATCAGTGGCCTAAGACACCAAAAGGCAGTCAGTATTAAAAGTTCCCAGGGACTATGATGGGGTAAACTTCCTATGATTTTAACAAAGAAGCTTGATTGCATTCTTTATTATGTATTTCCCACTTCCATATTACATTTATAAGAAAAAATAAAGACTAAGAAAGGCTTTGAGCCAGCACAGTGACTCATGGCTGTGGTCCCAGTGCTTGGGAGATGAAGGCAGAAGGTTCAGGAGCTGAGTTGGTCTTCAGCTACACAGGGAGTTCAAGTTAAGTTGGGTTGCATGGAACCTTGTCTCAAAAGACAGAGAAACAGACAAAGAAAGATTGGCCAGGGACTTGGAGAGTTTCATATTTAGCACCTTTTGTCTTTAAGGGTAATTTTTTTGTTTTTTGTGTTTTATAATATATTGCTTCACAGAGTGGTTTTCAGTGATTCCACATTGTTTAGATTGCTTGAGGACATATTGTAAGCTGCCATTTTTTTTTTAAAAAAAAAAGATAATTAGCCCACATTCCAGGTATTAAAGTAACTTACTGACCCTGGTTCTGGATCTTACGGGCTTGCAATGGCTTCTTTTGCAATGCCATTTTAAACATTTTCCCAGTGAGTGTCATACGGCATAATGGGTGGTATAGTTCGAGTCTGAATGCCTCCCACTTGCCTATAGTTTGAATATCCCTCTTCACATTAGTGGTACTGCTTTGAGGACTACAGTGCCATCAGGAGGTAGGGCTTGGTCCATGAAAGTAGGCCACTAGGGTAAAACTCTGGGTTAGACTAACCTTCCTGCTGCAGTGTGGACAAGCACACGCCTTCTACCCTTCTACCCCATAGCCATGTGCTGAGCCTATTCCACTACCAAGCTTCAGCCATCAACAGACTGAAATCTCAGAAACCATGAGCTTCTTAAACCTTTTGTCTCTTAACTCACTTCTGCCTGGTATTTTGCCACATCAGTGGAAAAAAGTAACCAAAAGGGTGAATGTTTACACAGAGGTTCTACACAACCAAGCTGGCGAGCCAGGTGTGATGGTGCATGTCTGTAATCTCAGCACTTAGGAAGCTGAAGCAGGAGGATCTACAATTTGAGACCAGTACTGAGTACATAGCAAAAAACCTGCCCCCAATAAAATGAATTTTAAAAGGAGCAAATTAGCCTCCGAACTCCATCCTGGAAGCAACCGTTATGTCTCCCTTATTCACTACTCCCAGAGAAAGCATGGAGAACTGTGTAGCACTACAGACCACCACTCTACGGCAGGACCATAGGGCAGACCGGGACAGAGGAGCAACCGTGCTCTCTGGCCCTGCAAGACAAGTTGCTGGAGCCTTTCAGCTTCTTTCCACTGTCTCTTCCCTCAGATATTCCTGTGTCTGCCAAATGCCTGCACGGCTCCGTCGTTCTCTCTGCCTTAGCCAAGGACCTGCTCTCTGGCCAGCTCATCCATCACAACCGCTGTCTATCTGAGCCATGGTCGTCCTGTGTGCTCTGTAGGCATGGGCACCAGTGCCTCTCCAGCCCAGAAGTGAATTATGTAATATCCTCTCATAAACCCCGGGGCTCCAGAAACCTTTGGGGGTCACTGCACTTCACCAAGAGCTTTTTCTTGTCTCTGCTCCTAGGATATGGAAGATTAGAATTAAGAATAAAGGAAAAGTTTCCACTCCCTTTCAAAATTAAGAAAGAACTGATCACATACTAAAGGGAAGACATGGAACGAAAATGAAAGTCCATGGGTGGCCTTCCTTATCTGAAAGCCACAGAAACTGTAACCCAGCTACAGGCTAGCTCTGGCGATTTATGTGAAAATGCCTGCAACTTCCATAACTCAGGCTTGACATGAGGCAAACAGTCAAAATGTTAGCTTGGCTTTTCCTGTATTACATAATTTTATCCTAATTTGTCACTTAACAAGTTGTTCCATTTTGGGGGTTTTTTCCCGTGTGTGTGTGTGTGTGTGTGTGTGTGTGTCTGTCTGTCTGTGTGTGTCTATCTGCCTGTCTGTATGAGCATATGCCCATGTGTGCAGGAACCTGCAGAAGCCATAGAGGGCATCTGAAGCCCCTGAGAGCTGGAGCTACAGGAAGTTATGAAGCACCAGATGTGGGTGCTGAGAACCAACTCCAGTCCTCGGGAAGCATAGCTGAGTCACCTCTTCAGCCTCAAGTTACTCAAAATCTCAATCATACTTTATTCACTATTTCAGAATGAGATGCTGCTCATAGAGAGTAAAGCCGGTTCTCTTTGTTACTATTATTGCTGTGCTCATTACTGTTAGCTTGACTTTTTGTTTCTTTTATCTTCCCTTTAGAGACAGGGCCCACTATGTACCCGAGTGTGAGGCTCCTGCCTCAGCCCTGGGAGCAAGTGGGTGACAGGTACCACCACCATGGCCCACTGAAAATTTTCTTCTGAGTAAACAAACAAAGGTGGATTGCAGAAGAAACTAACAAAACTAGAGATAAACTAAGGCTGAAAGAAAATAAGATGAAGTAATAAAAATGAACTACACAAAATATCAGACGTGATACACCTTGACATCAGTAGGAGTATCCCATACCTTTTCTCAGCTAGAGCAAAATCAATGTATAACCCCAGCTACTTACAGAATAAACTTTAAAAATGTCAGTAGTGGATTACCCAGCCACCCCTGGCAGTGGAGCTTAAGAGAATCTTCATATTAAGGGCATGTGGAGATAAAACAGCAACAATGCAGGCTCATAGTAGGGCTGCAGAAAGAAGTTTCTTTATAAAATGTCACTGAAAGAATGTCACTTTATAAAATGTCTAGAAAGGATGAAGAATGAGCATAATTTATACTTAAAAGAGAAAATCTCCAGCTGTCATCCAGAGACAACAATGACCCCAACCCCCCCAGGTAACTACCGTTACATAATATGCAAATCTACCTATAACTGTTTACTTAAAAGCTCCATCATTAATATAAAGTGCTTTGTATATTGTCTTTTTCCCTCAATGTATTTGGAGCAACTCTTTATGCCAATATTGAAGTATCTAGACTATCATTTGCTAAGATATATTCTATTGTTTTTAATACTGTGTATGTATGGAGGTGGAGCGATCACATAAGTACATGTGCCCTCAGAGGCCAGTAGCAGGTGTTTGTGACCTATCTGACATGACGCTAGAAACCAAACTGGGCACCTCTGAGAGCCCCTATACTGTCATTTTGATATCTGCATAATATCACATAGGATAGGCATATCTAAATTGATTTACCTGAACCCCCCCAAGAATGTCTGGTAAAATTATTTTCAAATTTTATCAATTACGAATAAATATGGCAAATACTTTCTTTAGAAACAGCATGAACCTAAATTGAGGACATTCTAAAAATTAACTACCTATCTTCAAAAAGTCAGAGTCATAGTTAGAGGGATAGCTGAGCTCTGGTAAAGTGCTTCCCATCCATGACAATGTGACGTCAATGTCCTATACCCAAGGAAAAAGCTAAGCATAGGAGTAGGAGCCTATACTCCTGGCACTGGCGAGGAGAAATGGGACTTGCACACAAGAGGGTCTAGCAAAGCACATGAGCTCCAGATTAAATGAGAGATCCTGTCTCAAAAAAAAAATGGATTGGAGAGTGACTGAGGAAGATACTCAATGCCAACCTCTAGCCTACCCTTACACACACACACACACACACACACACACACACACACACAGTGGGCCAGGGGCCAGAAAGAGAGGAAGTATAAAAGTCAATAAACACAAGGACAAATGGAAGGTCCAGCCTCAGCCCAAGAGAGGATCCTGAAGAAGGGGTGAATTGAGCAGCAAAAGAATGACTCAGACTCAGTGAAGGATGCAAGCTGACAGCTCTTCGATCTGCTGGGGAAAGCTTTCTGATGGAGACTGCTCTCCTTGCAGACCAAGGCCGAGTCTTTTATTTACAATTGCATAAACTACTTTCTTAGAAAATTGCATAACAGTTTAATCATTTACCCCAGGTTCCCTTTTTGATCATTCCATGAACCAGCATTTTATGGTCTTAGCCCCTTGACTCTTAGGAATAGAACTTGAGATACGGAGCACATTCAAGGCAAATGAACCAGACAGCAAGTACATTTTTTTTTAGCATAGCAAGTTCTTCATAGTTCACAGGGCACAGTGCTTGTGATTGCCAGGTCTAGACATAGAGGCTTTTCTTATGTGAGAAAGTTCACTTTAAGTATACAATATATGCATATAGATATAGATATATAGATATTGCAATATAGTAAACTCTTGTTTAGGCCGATGCAAGCAGCACTAAAGCTCATTTTTATAATTCTTAGCTACCACAATATATTATTTTAATCTTTCAATTTTTCATTTTTATCTCAACAGCTCCAAAGGTTTATTATTGGAAAGTATTAAGCAATCCCCAAAAGTAGGAATATAATTGAGCCATCATCTTTTTTCTTGATACCAGACTTTTGTCTATTCCCAACCTCTATTTGGATCACACATATAGATACCTCCAATAGGGAGTAGAATATCAGGATCAAACTTAGTCGTTGATGGCTTCTATGAAAGAGAACACCATTACCACTAATATTGTATAACCATCTATCTGAGATTTGTTTTTTAACTATTCCTTTCTCTTTTGTGATCCAGGTTTTCCCCTCTATTAACCAAATAATGTCTCCTTCCTTAATATCTTTCTGACTAAGCTGACTCATTAGTGCAGCTGCCTTTGCCCTTTCAGGCCCAGGAAGTCCCTCATACAATTAATAGTGGATCCTTATATTTTGCATAGTTGAGAAATCCTGAAAAGAACCATTCTTACACTGATTTATGTATTCCTGAACTTTTGTTGAACTCATGTTTTCAGAGGTCTTTCCCACAGCCTTAATGGCAGCCCTGAAGGTCACAGCCACATTGCTGAGGATCACCAGACACATTCTCGCTTTCTGGAAAACATGAAGTTATTAACCTTTGCAGGGAGAACATTTCCCAAAAGAGAAACATGAAGTAAAACATTATTATGCAAATATGTTTTACACCTACAGCAATCATCAGCATCCAAGGAGACCCATGTCCTGCTGGCTCTGCTCCAGGGGAAGGAACTGTGTTGTCACACTGTCCCTTCCAAGACTATGCCAGACCCAGCAGACAAAATGAGAAATTGTTCCAGCTTAAAGAAGACTCACACCTGGGTAGGAAATGCTGACCTAAGGCACCATTAAAACATATTTTTTTAAATGTGAGCATCGACTGTGTAATATAGTAAGCAATAATATAGAGTCAATCTCAGTTTCTTGGTTTTAATTCTGGGGAAGAATGTCCATACTCTTAAAAACCAGGCAGAAGCTGGGCAGTGGTGGCACACACCTTTAATCCCAGCACTTGGGAGGCAGAGGCTGGCAGATTTCTGAGTTCGAAGACAGACTGGTCTACAGAGTGAGTTCGAGGATAGCCAAGGCTATACACAGAAACCCTGTGTCGAAAAAAAAAAATAATAAAAGTAACAGGCAGAATTAGTGATGAGCAGGTCTAACAGCTCTAGCTTGCTTTTCTTTTTTTTTTTTTTAATTTTATTTTCTTTATTCTTTGTTTGCATTCCAAATGATTTCCCCTTTCCAAGTTCCCCCCTCCCCATAAGTCCCATAAGCCCTCTTCCCTCTGTCCATTCCTCAATCACCCCCTCCTATTTCTCTGTCCTGATAATCCCCTATATTGCTGCATCAAGCCTTTCCAGGTCCAGGGCCCTCTCCTTCCTTCTTCTTGGGAATCATTTGATATGTTAATTGTGTCTTGAATATTCTGAGCTTCTGGGCTAATATCCACTTATCAGTGACTGAACTCCATGTGTATTATTTTGTGACTGGGTTAACTCACTTAGGATGATATTTTCCAGTTCCAACCATTTGCCTAAGAATTTCATGGATTCATTGTTTTTAATTGCTGAGTAGTATTCCATTGTGTAAATATACCACATTTTCTGTATCCATTCCTCCATTGAGGGACATCTGGGTTCTTTCCAGCTTCTGGCTATTATAAATAAGGCTGCTATGAACATAGTGGAGCATGTGTCCTTATTGCATGCCACGGAATCCTCTGGGTATATTCCAGGAGTGGTATAACAGGGTCCTCTGGAAGTGTCATGCCCAGTTTTCTTCGGAAAGACTCAGCGAAGCAGTATAGGGCAAAACCAGAACAGGGAAGTGGGAAGGGTTGGGTGGGAAAACAGGGGGAGGGAAGGGGGCTGATGGTACTTTTGGGGAGTGGGGGTCTAGAAAAGGGGAAATCATTTCAAATGTAAATAAAAAATTTATCGAATTAAAAAAAAAGAAAAGAAATCTAGCTTGCTTTTCAACAGTTGAAGAGATATGTAAAACATACTCACACATAGCACACAGAGAGAACCAGAAGGCAAAAGAAAATGGGGCAGAATGGTAAAAATATCAATTAATGTAGTTTATTGTATTATTTGGTAACTATCTTTTTAAACATTTTCCTTGGTTTTTCTGGTATTTATCACCTTTAACATCCTATATATGTTTTTAACTTATTGAAGTCTTTTTTTTTCCCCAAGTTCTACCCTGCATGTATCTACCTAATAGAGTTTGAATTAGGTGGGTCTTTTTTTTAAATTAAATCTTAGCGGTCTGGGTTGTACAAGTGTGCATGTGTGTTAAGTGGGTCCACACCTACCAGAGCACTTCTGTAGAGATCCAAGAGAAGTTCAGTTTAGCCCTCACCCTCCACCTTTCTGCAGGTATCTAGGGTTCCCTCATCTCTGCAGGTATCTAGGGTTCCCTCATCTCTGCAGGTATCTAGGGTTCCCTCATCTCTGCAGGTATCTAGGGTTCCCTCGTCTCTGCCTGCCATCTTGCAACAGGAGCACAGCGCTTGCAGACACATGCTACCACCAGCTTCACACTGGCTTCACAGTGGTTCCAAGATCTGAACTTAGGTCCTCACACTTGAGGGGCAAATGCTTGATCCACTGAACTATCTCCCCAGCCCATATTTTAATTATCATCTTCATAAATGTATCCCAACTCCATAGAAGAAGAGCTGGCAGGCATTAAAAGATAAATGTTTATCCGCTAAGTGAATGGATGAGTATTTGCTGGAAGGAAGAGGAAAAAAAAGATGTCTGGGATTCAGTAGCCACTGCCCTCTGGGAACTCAAAGTCGAGCCACGTGATGAGAGGCCACACAGATAGTCTTAGCTTTGCATGGAAGAGGAGCCTGGAGAACAGAAAACTTTAGAAACATCAATACAAACTGAGAAATGAGGAACCCCAAGAGTTGCTTCTCTCCAGCCACATCCATTGTCACAAAGAGGAAAATGAATAAGAAAGGAAGGCGTGCAGGGCTCTGTATCAGCCACCTTCAATCTGCATATCCCCTGTTCACAGTTCCCCTGGAAAGACAAATGCCATAATGTTTATTTGCTGCCCCTGGCCATGCACCTATAGTTTTCTACTCCTTGGACTTGCTTATTTCGTAAATACGTTGCACACTAAATGCTAAAGCTAAGAAGTTTTTGGGCATATTTGTTAAGAGATAACTAGCTGTTTGGTTGGTCATTTTCAACTAGCCTGTGTGAGAGCAATGTCTAGTAGGTATATCTTGTAACCGCAATGAACCAAGGAGCAGAAACTACCCGACTGGAATCTACATTTGAGCCGTTCAGGTTCAAGAAACCAACAGAACATAGCAAAAGCCAGCCTGTGCACGTCTTCAGTTCAGACAGTGTGTAGATTCCCTTTATATCTATTTGAAGCAAGCTTCCTCTGGTTGCTTCCTCAACCAGATTAATGGGATTTCATTTCATTTTTCATTGTATACCTGAATCCCTTGTTTAGATGACCTGTTTATGTTGGCAGTCTGGGTGACACTTTTGCCCTTAGATGTCTGGTAGGTATTCAAAAAAAAAAAAAAAAACCCTGTTAAAAGAAGCAGCTCCAAGAACCAGGCAAACCCAGCTTCCTGGCAGTAGACTATGGAGCCCACACATATTTGCAATTACAGTGGTAAGATTTCCTAAGAGGCTTCCCACCCAAAAAACACAGATCTCTTCCTAACAAGAGGCAAAGAATGTTTCCCCTCACACTGAGAGGGAACTGGGTTTGTGAGCAATAGAATGTTTGGATGAGGGACCATGAACCTCAATATTAAAGGGCATGAGGCTTCTATTCTCCTGTCATTGAGGTTCACTGACTGGTAAGAAACCACAGAAAAAGAGAAAATTGTCAGCAGACCCTAAACCATCCTGCTTCCAGCAGAGGTGGAGAGCATGCAAGAGAAGCTATCTGGAATCTTCCACCCCCAGCTGAGGGCAGCTAGGTACCAAGTAACTCCAGCCCAGTCATGAGCTAGAGCACGGCAAGCTGCCAAGCTCTTGCTGCTTCTGCTTGAGGAAGCAACCAGGTTTACCATTCTAAGCCTCTGAGTTTGGGAGTAGCTGGCTCCTGAGGCCAGACAGCTAGGACACTCCTCATGTTTTGCTATCTAACCTGGCTGTATATGCAGAAAGTATGCATAGAATGCTTACCTCTTAACATATATTTCTACTTAGTGACTCTTTCAGAGAGTGAGAGAGAGAGAGAGAGAGAGAGAGAGAGAGAGAGAGAGAGAAGATCTCACACTCCCTAGGTCAGGCTGGCCTTGAATTCACTATGTAGGCCAAGCTGGCCTCAAACTCACAGCAATCCTCCTGCCCCAGCCTTTTGAGTGCCAGAAGTATAGGCATGGACCTAGCTAGTGGGGAAAAATTTTGGGGGATGAGGTCTCATGTAGCCTAAGATTTTCTCGGTTTTGATATGTACCCCTGAGGATGACCCCTGATTCTCTTCCCTCTACTTTCTAGGTATTGGGATTAAAGCAAGGTAATCAGTGAGATTTTTAATGAGGTATTTTGGTTTTTAAGATTGTCCTTAAAAATGCTTTATTTTACTTCTTTTTATAACTTTTTAAAATATTTCATAGGTAATATATATAGGCACAAACCTTTAACCCCAGCATTCTAAAGGTTGAAGCAGGAGGATCAGAAATTTAAAGTTCTCCTGGCTAGTGAGTTCAAAGTCAGTCTGGGATACCTAAAACCCTGTCTCAAAAATGAAAACAAGACTCTGACGTCTACTCAGCCTGGACCGAACGAAGCCCTAATGATCAACTTGGAGCTCTTGTGCTGATTAACTGCTCCCAATCTCTTGGCTGTACTTTGTAACCCCCCGGGGACCTTTAAAATGTCCCACAGCCCAGGTGCCACCTCCAGAGGCTCTGGTTTAATTGGGTTGATGTATGGTGGCCCAAGCGTGCGTTTTAAGAGTGTTACTCTAATGAGCAGCTGCAGCAGATGACAGCTGTGCTGAGCACCATTTCCCCACCTGTAAAATGTGCAGGGCCGACACACCAGATCACACGGAACAGGGGGGATGACAGGGACGAGGGATGAGAGTGCCTCCACTGTGCTTGGCATAGTGCATGGTTGATAAAGTTCAGCTGATTTTCTTCCCTGGGACCTCACTATTTCATACTAACATTGAAACAATGAATTCAAAACGTCCCCTGCCTGTCTAGAGCTGGTATTGCATGTGGTGTTCTCCACCTTACTAACTCTTACTCTTACTCTCTTTAGCTGCCTCCCCTGCCCCATTACTTTGCAAGTATGTTGTCTTTGGGGGCAACCAATACAGAAGAAGCTTAGGAAAGAGTTGATTTTAAGAAATCAATACTGTTAACAAGCTAGATGCAAAAACTATAACATGAGAAGTTCGGAATAGTTCAAGGAGCAGGGGACAAAGAAATAGGTGGTCTTTGGGTTCTAATATCTTAATATAACCTTTGACTACTCCTTTGTAATATTTCAAGTTAATAAGTGTCTTAGTTACTTTTCTATTGCTGCTATAAAACATCATGACCACTCCCCTTGTTCTGAAAAGACTCGGTGAAGCAGTATAGAGCAAAATCAGAACAGGGAAGTAGGAAGGGTTGGGTGGGAAAACAGGGGGAGGGAAGGGGACTGATGGGACTTTCAGGGAGTGGGGGTCCAGAAAAGGGGAAATCATTTGAAATGTAAATAAATATATCAATAAATTATAAAAAAAAAAAAACATCATGACCAAGACAACTTATAGAAGAAAGTTTACTTGGGGCTTACAGCCCCAGAGGGTAAGAGTCCATCACCATAACCACTGGCAAGCTCAGGGCAAGCATGGCAAACGGAACAACCAGGAGCTCATATCTTCAACCACAAACAGGAAACAGAGCAGACCTTGAGCTCTCAAAGCCTGCCTCAGGGGCACACTTCCACCTGCAAGGCCATACCTCCTAAACCTCCCAAAACAGGGCTACCGTCTGGAGACCAAACATGCAAATGCCAGAGACCATGGAGGACATCTCCTTCAAACCATCACAGTGTGAGACTTTCCAAAAAAGCAAGCAAGCAAGAAAATCTCAGGCTTATGTCTTATGGTGGTGGAAACTTAGAATTGTTAATGCCTTAGACACGCAGCCCACCTCCATTTCAAGACTGTGTCTTTTACCTGGAGGAGAGAAATACTTCAGCATAAATTCTCCCTTCTCTTCTGTGTTCTAAGTCCTTGGTGTTTATTTAGCGTAGAATGTTAATATCTGTGTGAATGCCAAGTTGATGTAGTTTCACACTCAGGTAAGTTGAGGTAGTTTCACACTCAGGTAAGTTGAGGTAGTTTCACACTCAGGCTACAGACCTATGGTGCCTTGTCAGGGGTCACTGTGTGAGGAACATTCTTCCACGCACATCAACACAAAAAATTGCCTTGCAAATTTTGGAACGAAAATACCTTTCTCTAATACAATTCATGGGTTAGACGTGTGTGTGTATGTGTGTGTGTGTGTGTGCGCGCACATATGTGTATGCATATGATATGCACATGACCATGTGGGCCTAGAAACCAGAGGAAAACATCAGCCATCCTGCTGTATTACTCCCTACCTTATTCCCTCAAGATGAAGTCTTTCACCTCCCCTGAACCTCACACCTCTGGACTTTTAGATAGACTGCCTGGCCAGTGAGCTCCCGAGATCCATCTGTCTTCACTGCCCAATGTTGATGTCCCAGGCACAAGCCCCTATATATCATTGTTTGGGCTTTATAATGTGGGTACTAAGCATTCAAAGTCAGGTCCTCATGACTGCACCAAAGAGCTTTGTCCCACTGGGCCATCTCCAAAGCCTGAGCTGGGCACTTTCAAGGCCTAAAATGAATGCTAAATAGCAGGCACTGATTATAACACAAATTGTTCTTTGATTAAATAAACTTTGGAATTAAAACACACACACACACACCACACACACACCACACACACTTTAAGATGCATCTTGCACTTCTTCCTTTGGAATGCTGTTCATTTAGAAAGCTCCGAAGTAGAATGTCTGTCAGAGGGGAAACATGGAGAAGAAATGCCTTGCTCAAGGGAGGGCGCTGTGGGTGGTGGAAACCATTACAGGAATCAGCGGCTTGTCTTGCCTGAGTCTTTGCTTACATTTCCCCCAGTGCATCTGTTAGATGCCAAGAAAAACACATGCACTTTGTAGCGATGGCTCCTCGAGCTCCCTCCTCAGACCATCCTCTGGACTCTGGGACCCACCCCACAGAAGTTTCCCTAAGCAACTGGGCTCAGCACCTGGGAGGAAACAGAACTGTACAGAGGTCAACAAGCCAGCATTCCAGGGGGGAGTGCTGGGGTGGGGCAAGTCAACTGGCTCAGCTACTCGCCGAGCCCTCCACGCCCTCCACCCGGACTTCTGTCCAAGTCCAAGCTGCAGCGCTTTCCCTACTGAACCCTGCAAGCCAAAGCCCCCAGCCTCCTGCCGCCCCTTCCTCCTAGGCCAGGCTCTGTTTCCCACTTCTTCATACTCCCCGCTCTTAAGGCCACTCCATTGTACCTTTCAAATCCCCAACTCTGTAAGAACAAACTGCCTTTGATCTTTCAGTACCTCTGTGAGCATTCCCCAAATGTTAATCAGATTAATTATTCCCGCTGCATCTGTAATTCCACCCTGCCTGGCCATCCTTCTGAGTAGTGTGCAGCCAGCCAAGGAGTGACCTCCAAAACCAGTCTGCTGAAGTGTCTTGACAGCTTTAGCCCCAGTGACATAGGCACATGTACACATCCATGCAGGCACACATATACACAGGCACACACACAGACACACATATATACCACACACACACACACACATGCACGTACATACACAGCCATCACCGCCATATACAAGGCACATAACATACACCAAACACATGCACACACATAGGCACATATACACATCCATACAGGCACACATGTACACAGGCACACACATAGGCACACATATACACACACAGGCACATATACAATGCTGGGGATCAAACCAAAGACCTTTCACATACTAGGCAAGCAATCTACAGGTTAGCTACTTACCCAGGCCTTGCGTTTGGTTCGATTCGGTTCGGTTCAGTTCGGTCCGGTTCAGTTTGGTGGCAGATGCATGGGTAGTTATATGTCATGTTGTGTTTTATTGTGGTTTGTTTTTATATTAAGTTTCACCGTGTACCTTACGTTGTCCTTGAGATCACTCTGATTTGTGCCTTGACCTCACAAGCACTGGGATTGCAGATGTGTGTCCCACGCCTGGCTGTGTCTATATATTTCTACACACCTTGGTTGACTCTATGTTTTTCTTGCTTTAAACATCTGTATACATAGATACCCTCATCTCCTTTCCTTTATCTTTCTCCATGTATGTTTTCCCTGTCCTTCACTTAGTAACTATTTCTCAGTCACCTGCTACATGCCAGGTGCCTTTCTAAGCCTTTAGTCCACCCCTTGGTCGTTTCCTCTGGGCAGCTTTCTCTTTGACATCTCTTGATTTTTGACCACCTAGAAACCCAGTTGTTCTCACCGTTCCTTTTATGCTCTCTCCCCACAGCTCTCTGACCTAACTATAAAACCACATTGAGCCATGACGTCCCCTCTGTTGTGTGTTTACATTAGATATCTGTGCACTCTGATAGTAGTTTTACTAAGCTAAGAAATCATTTCCTATGAAGGTGCTCTGATGTTTCCAGAAGCCACATTTGAATGTTCTGCCCACCCAGGGGATCCCTGGCATAATGCACCAGCCTGCAATGTACCCAGTTGCTTCCAGGCCACTCTGGGTCTGTTTCTGACTAGATAGAAAGTTCTCAGCCTGGCTCTTTAAGGACACCGCTGCCCACATCTCTGCTTCTTCACTTCACCTAATGCATCCAAAAAGCAACCTTGTTCATTGTGTCTTTCAATCATCTCTCTCTCTCTCTCTCTCTCTCTCTCTCTCTCTCTCTCTCTCTCTCCCTCTCTCTCTCTCTCTGCCTGCCTGCCTGTCTGTCTGTCTGTCTGTCTGTCTGTCTGTCTGTCTGTCTGTCTGTCTGTCTCTCTTTTCCCCCTGACAATTGAGATGGGAGAAAAGTGAGCTGAGAACTTACAAACAGGAACTGATGAGACACTCACTCTGGGCGGTTTCTTTCTCAGGGGTTAAAGGGCTGTCAGTGTCAGAGGCAACTGCAAATAGTTTGCCTCGCAATTAATCCTTCAGGGAAGCAAACCTGTTCTGAGTTGAAGAAGTAACAGCTGCACTCCTACCAGCACATTCCACAGAAGCCTCGGAACACTGATGACAAGACGCTCTGCCTTAGCAGCAGGGAGAGCTAACAAGGGAAAACATGAAGGAGATCTGGAGGCTTCCCTCCCCTGAAAGCAGTGAATTCCGCGGTGTGTTCTGGGAAGACATGGTGGACCAGAAGTTAAAGAAGATGGCGTCGATCCACACATATGAAGATTGACACGGGCACACTTTAGCCCACTCGGAATTAAAAAAAAAAAAATCCCTTTGCTCCAGGTCCCATCCAGATCCAAACTGGTGTAGGATGCTGGAGAGAAATCATTTACCTACACCAAGGGGACAGAATGAACCCCTGATGGTCTGCTCCCTTCGGAGTCTAGTAATTAAGCTCATTTAGAAGATAAATTCGAGCTGCCTGAGAAGAAAGCATTCCTAGCAAGGCGAGACTGCGCAGCTGGAACATCCTGGGATTTACACGGACCATACTCAGGGCACGGTCTCCTGGACCCCTCCTGATGAAATCGCTTATTAAAAGTTCAAACCCCTTTTATTAAATCAGTGGAATAACTCAGTGTTAAATACCCAAGAAGCTTAATTTTTTTTAAAGAAATCCCTCCCTTCCAGGCCCCACTCAAATCTTAACAGCACATTTGTGGGGTCTTTATGCCTGCAGATACAGGCACCAAATGCATTTCAGCAAATTTCCAGAGATCAGCTCACAGGAAAATCTATGAGACGAATGCCAAGAGGCCTGGCAGGAGAGTTTGCAAGCCCCCACCTTCCGTGTGAACCAGAAGACTACCTGTTCTGAGAATTTGCTGCCCTGGGAATGCCCCGCCCCCATCTTGGAACAAGAAACCTTTTTGTGGCTCCAGGATTTCTTTTCTTTGCTCTTGAGTTGAACAGTCACCCTGGACTTTGTCCTCCTAATACCTGACGTCTAGCCCGCTCTCCCGGAGCCTTTTCTCTCTTACGTTTTACTAGTTCGTTGTTCTTTTAATATACTCTTGTATTTTTTTTAAATGTATTTGTTTTTTAATTGATAGCTAAAATTAGATTTATTACATACAGTATATTATGAAGCATTTGTTCACCAACAGAAGGATGGATAATGAAATGTGGTACATGTACACAAAGAAATTTTATTGAGCCAGAAAGAAAAAATGAAATGGTAAGAAAATGGATGGATCTGGAAATTATTATATTAAGTGAGTTAGCCCAGATTCGGGACAATAAAGATAGCACCTTCCCTCATACAGGGACTCTACATTTTAAAGTTTTATAGCTGTGGTGTGAGTGCGGGCATTATGGGTTATAAAAGTAGAAAGGGGCCATTAAAGGTAGAGAAGGGGGTACTGAATACATGTAACATGAAAGAGTGGAGGAGGGGTGCAAAGGGTGTAGGGGGATGGGCAGCCAGAGTAGAAGAGGAGGAACATTCAGAATACAAACGATCAAAATGGTGTAATGAAATTGTGTATACTAACTGTATTAGTCAGGGTCAGCCTCAGGAGCAGGACTTACAAGATGAGTACATATATATATATGTGTGTGTATGTGTGTGTGTATATGTGTGTGTGTGTGATTTATTAGATTATATATAGATATATTAGATTTATTATATATACATATATATGATTTATTAGATTTATTAGAAGGGCTGTGATCCAACTAGTCAAAAAAAAATGGCTGTCTACCAACAGACAAGAGAAAGTCCAAGAATCCAGTAGTCGTTGAGTCCATGAGCACTGAATCCCAAAGAAGCAGGTAGACTCTAATGCCAGTGAAGGAATGGGCTTGCTAGTTACTGAGAGCGAGCAGGCAAAGAGCAAAAATTCCTTCTTCCTTGTCATTTATATCGGCTTCCAGCAGGAGGAGAGGCCCAGATTAAAGGTGAGTCTTTCCACTTCAAATGATTTGATTAAGAAAAATCCCTCACAGTGTACCCACTGGTTTTTAGTTAATTCCAGGTATGTTCAAGTTGACACCCAAAAATAGCCATCGCACTAATTAAAAACAAAATAAACTAAACAATGATGTGTGCATGTATGTGTATAAACAAATGTGTGAGTGTGTGTGTGTGTGTGTGTGTGTGTGTGCTTCATTGAAATGTATTGGGTCCCAACAAGTGCTTGCCCAGAGTGGCTGTGGTAATCCAGCTGTGTGATGCTTTTTGTTTGCAAGTTCTTTCTACAATAAAGTGATTTTGTAAATAAAAATAAATAAGAATAAAATCTGTAATTATATATAGAGAAAACAAAATTAAATAAACATTCCAATAATATATATGAGCAAATGATAACCTACAAGACTGAACCTTGCAGCAGTATTTACAATGAGACTGAAAACAAATATTTGCTTTATACATACAATAAAATATATGATCTACTTCAAAGGTATATTGTAGCTTCATTACATTAAAAGTCAATTTACAAGGGGTGTGTGTCTGTGTCTGTATGTGTATGTGTAACGTATATGTCCATGTATGCCTGGGTGTGTATGTGTATGTCTTGTGTGTGTCTGTGTCTGTGTGAGTATCTGTGTCTGTATGTGTGTCTGTGTCTATATGTGAGTATATGTCTCTGTGTATAATGTATGTGTATATGTCTGTATGTGTATTTGTATTTGTGTGTCTATGTGTGTGTGTGTGTGTGTGTGTATGTGTAGATGTATGTATCTGTGTGATTATCTCCGTATGTGTGTATGTGTTTGTGTCTATGTAGTGGCTATTCCTGGTTGTCAACTTGACTATATCTGGAATGAACTACAGTCTAGAATTGGAAGGCTCACCTATGATCCTAATTTGGAGGCTCAGAGATATAAGTTTCTGACCTGGATCTTGGCATGGAGACCTTGAAGCATAGTGGCTAAGACAAGGAGATCTCCGAGTTCAAGATTATTTGGGACTAAAGGCATGGATGCACACACCTTTAATCTGGGCCACACCCTCTGTTGGAGACCTACAGCCTTTAATCTGGGCTACACCCTCTGCTGGAGATATATAAGGACATTGGAAGAAGGAAGATTTTCACTCTTCCTTGCCTGCTTGCCTCATGGGACTGAGAAACTGCTAGATCCTTGGACTTCTATCCACAGCTGCTGCTGATCATTGTTGGGGAGTTGGACTATAGACTGTAAGTCATCGACAAATTCCCTAACTATATAAAGACTATCCATATGTTCTGTGACTCTAGAGAACCCAAACTAATACAGTCTATGTCTATGAAGTATGTGTGTAGGTATGTGTCTGTGTCTGTATGTCTGTCTATATGTGTTAGTGTCTGTGTCCATATGTATATATGTGACTATGTATGTGTATATGTGTGTGTGCATATATGTGTCTGTGTAAGTGCCTGTGTCTGTGTGTCTGTGTGTGCGTATTTGGTTTACAAGTAACATTGTGCCACATAACACTTCTACTAAAAACTCTATGCAGAATGTCACTGTAACCATTCTGCTGATGATAAAACTAAGAATCAATTATAAGCAAAGTCACTGAATTTCTGCCCCATGTCACACGACATTTCATTTTGTGAAAATATGAAATATGAAATAAATAGCAGGAATATGTAATGCTGTACTTATAAGAAGTCATGCTTCTATAGGCAAGTGAATAAACTCTTTGGATTGTCACTATAGTATTATAAGCTCCAGTTTATTCCTTTTGTCTCTAGTTCAATTTCAACATAAATTTAGTGTACACATTTTAGTATTTATTTAGCATATTAAAATTTTTATCTTATGTGTTACAAAAGTAGTAGGTAACATCTGTGATCCATGTCTTAACAGGCAGAACTCATTCTTGAGGAAATGTTTAAGGAAGGGAGATTTTATCTATCAGGAAAATCTGCTAATGACTCACATAAATCCCCTAAGACTCTTTCTACATTAAGTTAGAATTGCCTTTTCTCCTTCTGTCAATTCAACTCTTATTTTCAACAAAAAGCCACACAGGAACACTGACTGCTAAATGTCCCATTAGCATTCTCTGACCTTCTCCACAGCAGCGCTGTGACTGTGAACCTGCTGTGGCCATTGAGAAACACAAAAGGAATGGAAAAAGCCACTGAATGTTCTGGAGTGGCCCCAAAATGCCAAGGAACAGTTCTAAGCATGTGAGGAAAAACCAGGGAACAAGGGAGAAGGCTCCACTGGCCTGCTCAGAGCAAGTGAAGCAAGGCCCTGAAGACAGGGAAGCCACAGAAGCATCCAGGGGCACAGAGATACCAAGGGCGTAGGGTACGGGGCCCAGGGGCACAGGGGCACTGGGACACCAGGGGTACGGGGCACAGGGTCCTAGGGCCCAGGGGCACGGGGCCCAGGGCACAGGGGTACAGGGGCATGCGGCACAGGGGCACAGGGGCACAGGGGCACGGGGTATAAGGGCACAGGGGCACTCTGGCAATCTGGAGACATCAATACTTGCTCATACATTTTCCCTCCCTAAAGCAGACTATAGTAAAGGAAGAAGGAAAAGCAAACAAGGCTTTTGAACGAAAAGGATGCTCATACAGCTCAAGAAGCCATTCCTGCCTTACACTGTGTTACTGCGTGCTGCTGTGAGCTAACGCTGAGGAGATCACACTGTGTTACTACTGCAGGCTGAGGCGAGCTAGCACGGAAGAGATCAGGAGAAAGTTGAGAACTATCCACTTGGAGCCACGCCTCTTTTTTCTATATAAAAACAGCATTCAATACCCAGAATATACAAGGAACTCAAAATAGTAATAATTTAGTGATGTGATTTAAAACAGGCATCTGAGAAAGGCTCGATCTTTCGACTGTGCTCTGGGAATGGCTGTGACACACATCCCCAGCCACACAAGTGGGAGGAGAAACATTGTGATGCGTCTGCTTCTGCTGTTCCTTCCTTTGCCTGGAACGCATACGTGGTGTGGAGGTGAGGCAGACAGGCAGACGGACACGGGACATCGCCAAAATAAAGGGCACTCTGTGGAAGAGGAGGCAGAGAGATTCTAAGAGCCAAAGGGGATGGAGAACACCAAGCCAACAAGGCCTTGCAGACACGGCAGGGCTGGTGCACACAGGAACTCCCAGGGACTGTGGTAGACCACAGCAGCGTGCAGAGAGCCTGCATCGGCCTGGACCGCATGGGATCCAGGGCTGAGAGTGCAAGTAGACACAGGCTCCCATCCCTTACCCAGAAGCTGTCTCCAATAGGTAACTGCTTACAAAGGAAAAGTAAGTTCTCTCCAACAGAGTCTCACTGGGTCTACAAACCACACCTATGGGCAGGAGGCCCATGCCCGCCAGCAGTAAACAGCTAACACAAAACGAACTTGATGGTACTTTTTGGGGAATTTTTGTCTCATAATTCTTTGTTTGGGCTTTTTAATTTAACCTTACAGAGCTTTTGCTTATATAATATAGTTTCCAATTTTGTTTTTATGGGTCTTCTATGTGTGCAAATGTCTGTCTCAGAGTCTGTGTGTATTTTTTATGCTTTTCCCTTTGGCTCTTTTTTCTGTTTATTTTTGCTTTACTCTATTCTGGTTTTTATTTATCTTTTACCACCACCGCCCACATCACCACCCCCATCATCATCATCATCATCAATGCCTGTTTGTTTTCTAATAAGAGGGAAAGAAGAGGTATGGATTTCGGCAAGTGGGGAAAATCTGGGAGGAGTTAGGGGAGGGGAGACTGTAATCAAAATATAATGTATTAAAGAAAATCTATTTTCAATTTTTATTAAAAACTGTGAGTTCATTTTCTTACAGCTCAAAAGTCAAAGAACATGCCACCGAAATCTGGCCAGAGACTGTGTCGAGCAGAATACATTGTCGAAGGGCAAGCAAGAACGCATGCAGCAGAGGGGGCTTGCATTTTGGAGAGCAGGCAGGGTTGCCAAGAAAGAAAGGCCTGGTGGAGTTGGAACCCAGCTTGGCTTTCAGTGTGCTTCTGGGCAGGCTGACAGTCAACTGCCTGCTGAGTCAGCACGTTTGTCTGCTCTGCCCGCTGGCTCGCTCCAGATGTTACCCGCTCCAGAAGTTACCTGCAGTAAAAGTTTATTAACCCAGGACAGAGCATGCGCCAGAGCCAACAGTGGCGACACAGAGCTCCGTTGTTCTCATGTCCTGATCCGGAGGTCATTATTTGATCTTACAACAGGGAGCCAGGCCTGTTCTCAGCCTTGGCGGTTTTCCTCCCTCCTGTCAATCATGTTTTTCATCTTGCAAGAGGAAGCCTTTTCAGAGGCTGCGTTGATCTCTTCTTTGCTCCCATAGTGATAAAGCAAACAATCACCAGGGTCTGGCCAGAACTTCCCCAAACAGTCCCAGTTCTCACAACCCTGAGGCTTCGCTGTGCCAGAGATTTCCTGTTCGAGAATGAATTCATTTTTCATTCATAGAGTTCATTCAGAGTTGAGAAGTCTCACAATTTACTTTGTTTTTGCTGTAGGGACACACATACCACACTGTAGAGCATTCTAGTGAAAGAATGCAATTTCAAAGAGTTGATGATGTTTGGTATTATGAAGTGTAGTCTTGATATAGAAAGCCAAAGAGTCATAAACATCACACACTTATCATCAAAAAGTAAACTCGTCAAGGTTTAGAATCCAAAAGAGAATATCTGTCACGTCTTGTGCTGTGTGCAAGGAGGTGGGAAAATCAGAACCCTTGTGTATGACTGGTAGCAATGGAAAGAGATACTGCCCCTTTAGAACATAGTTAGGTCATGTTTCAACATAGAGTCTAACCATGGGGTACTGCATGGCTTAGAGATGCCACTTCCATGAGCACATTCAAAAGAAATTTGAATACATCCTAAATGTTCATACATTGTGGGAATTGAAAAATAGAAGCACTCCAAATGACTGTTGGCATCATTTGTATTGTTGTGACAAAACACCGGAGAATATCAGCTTAAAAAAAGGAAATGTTTATTCTGCCTCGAGAGCTCCACTCAGATCCACAGGGTCTCCTGAGATCATGATATCAGCACAGGGGCGCATGCAAAAGAGGCTAATCGTTCTGTGGATGCTCGCAAGCAGAGAGAGGCAACCGTGGTGCAGACAGACTAGACACATCCCCACCACTTCCAACTCACCCTGAAAGCTTCAACTGTGTCTGGACAATGAATATGTGACTCATTCCTCAGGCCAGGCAGCCCCTCCTGGGAGAGTGGAATTAACATCAAAATACAACCAACACCAGGGCCTTCCACAACGTAAAAACACTTTCAGGAAATCAGAAAGATGAAAGAGTTTCAATGGCCCTCTTTATTTCTCCCCTCTATCCACAGATTTCGAATTTCAGGAAAGAAGCATTTGACTGATAAGCCTCATCAGAACCAGTCATGTTCTTAGCATTGCCTTGTAAAATCCAAACACATTGACAAACAGTCCTATGAAGCTGCATAAAGCACAAAAAGTAGACAATTCCACCTCTGTCAAAAAATAAAACAGACGGGAGGATCCAAGGCAGCCAACGAAGAGTAAAGGTCTCTGCGACGTCTGTTATGAAAGGTCTGTGATGCTGGCCGTCCGCAGAGAGTGTATGCACTTAGACTGCCTGCTGAAACGTGGCTGCCAAATGACTGTTGGCATCATTTGTGTTACTGTGACAAAACACACGAGAATATCAGCTTAAAAAGAGGAAACGTTTATTCTGCCTTGAAAGCTCCACTCAGATCCACGAGGTCGCCTGAGATCATGATCGTGGCACAGGCCAGAGATCTCCGTCTTGTTGACACACTGATGTATCACAGTTGCTGCAAATGAAACCTGGCACGTGGAAGACACAATATTTGTTGGAAGAATGTTCCTACAGCTGAAACTGAAGAGTCTTGTAGACATGCGCAAAATGTCTGCTAGGGAACTATAACAACAGATGCTTAAAAACTCAGAGTTACAGGGCCTGGGGTATAGCTCATTGGTACAGTGTTTTCCTGGTGTATATGATACCCGGATTTTAATTATATATAAAGATTCCAATTCTAGTTATTGTTTTTGTTGGGATAATCGTTACTAGAATCATTCACTACAGACAAACTTGAATTTTTTCCATTTCACTTCATGAATTCCCGGTGAAGAGAAGCAGTTATCGGGTTCAATGAAACCCATAACTTAATTCTGAGACACGATAAATAATTTGACCAATAATACAGTAACAGGAACAGAAAGGGAAAGTTAATCTTAAAGGGCTCACGCAGCCTGGGGAGTGTGCTAGCCTGAGAGCTGCGCCCAGGTACCAACCCTCCAAACCCCCAAAGCTAACAGCCTGATTATCTTTGGGCTCACAGTGACACCGCCCCTCTTTTCATTCCTCTCCGGCCATCCACCAGTCTCCACGCCGCCCAGCCTGCTGCCCTCACGCTTACTGACTCTCCTACAAAGTCAATGGCCATCAAATCTGCGTGACGAAGAGCGGAAACGGTGGACAACAAATGGGGCACACCCGTGTATCCCTCCTTTCTTCTGATTTCATTGAGGCTTGTTTTTTTCCTCCTCTTTTCCAAAAGCAGACGTTCTATGCGTGCCCCAAGTCAGACTTGCCCCTGTGTTAACACAGGGATTTTGTCAGTCGTAGTCTCCTCTCTTCTCTTCACTGCTCGCCCTGCCCGCACCTTTGCTGTTTCCTCTTCCTCAGACTACAGATGAGTTTGCTGTTCCCTTTCCAAAAGCTGTTCGCATAGCTTTGCTCTAAGTATCTGCTGCTCTGCATTTGCTGTCGCCTCCTCCTCATGCTTCAGCCTCCTGAAGTTGTCTGGGTCTGTGTCCTCACGCCTGTTCTGAAGCTGCCGAGAGGAGTCAGCAGTAGTCTGCCAGGAGCCGGGAGCAGACAGACAGACACGCCCAACACTGCCACTCCCAGTCCCTCCAGTTACCTGACTATTAGCTTGCAGCTGGCCTCTCCAGGTTGTTCCATCTGAGGACATTCATTGCGTACCTGGCATTCATGTCCTTAGTCCAAGAAGCGTCCTAGTGAGAACTAACTGTGAGGCAATATCCAGACCTGAACACTGTGAAAAGGCCGTCGTGGGTGAGAAAATGTGCAAAGTCTATAGTACAGTGAATACTGATATAAATACTAAGTTTTAACAAATGTCCCATAGTTATGATGAAGCATGAATGAGAATTCTCTTTAACATCTTTGCTACTGCCTCATAAACATAAAACAAAACAAAAGAGTTTAAAAAAAAAAAAAGAATAGCGCTGGAGAGATGGCTCAGCAGTTAAGAGCACTGACTGCTTTTCCAAAGGTCGTGAGTTCAAATCCCAGCAACGACATGATGATTCAAAATATCATCTGTATCATCTGTATTATTATCATCTGTAATAATGCCCTCTTCTGGTGTACCTGAAGACAGCTACAGTGTACTCTCATATACACAAAATAAATAAATCTTTTTTTAAAAAAATAAAATTTAAAAAAAATTAAAAAATGAATAAATAGGTTGCCTGGCATCCTGTTTTTACTATGGCCACAGTTCTAGGACCCGTGAGGTAGACGGTGTAAATGGCCTTTTCTCAACCCTGTCATGTTTGAAGGTCCTATGCAGGAGTCTGCGAGCATCTCTGGAGGGCAGGGCACAAGCTGTGCTGAAGGAAAGATTTCACAGATTCCCAGAGGAGGCGCTTTGAAGCTATGGGAGGTGTCTGGTTGACTGAAGGCAAGTCTAGCTAAATCGGTTCCCTTTCTAAGCAATTGAATTTAAATATATTACCTCTGTTCTTGGTTCAGTTCAGTGGCTAAACAGAGGCGATTATCTTCAGCTTTCTTATTGTCTGGCTGCCTGGGTTCCTAGAAATGGCACTTTTAATGAGCTATGTTTTGTTTTCTGGGTTTCTCTTTTTTTTTCTGGAAACGACTCTTATGTGGCTAAATGGGGAGTCTCTCCTGAGGTAGGCAGGATACCAATCAGCCCACACCGAGGGTCCTCGCTGTCCTCCCACCTCGGACCACTGCATCCGCCATGTGTTTCCTGCGTCCACCATCTTCCCCACGCCTAAGCTTCCCTCCCGTGAACGCAAACCAATTTCTGAAGTAGTGTTCTGCCCTCTCTTGGTCTTCTGAGTATTCTATCTTCCATTTTATTTTTTTTAACAAGTGGTTTTATAGTCACAGTGGAGAGAGGAAAGGGGAAAGAAAGAAGGGAGAGCTGTGAGTCTGGGCAGTTGATGGAGCCGGATTAGACAGGTTTTGTGCACTTTAAATTATATATTCTGAACCTATAATAGGAACAAAAATGAATAGACAAGGCGTGAGCCCAAGGACTTGAGATGCCAGTGTAGACACTGCAGCATACAGACAAGAATAAGGCACAAGGATGCAAAGGCTGGCGTTATTGTTCAGGTGGCGCCGTAAAGAGTAAGTGCTCTTGGTCAGATGAGCATTAGAAGCTGTGGCCCAACACCTTCTCAGTCTGCTGGCTGGAAAAAGAACAAAGGAAGTTGAAAAAAAGTAATTTTAATGTAAAAGTCAGGGGCACGGGGCCAAGGCAGGCGAGGCTTCAAGCTGCCAGCGTTCCCTCCCTCCCTCCCCGCCTCTCCAAGGGGCGAGCTGGAATCGCTCTCCTTTTTTCCATTTAAGAGCTCAGGAATTTTAAAAAGTGTTTTTCATTAAATAACCATTCCTTCGCCACACAGCAACAGCCCAACAGCCGATAAAGATGGCAGGTCAGTGGAAGGCTGCAGCTGAGTAGACACTTTCCCTGCCCCCAACTCCTGCTGCTAACGGGAGAAATGAGGAGAACAGATATCTGTGGGAAATTAGTAACCTCAGCAATGGAGAAAGAGTGAAGAAAGTTAATGCCCTGAGTCCAGATTCCTTTCTTCAGGCCTCTCTCGGTATAGATTTTTAAGTACCTAGTGCGTTTCCACTGAGTCAGCCAACAGGCACTTAGACCGCGGCATACGTACAGAAACTGCCACTGGCTATATATTCCAGTCTTCTTCCCCTCCTCCTCCCCCCCTCCCCTCCTCTTCCCCCCCCACCCCCTCCCCGCTCCTTTACAGAAGGAACCCCAGGAAACAGCCGCCTGCTCCAGTTTGGGTCTTTAAGGTCCTCCAAAGGAGAGCCTTCACAAGGTGGGACTCTGTGAGACACCTTTGGAGCAGTCTGGGGACTCTGCCTTTTCCTCTTGCTTCCTGATGATGAAACCTGTGGTTTTCTCTGCCACCATGACTTGCTAGCTCCCCGCAGGCCCCAGAGCAGCAGGGCCAAAACTATGAACCAGAATAAGACATTTCTCTTCTTTTGGTATCCCTAAGGGCTTTATTCCCAATACCAAAAAATACCAACTCCCGTCCATTTTACTACCTCTTGGGAGTCTCCTCACTCTCTAACAGTACCTATACCCATGGTCTCTAGCTGAGACAGCTTGCATTTCTGGCTTCTAGCTTTATCCACAGGGATCATCCTAGGGACCCGTAGGACCACTCGCTTCTGATTAGAAACCATAATGGCCCCATTCTCTAAAAAGATCAAACCAAGCGCTTTAATAAGGTTCTCAATGCTACGCTCTTCCTGACGTGACTCCAACCCCTCAGCGGATCTCTTGTGGCTCTCACACAGCACACTTTCATACTTCGGTGACTTTGCAAATATCATCTCCTCTACGTCCATGTTTCCTTGCATTCCTTTATCTTCCTACAGGAAAATGCATTTTCTTGACACCATCTTCTCGCTGAAAGTTTTTCTCGAGTTTATCTCTCTAGCAGACGGCCAGTTCGTTTTGTTTATTGTTGCATTTATCCTTGCCCTCAGTGCCTCCTTCATTGGGCTGGTAAGTTCATCGAAAGCAGACTTTGGATCAGAAACCATTTGTGACTAACTGCGCGATTTGTTGTACAACAGATGGATAGAAAGACAGATGGACAGATGGATGAGTACAACAATGAAAGGAATTCTAAAAATAGAACAAGACCTGGTTTTCCCAGTCCCGCTCATAACCTTACTTTAAAACACAGTTATCTACTTGGAGCACAACCTAGAAGACATTCCCAATACATGTAAAATAGAAAATTGGAATTCAAAAGTAAAGAACACAGGCTGGAGAGATGGCTCAGTGGTTAAGAGCACTGATTGCTCTTCTACAGGTCCTGAGTTCAATTCCCAGCAACCACATGGTGGTTTACAACCATCTGTAATGGGATCTGAAGTCCTCTTCTGGTGTGTCTGAAGCAACTACAATGTATTCATATAAATCAAATAAATAAATCTATAAAAGCAAAAGCTAAAAACAAATATCCAAGAGTGTTTCATGAAGGAAGGAAGGGAGGAAGGAAGGATGGAAGGTAAGAAGGAAAGAGAACAAATAAATACAACTACGATAATCTTCAAGCATTCTGGAACAATCATTGGGTTACACCCCATTTGTCTCCTCATAAAGACGTTTCTTCCACTGCTTTCTTCTTTAGGGAAAAAAGAAGGTCAGAAAAGAGCAAAGCCCACATGGAGAATATCTACATTGTTCAACCCCAAAGAGAAAGTGAGATAAACAGGAGGAGCATAGGCTGTGTCTCTGGGGGTCTGCAGGGAGATAAAAGACCCCAAGGAAGGAGTTTAATTTGATTTTAATCATGACATCTCAGTGTTGTATGGTGAAAACATTAAAACCATTACCAGTTCCTTTTTGTTCACAAATTTGGGGCTTAAAATTAAAGAATTATCTGTGTTCATACAGTGATTTGGTAGCAGTTTGTTGTATAGAAGGTATACATATACCCCCCTGAAAATCATTCTGGAAATTATCAATGAGTTTATGGGAGAATATGTAAGAGTTTTTGAAAATCGTCTATTCAAAACTCACAATAGACCATGCAGGCTAACTCCCAGCAGTTTGTGGGGTGGAGTGTAGCATCAGTAAACTTACATTTAGAGTTGCTCACTCTAAAATCAGATAGGTTTGGGCATGCTGTAGGCATACTTTGGGAGCTGCTTCATTGGGTTGTTATATCTACCACCATTCTCCACTCTTATTCCACACTACGCTCTTTCAAGCCCCAACACTAGGTAAGAGAGAGAGAAGGTTAGAGGGGAAAGGGGGTGCAGCCCTCTTTAGACTACTTCCTGCTAATTAGGCACTCCCAGGGCCAAGTCCAATCTTCACCCTCAGGATATCTCCTACCCGGCAAACCAGCAATTAGGCAGAAGCAGCAAAACAGCAAACACAACAGCAGGAACCAGCAGCAGGGAAGGAGGAGGGGGACAGCAGGGGGCAGCAGGGGAGCAGCAGAGGAGAAGGAAGGGAGCAGCAGGGGAGAAGGAAGAGAGCAGCAGGGGGAGCAGCAGGGGAGAAGGAAGGGAGCAGCAGGGGGAGCAGCAGGGGAGCAGCAGGGGAGAAGGAAGGGAGCAGCAGGGGGAGCAGGGGAGCAGCAGGGGGAGCAGCAGGGGAGAAGGAGGAGAGCAGCAGGGGAAGCAGCAGGGGGAGCAGCAGGGGGAGCAGCAGGGGAGCAGCAGGGGGAGCAGGGGGAGCAGCAGGGGAGCAGCAGGGGAGAAGGAGGGGAGCAGCAGGGGAAGCAGCAGGGGGAGCAGCAGGGGGAGCAGCAGGGGAGAAGGAAGGGAGCATCAGGGGAGAAAGAAGAGAGCAGCAGGGGGAGCAGCAGGGGAGAAGGAAGAGAGCAGCAGGGGGAGCAGCAGGGGAGAAGGAGGAGAGCAGCAGGGGAAGCAGCAGGGGGAGCAGCAGGGGGAGCAGCAGGGGAGAAGGAGGGGAGCAGCAGGGGGAGCAGCAGGGGAGCAGCAGGGGGTGCAGGGGGAGCAGCAGGGGAGCAGCAGGGGAGAAGGAGGGGAGCAGCAGGGGAAGCAGCAGGGGGAGCAGCAGGGGAGCAGCAGGGGAGAAGGAGGAGAGCAGCAGGGGAAGCAGCAGGGGGAGCAGCAGGGGAGAAGGAGGGGAGCAGCAGGGGGAGCAGCAGGGGAGCAGCAGGGGGTGCAGGGGGAGCAGCAGGGGAGAAGGAGGGAAGCAGCAGGAGGAGCAGCAGAAGGGGGGGCAGGGGAGAAGGAGGGAGCACTGGGGGAACATCAGGGAAACAGCCAGGAAACAGTAGGGGAGCAGCAGCCACCACAGCCCCTCTAGGGCTCTCACATTTATTTCCTCTCCAGAGTCCCAGAATTCCAAACGCAAACTATCTGCAACTGGCAAAAATCACACCCCTCCTAGAGCATGGGACAAATCATGGCAGCTATGGACATTCTGAAGGAGCCCCATACTCCAAACCTAGGATTAAAACAAGGGCATACTCACATAACATGACTGGGTTTTCAAAGAAACCAAAATTCTCACTACACATGGCTAAATGTTTGGTGAAAAAGAGAGAGGAGGAGGAGGAGCAGCAGCAGTTTATTATTATTATTGTTGTTGTTGTTGTTATTATTATTACTAAATTTCATCATGTAAAAGGTGCACATTGGTAGGCCACATACTGGGCAAGGGCCTAAGGATGATGTCATATTCATTATGTTGTAGCATGGTTTATTCCACTCAAGTTTTCTTCGTTATAACCCTTTCTCCTATGGGCCCGTGCTGGAGCCCCAAGGATGGAAACTCAACACATAAAAGGGGTGAATTGGGGTGATGAGTCATGGTCCAAAGAGATGGAAAGAAAACAAAAGATATATTCTGGTGCCTGGGGAGATGCTCAGGATTTGTCATGATCACTGTGTAAGCATGAGGACCTGGGTTAGGACCACTACTACCCATGTAAAGATGAGCATGGTAGTGTATATCTGTACAGGGCTGGAGGAGAGAGCAATGAAGATTCTGAGGACTCTTTAGTCAGCTACTCTTTAGCCAGTATAGCAGAAATGGCAACATCAGGTTCATTGAGATTACTCATCTCAAAAAAATAAGGTGAACTCAGAGCAGGAAAGAGTTCTGCCTCCTGTAGTAACCCTCACACTCCTTCTGTTTAGAGCTGCAAGACCCAAACCTCCTGACACGCCCCAGTCTGCCCTTGCTGCCATGCCCCAATTCCTATGAGTGAAGATCTGCTGCTCAGGTGCAGGCCCTACCACTCAGAAGAACCAAGACTCTCTGCTGGACTACAGGCCACTGACAGAAACCCAGCCCCCAACTCTGACAGAGACTCCCTGTTAGTCCAGAGGTCACACAGGCTGCCAGAAATACAAAACACAAAGACCAAAACACCAAAGAGGAAACAGAAACCAAGGAAGAAAACACCCATCCAACAAAAACCAACTCAGAAATTGGCACCTAGGCCTATACTCATCCCAATCCCAAATGCTTAGATGCCAGTCTAAGAACAACAGCACCCAGGGCAATACGGTCTCACCAAAGCCTAGCTATCCAACTAAGCAACACTTGAATCAACACAGCTGAAGCACAAGAAAATGACCCTAAAGCCAACTTTGTGAAGATGATAGAGGTCTTCAAAGAGGAAATGAATAAATCCCCTAAAGAAAGCCAAGAAAAACCAAACAGATGAAGGAAATGAGTAAAATCATAAAACCTGAAAAAGGAAATAGAAGCAATAAAGAAAACACAATCCGAGGGAATCCTGGAGATGGAAAACCTAGGTAAGTGAACAGAAACTACAGATACAAGCATCACCAACAAAATACAAGAGATGGAAGAGAGAATCTCAGATGTAGACGATGTGATAGAAAAAAGTTGATACATCAGTCAAGGAAAACGTTAATTTCTAAAAAGTCCTTGACACAAAACATCCAGAAAATCTGAGAAATTAGAAAAGACCAAACTTAAGAATAATAGAAATAGAAGAAAGAGAAGATTCCCAGCTCAAAGACCCAGATAATATTTTCAACAAAACCATAGAAGGAAATGTTCCTAACCTAAAGAAGGGCATGCCTATGAAAGTATAAGAAGCTTATATAATATCAAATAGATTGTGCCAGAAAAGGAAGTCCCCCTGCAACATAATAATCAAAACACTAAACACGGAGAACAAAAAAAGAATATTAAAAGCTGCAAGGGATAAAGCCCCAGTAACATATAAAAGAAGACCTATTAGAATTACACTGGACTTTTCAACAGAAACTTAAAAGCCAGAAGGTCCTGGACAGATGTTTTGCAGATTCTAAGAGACCACAGATGTCAGCCTAGACTTATATCTAGTAAAACTTTCAATCACTATTATGGACAAAACAAGATATTCCATGACAAAGTCAAATTTAAAAAATATCTGTCTACAACTCCAGCCCTACAAAAGGAGCTAGAAGGAAAACTCCAACTCAATGAGGTTGAATACATCCATGAAAACACAAAAAAAATCTCACACCAGCAAAATTAGAAGACAGAAAACACACACACACACACACACCAACAACAATGACAACAAAATAACAGAAATTAAAAATCATCTCTCAATATCAATAGATTCAATACCCCAGTTAAAAAATCAAACAAAGCACAAGCTAACAGAATGGATATGAAGACAGGATTTATCCTTCTCCCAACATATAAGAAACACACCTCAGCATCAAAGATAAACCGCAGAGTAAAGGGCTAGAAGAAGATTTTCCAAGCAAATGGACCTAAGAAGCAAGCTGCAGTAACTATTCTAATATTTGAAAAAATAGAGTTCCAACCAAAATTAATCTAAAAAGACATTTTTTGATTAATTTTGGGGAAAATTGGGGAAAGACATTGCCTACTCATCAAAAAGAGAAAAAAAAGAAAAAAATCCACCAACATAACATCTCAATTCTTAGCATCTATGCTATTCCCCAAATGCAAGGGCACCCACATTTGTTAAAGAAACATTACTAAAGCTTAAATCACACATTAAAACATCACATATTAGTAGTAACAGACTTCAATAGCCAACTCTTACCAATGGATAGGTCATCCAGACAAAAGCTAAAGAGAGAAATAATGGAACTAATAAATGTTATGAATCCAATGGACATGTCTATGGAACATTTCACCCAAACACAAAAGAATATACCTTCTTCTCAGAATCTCACAGAACTTTCTCCAAAATTGACCACATACTTAATCACAACGCAAGTCTCAAGAGACACTAGAAAACTGAAATAACCCCCTATATCCTCTAAGACCAGAAATCCATCGATTTAAGCTAGATTTCAACAACAACAGAACAGAAAGCCTACAAACTCATGGAAACTGAACAACTCTGTACTGTATGGCCACTAGATCAAGATAAAAAAAAAAAAAAGAAGAAATTAAAGACTCCCTAAAATTCAATGAAAATGTATACACAACATACCCAAAGTTATGGAATAAAATAAAAGTTGTACTAAGAGGAAAGTTCATATCAGTGAGTGCCTTCATAATGAAACTAGAGAGATCTCATACTAGTGAATAAGAGTGACCTGAAAGCTCCAGACCAAAGACACCAGGATGAGCAGACAGCAGAAAACAATCAAACTGGGGGCCAAAATCAATAAAATATAAACAAGGAGAGCAATACAAAAAAATCAATGAAACAAAAACTTAGTTCTTTGAGAACTTCAACACCATTGACAAACACATAGCCAACTAACTGAGATGAGAATATCCAAATTAACAAAATCAGAAAATAAAAAGAGGGGGACACAACAGCAGACACCAAGGGAATCTAAAGAATCATTAGGCAACACTTAAAAAACTGTACTCCATAAAATTGGAAAATCTAAAAGAAATGGACAATTTTCTTGACAGAAACAACTTTCCAAAGTTAAATCAAGATAAGATAAATGATTTAAACATGAATAAAACTCCCATGGAAATAGAAGTAGTCTTAAAATTCTCTCGACCAAAAGATGTCCAGAGAGAAACAGTGTTAGAACAGAATTCTACCAGACTTCCAAAGAAGAGCTAACACTGATATTTCTAAAATTATTCCACAAAATAGAAACAGAAGGAACACTGTCAAGTTTATTTTATGATGCCACAATCACCCTGATACCCAAACCACACAAAGATTCAACAAAGAAAGACAATTACAGACCAATTTCTCTCAAGAACATTGAGGCAAAAATACCCAATAAAATACTTGCAAACCAAATCCAGGACACATCAAAAAGATCATCCATAATTATCAAGTAGGCTTCATCCCAGAGATGCAGACATGGTTCAACATATGCAAATCTGTCAATGTACTCCACCATATAAACAAACTCAAACAAACATGTAATTATCTCATGAAATACTGAAAAAGCCTTTGACAAAATCCAACACCCCTTCATGATAAAAGTCTTGGAGAGATCAGGGATACTGGGGACATATCTAACAATATCTAAACATAATTAAAGGCAATTTACAGCAAGCCTATAGCCAACATCAAATTAAATGGAGAGAAAGTCAACACAATTCCACTAAAATCAAGAACAAGACAAGGCTGACCACCACTCTCCCCATATTTATTTAATAGAGTACTTAAAGTTCTAGCTATAGCAATAAAAAAAAAAAACTGAAAGAAATCAAGGGGATACAAATTGGAAGGAAGAAGTCAAAGTATTTCTATTCTCAAATGTTATGATAGTATATGCGACCCCCAAAATACTACCATGACACTCCTACAGCTGATCAATACCCCCAGGGAAGTGGATAGATGCAAAGTTAATTTAAAAATTGGGGAGGAGGAGCTGAAAAAGAAATCAGGGAAGCAACACCCTCCATGATAGCCTCTAATATAAAATATCTTGGGCTAAATCTAACCAAGGAAGTGAAAGACCTATATGACAGTAACTTTTAGTCTTTGAAGAAGTTGAAGAAGATATCAGAAGATGGGAAAATCTCCCATGCTCGTGTATCTGTAGGATTAACATAGTTAAAAAAAAAAAAAAAGGCCATCTTTCCCAAAGCAATCTATAGATTCAGTGCAATCCCCATCAAAATTCCAATACAATTCTTTACAGACCTTGAAAGAACAATAGTCAATTTCATATGGAAAAACAAAAAACCCAGGATAGCTAAAACAATCCTATACAATAAAAGAACTTCTAGAGGTATCAGCATCCCGGATCTCAAGCTCTACTGCAGAACTATAGCAATAAAACCTGCATGGTATTTGCATAACAAATGACAGATTGGTCAATTGACTCCAACCCAAGACCAGACATAAATCCATATACTTATGGACAACTGATTTTTTTTTATAAACAAGCTGGAAATATATTATGCAAAAACGAAAGCATCCTCAACAAATGTTACTGGTCTGTAGAAGAATGCAAATAGATCCATATCTATCACCCTGCACAAAACTCAAGTCCAAGTAGATCAAAGACCTCAGTACAAAACCAGATACTGAACCTGATAAAAGAGAAAGTGGGAAATAGCCTTGATTGCATTGGCACAAGAGACAACTACCTGAACAGAGCACCAATAATTAAGGCACTAAGATCAATTATTAATAAAGATAATCTTGTGAAGCTAAAAAGCTTCTGAAAGACAAAGGGTAGCTTCAAAAGAAAGTAATGGCATTCCACAGAATGGAAAAAGATCTTCACCAACCCTGTATTCAACAGAGGACTAGTTTCCAAAATATATAAAGAACTTAGCAAATTAGATATCAACAAACCAAATAATTCAATTAAAAATGGGGTATAGATCTAAATAGAGAATTTTCAACAAAGGAAACCAAAATGGCCAAGAAGCACTTAAAGAAATGTCTTTAGCCATTAGGAAAATGCAAAGCAAAATGGCTCTGAGACTCCATCTAACACCCATCAGAATAGCTTAGATCAAAACCCTCAAGTGATTATTGTACATACTGACAAGGATGTGGAGCAAGGGGAGCTCTCCTCCATTGCTGGTAGGAGTGCAAACTTGTACAGCCACTTTGGAAATAAAAATGAAGATTTCTCAGAAGTTTGGGAATCTATCTATCACAAGACCCAGGTATACCACTCCTGGGCATATACCCGAAGGATGCTCCACCCTACCGCAAGGTCACTTGCTCAGTCATTCATAACAGCTTTATTCATAATAGCCAGAAACTGGAAACAACCTAGATGTTCCTCAACAAAAGAATGGATAAAGAACATTGGGAACATTTACACCGTGTAGCATTACTCAGCTGCTTAAAAAAAATAACAAAATGAGATTTGCAGGCAAATGGGTGGAACTAGAAAAAAAATCACTCTGTGTGACGTTAACCCAGACCCAGAAAGACAAACATGTTATGTACTCACGTATAAGTGGATATTTGATGTAAAGGATAATCATGCTACAATCCACAGACCTAGAGAGGCTAAGTAAAAAGGAGGACTCAAGAGAGGATAGATGAATCTCCCTGGGAAGGGGAAATATATTTTCTGGGTGGGCTGGGGATGAGTGGCGTTAGAAACAGGAGGAACAGGTCTGTCGACACATCACAAGAAGGCATCAGATTCCATTACAGATGGTTGTGAGGCATCATGTGGCCACTGGGAATTGAACTCAGGACCTCTGGAAAAGCAGTCAGTGCTCTCATCTGCTGAGCCATCTCTCCAGCCCACTCACACCTTCTCTTAACTCTACCTCCTGCAGCCTGAGACAGAACACGACATTTTCTTCTCATGCTCAAATATCCAAACGATCTGTCCCCTCCCTCCTTCTGGATTTTGTATATGTGGTGATTTTACTTTCAGGAAAATCCAACCATGTTATCATTGAAAATCTCCCTTCCAGAATTTATTTAAATAAAATTATTTGAAGAAATAAATAATTAATTTCAAATAAAATTAATTGCAGTGAGTTGTGCCTCGGCCCAACAGATGAATTCAGACTGTGTTCAAATTCAAGAGTTCACACGTGAAGAGAAGAGAATATTCTTTGAGACATGATTTTTCAAAACTGAGCCAGGTATGATGGCACAACCCCATAATCCCAGCACCTAGAAGGAAGAGGCAGGAGGATTCTAAAATTGAGGCCAGCTTGAACTACGTAGTGAGGCTCTGTCTAAAGAAGGAGAGGAGAAGAAAGAAGAGGAGGAGGAGGGAGAAAAAGATGAAGGGAAGGCAATGAGGAAGCTAGGTACGGTAGGACATGCCAATAGCCACAGGCTAGAGAATCAGTATTTCAGAGTCATCCTGGGCTACCTGAGATCCTGTCTCAGACAGACGAGACAGGGAGCATGCCACACTTGTATAAGGATATACGCTATCCCACGACTCTGTGAATGCATATTAGCACTGTGTACTTTAACTGCAGCAGTATGTGGATATGGTTGCCCACTGTACAGGGTAGGAACTTGAGTTCACTCCTCTGGCCCATTAAGCAGAATTCTTCAATGAATCATCCCCCACAATAAGAACTGTTATTTAAAGGAAGCTTGGAATGTACTCTAGAAAGTACAGAAAGTGACTGGCAGAAGACCTTGAGTGTTTTAACTCCCTATACAAATAGCGAACACTCATAAGAAATGCTTGGTGACATGTTATTGAATATCAGCCTGCAAAATGTTAACTGGATACTGGAATTGGTCCTTTGTGTTGCCAACAAGAACAGATGGAGACTGTCATTTCAGAGAAAAAAAAAGAGGTAATGAAACTTCCCTTGGAAAAAAATTGCGTAAGAAAAATAGCAAACTTGATAGTGAAGAAAGCCCTCAGAGCATATATCATGCAATATTTGAATTGCCAAAACAAAAGCAAGGCTATCTGAGCATCATTCCCAATGCACAGCCACGGCCTGTGCTCTAGAGAGGGCCTGCTCCTCACCTAATCACCATCCGGTTGTCAGATCTCACAGGGCATCATGTAGTCTCAGGAAAGAATGCTTGACTTATGCCTTATCTGAATTATATTCACCCAAGTATACAGAGTCCAAGAGGAGGGCAGTGTGTATGGGCAGATTGTGAGACCCTGGGCATCGTGATGCAGATAACTTGCCAATTGCATAATCGCTAGCTTCGTGGAAATAAAACTTCAGAGACAAGAAGAGTCTCATGATTCGTGGGCAGGGGAAATTTTCTCATTCCAGTAAATGAGTGCCTAACAGATATCCACAGCTGCTGCTGAGTTGTAATTAAGACTGGAAAGGAGGCAGTGAAGTGGAGGGGATAACCCATTGTTAATCATCCAAATAAGCAAAAGCTCAGAACAAAGCACATCTCCGTGCAGCGATGTAGGATAGGTAGGGTGACACACGCTGCGGACACTCCGTAGTCCATCACTACAGAACTCTCTTCTCAGCATCAACCCTTGCCTCTGGGCTTTCTCTGTGTCGCACCTACACATACAGCCCCAGTTCCTCCATCCCACATTTGCTCTGCTAGAATCACTTCCAACACTGAAAGCTACGTGTTCTGTTTATATTTAATTGATTCTCAAATAGCTGAAAGTTCATTCTACCTCTAGTCTGTAATGATAGTGGGGAGAGCGATGCTATTTTGACTATGGGTCTACCGACCTGCATAGCCTTGCCTGAGCCTCACGGCTTTCTGGGTTTTAATCTCTCTGGTGTTAAGGATGGGAATAGGTAATTCTGGAAGCTCCACTTCTGCTGTCACATCTTTATGTTCAAAAGCCTTAGTGGTGTCCGAATGATTCCGCTCCTCAAGTGCTTTCAAGTCACGTGCCATGCGCCTTTGACCTTCCTGCAGCCTTATCAAGGTGTCTCATTTTAGAACCAGAAAGACAGAACTCTTAATTGAATATGTCTATGAAAACCACACCACCTTCTAGGGGCAGAAGTCTTCTGAGTCCCAGTTCAATGTACTCTCTAGTCCACTGCACTCTTCCATAAGTGAACACATGGCAAATGCAGGGTCTTACTGGAGAGGGTCATCGTAAAGGATGTCCCACTGGGAGGATCCTTACAATGCTGAGAAGATTTTCATCGGACTTCAGGGTCCTTGTGTGGCCGTTCCTTGAATGAAATGCACTGGTCAAAATCTGCAGAAACACGAGAAAGATGCGGAACTCCAGGCAGCTGGGTTGGAAAGGAAGAAAGGAGAGACTGCAATTCCTATCAAGAGGGAAACGATGGTCAAGAAGGAAGTTTCAGGAGGCCCTAGCAGACGTTTCTTTCAAAGCATGCACTGAAGACCTTTCCACGTCTCAAAAAACAAAACAAAACAACAACGACGACAAAAACCAGTAAAAACTGTTTGTGTATATGCTGAATTTACATTATGATTTAAAGTTTAAATTAGATTTATACCTTGATTTGATTTTTTTTTAGTTGTGTGAATGACTCAGATAAATTACAACTTGTTTAAAAAAAAAAAAAAACAACCTTATATTCTCACCATTATGAAACCCAAACTACCCAAAGCAAAAAAGGACTCCCCTGCACACATAGTACACTGCCTGAGAGAGTATCTCTAAATCGTAACCTAGAATATGCAATACTGTCTTTTACCCTTTTGCTGAAGGAAAAAAACAGATTGTATACACCTGGGAGAAGTTGTTTGCCATTGAGGTTGACAAGCTAAAAGGATGTGAAAATGCCCTTTCCTCTGACCCCAGCTAAGTGCTGAGCCTGCAGGGTTCCGAGACTCAGTACATTATCCAGATTCTCGGGACTCATCTGGAGTGGGAGGAATCACCAGAGTCCTCAAAAGTAAGTCAGCAGAAAACCAGGGAAGTCGTGCTCACCCCAGCATGCCCCCCGGAAGACAGTATTTCCCATCTGGGACACTTGAAACCATGGAAGCTGAAACTGAATCCACACGATGGGCCAGTTAGTGCAGTGCCTGTATTGCTCTTCCTTCATACTGAGGTGGGGAAAGGAGCTTTTTAAACATGGCGTCTGTATACTGCTAACCGACGAAGCAGCTAAATTCAAATTTGTAGATGAGTTGGGCAGGCTGTTTGTTCTCCAAACCCACTGACAGAATTTGCCCTGCACAGGTGACGATGGTCCTTAAGAGAATGTATGTAGAAGATGAATATCTTTTAGTCCTAATTTGCCAAAGAATGCCATTTTACAGTGACAGAGGGATACACTCGTGACAGAAATTAAAATTGTAGATATATATACACTCACAAATGAACCATTCTATAGGAAGCAATGATTATTAGATCTAAAAGGAGAGACAACCTCTATCACAATAATGACTGGGACTTTCGAAACTTCATATTTGTCAATCACACACCCCCCAAATCCCCACAAACTTTAGAGTCAAACAATACATGTCATAGATCAAATAGATCGAATAGACACTGAGAGAATATTTTATCCAATAGCTTCAGGAAACATGAAGAATTCCTCATGAAGAATATTCTCCTGATAGATAACATCTTCACTTACAAAATAGTTTGAAATTTCAAAAACTGAATATTTTTGAGGAGGTAAAGAGAGACTCGGCAGTTAAGAAAACTAGCTGCTCTTCCAGAGGATGCAGGTTCAATTCCCATGTAGTTCCCATGAAGTCTTTGACTTCAGCTCCAGGAAATCTAGCATCCTCTTCTGGCCTCTGTAGGCACCAGACATACACTGGCATACATACAAGCAAAACAACCAATACGCATAAAATAAAGCTTTGTAAAAAATTGTAGTATGATCTGCCCTGACCTTGTGAAATGAAACTAGAAATCAACGAGCAGCCTTAGAAATTATATAACCATGGGAAAGTGAAGAACACTTTCTTTTTAGTTATTTTTAACTGTATATACTATATTTTGATCATATTTGTCCTCTCTCAACTCCTTCCAGATCCTCCACATCTCCCTTCCCTACCCACTCAACTTCAGGGTTCTTTTCTATTTTCAAAGAAGAAAAGAATCAAACAAATGAAAAACCAATAAGGCAAGAATTAAACAAGTTAAAAATTAAACAAAAGCCCACAAAATCTAAACAAACAAACAAAACCATGAGGTTTGTTTTGTGCTAGCCAACTACTGGGTGATCATCCACTGGAGAAAACTAATTTTTCCTTTTGCCAGCTGGTATCAATTCCAAACAGCCTCTTGGTTAGTAGTAGCCTGTGTCTACTCCCTGTCTCAGAGCTGACATCCACCTAGCTTAAACCTGCGCAGGTCCTATGCAGGCCACCACAGCATCTGTGAGTTCAGATTGCATCCGTCCTGAGGTGTCTGGAAGACACTGTTTCCCTGAAGTCATCCTTACCTCTGCCTCTCAGACTTTCTGCCTCCTCCTCTGCATAGACCCTGAGCCCTGAGGGAAGGATTAGATGACAACGACGACATCCCAGTTAAGACCGAGTGCTCCCAAGTCTCTGACTCTCCGCACATGCAACATTTTCTCAAATGACCAATGAGGAAGTCAAAAGAAAAATGTAAATGTCTTAAATACAAAGGAAAATGAAAATACAGCATGCCAAAACCTGTGAGAGCTACTAAAAGCAGATACAAAGAAGGAAGTTTTCAACTGCTTAAGTAAAATAGAGAGGGGGCTTTAAATAAATGACCTAATGATGCACTTGGCAAATAAAACAAGAAAAAAAAACAAAACCTAAAACAGAGAGAAGGAAATAAAAACAAAAGTTGCAACAAAAACAAATGAAATAGACTGAAAAACAGAAAAGACCAATAAAATGGGTTTGAGCATTAGCCATGGTGGCATGCGCCTTTAATCCCAGCACTCAGGAAGCAGAGGCAGGCATATCTGTGGGTTCAAAGGCAGCCTGGGCTACAAAGTGAGTTCCAGGACAGCCAGGGCTACACAGAGAAACCCTGCCGATAAATAAATAAATAAATAAATGAGCCAGGCAGTGGTGGCACACGCCTTTAATCCCAGCACTTGGGAGGCAGAGGCAGGCAGATTTCTGAGTTCGAGGCCAGAGTGAGTGCCAGGACAGCCAGGGCTACACAGAGAAACCCTGTCTCGAAAACCCAAAACAAACAAACAAACAAACAAACCAAACAAATAGTATTGATGTTGTTTGAAAAGACAATGTTGACAACCATTTACTAGACTAACCAAGAAATAAGGAGAAAATATGTATCATTAAAATCAGATGTCTAAAGTGGGACACTACAGATACCTTGGGGATATAAAGGGTCATTCCAGACTATTGTGAACAGCTACAAGCCAAACACTGGGAAAGCCTGTATGAAATAGATCTACTTCTGAATGTGCATAAGCCAAACTGAACCGTCAGGATAGAGGAAAACTTGAACACACTGACAACAAACAAAAAGATCGAGTCAATTGCAAAGTCTCTTAAGAGAAGCCCAAGACCAAATGGTACAACTGCTGATTTTTACCAAACCTTTAAAAAGGAATTAACAGTAAATGTTTCAAATGATTTTTAGATTCATTTTGTTGTTGTTGTTTTTGTTTTGTTTGAGACAAGGTCTTACTAGGTAGCCTTGACAGGCCTGGAATTCACTATGAGAACTCAAATTTATAGAACTCTACCTGCTTCTGCCTCCACCTCCACCTCTACCTCTGTCTCTGCCTCTGCCTCTGGAGTACTAGGATTAAAGATATGTGCCTTCATGTCCAACTTAAAACTCATTTTATTAGCTGTCCTAGTTTCATTTCTGTTGCTGTGATTGTTGGTGTTCTGACAAAAGACAACTTTTGGGTGAGAGGAGATAGATAGATAGATAGATAGATAGATAGATAGATAGATAGATAGATAGATGTGATACGCATATACATAATAGATAAGATAGACAATTGATATATATGAGAGAGAGAGACAGAGAGACTGAGAGATGATAGATCAATCATACATAGACCATAGAACTCAACTGATTTGTAATCCTGTCATCTAAATGTTTGTTATGGTTTATATATGTGTGGCCCAGGGAATGGCACTATTAAAAGGTGTGGCCCTGATGGAGTAGGTTTGTCACTGTGGGTGTGGGCTTTAAGACCCTCATTGTAGCTGCCTGGAAGTCAGTATTCTAGCAGCCTTCAGGTGAAGTTGTAGAACTCTCAGCTCTGCCTGTACCAAGCCTACCTGAAGGTTACCATGCTCCCACCTTGATGATACTGGACTGAATCTCTGAACCTGTAAGCCAGCCCCAGTTAAGTCCTTACAAGAGTTGCCTTGGTCATGGTGTCTGTTCATAGCAGTAAAACCCTACCTAAGACAATGTTCAAATTTAATAACCAAAGGAAAATTGACTTAGCACTATCAGGAAAGTATTATAACCAAGAAGAAAGCCCAACCATTACAAGAAAACTGAGAGAAGTAGATAACAACAACAACAACAATAATAATAATAATGACGATGATGATGATGATGATGTTTTCTAAAGGAATACAAATCTGACAATTAGTTGTCCATTGCTTCCAAAGATACAAGAAAATGCAACCTTTGTATAGCAAAAACAGTGACTTTAATGAAGAATTTAGTTAAATTGAGAAGAGATACAGAAGTGAGAGAAAGAAGAGAATTCAACATAACATACCAGAATAAAAATCTCAGCTGGGCTAGGGGAAGGGGTGGTTGTGTGGTAGAGCACATGTTTGATGTTTGCAGGGCCTTGCATTCAATCCTCAGAACAACAAGTTCAAATATCCTTTGAAGAGCAAAGAGAGGAAAGGACACGGAATAGAACCTGAAAAGTTGTCACTACCCTGAGAGGACATGAAAATAGAAATGTGAATTATTACAGGAAAAATTATTTGAGAACAACAATAACCATTCTTTCTAACATTTCTGATGCTCAAAGAAAACACCAGAAATATTAGGACTCAAAAACAAACAGGGAAGAAAGGCAGAGGAGGAAAAAGAAAAGGAGATTCTTTTGCAATTAAAATGTAGGAACCCAAAGGCATGCAGCAAAAGTGGGGAGCAAGCCAGAGACACCGTGTCTGGCACCTTGTGGCCAGGGGATGGGAGGGGAGCAGATCACAGCTGAGATGACCCCAGCCCTGTGCCACACAGTCCCAGGTGGGCAGATCATGCCTGAGGCAATTCCTGCCTGGTACCACATGACATGAGAGGGCATAGCACTCCTGAGATACCCCAGGCATCCAGAGGCCTGGCGCACTACTAAGAGGAACAAGTAAGTGGTGGGAGAAATGGAGGAGAAAGAGGCACGGAAGGATGTGTGCACAATAAAGACAGGCAGAACTGGAGACTCCAGGGTAGTGAGGAACAGCCTGATATGAGTAGCCAGCATTGCCATCTAAGGCCATGGTGAGGCCCTGGCATGTGCTGCCACCAAGGGCCATGTCTGAGTCCACCGCCCTATAGCAGCAGGGTCTTATACCACCAAAGGCTAGGTGGACACCCCTGGTCTAGGCTGCTACATGGGGCCATGTCTATGTCTACGGTGGTTTGAATAGATAGGAATGGTCCCCATAGACTCATGTGTTTGAATGGCCCATAGGGAATGGCTCCGTTAGGAGGTGTGGCTTTGTTGGGGTAGGTATGGCTTTGTTGAAGGAAATGTGTCAGTCAGGCTTTGAGGTCTCCTATGCTCAAGCTATGCCCTTCATATCAAGATGTAGGACTCTCTTCCGGCTCCTTCTCCAGCACTACGCCTGCCTGCACTCTGCCATGTTTCCTGCCATGATGAAAATGAACTAAACCTCTGAAACTGTAAGCCAGCCTCAATTAAATGTTTTCCTTTGTAAGCTTTGTGGTGGTCATGGTGTCTCTTCACAGCAATAAAATCCTAACTAAGTTAATATGTTTGAGGGTAGAGTCCCCCTTCCGTTGCCTGGGCATCTAGGGAGAGCTGGTCTTGAAGGCATTAGAGGGGGAAAGCTGGTCCCAACCCTTGGCAACTGCAGTACTCTGGAAAGTAGGTCCTATATCTCACTAGGGCAACACAGTAGAGCTGGCCCTCCTTTCGGGAATGGTGAGTGAGCCAACCCCAGGGGCATGAATGAGGGAGAGCTGACACTGCCACAAGTCTGCCCTGAAGCAGCATGGGCAAAAAAGATGCCCCCTACTCAGCCCTTGCCACCTGCTGCAGGTTGGGAAGTTGACCCCAGTATGCCCAGTATGAGAGTGGGAGAGCTAGCCATGCACCTCACCAGCTGCAGCACTTGAGAAATAAGGCCCTGCACCTTGCCTGAGTGGTACCATAGAGCTGGTCCAGCAAGAGTCGGCTCAAGTGAGCAGGCCCTGAGGGTGTGAGAGCAGGAGAGCTGGCTCTCCCCTTGCTGGCTGTGGCAATGGGTGAGCTAGCCAGGGCAGTGCTAGAATGTTGTATGGGTGCAGGAGAGCTGATTGGCTGACCAGCTCAGCTACCACGAGGGCCCAAATCCAGGGCTCTGAGTTGGCCCACCCCAACATCTACCCCACAGAGCACATGAAGGGGCAGTCCTACAGATCCAAAGCTGCAGGATCTTCATGACACAGGGCAACAACAGGATAGCCAAGAGTCCTGATGAAGGTCCAGTATTGATAGTGTATCAGAAGCCAGAGGCCTCAAATCAGACCAATGACTCATCTCAATGAACACTTTCAAGTAAAGATGTAGGGACAAAAGGGTATAGAAAAGGACATTCTGACATACTATGATTTTATGTGATTTTTTTTTCTTATGGGAAGGTGTAAATATAGCTTTTATTCTCCTGAGTAAGTGTTTCCTCTGAGGCTTGCTGCCTAGGTCTGACAACTAGGTCTAGTCCTGGAACCTTCTAGGCTCCATACAATCTAATCTAGGCCTAGGATGTTTTCAGCCTCTGAGACTTACTGCTGAATAAGCTCACCCTTTCTAGCTTTTTCTGAACTCTGGCTGGCTGGTTCAAATCAGCTGTTCTGTCTCAAACTCCTCTGCATGTTAACTTATTCAATCTGGCTTCTCTCTCCACCTCTTCTAAATTGCTCTGCTTGGCCTCAAACTAACATTGGCAATCTGTTCTGATCTTCTGGCTCCTTCTCATTCTCTGGTTCACTCTGTCTTCACCTATATCTAACTTGTTCTCTCTTCAACCTGTCTCTGTAAATCTCTCTCTCTCTCTCTCTCTCTCTCTCTCTCTCTCCCCATCCCTGTCTTTTTCTCCTCTGTTCTTGTGAGAATTAGGAATATCCTATTCTGTCAAATCTTTCTCTATTTCATCACTTTGTCTGCCACTCAATTAGACCTTCAAACACAGTTACTTCCTTCTACAAACTAACTTTATGTTCATTGTTTGGGATTATATACTAAGGTTGAGCCACACCACAGCTAGAAAAAGGTTGGGTTTTGTTTTCATTGTTGTTGTTTCAGTAAATAACACAATCTTGGGTTTCACAGTGTGATCAAATACCCTGAAATAGGGGAGAGGTTGCAAGGAGGGAGGCAGATACGAAGGGATGGGAAGATGACTGGGATTAGGGAACATGATGTCATGTTCTGGCCTGTCAGTAGGCAGTATTCTGACTGACAGCCAAGGATACCCCTGGCATAATCGTCACCAAAATGTCCTGAACTACATTCCAAGGCAGCTGAAAAGAAGACAAGACGCTGAAGGCCAGACAGCATGCTGGGGAAAGTGCCTGCTGGACTTATTGAGAGTATAATTTAAAACTTTATTCAAAGCAGCTTAAGGCACAGCTGTAGCACATGCCCAGAACCCTAGTACTTAGGAGGCTGCATTAGAAAGACTCTAAGGTAGAGGCCAACCAGACTGCATAGTGAGTTTGAGGCCAGCAAGGCCCAAGTATGAGACCCTGCGTAAAATAATAAAAAGTAAATAAACAAACAGGTAAGCATAAATAGGTAAGCGTAAGCATAAGGCTGCTATCTACAGGATTTTTTTTTAGATATTTGTCTGTTTTTGTCTTATGTGTATGAGTATTTTGCCTGCATGTACGTGTGAGTGCACTGCAAGCAGGCCTGGTGCTCACAGAGGCCAGCGGAGGGGGTGTGAAGCTCAGAGGGAGAGCGCCTGTGAATGTAGTAAGCATGAGACCCTGGAATCAAGACCAAGCACACAAAAGAAAAATAATTACATACATAATGAAAATGAGGAATTTATGGTCATCAGCTCATTTCAAAACCTGCAAGGGCGTTGTTGATGAGGAACCAGCACGGTGGGTCAGTGTGCTGGGTGCTGAGCCTGACAGCCTGATCCCCAGGACCTGCACGATGGAAAAGATGCCAGTCCCCAAAGCCGACCTCTAACCTTCACTCGTGGCTCGTGACTCATGGGCTTCTCACACCCAGTAAATGTTTTAAAATGGAAAACTGTTTTAAAGAACTACGTGGTGAGCAACATGTAAGTTTGAGTGTTCTATTAATCACAGTTTCTAAAGCAAAAATAAGAAATGCAATACATGTTTTTTGTTTTGGTTTTGGTTGTGCTGGCTGGTTTTTTTTTTTTTTTTTTTGTACTGGGCAAACTCTTTATTACAGAATTACACCTTCATTGTTCAGGACATTCTTTTTTTTTTTTCCTTTTTTTTTTATTCGATATAATTTATTTACATTTCAAATGATTTCCCCTTTTCTAGCCCCCCACTCCCCGAAAGTCCCGTAAGCCCCCTTCTCTTCCCCTGTCCTCCCTCCCACCCCTTCCCACTTCCCCGTTCTGGTTTTGTCGAATACTGTTTCACTGAGTCTTTCCAGAACCAGGGGCCACTCCTCCTTTCTTCTTGTATCTCATTTGATGTGTGGATTATGTTTTGGGTATTCCAGTTTTCTAGGTTAATAACCACTTATTAGTGAGTGCATACCATGATTCACCTTTTGAGTCTGGGTTACCTCACTTAGTATGATGTTCTCTAGCTCCATCCATTTGCCTAAGAATTTCATGAATTCATTGTTTCTAATGGCTGAATAGTACTCCATTGTGTAGATATACCACATTTTTTGCATCCACTCTTCTGTTGAGGGATACCTGGGTTCTTTCCAGCATCTGGCAATTATAAATAGGGCTGCTATGAACATAGTAGAGCATGTATCCTTATTACATGGTGGGGAATCCTCTGGGTATATGCCCAGGAGTGGTATAGCAGGATCTTCTGGAAGTGAGGTGCCCAGTTTTCGGAGGAACCGCCAGACTGATTTCCAGAGTGGTTGTACCAATTTGCAACCCCACCAGCAGTGGAGGAGTGTTCCTCTTTCTCCACATCCTCTCCAACACCTGTTGTCTCCTGAATTTTTAATCTTAGCCATTCTGACTGGTGTAAGATGAAATCTTAGGGTTGTTTTGATTTGCATTTCCCTAATGACTAATGAAGTTGAACATTTTTTAAGATGCTTCTCTGCCATCCGAAGTTCTTCAGGTGAGAATTCTTTGTTTAACTCTGTACCCCATTTTTTAATAGGGTTGTTCGGTTTTCTGGAGTCTAACTTCTTGAGTTCTTTATATATATTGGATATTAGCCCTCTATCTGATGTAGGATTGGTGAAGATCTTTTCCCAATTTGTTGGTTGCCGATCTGTCCTCTTGATGGTGTCCTTTGCCTTACAGAAACTCTGTAACCTTATGAGGTCCCATTTGTCAATTCTTGCTCTTAGAGCATACGCTATTGGTGTTCTGTTCAGAAACTTTCTCCCTGTACCGATGTCCTCAAGGGTCTTCCCCAGTTTCTTTTCTATTAGCTTCAGAGTGTCTGGCTTTATGTGGAGGTCCTTGATCCATTTGGATTTGAGCTTAGTACAAGGAGACAAGAATGGATCAATTCGCATTCTTCTGCATGCTGACCTCCAGTTGAATCAGCACCATTTGTTGAAAAGGCTATCTTTTTTCCATTGGATGTTTTCAGCCTCTTTGTCAAGGATCAAGTGGCCATAGGTGTGTGGGTTCATTTCTGGGTCTTCAATCCTGTTCCATTGATCCTCCTGCCTGTCACTGTACCAATACCATGCAGTTTTTAACACTATTGCTCTGTAGTATTGCTTGAGGTCAGGGATACTGATTCCCCCAGATTTTCTTTTGTTGCTGAGAATAGTTTTAGCTATCCTGGGTTTTTTGTTGTTCCAGATGAATTTGATAATTGCTCTTTCTAACTCTGTGAAGAATTGAGTTGGGATTTTGATGGGTATTGCATTGAATCTGTATAGTGCATTAGGCAAAATGGCCATTTTAACTATATTGATTCTACCGATCCATGAGCATGGGAGGTTTTCCCATTTTTTGAGGTCTTCTTCCATTTCCTTCTTCAGAGTCTTGAAGTTCTTGTCATACAGATCTTTCACATGTTTGGTAAGAGTCACCCCAAGATACTTTATACTGTTTGTGGCTATTGTGAAGGGGGTCATTTCCCTAATTTCTTTCTCAGCCTGCTTATCCTTTGAATATAGGAAGGCCACTGATTTGCTGGAGTTGAATTTATAACCTGCCACTTTGCTGAAGTTGTTTATCAGCTGTAGGAGCTCTCTAGTGGAGTTCTTTGGGTCACTTAGGTAGACGATCATGTCGTCTGCAAATAATGATAGTTTGACTTCTTCCTTTCCAATTTGTATCCCTTTGACCTCCTTATGTTGTCGAATTGCCCGAGCTAGTACCTCAAGTACAATATTGAAAAGATAAGGAGAAAGGGGGCAGCCTTGTCTGGTCCCTGATTTCAGTGGGATTGCTTCAAGTTTCTCTCCATTTAGTTTGATGCTGGCTACCGATTTGCTGTATATTGCTTTTACTATGTTTAGGTATGGGCCTTGAATTCCTGTTCTCTCCAAGACTTTAAGCATGAAGGGATGCTGAATTTTGTCAAATGCTTTTTCAGCATCCAATGAAATGACCATGTGGTTTTGTTCTTTGAGTTTGTTTATGTAGTGGATTGTATTGATGGATTTCCGTATGTTGAACTAACCCTGCATTCCCGGGATAAAGCCTACTTGATCATGGTGGATGATCGTTTTGATGTGTTCTTGGATTCGGTTGGCAAGAATTTTATTGAGTATTTTTGCATCTATGTTCATAAGGGAAATTGGTCTGAAGTTCTCTTTCTTTGTTGGATCTTTTTGTGGCTTTGGTATCAGCGTAATTGTGGCTTCGTAGAAGGAATTGGGTAGTGTTCCTTCTGTTTCTATTTTGTGGAATAGTTTGAAGAGTATTGGTGTTAACTCTTCTTTGAAGGTCTGGTAGAATTCTGCACTGAAGCCATCTGGTCCTGTGCTTTTTTTGGTTGGAAGACTTTCTATGACTCCTTCTATTTCTTTAGGCATTATGGGACTGTTTAGATGGTCTAGTTGGTCCTGATTTAATTTTGGTATTTGGTATCTGTCAAGGAAATTGTCCATTTCCTCCAGATTCTCCAGTTGTGTTGAGTACAGGCTCTTGTAGTAGGATCTGATGATTTTTTTGGATTTCCTCAGTTTCCGTTGTTATATCTCCCTTTTCATTTCTAAGTTTGTTAATTTGGATACTTTCTCTGTGCCCTTTGGTCAGTCTGGCTAAGGGTTTATCTATCTTGTTGATTTTCTCAAAGAACCAGCTCCTGGTTTTGTTGATTTTTTGTATGGTTCTCTTTGTTTCTACTTGATTGATTTCGGCCCTGAGTTTGATGATTTCCTGCCTTCTACTCCTCCTGGGCGAAATAGCTTCTTTTTGTTCTAGGGCTTTCAGGTGTGTCATTAAGCTGGTAATGTATGCTCTCTCCATTTTCCTTTTGGAGGCACTCAGGGCTATGGGTTTTCCTCTTAGCACTGCTTTCATTGTGTCCCATAGATTTGGGTATGTTGTGTTTTCATTTTCATTATGTTCTAAAAAGTCTTTAATTTCTTTCTTTATTTCTTCCTTGACCAAGGTATTATTGAGTACAGTATTGTTCAGTTTCCACGTGTATGTGGGTTTTCTGTTGTTTCTGTTGCTGTTGAAGATCACTTTTACTCCATAGTGATCAGATAGGAGGCATGGGATTAGTTCTATCTTCTTATATTTGTTGAGGTCTGTCTTGTGACCAATTATATGGTCGATTTTGGAGAAGGTACCATGAGGTGCTGAGAAAAGGGTATATTCTTTTGTTTTAGGATAGAATGTTCTATATATATCTGTTAAATCTAATTGGTCCAAAGCTTCAATTAGTTTCATTGTGTCCCTGTTTAGTTTCTGTTTTCCTGATCGGTCCATTGAGGAAAGTGCAGTGTTGAAGTCACCCACAATTATTGTGTTAGGTGCAATGTGTGCTTTTAGTTTTAATAAAGTTTCTTTTACGAAAGAGGGTGCCCTTGCATTTGGGGCATAGATGTTCACGATTGACAGTTTTTCTTTTTGTATTTTTCCTTTGACCAGCAAGAAGTGTCCCTCAGGGTCCCTTTTGATGACTTTGGGTTGAAAGTCAATTTTATCTGATATTAAGATGGCTACTCCAGCTTGTTTCCTGAGACCATTTGCTTGTAAAATTGTCTTCCAGCCTTTTACTCTGAGGTAGTGTTTGTCTTTGACCCTGAGGTGTGCTTCCTGTAAGCAGCAAAATGTAGGGTCCTGTTTACGTATCCAGTCAGTTAGTCTGTGTCTTTTTATTGGGGCATTAAGTCCATTGATGTTAAGAGATATTAAGGAATAGTGATTGTTACTTCCTATCATTTTTGACGTTATTTTTTAAATTTGAATGCTTATCTTCTTTTGGGTTTGATGAAAGGTTACTATCTTGCTTTTTCCAGGGTGAAGTTTCCCTCCTTGCATTGGTGTTGTCCTCCTATTATCCTTTTTAGGGCCGGGTTTGTGTATAGATATTGGGTAAACTTGGTTTTGTCATGAAATATCTTAGTTTCTCCATCTATGGTGATTGAGAGTTTTGCTGGATATAGTAGTTTTGGTTGGCATTTGTGTTCTCTTAGAGTCTGCATGAGATCTGCCCAGGACCTTCTAGCCTTCATAGTCTCAGGTGAAAAGTCTGCTGTGATTCTGATAGGTCTTCCTTTATATGTTACTTGGCCTTTTTCTCTTACTGCCTTTAGTATTCTTTCTTTGTTTAGAACATTTGGTGTTTTGATTATTATGTGACGGGAAGTATTTCTGTTCTGGTCCAGTCTGTTTGGAGTTCTGTAGGCTTCTTGTATATTCATGGACATCTCTCTCTTTAGGTTAGGGAAGTTTTCTTCCATAATTTTATTGAAGATATTTGCTGGCCCTTTAAGTTGTAAATCTTCACTCTCATCTATGCCTATAATCCTTAGGTTTGGTCTTCTCATTGTGTCCTGGATTTCCTGGATATTTTGGGTTACAAGCTTTTTGCATTTTGCATTTTCTTTAACTGTTGAGTCCATGGTTTCTATGGAATCTTCAGCATCTGAGATTCTTTCTTCTATCTCTTGTATTCTGTTGTTGATATTTGCATCTCTGTCCCCCGATTTCTTCTCTTCCCAAGGCTTTCTATCTCCAAAGTTGTCTCCCTTTGAGTTTTCTTAGTTGTTTCTACTTCTGATTTTAGATCCTGGATGGTTTTGCTTAGCTCCTTCACTTGCATGTTTGTGTTTTCCTGTAATTCTTTAAGAGATTTTTGTGTTTCCTTTTTCATGACCTCAGCCTGTTGACCAAAGTTCTCCTGTATTTCTTTAAGAGATTTTTGTGTTTCGTCTTTCATGACCTCAGCCTGTTGACCAAAGTTCTCCTGTATTTCTTTAAGTGTTTTTTGCATTTCCTCCTTGTTGGCTTTTGTATTCTCCTGGATTTCTTTCAATGATTTTTGTGTTTCCCTTGCAAGGGCTTCTAACTTTTGATCCATTTTCTCCTGAATTTCTTTAAGTATGTCCTTCATGTGTTCCTGTACCAGCATCATGACCAGTGATTTTAAATCCAAATCTTGTTTTACTGGTGTGATGGGGTATCCAGGACATGTTGGTAGAGGAGAACTGGGTTCAGATGTTGCCATATTGCCTTGATTTCTGTTAGTGACGTTCCTGCGTTTGCCTTTTGCCATCTAGTTCTCACTGGTGTTAGTTTGTCTTGTCAGTGCTGGACTCACCAGTGCAAGCTGCCCCTTCCCAGTTGGCCTCTGGTGCACAGCTTACCTCCTGCACTGCTTGTAGACAGAGTGCTGCTGCCCAGGCTGTTCAGATCCCAAAGCAGGCACCCGAAGGCTCCCGCTGGGGCCCGCTGGATTCACTGGAGCACACTGACTTCTCCCAGCTGGCCTCCCTGAAGCCCAGCTAGCCACTTGCAGGACTTGGAGATGTGGTGCTGCCGCCCAGGCTGATCTGGATCCGGAAGCGGAGGGAGTAGAGCTGAGGGTTTCTGCCTGAGGCCTTGCCCCAGATTGTGTCTGTGGAGCAGATGGAGCCGGTGTGCACCCCCAGGGAGTGCCGACGGTGTATGCTGCTGTGATCTCCCCTGTGTTCCGCTCACTCCGCTGGGCAGCCGATCCGCCAACCGGGCTGTCGCACACAAGGTTAGCCTGGCCACCCAGTCCCTGAGTCCAGGCAAAAGCCTGGGAGGCCAAGGTCCGAGCAAAGTTCCCCTAGGGCTATGACTGTTAATTGGGTCTGCCAGGTGACTAGGATGGCGGGCGTGCGCGCCCGTGCTCCCTGAAAGCACCGGGAGAGTCTGCTGTGCTAACAATCCCCTGGGCAGGTTGACTCACAGATGGCCCACCAAGCCGCCCAGTCCTTGGGGTCAGTCCTGTGCCTTTTGGGGCCTAGACCCTCGCTTTGTTAGCCTCAGGCTATGCCTGTTACAGGTCTGCCCGCCAGAGCTCTCTGTCATCCTGCAGGCAAAATGGCGGTGGCGCGCGCGCAGGCCTGGGCAAAAAAACCCCTGGCTGGGTTGGCACCCCGATGGCCCCCCGACCAGCCCAGGGCCTGGGTGCAGGTCAACGCCTGTCGGGCTCAGACCACCGTGGTGTTGGCCTCGGATTATGTTTGTGTACCTCAGTCTGTCAGATCCCCGGAGTCCGGAACCAAGATGGATGCACCTCTCCTGACTGGTGGGAGGCCAAGTTCTGAAGTGGCCTCTGTGCAGGAAAGGCGCAGCACAACTGCAGCTGCTTGCCGCCCGGCTGGTCAGCGAAGGTCAGTGGTTGTGGGCGCAGGGCCTAACTGGTCCCTGTGTCGCCCTGGCTCCACTGCTGATGGCCCTTCAGCTGGATCAGCTACTGCTGCACTGCCGCCGCCGCCGGATGCTGGCTGGTTTTTGTTTGTTTTGTTTTTTGTTTTTTATCAACTCGACAGAAGCTAGCGTCATCAGAGAGGTAGGACCTCAGTGAAGGAAATGCCTCCGTGAGATGTAGCTGTTAGTGATCATTGGGGGAGAGCCCAGCCTAGTGGGGATAGTTTCCATCCCTGGGCTGCTGGTCCTGAGTTCTATTAGAAAGCAGGCTGAGGGACCCATGTGAAGGAATCCAGTAAGCAGCCCCGCCCCCTCCATGGCATCTGCATCAGCTCCTGCCCTGGGGGTTCCTCTCCTCCCTGTTTGAGTTCCTGACTTCCTTCGATGATGAACAGTGATATGGAAGTGTAAACTTACTAAACTCCTTCATCCCCAACTTGCTTTTTTGGTCATGGCATTTCATGGCAGCCATAGAATCCTAACTAAGACAGGGGGTTAAGCAAAAAGGAACTTTGGTGTCGTGGCAGCCACCTGTAACCTCCGTCATAGGGAGGCGGGAAAGAAGGACCTTGGGGCTTCTTGGCCAGACAGTGGTTTAGTTTGGGTTTCTTTGCTGTGAAGAGACACATGACCAACCAACTCTTATAAAGGCAAACATTTCCTTGAGGCTGGCTTACAGTTCCAGAGGTTCAGTCAAATGTCATCAGGAAGCATGGCAGCGTGCAGGCAGGTATGGTCCTGGAGAAGGAACTAAGAGTTCTACATGGTCCAAAAGCAGCCAGAAGGAGACCATCTTCTGCAGGTAGCCAGGATGAGGGGCCTCTACACTGAGTGGAACTTGAGCAGTAGCAGACCTCAAAGCCCACTCCCAGTGACACACTTCCTCTAACAAGGCCATACTTCCTAACAGTGCCAATTCCCATGGCCAAGTATATTCAAACCACCAGACCAGTCTAGACAAATTAGCAAGCTCCATACTCAGAAACTAAGGTAGAGAATGATTTAGGAAAACACCAGACATTGACCTCTGGTCTCCATATTCTTGCATACATGCTCACACACACACACACACCCCAACTGGAGCAGACACACCCCAACTGGAGCAGAGGGTTGTGACCTGTGGGTTGTGACCCCTTTGAGAGTGAGAGTCTTTCTCAGAGGTCACCTAAGACCTTCTACATATCAGATAGCACATTAAAATTGGTAACAGTAGCAAACTTACGGTTAAGAAGTAGCAATGAAAATAAGTTTATGGATGTGGGGGTCACCACAACATGAGGAACATAAGGGGTCGCAGCATTAGGAAGGTTGAGAACCACTGACGTACAGGAAAGAAGAGAACTGAGCAGAGGGCATGTAGAAATACAAACAGAAGGAAACCAGGTAGTTGTGTGAAGAGGCTATTCCAGTTTGCTTCTCTGTTGCTGTGATAAAACACTGACCAAAAGCAACTGGAGGAGAAAAGGGTTTATTTGACTTCCATGTTGCAATCCACCATGAGTGGAAGTCAAGCCATGATTGGCCAGGAATCTGGAGACAGGAACTTGGAGGCAGGAACTGACGCAGAGGCTGTGGAGAAAGCTGCTGACTGGCTTGCTCTGCCAGACTTTTTCACACAGGACAACCCACCTGAGATGGCTCTGCCAGAGTGTGCTGGGCCTCTCTCATGGCAATCATTTCCCAAAAAATAAGCAACTTCGTATGATAACCTAAAATATTAATATTTAAAAGGTCAAAAAACAGGCAAAATTAATGTTAATCATAATCTAATAGATTCAAATATGATCATTTCAATGTGTGACTAATATAAAAGTATTCATGAGAGTTCGCTTCGTTCTGTAGTGGTGGAAATCCTGTGTGTGCTTTACAGATAGAAAATCTCCCTATCCAGGTCAGGAAGCAGGAGCTGATACAGAGGCCATGGAGGGATGTTTCTTACTGGCTTGCTTGAGTTCCAGTCCTGACTTCCTTTAGTGATGAACTGTAATGTGGAAGTGTAAGCTCAATAAACCCTTTCCTTCCCAACTTGCTTCTTGGTCATGATGTTTGTGCAGGAATAGAAACCCTGACTAAGACAAATTGGTACCAGCGTAGTGGGGTATTCCTGTGACAACCTGACCATGTTTTGGGGAGGACTGTGGAAGGACTTTGGAACTTTGAGCTAGAAAAGCCATTAGGATATTAAGAGCTCAGTGGAAAGTTCTATAGGAGCTTGGAAGACAATGTTAAAAACACTGCAAAAGATGGAGGCCTGGCTTGTAAAATTTCAGAGGAAAGATTAAAGACTCTTACAGTGGCCATGTTTTGATTGTGAAGATTCTGTGGTTTTGGTTAGCTGGGGCTGAAGAATCATCTGTAACAAGATACCAGAACCACTAAAGCAACCCTTTGTGTTACTGGGACTATTGATGCTGGTTAGCTGGAGCTAAGAAATTAGTGGTGATTAAGAAGAGACCAGCATCACTGAAATGAAATCTTCTTGGAAGTATTTTCTGAGAGCACAGAGAATGTGTTCCAGAGATAGCCACAGTTGTGTTTTGTGCTGTGGCTGGACTTGGTACTGTGTAAGAGTCACCCAGATGGTACTGGTTTTGAAGGCATGATGGGGTCATGAAGAGCAGCTGAGGCTCTTGGCACAGTGAGAGGCCACGGAAGGCCATTGGTGAAGGTGCAGCCTCAGTTGCAATTGATGGCCCAGGACTTGAAGGGGTCATGCATAGGAGCAGAGGCTTGTCACCCTGATGAGAGCCTATGAGAGGCTATTGGTGAAGCCTAATTACAGTGGAAGATAGCAGCGTTTTGGAGATGCCAGTACCATGTGATGACCACCATGAACAGCAGCAGCAGTGGAGTACAGGCAGCCGGAGCCTAGAAAACAAGCTGTGTGCTACAAAGGGCAGAGCTGAAGAAGTGACCCAAGCCCTTGGAGGAGCCAAGAAGATCGTGAGTTGGATCCCAGACATTGAACCATTGGAGTTTGAGTTTTGCTTTTAGTTGTGACTGTGCCCTGATATGTTTCCCTCTTGAAGGATGAAAGTATTTTAGTGGAGCCCACAGTTGAGAGACTTTGAATTTTTAAAAGACTTTGAATTTTAAAGATATTGGACATTTTAAGGTGATCAAACTTTTAATATGTAAAGACTGTGGGACTTTTAAAGTAATTTAGATCTTGGGGATGAATAAGAAAGTAAGGGCTGAGGCCTAATAGTGATGTGTTTTTGTGTCAAGTTGACAAGGGGTCAATTGTACTGGCTAGTTTCATGTGTCAACTTGACACAGGCTGGAGTTATCACAGAGAAAGGAGCTTCAGTTGGGGAAGTGCCTCCATGAGATTCAGTTGTGGGGCATTTTCTCAATTAGTGATCAAGTGGGGAGGGCCCCTTGTGGATGGTACCACCTTTGGGCTGGTGCTCTTGGGTTCTATAAGAGAGCAGGCTGAGCAAGCCAGGGGAAGCAAGCCAGTAAGAAACATCCCTCCATGGCCTCTGCATCAGGTCCTGCTTCCTGACCTGCTTGAGTTCCAGTACTGACTTCCTTTAGTGATGAACTGCAACATGGAAGTGTAAGCTCAATAAACCCTTTCCTCCCCAACTTGTTTCTTGGTCATGATGTTTGTGTAGGAATAGAAACCCTGACTAAGACAATCCTAAGGTTCCCCAAGACCAAAGTGTGTCCTGATGTGTTTAAGTTGAGAAAATCTGAGCATGGTTTCCTGGGTTTCCTGGTGACGGTGTATCTGCTCTGGATCAGAGTTCAGCAGTTCTTTGCAGAAGAAAATGGAGCAGTGAGAGCATCTGGAGCCCTGGGTGGTCTGGAGGGGGAGGGAAGAGGATCGCTTGAACCTTGTAGTATATCCCTAGCCTGATGGAGAGGAAGGAAGGAGAGAGGGAGAGAAGGAGGGAGGGAGGGAGGGGGAGAGAGAGAGAGAGAGAGAGAGAGAGAGAGAGAGAGAGAGAGGGGAGGGAGGGAGGGAGAGAGGGAGAAAGTTTAACAAGGATTTATCAGAATTAATCAGTAATCCCTGTAGCAAACCCTTTTCATTCTGGATCTGGATCCTAGTAAAGCCTTGCTGCTACTTTTTGGTACCCACCATATCCAGCCCCAGCTTTTTCTGCCTTGGCTTCAGGATCCTCTTTCTGTGTCCTCAGAAGCCTGTGCCCAGTCACAAGGGCCACAGCTACACCTGCACATGACTTAGACTATCTGCTGGTTGGAAAACCCTGGGGATATCTTGCCCATTACCAGACCTTCAAACACCAGCCTGCCTCTTGCCTGGACCTTAGATACCTTTCCATCTCGGAGGTGATCTCCACCATTCCTCTGTGTGATACAGCAGAAGCTACAACTTTGCCTAAAATTGTACCCCTGCTTGGATATTGTCCCTCTAACAGATCAGTTTGCTCCTTTATCTGTCTGTCTGGGGAACCCTAACCTCTCATCTACCCCTTGTGCATAAGCTCAAATCTTTAGCTCCACATCTCCTTGTGCATAAACCAATTCAGGGTAGTCCCCAATTTTGTTTTGCTTAGTTTTGTCTATTTTTAATCTCTAATTTTGAATGCAACAGTATATCCAGAATGTATAAGAAGTATAATCTTATTTCTTCACAAGCACATACAACATTAAATATGTCCCTTCAGTTTTCATTTGAAGTCCTTGGTTTTGTTTGTTTGTAAACAATACTTAATTCATGGGGGGGGGGCAGTCTGAAGTGGGCTCGTGCACGGGGCATGGCCATCCATGTGCAACCCTGTATGCATCACAGCATAAGGTGCACACATCACCAGTCAAAACTCAGTTTGACATCACTTTCTCGATGCATGAAAATTCTGTACTTCTGAATATTAGTGGATCCCTGGCCATCTCTAAAGACTGAATGTGCCCTTACTGTTTCAGAGATAATGGGCCCTGTGTTTGGTGTTCAGATCTCAAAGGGGATCTTTGTCTGCTTAGCATGGGGGAAAAATTAGCTTCTGTATTTATTAGGAAAAGAATAGCAGCCCACACTCAGAAGAAACCACCCCTGACAGTGTTAAGTTACAACTGTTAAGTCAACCTGTAGGTTAATGAGTCGGTAATCCAAGCCAGAGACATCAGGGTCAGGTGGTTTCCGCAGTGCGGAAACATGGTACCAGGAACAGAAAGCAGAGATCTTACATCTTCAAGTGAAAACACAAAGCAAAAATATTGAACAGGGAGTGGAGGGAGACTATAAACACTCTATATCATCTAGGATCCAGGTCTGCTGAGATGGTTCAGCAGGTAGAGGCACTTGCTGCCTAGCCTGGTGTTAATTCTATCCAAGGATCTACATGGTGGAAGGAGAGAGTTTAAACCCACAAGTCATCCCCTGACCACCTCTGTGAATATTGTGGCATATGAACACCCCTCTCACACAGCATAAACAAGTCATAGTGTGTGTGTGTGTGTGTGTGTGTGTGTTAATAAAAGAAAACAAGCAGTATTTGTCTGAGTTTGGCTTCAACTTTTGCTTCATACGTTGCTCTCCAGTTGCAGCCATTTTCTAAAAAATGACATAATTTCTGTCTTCTTTATGGCTGAATAAAGAATTGTCTGCTCTTTGAAGACAAAATAGTATCCTGTTGTACAAACCATAATGACACTTGAATTGGTTCCATGGCTGGACTATTGTGAGTGGTGTTAATTTGGGTGATCAAGCATTTCTTCAACAAACTGATTTCAAATCTTTCGGAAATAGGCTCAGAAGTAGGATTACTGGGTTACAGCAACTACATCTTATTTCTTCTGAGGACCCACCCTACAGTCCTCTATATGACTGGACATCACAAAGTAATTTGTTAAGCAACATATTTTAAGCATGCATTTAAAGCACTAAGAAAATATAGGTCATCCTTCTGCTATTTGGTTTATTCCTTTTGTTCAAACCATTCACAAAATTAATCTCAATTAATTTTGGAGCTTGGGATCCAGGCCAGCGGTAGAGTTCATGCTGAGCATGCACCTGGTCCTGTGTTCAAATCCAAACATTTTTTTTAAGTTTAAAAAAAACCATTCTAGCTTGCAACATTTATTGAAAATCATGTGAATTTCTTTTGCATTCTGAGTAGTAAATACACTTTTCTGTTGACACCATCATGCAAGAAATGTGTTTCCCCTCAGGGCGATTATAGAACACTTAGCTACACAACTTTTATTGCTGTTCTCATGTGTTACATAGTTGCTGGTGTGAGATTAGAAGCAATGGGAGCACATAGCGTTCCATTAGATGGATACTTTGCCAACTTTGTCACTTCCGTGCATCTAATCTGTGTAAAGTGACCATGATGAAGGTATCATTATTCTCATCAGTATGAAGATGGGAGAATCAAGTGCTTTGCCCAAGCCAGCCCCAGGATTAGCAAATTCTACAATCAGGTGCAAGCCCCTGGTAGATCTGGTCTTTGGTGCAGAGTGGATGGATCTTGGGTCAAGGGTCAAAAATAACAACTATATAAGCAGCAACCCTACAAACAATATGTGTTTTTAACAAATATTAAAAATGAAAATTAATGAGGACAAGTCATTTCTAAAATATTAAGTAACATAATTGTTTGAAGTGTGTATAAAAATAAGTTTAAGAATACTTTGATATTTAGCTTAAATAATCTTGAAAGTAGTTTCAATGCTAGGTTTACTTTGCCTATGAGAGAATTCAAATCTCCCTAATTCATATTTTACATTTTCTATGGTATACCGTGACACTGGACAAATCTTTGTGGCTGACTTTGTGACAAAGCTGGAATCAGGAATTCCTCCTCAGTCCCAACAGAGATTGGGCCCCAGCAAGACTGCGGTCAGAGGGCTGAGCAGCACTTGGGGCAGGTCACAGGGCTGATCCTGGAGAACTTGTTCTGTGAAGAAACACGTGATGTCTAGCTACGAAGCTGTTGTTCTGTAACTTTTCAGCCTTGTCTAAAACCATTCCAAAACAGGAGCGGAAGAGCGGGTTCTAACTAAGCTTCAGAGAGATGGAATTTTAACCAGCCTCCTTGGGGATATTACGAGCATCTTACAAAAGGGGTCATATCCTGTTTCTTCCTTTGGTTGCTACAACTGTGGTTTGTATATTGGCTGTATCAACTAATGTGAATTTATAATCCAAAAAAAAAAAAAAAAAAAAAGCCAACAGGAAAAGAAATCCATACTCTTACAAATGTGCATTTCTCCTAACTTACAGCAGGCACTGTCTTAATTCTGGTTTGCTTTGGTTTCCTGTTATAGAAGAAAAAACACATCTTTTTCATATCCTACTGTTATCACAGAAGGTAAAATACTGACATAAAGGAGTTGTGAATTCAACATTAGTATAAAACAGCAAACACAGTAAGGATCATAATAACTACACAGTGCCCCCTAGTGTGAGTATAAAAATTAGCATGAGCCCAGCCAAAATAATTGATTTCTCTCTCTCTCTCTCTCTCTCTCTCTCTCTCTCTCTCTCTCTCTCTCTCTCTGTCTCTCTCTCTCTCTGTCTCTCTCTGTCTCTCTCTCTGTCTGTCTCTCTCTCTGTCTGTCTCTCTGTCTCTCTTTCTCTGTCTCTCTTTCTCTGTCTCTCTGTCTCTCTGTCTCTCTCTCTCTCTCTCTCTCTCTCTCTCTGTGTGTGTGTGTGTGTGTGTATGTATGCTATGTGTTATCAGATGCCCAAGGAGAATAGAAGTAGGTGCCAGATTCCCCCTGGTACTGTAGTTACTTGTAGTTATAAGGCCTTCTAAGTTGATTCAGGGAACAGAACAATGGCCTGCTATAAGAACAACAAGTTCATTTAATGATGATTCCATCTCCCCAGTACCTATTTACTCTCTTAAACTATAGGAACATTTATTTTTGGGTCAGTCAACTTATAAAAAAACTTTATATTTAATTCATAATAAACTTCCCATAGGGTAGGTGATCAGACTCAAATGAGAAGAAATAATATCAAGGCATATGAATGAATAGTAAGACAATACAAAGAACAAATACACATTTCCAAGGAGAGAAGAGAGGGAGACACAAGAGAGTAAAGAGAAGGAAATGTATGTTTCTTCTCATGCTGTAACCCAGCTGGTCTGAAACTCAGCTTTAGGTAAAGGTGATCTTGAATCGGGGATCTGACTCCCCGTCCTGAGCGCTAGTGTTTTAACACAGCAGCATTGAGAACTGAATTCAGAGCCTTGTTTATGCTAAGCAAGTACTCTACCAACTGAGCTACATCTCCAGTCAGGAAATAAACACCTAACACCTCTGGAACACAGCTGCTTTTAAAGAAGAGAGAAAGAAAAGGGTGGGGAGGCAAAAAGGATTTTCCAAAAATTCAGGAAATACTAATATGCAAAATTTTCCTAAGCCAACTGTTTTGTAAGTTTTCTCCACGGAGAGCTCCCATCCTCAGAGCTGACCACCCATTGGCTGCAGTCCACCATGTTCTTCTATGTTCTAGGCAGTTCATGGTGCTGCTTTCCTCCTGGATGCCCATGGGGCCAGAACTTTGTCTTCTCTGCTCTGACCACTGAGAAGTCACAGTACTGGAGAGCAGGCTGTGAATCCAGACATGCAGGTACTCAGCAAAGCCAAAGGACCACCTAACGACACCCTGTCAGACTTAAAGAGTTTCCCTAGCTGGACCCAAGATGGAGAGAGTGTCTGTTATACATTCTGCTCTTGTATCTTTTTCCTCTTATTGTTTCACCAAGAGTCTATGTATACATCTGTTCTTCTTTTCTCAAATTCCCTGTCCCCATCTGGAGAATTCTTAGAATGATCCCCAGTTGTCCTGAATTTCACCGTGATTCTTACATGAAAGATGAGTAGAACCTCAGTTGTATCAGAAGAGAACTCTGGCCATGATAAAAGGAAGGAAACGCTCATCATTTGCGCAAGCTATAAATTAGTGCCATAACCCACTGGATACTAGTTATAACCAATTCATCTATTGCTAAGACTTAATTCTGCTGATGTACGGTGCGTAATTGATTGTTTACACTTCTTTTCCTATTTTGGTATCCTCAAAAAGTTCAAGCCAAGCATGATGTCACACACCTATATTCTCAGTACTGCAAAGGCTGAGGCAGGAGAATGATGAGTTCAAGAACTAACCCAGGTGGTGTGAGACCTTATCTCAAATAAAATTTTTGATGACTCCTTGTATCTACTGATGTTTTAAAATGACCAGCCACACTTGATTGCTGTATGCAATATTTCATTTTCTAAAATGGGGAGGGGATAAGCAATAATATTTTACTTTAATAAAATTAACTTTTACTTGTATGTGTATATGTCCCCCATAGTAAGACTAGAAGGCACAGCACTGAAAAACATTCAACAGTTCTCAAGCCAACACAATAGTCTTACAAAAAACAAAACAAAACAAAAAAATCCCTGCCACTCAGAGGTTAAGGCAAGGGGAATCTCTGAGTTTAAAGCTAGCCTGACCTACATAACAGTATGAGACCCTGTCTCAAGAAAACAAGCAAAAGAAAACCAAACAAAAGCTTGCATGTTTTGAATAAGCAAGACTTCTTGAAGCGGTTGTGCTTTCAGGACTGGCTTTAGCAAAAGCAATAAGAATTAGCACTTTGTTTTTGTTCCACGGAAGTAAACATGCGGAGAGATTCTACACAGAACAAAGCTGTCGCCCAAACATGGAAATACTGAGTAAGCAAGCGGTACAGCTCGAGACTGGGCGAACGGGCTTATTCCAGAGGCATGGAACCAATCCTAAAACCGACTCCGTGTGAGATGGGATAGAGGGAGCCACTTTCTGAGGTACAACATTTTAATTTTATTCTAGATGGTGGTCTAGCATCGTGGTGCATGTCTATAATTCCAGAATTGGAGAGGCCGAAGCAGGAAGATCATAAATTCAAGGCCAACTTGGGGTTACACAGCAAGCCCTTGTCTCAAAAAGTAAAAACAAGTAACAAAAAAGATGCAGCTGCATATTTATTCAATTGGGGAAACAGCATGTTAAGTGAAAAGACAAAACACGTGTATGTGAAACATTTTATTTCATTTATAACTATTCTATTCCTAAGCCGCCCTTCACCCTTTAACTTCACAACCCACCTACACCTAGCTCCTGGAGATTTCTGCTGGGAACTAGAACTGTTAGGGCTCAAAGAAACCCAGGACAATTTACTAACTAAGGTGCCCATTTAACATATCAAAGCGGATGCTTTCCAGCTCTCTCAGCATCCCTCAGTACCTGCGGCTCCTCCCAGCTCTCCCAGCATCCCTCAGTACCTGTGGCTCCTCTCAGCTCTCCCAGCATCCCTCAGTACCTGCGGCTCCTCCCAGCTCTCCCAGCATCCCTCAGTACCTGTGGCTCCAGCCAGATCTCCCAGCATCCCTCAGTACCTACGGCTCCTCCCAGATCTCCCAGCATCCCTCAGTACCTGTGGCTCCTCCCAGCTCTCCCAGCATCTTCACTCAGTACCTGTGGCTCCTCTCAGCTCTCCCAGCATCCCTCAGTACCTGTGGTTCCTCTCAGCTCTCCCAGCATCCCTCAGTACCTGTGGCTCCTCTCAGCTCTCCCAGCATCCCTCAGTACTTGCGGCTCCAGCCAGATCTCCCAGCATCCCTCAGTACCTACGGCTCCTCCCAGATCTCCCAGCATCCCTCAGTACCTGTGGCTCTCCCCAGCTCTCCCAGCATCTTCACTCAGTACCTGTGGCTCCTCCCAGCACTTCTCACCCCGCCCTCCTACCAGAAAAGCCTTCCTCTTAAGGGCTGGGCTTTCCCACCCCAAGCCTGAACACTATACAATGTAACTCAGCCAATTTGGCAGCAATTCTCTTGGCCTCCTGGCCCAGCCTGCATCTCTTGATCAGCGGGTTGGCTGTGTCTTGCCTTGACTTTCCCCTCTGCCTGCTTTCTCCCTCATATCTACAGTAGAAATCATTTCCATACTTTAGTAGTAGTCATGTCCTCCTCCTTGTATTTCATTCTTTTCGTTAAGTAACAAAGATTCTTTGAGGCTGTTGTGTTTTATGAAAAGATAGGGATAGAGAGAGAATATGTTTGGTGGATGTGCAGTCAGGTGTGGGGGAAGGGGGAACCTCTGCAGGTCCATGCCGAGGCATTGCTTCCCCCTGAGGGACCACCCACGTGATGGTATAGTATAGAATAGAGTTTATTCAGGGCATGGGGAGGGGAGTTGGGAGGGTAGGAAAGGCAGAGAAAGAGAGAGAGAGAGAGAGAGAGAGAGAGAGAGAGAGAGAGAGAGAGAGAGAGAGAGAGAGAGAGAGAGAGAGAGAAGAAGAAGAAGAAGAAGAAGAAGAAGAAGAAGAAGAAGAAGAAGAAGAAGAAGAAGAAGAAGCTGGCCATGAGAACGTGAAGAGAGGGGAGAGGAATGGGAAGAGAGGGAAAAGGGAAGAGAGGACAGAGCAAGAAGGCAAGAGAGACCATGGAAGGGCCAAGCTTCCCCCTTTACAGTGAGGCAGGCACACCTGACTGTTGCCAGGTAACCGGGCAGAGCCTAGACAAAATGCTAACAGAGGCCATGTTCTTTCCTTGTGTTCCAGCCCAGCACAACTCTAAGAAAATCATAACCATTAGCTTTTTGATCAGCAAATTAGAAAGGTGAGTAGACAAGGAGAAAACATCATTTAGGGTCTTCAAGCAAAGAGGAGCTGTCAGCCCCTTAGTAAGTAGATGGGTCATTTCTGCAAGGTCAAAGGACTAGGAAACCTCGAATCTTGAAACTTGAGACTCAGAATTGATACCTTCATCCCATGCCATTTTTTTTCCAGCCTTGTCTTTGCAGACTTGCCTTGATTTTTAGATCTGTTCCTTCCACTTTCTTGACCTTAGTTCTTTGGTTTTTATTTTTGGTTTGGTTTGGTTTGGTTTGGTTTGGTTTGGTTTGGTTTGGTTTGGTTTGATTTGGTTTGGTTCAGTTTTGTTTTCCTGCCTTCCAACCATAGGTATTAAGAGTATCTGTAAGTTAAATCAGTCCCCTGGCTTTCACATTCAGTTTGTAACTCTTGTTAGTATATAAATTGTATAAAATAAGCAGCTTCATTATTACATTTTTATGCTTGTATTTGAGTTTGTAATTCCTAACTACTATTTCTAGTCTAATTCCAGTCAGATTGCATTGTAAATGATACAAATCACTTGAACCATCATCTGTACTAACCCTCTTAAGCAACAGAGCCCCATTTGGAAGGACTAGGCTTAGAGCTGCAATATATAAACTTTAGAAAAATAAAGTTTAACCTGTAAACACACAAGGTGACCCTCAAACACACTAACCTGGTTATCTATTGCTAAGAAAGTTCTGAATAGTCCGAATGCTTCTGTCCACATGTAGGGAGTAGTTCTGATGCTTTGATCAGGAATTTGATCAGTGAACACCGAAGGTCCTGTTCCCCAATTGTTTCTTTGTTAATAAAGATACTAACAGTCAATGGTTGGGTGGAAAAGCCAGAACTTTCAGGTTCCCACAGGTAGGATAGGAGACACAGAAAAAGAAAGGAAATTCACCATGCTTCAGAGGGAGAGAGAGCCACCAGCCATGTGAGATCTTGGATAGAATGGCCATTAGTAACTTCCCTGACTGGACCTGGAGTAGCAGGCAGGAGATTAGAAATGTAACTAAACTAAGCAGACCTTGGGCTCTGGCTTCACACCCAGTCCCACAACTCCCAAGTGCTCTGACCCACACAGGACCTCAGAAGCTTGGTCACACGAGTATTTCAAGATCCCAGCACAACTTGACTCCCAGGAGTTTGACACACCCAGGTTAATCAGGATCCCAGGACCCCAGGATCACAAAGATAGCTGGACTCTGAGGAGGCCTGACACAACCATGATCACAGGAAGGACAGGCTCCAGTCAGATATAGCAAGGGCAGATAGATAAACAGATAGCAGGATGCAAGCACAAGAACAAAAGCAACAAAAACCAAGGTTACAAGGCATCATCAGAACCCAGTTCTCCCACCATAGCAAGTCCTGGATACACCATCACACCGGAAAAGCAAGATTTGGATCTAAAAATCACTTCTCTTGATGATGATAGAGGACTTTAAGAAGGACATAAATAACTCCCTTAAAGAATTACAGGAGAACACAGGTAAACGGAAGGCCTTAAGGAAGAAACACAAAAATCCCTTAAAGAATTACAGGAAAACACAATCAAATGGGCAAAGGAAATGAACAAAACCATCCAGGATCTAAAAATGGAACTAGAAACAACAAAGAAATCGCAAAGTGAAACAACCCTGGAGCTAGAAAACCTAGGAAAGAGATCAGGAGGCATAGATGCAGCATCACCAACAGAATACAAGAGATAGAAGAAATAATCGCAGGTGCTGAACATACCATAGAAAACATTGACACAACAGTCAAAGAAAATGCAAAAAGCAAAAAGCTTGTACCCCAAAACATCCAGGAAATCTAGGACACAATGAGAAGGATAATAGGTATAGAACAGAGTGAAGATTCCCAACTTAAAAAGCCAGTAAATATCTTCAACAAAATTATAGAAGAAAACCTCCTTAGCCTAAAGAAAGAGATGTCCATCAACATACAAGAAGCCTACAGAACTCCAAATAGACTGGATCAGAAAATAAATTCCTCCTGTCACATAATAGTCAAAATACCACATGCACAAAATAAAGAATATTAAAAGCAGTAAGGATCAGATAAACCATCTAAATAGTCCTATAACCCCTAAAGAAATAGCAGCAGTACTCAATAAAATTCTCACAAACTGAATCCAAGAACACATCAAAACAATCATGCATCATGATCAAGTAAGCTTCGTCCCAGAGATTCAGAGATGGTTGAATATATGGAAATCCATCAATGTAATCCACTATTTAAACAAACTCAAAGGAAAAAACACATGACCATCTCATTAGATACTGAGAAAGCATTTAACAAAATTTAACACCCCTTCATGGTAAAAGTCTTGAAAAGATCAGGAATTCAAGGCCCATATGTAACATAGTAAAAACAATGTACAGGAAATAAGAAGCCAACATCAAACTAAATGGAGAGAAACGTGAAGCAATCCCACTAAAATCAGGGACTAGACAAGGTTGCTCACTCTCTCCCTACCTGTTCAATATAGTACTTGACGTCCTAGTCAGAGCTATTAGACAACAAAAAAGGTTAAAGGGATACAAATTGTAAAGGAAGAAGTCAAAATATCACTATTTGCAGATGATATGATCGTATACTTAAGTGACCCCCCAAAAATTCCACAAGAGAACTCCTAAACCCGATAAACAACTTCAGCAATGTGGCTGGATGTAAAAATTAATTCAAACAAATCAGTAGCCATCCTCTACTCAAAGGATAATAGGCTGAGAAAGAAATTATGGAAATGACACCCTTCACAATAGTCACAAATGATATAAAATACCTTGTTTTGACTCTAACCAAGCAAGTGAAAGATCTGTATGCCAAGAACTTCAAATTTCTGAAGAAAAAAAAATCGAAGATCTCAGAATATGGAAAGATCTCCCATGCTCATGGATTGGCAGGATTAATATAGTAAAAATGGCCATCTTGCCAAAAGCAATCTACAGATTCAATGCATTCCTCATCAAAATTCCAACATAATTCTTCATAGAGTTAGAAAGAGCAATTTGCAAATTCATTTGGATTAACAAAAAACCCAGGATAGTGAAAACTATCCTCAACAATAAAAGAATTTCTGGAGTAATCACCATCCCTGACCTCAAACTGTATTACAGAGCAATAGTGATAAAAAAAACTGTATGGTATTGGTACAGAGACAGGCAGAAAGATCAATGCAATAGAACTGAAGACCCAGAAATAAACCCACACACTAAGGTCACTTGATCCTTGACAAAGGAGTTAAAACCACCCAGTGGAAAAAAAAAGACAGCATTTTCAACAAATCATGCTTGTTTGACTGTGAGTCAGCATGTAGAAGAATGCAAATTGATCCATTCGTATCTCCTTGTACAAAGCTCAAGTCCAAGTGGATCAAGGACCTCCACATAAAACCAGGCACACTGAAACTAATAGAAAAGAAGGTGGGGAAGAGCCTTGTATACATGGGCACAGGGGGAAATTTCCTGAACAGAACGCTAATGGCTATGCTTTAGGATCAAGAATCAATAAATGGGACCTCATAAAATTGCAAACTTCTGTAAGACAAAGGACACTGTCAATAGGACAAAACAGCAACCAACGGACTAGGAAAAGGTCTTTACCAATCCTGCATCCAATAGAGGACTAATATCCAATATATACAAAGAACTCAAGAAGAACCAAACTCCAGAGAACCAAACAACCCTATTAAAAAATGGGGAACGGAACTAAACAGAGAATTCTCAACTGAGGAATATCAAACAGCCAAGAAGCACCTAAAGAAATGTTCAACATCCTTAGTCATCAGGGAAATGTGATCAAAGCAACCCTGAGATCCCACCTCACACCAGTCAGAATGGCTAAAATAAAAACTCAGAGGACAGCAGATGCTGGCAAGGATGTGAAGAGGAACACTCACCCATTATTGGTAGGATTGTAAGCTACAACCACTCAGGAAATCACTCTGGTGGTTCCTCATAAAATTGGACATAGTATTAGCTGAGTACCCAACTACACCACTTCTGGGCATATATCCAAAAGATGCTTCATCATTTAGCAAAGACACATGCTCCACTATGTTCCTAGCAGCCTTATTTATAATAGCCAGAAGCAGAAAGAACCCAGTTATCCTTCAACAGAGAAATGGATACAGAATATGTGGTACATTTACTCAATGGAGTACTACTCAGTTATTAAAAATAATGAATTCATAAAATTCGTAGGCAAATGGAACTAGAAAATATCATCCTGAGTGAGGTAACCCAATCACAAAAGAATGCACATGGTATGCACTCACTGATAAGTGGATATTAGCCCAGAAGCTTGGAATACCAAGACACAATTCACAGACCACATGAAGCTTAAGAAGAAGGAAGACCAAAGTGTGGGTGCTTTGGTCCTTCTTAGAAGGGAACAAAATACTCATGGGCACAAATATGAAGACAAAGCGTGGAGCAGAAACTAAAGGAAAGGGCATCCAGAGACTGCCCCACCAGGGGATCCATCCCACATGCAGTCACCAAACCCGGACACTCTTGTGGATGCCAACAAGTGCTTGCTGACAGGAGCCTGATACCTGTCCCCTGAGAGGCTCTGCCACAGCCTTACAAATACAGAAGCAGATGCTCACAGCCAACCATTGGACTGAGTGTAGGATCCCCAATGGAGGAGTTAAAGAAAGGACTGAAGGAGCTGAAGGGGTTTACAACCCATAGGAGCAACAATATCAACTAACTAGACCCCTCAGAGTTCTCAGGGACTAGTCCTCCAACCATAGAGTACACATGGAGGGACCCGTGGCTCCAGCTGCATATGTAGCAGAGGATGGCCTTGAGGATGGCCTTGTCTGGCATCAATGGGAGAAGAGGCCCTTGGTCCTGAGAAGGCCCCAGTGTATGGGAATGTGAGGGCAGGGAGGTGGGTGAGTGGGTAGTCAGGTAGGGGAACACCCCCATAGAAGCAGGAGGATGGGGGGATGAGATAGGGGGTTCTGGGGGAGGGGACCAGGAAAGAGGAGAACATTTAATATGTAAATAGAGAAAATATCCATAAAAAAAAGTAGATTACCATCTCCAGAAAAAAAAAAAAAGCAACTAAGTTGAGGAAAGATTTATAGAGTGTTGAGCAAGGAATAAGAAGAAGGTCACTCTAGCAGCGGGAAGCTCAGAAGAGCCCCAGCCACTGAGCCATAAGGCAGGTCAAAAATGAGTGTGTGTGTGTGTGTGTGTGTGTGTGTGTGTGTGTGTGTCTTTCATCTGAGGATCCAAGGGAACCAAGGCAGTGGCTGGTAGTGCGGGTCTGCCCAGAGTTTAAAGTGGGGTAGTAGAAACTGCACACTACACCCACATACCATGTGTTGTACAGCACTGTTGTGGGTGTACAGGGGTGGAGCAGACATAGGGCACTTGACAGCCATTGCCAGCGCACTTCATGCTGCCTGCATTAACTCTGGGATTGAAGCCCAAAGAGGTGGGAAAGTGGTCAGGGGAAATCACAGCACTCACCTGTGTAACTTTAATTGTTTTCAAATCCTATTTTTAGTGATGGTTCTTAAATGCTTTAACCTCCCTTGTAGAAGGAGGTTACCCTCCAGAGGTAGTGGGAAAGAAATAAAATTGGGGTGGAGGCGGAGGGGGGGAGTGAACCTGTTTAGAAAGGTTCTTTGGAGCAACTCCCATCTGTGTCATCTGGATATCAGCAGTTCAGTTCACGGGTTAGCAGGCAGCTTGATCCACTCACAGCCACTTCACAGATACACCAGCAGTCCAGAAACAGCCAGACCTCAGCCTGGACACAAGTCAGCAGGAGGGACTAGGAGGAATGCCAAGAGAAGTTCTCAGCTGTGCCTCTGTCAGTGAAGCAGCGATCAATGAAACCTCGAGACCCCCAAGCATCGCACAGCTAGCTCTATGAGCGAGCCCAGCTCAGCCTCCTACACTATCCATTGAGTCCTATTTATACCCTCCGAACATCATGGGTCCTCCACGGGTCCTGCCTCAGCACAAGTTTTGCTTCAGCATGTGCATCTGTCTCAGTCAACATCACTTTTCCAACCAGCCAGAGTCTGAGGAAGCGGCAAGAATCTGCAGCACACCACCAGAAGGTTTTTTGGTGCACTTCTCGCTAAGGAGTCCTGACAAATGCAGCTCAACTGCACAATGTAAGGCAGACCAATACATACCTATCGTTAGCAAAGAATCCTTCATCAAGCAGTCTTCCACACGCTTGCTTGAGCAGAACATCCTTTCTCCTGTGTCAGCTTCAGCTAAACATTCCTTCATGTGTTGGACCCAGCAAAACACCATCCAAACCGACTTTCCAAAGAACACTTAAGTTTCCACTTCGTATCCCCCTTTCTGTTTAAGAACTGTCCTTTTCTCTAACATTAACAATAAATACACAATAGAAATAATTATAAAGACCATCATATTTTCAATAAGTGTCTTATATATAATATAGCCAAACAATAGTCTAACAAAGATTTCTATCAATATACATTGAACAAAAATCCCTAAATAGCTATCAGTATACAAAGTTTCAAACAAAACAACTTATATTTCTATTAATATATGATAATTACAGAAAAAACTTAAGTTTCTATCAATATATGATAATTAAGGAAAAATACTTAAATTTCTTTTTATTTTATTTTATTTTCTATATTCTTTGTTTACATTCCAAATGCTTTCCCCTTTCCCAGTTCCCCCCTCCCCATTGGTACAATGGTGGATCAACTCTTTTCAGAGCCAGGGCCCTCTCTTTCCCTCTTCTTGGGTATCATTTGCTATACTAACTGTGCCTTGAGAATTCAGAGCTTCTGGGATAATTAATATCCACTTATCAGTGATTGCATTCCATGTGTATTCTTTTGTGATTGGGTTACTTCACTTAGGATGTTATTTTCCAGTTCCAACCATTTGCCTAAGAATGTCATGAATTCATTGTTTTTAATTGCTGAGTAGTATTCCATTGTGTAAATATACCACATTTTCTGTATCCATTCCTCCATTGAGGGACACCTGGGTTCTTTCCAGCTTCTGGCTATTATAAATAAGGCTACAATGAACATAGTGGAGCGTGTGCCCTTATTGCATGATGGGGAATCCTCTGGGTATATGCCCAGGAGAGGTATAGCAAGGTCCTCCAGAAGTGTCATGCCCAGATTTCTGAGGAACTGCAAGACTGATTTCCAAAGTGGTTGTACCATCTTGCAATCCCACCAGCAGTAGAGGAGTTTTCCTCTTTCTCCACATTCTCGCCAACACCTGCTGTCTCCTGAGTTTTTAACCTTAGCCATTCTGACTGGTGTAAGGTGAAATCTCAAGGTTGTTTTGATTTGCATTTCCCTAATGATTAATGATGTTGAACATTTCTTAAGGTGCTTCTCAGCCATCCGAAGTTCTTCATGTGAAAATTCTTTGTTTAGCTCTGTACCCCACTTTTTAATAGGGTTATTTGGTTCTCTGGGGTCTACCTTCTTGAGTTCTTTGTATATATTAGATATTAGCCCTCTGCCAGATTTAGGGTTGGTGAAGATCCTTTCCCAATCTGTTGGTTGATGTTTTGTCCTTTTGGCAGTGTCCTTTGCCTTACAGAAACTTTGTAATTTTATGAGGTCCCATTTGTCAATTCTTGATCTTAGAGCATAAGTTATTGGTGTTCTGTTCAGGAACTTTTCCCCTGTGCCCATGTCCTCAAGGGTCTTCCTCAGTTTCTTTTCTATTAGTTTCAGTGTGTCCGGTTTTATGTGGAGGTCCTTGATCCACTTGGAGTTGAGCTTAGTACAAGGAGATAAGAATGGATCAATTCACAATCCTCTGCATGCTGACCTCCAATTGAACCAGCACCATTTGTTGAAAAGGCTATCTTTTTTTCCACTGGATGTTTTCAGCTCCTTTGTCAAAGATCAAGTGACCATAGGTGTGTGGGTTCATTTCTGGGTCTTCAATTCTATTCCATTGATCCACTTGTCTGTCATTGTACCAATACCATGCAGTTTTTATCACTATTGCTCTGTAGTAATGTTTGAGGTCTGGGATCCTGATTCCCCTAGAAGTTCTTTTACTGTTGAGAATAGTTTTAGCTATCCTGGGTTTTTTGTTATTCCAGATGAATTTGAGAATTGCTCTTTCTAACTCTATGAAGACTTGAGTTGGGATTTTGATGGGGATTGCATTGAATCTGTAGATTGCTTTTGGCAAGATGGCTATTTTAAGTATATTAATCCTGCCAATCCACGAGCATGGCAGATTTTTCCATTTTCTGAGGTCTTTTTTGATTTCCCTCTTCAGAGATCTGAAGTTCTTGTCACATAGGTCTTTCACTTGTTTGGTTAGAGTCACCCCAAAATACTTTATGCTGTTTGTGGCTATTGTGAAGGGTGTCATTTCCCTAATTCCTTTCTCAGTCTGCTTATCCTTTGAGTATAGAAAGGCTACTGATTTGCTTGAGTTGATTTTGTAACCTGCCACTTTGCTGAAGTTGTTTACCAGCTGTAGGAGTTCTCTGGTAGAGTTTTTTGGGTTACTTAAGTATACTATCATAATAAATAATAATTAAACAAAAACTTAAGTCTCTATTAATATACAATAATTAAATAAAAACATTACATTTATATCAATATAGAATACAATAATTGAACAAAACAACCTACCACCCTAGATGTTAAAAACCATAATACACCAAGCGACCAAAACTACCCACCCCAACTGAAGTGATTGAGATGATAGTCTTCTTTTTTTTTGTTTTGTTTTGTTTTGTTTTTTGAGACAGGGTTTCTCTGTTTAGCCATGGCAGTCCTGGAACTCACTCTGTAGACCAGGCTGGCCTCGAACTCAGAAATCCTCCTGCCTCTGCCTCCCAAGTGCTGGGATTACAGGTGTGCACCACCACTGCCCAGCTGAGATGATGGTCTTCTTATACATATATTTGTTTCCTGATGAATTGGGGTAAAGAATTCCTGTTTTAAACCCAAAGGGGAAAAATGGTTAGTCTGGAAAAAAGCTAGCTGTAGCATTTATTGCCCAGTCTCTGGGTTGTCTGTTGTTTGGGCCCTAAGGAAAAAAAAATTATTAGTCTGAGAAAAGCTAGCAATAGCATTTATTGCATTTCTCTCTATGGAATCCTAACAAATGCAGCTCAAGCTACGCAATGTAAGGTTGACCTAAACATGCATGTCGTTAGCAAAGAATTCATCACGCGCCTTTCACGTGCTTGCTTTAGCAGAACACCCTCTCTCCTGTGTTTGCTTCAGAGAAAAGTTCCTTCACGAGTCTGCCTTAGTCTTTCACCTGTGTCACTTGAGTTAAAAGTTAATTCACGAGCAGTGGCTGGTCCAGCAAAAGGGCCATCAGCAGTGGAACCAAGGCGACACAGGGTCCAGTTAGGCCCTGCGCCCACGACCACTGACCTTCGCTGACCAGCCGGGCGGCAAGCAGCTGCAGTTGTGCTGCGCCTTTCCTGCACTGAAGCCACTTCAGAACTCGGCCTCCCACCAGTCAGGAAAGGTGCATCCATCTTGGTTTTGGACTCCAGGGATCGGACAGACTGAGGTACACAAACATAATCCGAGGCCAACACCGCGGTGGTCTGAGCCCGACGGGCGTTGGCCTGCACCCAGGTCCTGGGCTGGTCGGGGGGCCATCGGGGTGCCAACCCAGCCAGGAGGTTTTTTGCCCAGGCCTGCACGTGCACCGCCATTTTGCCTGCAGGACGACAGAGAGCTCTGGCGGGCAGACCTGTAAAAGGCATAGCCTAAGGCTAACAAAGCGGGGGTATAGGCCCCAAAAGGCACAGGACTGACCCCAAGAACTGGGCGGCTTGGTGGGCCATCTGTGAGTCAACCCGCCCAGGAGGTTGTTAGCACAGCAGACTCTCCCAGCGCTTTCAGGGAGCGCGGGCGCACACGCCCGCCATCTGGGTCACCTGGTGGACCCAATTAACAGTCATAGCCCTAGGGGAACTTTGCTCGGACCTTGGCCTCCCAGGCTTTTGCCTGGACTCAGGGACTGGGCGGCCAGGCTAACCTTGTGTGCGCCAGCCCGGTTGGCGGATCGGCTGCCCAGCGGAGTGAGCGGAACACAGGGGAGGTCACAGCAGCATACACCGTCGGCGCTCCCTGGGGGTGCACACGGGCTCCATCTGGTCCACAGACACAATCTGGGGCAAGGCCTCAGGCGGAAGCCCTCAGCTCTACTCTCTCCGCTTCCGGATCCAGATCAGCCTGGGCGGCAGCACCACATCTCCAAGTCCTGCAAGAGGCTAGCTGGGCTTCCGGGCGGCCAGCTGGGAGAAGTCAGTGTGCTCCAGTGAATCCAGCGGGCCCCAGCGGGAGCCTTCGGGTGCCTGCTTTGGGATCTGAACAGCCTGGGCAGCAGCACCCTGTCTACAAGCAGTGCAGGAGGTAAGCTGTGCACCAGAGGCCAACTGGGAAGGGGCAACTTGCACTGGTGAGTCCATCACTGACAAGACAAACTAACACCAGTGAGAACTAGATGGCAAAAGGCAAACGCAGGAACGTCACTAACAGAAATCAAGGCAATATGGCAACATCTGAACCCAATTCTCCTCTACCAACATGTCCTGGATACCCCATCACACCAGTAAAACAAGATTTGGATTTAAAATCACTGGTCATGATGCTGGTACAGGAACACATGAAGGACATACTTAAAGAAATTCAGGAGAAAATGGATCAAAAGTTAGAAGCCCTTGCAAGGGAAACACAAAAATCATTGAAAAAAATCCAGGAGAATACAAAAGCCAACAAGGAGGAAATGCAAAACACACTTAAAGAAATACAGGAGAACTTTGGTCAACAGGCTGAGGTCATGAAAGACGAAACACAAAAATCTCTTAAAGAAATACAGGAGAACTTTGGTCAACAGGCTGAGCTCATGAAAGAGGAAACACAAAAATCTCTTAAAGAATTACAGGAAAGCACAAACAAGCAAGTGAAGGAGCTAAGCAAAACCATCCAGGATCTAAAATCAGAAGTAGAAACAACTAAGAAAACTCAAAGGGAGACAACTTTGGAGATAGAAAGCCTTGGGAAGAAATCAGGGGACAGAGATGCAAATATCAACAACAGAATACAAGAGATAGAAGAAAGAATCTCAGATGCTGAAGATTCCATAGAAACCATGGACTCAACAGTTAAAGAAAATGCAAAATGCAAAAAAGCTTGTAACCCAAAATATCCAGGAAATCCAGGACACAATGAGAAGACCAAACCTAAGGATTATAGGCATAGATGAGAGTGAAGATTTACAACTTAAAGGGCCAGCAAATATCTTCAATAAAATTATGGAAGAAAACTTCCCTAACCTAAAGAGAGAGATGCCCATGAATATACAAGAAGCCTACAGAACTCCAAACAGACTGGACCAGAACAGAAATACTTCCCGTCACATAATAATCAAAACACCAAATGTTCTAAACAAAGAAAGAATACTAAAGGCAGTAAGAGAAAAAGGCCAAGTAACATATACAGGAAGACCTATCAGAATCACAGCAGACTTTTCACCTGAGACTATGAAGGCTAGAAGGTCCTGGGCAGATCTCATGCAGACTCTAAGAGAACACAAATGCCAACCAAAACTACTATATCCAGCAAAACTCTCAATCACCATAGATGGAGAAACTAAGATATTTCATGACAAAACCAAGTTTACCCAATATCTATCCACAAACCCAGCCCTAAAAAGGATAATAGGAGGCCAACAACAATACAAGGAGGGAAACTTCACCCTGGAAAAAGCAAGATAGTTACCTTTCATCAAACCCAAAAGAAGTTAAGCATTCAAATTTAAAAAATAACGTCAAAAATGATAGGAAGTAACAATCACTATTCCTTAATATCTCTTAACATCAATGGACTTAATGCCCCAATAAAAAGACACAGACTAACTGACTTGATACGTAAACAGGACCCTACATTTTGCTGCTTACAGGAAACACACCTCAGGGTCAAAGACAAACACTACCTTAGACTAAAAGGCTGGAAGACAATTTTACAAGCAAATGGTCTCAGGAAACAAGCTGGAGTAGCCATTTTAATATCAGATAAAATTGACTTTCAACCCAAAGTCATCAAAAGAGACCCTGAGGGACACTTCTTGCTGGTCAAAGGAAAAATACAAAAAGAAGAACTGTCAATCCTGAACATCTATGCCCCAAATGCAAGGGCACCCTCTTTCGTAAAAGAAACTTTATTAAAACTAAAAGCACACATTGCACCTAACACAATAATTGTGGGTGACTTCAACACTGCACTTTCCTCAATGGACCGATCAGGAAAACAGAAACTAAACAGGGACACAATGAAACTAATTGAAGCTTTGGACCAATTAGATTTAACAGATATATATAGAACATTCTATCCTAAAACAAAAGAATATACCCTTTTCTCAGCACCTCATGGTACCTTCTCCAAAATCGACCATATAATTGGTCACAAGACAGACCTCAACAAATATAAGAAGATAGAACTAATCCCATGCCTCCTATCTGATCACTATGGAGTAAAAGTGGTCTTCAATAGCAACAGAAACAACAGAAAACCCACATACACGTGGAAACTGAACAATACTCTACTCAATGATACCTTGGTCAAGGAAGAAATAAAGAAAGAAATTAAAGACTTTTTAGAACACAATGAAAATGAAAACACAACATACCCAAATCTATGGGACACAATGAAAGCAGTGCTAAGAGGAAAACTCATAGCCCTGAGTGCCTCCAAAAAGAAAATGGAGAGAGCATACATTACCAGCTTAATGACACACCTGAAAGCCCTAGAACAAAAAGAAGCTATTTCGCCCAGGAGGAGTAGAAGGCAGGAAATCATCAAACTCAGGGCCGAAATCAATCAAGTAGAAACAAAGAGAACCATACAAAAAATCAACAAAACCAGGAGCTGGTTCTTTGAGAAAATCAACAAGATAGATAAACCCTTAGCCAGACTGACCAAAGGGCACAGAGAAAGTATCCAATTTAACAAACTTAGAAATGAAAAGGGAGATATAAAAACGGAAACTGAGGAAATCCAAAAAATCATCAGATCCTACTACAAGAGCCTGTACTCAACACAACTGGAGAATCTGGAGGAAATGGACAATTTCCTTGACAGATACCAAATACCAAAATTAAATCAGGACCAACTAGACCATCTAAACAGTCCCATAATGCCTAAAGAAATAGAAGGAGTCATAGAAAGTCTTCCAACCAAAAAAAGCACAGGACCAGATGGCTTCAGTGCAGAATTCTACCAGACCTTCAAAGAAGAGTTAACACCAATACTCTTCAAACTATTCCACAAAACAGAAACAGAAGGAACACTACCCAATTCCTTCTACGAAGCCACAATAACGCTGATACCAAAGCCACAAAAAGATCCAACAAAGAAAGAGAACTTCAGAACAATTTCCCTTATGAACATCGATGCAAAAATACTCAATAAAATTCTTGCCAACCGAATCCAAGAACACATCAAAACGATCATCCACCATGATCAAGTAGGCTTTATCCCGGGAATGCAGGGTTGGTTCAATATAGGGAAATCCATCAATACAATCCACTACATAAACAAACTCAAAGAACAAAACCACATGGTCATTTCATTGGATGCTGAAAAAGCATTTGACAAAATTCAGCATCCTTTCATGCTTAAAGTCTTGGAGAGAACAGGAATTCAAGGCCCATACCTAAACATAGTAAAATCAATATACAGCAAACCGGTAGCCAGCATCAAACTAAATGGAGAGAAACTTGAAGCAATCCCACTGAAATCAGGGACCAGACAAGGCTGCCCCCTTTCTCCTTATCTTTTCAATATTGTACTTGAGGTACTAGCTCAGGCAATTCGACAACATAAGGAGGTCAAAGGGATACAAATTGGAAAGGAAGAAGTAAAACTATTATTATTTGCAGACGACATGATCGTCTACCTAAGTGACCCAAAGAACTCCACTAGAGAGCTCCTACAGCTGATAAACAACTTCAGCAAAGTGGCAGGTTATAAAATCAACTCAAGCAAATCAGTGGCCTTCCTATACTCAAAGGATAAGCAGGCTGAGAAAGAAATAAGGGAAATGACCCCCTTCACAATAGCCACAAACAGTATAAAGTATCTTGGGGTGACTCTTACCAAACATGTGAAAGATCTGTATGACAAGAACTTCAAGACTCTGAAGAAGGAAATGGAAGAAGACCTCAAAAAATGGGAAAACCTCCCATGCTCATGGATCGCCAGAATCAATATAGTTAAAATGGCCATTTTGCCTAAAGCACTATACAGATTCAATGCAATACCCATCAAAATCCCAACTCAATTCTTCACAGAGTTAGAAAGAGCAATTATCAAATTCATCTGGAACAACAAAAAACCCAGGATAGCTAAAACTATTCTCAGCAACAAAAGAAAATCTGGGGGAATCAGTATCCCTGACCTCAAGCAATACTACAGAGCAATAGTGTTAAAAAACTGCATGGTATTGGTACAGTGACAGGCAGGAGGATCAATGGAACAGGATTGAAGATCCAGAAATGAACCCACACACCTATGGCCACTTGATCCTCGACAAAGAGGCTGAAAACATCCAATGGAAAAAAGATAGCCTTTTCAACAAATGGTGCTGGTTCAGCTGGAGGTCAGCATGCAGAAGAATGCGAATTGATCCATCCTTGTCTCCTTGTACTAAGCTCAAATCCAAATGGATCAAGGACCTCCACATAAAGCCAGACACTCTGAAGCTAATAGAAAAGAAACTGGGGAAGACCCTTGAGGACATCGGTACAGGGAGAAAGTTTCTGAACAGAACACCAATAGCGTATGCTCTAAGAGCAAGAATTGACAAATGGGACCTCATAAAATTACAAAGCTTCTGTAAGGCAAAGGACACCATCAAGAGGACAAATCGGCAACCAACAAATTGGGAAAAGATCTTCACCAATCCTACATCAGATAGAGGGCTAATATCCAATATATATAAAGAACTCAAGAAGTTAGACTCCAGAAGACCAAACAACCCTATTAAAAAATGGGGTACAGAGTTAAACAAAGAATTCTCACCTGAAGAACTTCGGATGGCGGAGAAGCATCTTAAAAAATGCTCAACTTCATTAGTCATTAGGGAAATGCAAATCAAAACAACCCTAAGATTTCATCTTACACCAGTCAGAATGGCTAAGATTAAAAATTCAGGAGACAGCAGGTGTTGGAGAGGGTGTGGAGAAAGAGGAACACTCCTCCACTGCTGGTGGGGTTGCAAATTGGTACAACCACTCTGGAAAGCAGTCTGGCGGTTCCTCCGAAAACTGTGCACCTCACTTCCAGAAGATCCTGCTATACCACTCCTGGGCAAATACCCAGAAGACTCCCCAACATGTAATAAGGATACATGTTCTACTATGTTCATAGCAGCCCTATTTATAATTGCCAGATGCTGGAAAGAACCCAGGTATCCCTCAACAGAAGAGTGGATGCAAAAAATGTGGTATATCTACACAATGGAGTACTATTCAGCCATTAGAAACAATGAATTCATGAAATTCTTAGGCAAATGGATGGAGCTAGAGAATATCATACTAAGCGAGGTAACCCAGACTCAAAAGGTGAATCATGGTATGCACTCACTAATAAGTGGATATTAACCTAGAAAACTGGAATACCCAAAACATAATCCACACATCAAATGAGGTACAAGAAGAAAGGAGGAGTGGCCCCTGGTTCTGGAAAGACTCAGTGAAACAGTATTCGGCAAAACCAGAACGGGGAAGTGGGAAGGGGTGGGTGAGAGGATAGGGGAAGAGAAGGGGGCTTACGGGACTTTCGGGGAGGGGGGGTCTAGGAAAGGGAAATCATTTGAAATGTAAATAAATTATATCGAATAAAAAAAAGTATAATTATAAAAAAAAAAGTTAATTCACATGTTTGCCCCAGCAATACACCATCCAACCTACTTTCCTTAAGTTTTCCACTTCACATTGGTTTACAGGAAAATATTAATTGTGCAGCTGAAAAGAAACCAAATGTGAGGTCATTTTTAACCGTATGTTTGGAAAACATTTGTGTAAAATATGCTATCGCTCCTGTTTATCAGTGCTTCTATTACTTTGGAATGTTGTTTTTCAAGATGTAAATTCCATCCAAAGATATTTTTTGCCTGTGGCTGAATAATAACTAATATAAGGAAAAGGGAAAGGATTTTGATGAAAATTCTTCTGGAGGCACAGCTGCAGGCAATCTGGTATTGGAACTAGCTTCTTGTGAGCCAGGACTGTCCCTAATAATCACAAGCCAAGGTGAAGCTACAAGTCAGCAGATGCTGGGGACATGGCTCTGCTCCAAGCATGCGCTAGCACTCGCCTTGCACAGGGCCTGTGCTGTTAATTCAGTGGCGAGGGGCCCTTCTTTCCTTCTTTCTCTCTTTCTCTCTTTCTTTCTTTCTTTCTTTCTTTCTTTCTTTCTTTCTTTCTTTCTCTCTTTCTTTCTCTCTTACTTTCTTTCTGTCTTTCTTTCTTTCTTTCTGATGAGGCAGGAGAGAGGAGAAACACAGAATGGTGTGCTTGGCTAATTCGTGTGCCCACTGAAGACAGGGGAGTGGGAGTTGAGGAGAGGACCTGGCATCACTAAGAAAGGCTTCTTTGCTTAAGGAGCTGAAGAGTGAATGGAGCAACCACCTAGCACTGTTCCCTCATTACAGATGCTCCCTCTGAGAAAACCTTCCCATGGCCTCTGGGAGAAACAGCCACTTTGGCTTAGCTCTTCGTGTACCACAAGAGAATGCCCTTGTTAATACGATACACAAGTCGGGCACCGTTCGCCCGTGAGACCTCAGGGCCTCGTTATAGCACTGATCCCTCTAGGCCATGACAAGTCTCAGGCTAATCCTTGCTCCTTTGGAGGAAGCTGGGATTCAAGAGGCTTCATTATAGGTTAGAACCCCAGAGGCAGTGCCACTCTGGAAATACACACTTATTCACTAGAGGGCCAGGGCTCTCGTCCCAAGGGTGAGCTAGGTGAGAGTGAGCTAATGATTAAGAAACAAGTAAGGGAACTTTTAATCTCAGAAACTTTCCTGAGGAGGACTTGAGGTGGAAGTGAAACTGACTTCTCCTTTGAGTGAGAAAGAAATACGGGAGATGGGAGCAGCTCAGAATACTTAGGAAAGGGTCATAGGAGCAGGAAAACTTGTTCTGTTTTTGATGTCACAGATACTACAGAGCTTCCTAAGAAGGTAAGAATGCTTAAAGATACTCTCTTCTGGAAACTATGAACTTTGCCCCTTTCAATGTGGCCCCTGACCTCATGGTACGAGGATCTCCAGGACTGTCTGTAAAAGCTGAGTTTCTGGGTTCCCGCCTAGTTCTATCGAGTCGAAACTGTGGAGATCGAGGCCCAGGGACCTTCACTTACAGCCAGATCCACAGATCATCGCCATCCATACAAAAGCAGAAAGAGTAGATACTAAATGTCGGAGCTCTCCAACCCTACACCAATTACATAAATAAATAATGTAGTCCTTGTACTCAGTGATTATGTCTGCCCCCATGCGTTCAGAATAAACTCCATCTCCCTGTAGGCAGATCTCTGCTCTTTACCTCATTCCTACCTCAGTCCCAACACCAGCTGACCCTCCCTGCTCCACAGCGCCACACCTCTCCTGGGACAGAAACAATCAGGATGTGACAAGGTAACTGATCTATTACCATCTCCTCCTTCTGGATTCCTCTGCATAAGAAATGACAGGCTTATTGGTTCCGTATTATGTCCATACATACCATGGGGAACCTGGATAAAAGAAACTCTGCCTCTTTTGGTGAACACTGAACAAGAAAGGCGTACCACAATACTAAACTAAAACACTGTGCAATAGCATTCTAAAAACCTAGCTCAGACCAACATAGAAAGGTCTGTTACTCAGAGGATATTACACACACACACACACACACACACACACACACACACACACACACACACTGAGTGCTTCTGTGGGGAGACAGGCTTTCATTCTCTCTGGCAGAATCTGCCTTCTGTCCTCCCCATTTCCTTCACAGTGGTGGAAGAAGATTTGGGGGGTGGGGTTCTGCCAAGGTTAGTATGCAAATCTAGCTGGTTTCCAAGCATCAGGATACCGGCTCATAGCCTTGTGCCACTGCCCTCAGAGTGCTCCATGATCTTGTCTTTCTGGGCTTTAGAGCCATGTGCAGGCTCAGTAGTCTGCCGTCTAGCCAGCCACCTGTGAGTGGTTTAGAAACGCATGCCCATTTTAATAAAATGCAATTTCTACCTGTAAAACACTGTGAAGTGACATTATTTCTTTGGGTCTGATGAGATTAAACCTGTACTTTTGGGTCAGTCAACAATATATGTAACATCCAGAAAAGAGTTTGGAAAGTCCCATTTCTGCCCCCAAAATTTGAGTAACTTATTCCCTGAGTATTTGATAAAATGTGTAGGTTGTTTGGTGAAAATATTTTTAGCTACCAAAGAGCAGTCTCATATGTGTTCCATTTATTATTTAATTAATTCTATTTTCCTTGCAGTTTTGTCTATCTCATCAAACTTTCAAAGCTTTTACTATAATTAATATGTATCGAATTTTTATTTCTTTACTAAGGTAAAATTAATATAGCTTGAAATTCATCATTTTAGCTCATGCTCAGTGTTGTGTAGTCACTCCAGAAGCAAGCCCTAGATGTCCAGTAATCCACTTTCAATTCCTACGAAATGTATCTAGTCTGGACTGTCTATGCAAGTGACTGGGAGCCTGGTGGTGGTGATGCACGCCTGTAATTCCAGCACTCTGGGAGGCAGAAGCAGGCAGATTTCTGAGTTCAAGGCCAGCCTGGTCTACAGAGTGAGTTTCAGGACAGCCATGGCTATACAGAGAAACCCTGTCTCAAAAAAAAAATCCAAAAAAAACAAAACAAAACAAAACAAAAACAAGTGACTGTGTGTCTGACTTACTTCATTTAGCATGTCTTCAAGGTCCATACATGTCAGATGAGTCAGTACTTCATTTTTAAGGCTGAATAATCTTTTATCCTAGGAGTGGCATATCTGTTTAGCCATCAGTCAGCTGATAAACATATGAGTTGTTCTGTATTGTAATTATTTGAATTCTTAGTGCTGAAATGAGCCTTCATATATGGTATTTGCTTGGACATATACCTCAAAATGGAATTTCTGGGGCACATAACTGCTTAAAGACCTATCAAGTTATTCTTCACAGCAGCTGCACATTTTTACATCAGCAATGCATGAGTTTCAACTTCTCCAATTCCCTGCCAACACTTGCTATTTCTACTTGTTTTAGCTATCCCAATGGGAGGGTTGGGGTTTCTCATTATAGGTTGGAGTTTCATTTCTCTGACTAATAATATGAACCTTTTTTAATGTGCTTGTTGGTAACAGATATGTCTTCCCTGAATAGCTATCTATCAAGTCTCCCACCTGCTTGCTAATCAGTTGTTTTGATTCAAAACTCTTCATAGAACAGGTAAATGAGATATTAATTCAACTCTTCACTAGCTAATGTTTTCTTATATTCTGTGGACCACCTCTTCACTTTTTTCATAGTATCCGTTGATGCTCAAATATTTTTAATTTTGATCAAACTTATTTTGTTAATATTTTACCTGTATTGTTGCATAGACTTTTTGTGTCATTTCTAGGAAACCACTGTGTTTTGGTCATGAACATTTGTTTCTCTGCTTCTTCCAAATGCTATTGTTTTGGCTTTCACATATGACGTACTTATCTGATAGAGTCCAAATGCATTCTTTTGCATGAAAATATTCTGTTGTAAATAGGGTGGTCTTTGCCCTGCTGAACGCTGTTGGCATCCTGGTCCACTGACACTAGATGTCCAGACTTAGTTCTGACCAAGAGTTCCAGCACATGGTTCTACACACCTCATGTGTGCCATCACCATAATGTTTTAAGTGCTACAACTCAAGAACAAATATTGATAACAAGAAGTGTAAGTCATCCAACTTTGTTCTTTTGCAGAATATTTTGGGTTATTTGGTATTTCTTAGAAATTGATATAGAAAAATATACACTAGGGTTTTTTAAATTCTTTTATTTGATATATTTTTATTTACATTTCAAGTGATTTCCCCTTTTCTGGCTCCCCACTCCCTGAAAGTCCCATAAGCCCTCTTCCCTCCCCCTGTTCTCCCATCCACCCCTTCCCACTTCCCTGTTCTGGTTTTGCCCTACACTGCTACACTGAGTCTTTCCAGAACCAGGGGCCACTCCTCCATTCTTCTTGTACCTCATTTGATGTGTGGATTATGTTTTGGGTATCTCAGTTTTCTAGGCTAATATCCACTTATTAGTGAATGCATACCATGATTGATCTTTTGAGTCTGGGTTACCTCACTTAGTATGATGCTCTCCAGCTCCATCCATTTGCCTAAGAATTTCATGAATCCATTGTTTCTAATGGCTGAATAGTACTCCATTGTGTATATATACCACATTTTTTGCATCCATTCTTCTGTTGAGGGATACTTGGGTTCTTTCCAGCTTCTGTCTATTATAAATAGGGCTGCTATGAACATAGTGGAGCACGTATTCTTACTACCTCCAGAATGGAGCTAGAGAACATCATACTAAGTGAGGTAACCCAGTCTCAAAAGATTAATCATGGTATGCACTCACTAATAAGTGGATATTAGCTTAGAAAATTGGAATACCCATTACCTGGGGAATCCTCTGGGTATATGCCCAGGAGTGGTATAGTAGGATCCTCCAGAAGTGACATGCCCAGTTTTCTGAGGAACCGCCAGACTGATTTCCAGAGTGGTTGTACCAATTTGCAACCCCACCAGCAGTGGAGGAGTTTTCTACACCTGCTGTCTCCTGAATTTTTAATCTTAGCCATTCTGACTGGTATAAGGTGAAATCTCAGGGTTGTTTTGGTTTGCATTTCCCTAATGACTAATGAAGTTGAGCTTTGTGTGTGTGTGTGTGTGTGTGTGTGTGTAGGAAAGATTTATTTATTTATTTATTTTTATTCGATATAATTTATTTACATTTCAAATGATTTCCCTTTTCTAGCCCCCCCCACTCCCCGAAAGTCCCGTAAGCCCCCTTCTCTTCCCCTGTCCTCCCACCCACCCCTTCCCACTTCCCCGTTCTGGTTTTGCCGAATACTGTTTCACTGAGTCTTTCCAGAACCAGGAGCCACTCCTCCTTTCTTCTTGTACCTCATTTGATGTGTGGATTATGTTTTGGGTATTCCAGTTTTCTAGGTTAATATCCACTTATTAGTGAGTGCATACCATGATTCACCTTTTGAGTCTGGGTTACCTCACTTAGTATGATATTCTCTAGCTCCATCCATTTGCCTAAGAATTTCATGAATTCATTGTTTCTAATGGCTGAATAGTACTCCATTGTGTAGATATACCACATTTTTTGCATCCACTCTTCTGTTGAGGGATACCTGGGTTCTTTCCAGCATCTGGCAATTATAAATAGGGCTGCTATGAACATAGTAGAACATGTATCCTTATTACATGTTGGGGAGTCTTCTGGGTATATGCCCAGGAGTGGTATAGCAGGATCTTCTGGAAGTGAGGTGCACAGTTTTCAGAGGAACCGCCAGACTGATTTCCAGAGTGGTTGTACCAATTTGCAACCCCACCAGCAGTGGAGGAGTGTTCCTCTTTCTCCACACCCTCTCCAACACCTGCTGTCTCCTGAATTTTTAATCTTAGCCATTCTGACTGGTGTAAGATGAAATCTCAGGGTTGTTTTGATTTGCATTTCCCTAATGACTAATGAAGTTGAGCATTTTTTAAGATGCTTCTCCGCCATCCGAAGTTCTTCAGGTGAGAATTCTTTGTTTAACTCTGTACCCCATTTTTTAATAGGGTTGTTTGGTTTTCTGGAGTCTAACTTCTTGAGTTCTTTATATATATTGGATATTAGCCCTCTATCTGATGTAGGATTGGTGAAGATCTTTTCCCAATTTGTTGGTTGCCGATTTGTCCTCTTGATGGTGTCCTTTGCCTTACAGAAACTTTGTAATTTTATGAGGTCCCATTTGTCAATTCTTGATCTTAGAGCATACGCTATTGGTGTTCTGTTCAGAAACTTTCTCCCTGTACCGATGTCCTCAAGGGTCTTCCCCAGTTTCTTTTCTATTAGCTTCAGAGTGTCTGGCTTTATGTGGAGGTCCTTGATCGATTTGGATTTGAGCTTAGTACAAGGAGACAAGGATGGATCAATTCGCATTCTTCTGCATGCTGACCTCCAGTTGAACCAGCACCATTTGTTGAAAAGGCTATCTTTTTTCCATTGGATGTTTTCAGCCTCTTTGTCGAGGATCAAGTGGCCATAGGTGTGTGGGTTCATTTCTGGATCTTCAATCCTGTTCCATTGATCCTCCTGCCTGTCACTGTACCAATACCATGCAGTTTTTAACACTATTGCTCTGTAGTATTGCTTGAGGTCAGGGATACTGATTCCCCCAGATTTTCTTTTGTTGCTGAGAATAGTTTTAGCTATCCTGGGTTTTTTGTTGTTCCAGATGAATTTGATAATTGCTCTTTCTAACTCTGTGAAGAATTGAGTTGGGATTTTGATGGGTATTGCATTGAATCTGTATAGTGCTTTAGGCAAAATGGCCATTTTAACTATATTGATTCTACCGATCCATGAGCATGGGAGGTTTTCTCATTTTTTGAGGTCTTCTTCTATTTCCTTCTTCAGAGTCTTGAAGTTCTTGTCATACAGTTCTTTCACATGTTTGGTAAGAGTCACCCCAAGATACTTTATACTGTTTGTGGCTATTGTGAAGGGGGTCATTTCCCTAATTTCTTTCTCAGCCTGCTTATCCTTTGAGTATAGGAAGGCCACTGATTTGCTTGAGTTGATTTTATAACCTGCCACTTTGCTGAAGTTGTTTATCAGCTGTAGGAGCTCTCTAGTGGAGTTCTTTGGGTCACTTAGGTAGACGATCATGTCGTCTGCAAATAATGATAGTTTGACTTCTTCCTTTCCAATTTGTATCCCTTTGACCTCCTTATGTTGTTGAATTGCCCAAGCTAGTACCTCAAGTACAATATTGAAAAGATAAGGAGAAAGGGGGCAGCCCTGTCTAGTCCCTGATTTTAGTGGGATTGCTTCAAGTTTCTCTCCATTTAGTTTGATGCTGGCTACCGGTTTGCTGTATATTGCTTTGACTATGTTTAGGTATGGGCCTTGAATTCCTGTTCTTTCCAAGACTTTAAGCATGAAAGGATGCTGAATTTTGTCAAATGCTTTTTCAGCATCCAATGAAATGACCATGTGGTTTTTTTCTTTGAGTTTGTTTATGTAGTGGATTGCATTGATGGATTTCTGTATATTGAACCAACCCTGCATTCCCGGGATAAAGCCTACTTGATCATGGTGGATGATCGTTTTGATGTGTTCTTGGATTCGGTTGGCAAGAATTTTATTGAGTATTTTTGGATCGATGTTCATAAGGGAAATTGGTCTGAAGTTCTCTTTCTTTGTTGGATCTTTGTGTGGTTTTGGTATCAGCGTAATTGTGGCTTCGTAGAAGGAATTGGGTAGTGTTCCTTCTGTTTCTATTTTGTGGAATAGTTTGAAGAGTATTGGTGTTAACTCTTCTTTGAAGGTCTGATAGAATTCTGCACTGAAACCATCTGGTCCTGTGCTTTTTTTTGGTTGGAAGACTTTCTATGACTCCTTCTATTTCTTTAGGCATTATGGGACTGTTTAGATGATCTATTTGGTCCTAATTTAATTTTGGTGTTTGGTATCTGTCAAGGAAATTGTCCATTTCCTCCAGATTCTCCAGTTGTGTTGAGTACAGGCTCTTGTAGTAGGATCTGATTTTTTGGATTTCCTCAGTTTCCGTTGTTATATCTCCCTTTTCATTTCTAAGTTTGTTAAATTGGATACTTTCTCTGTGCCCTTTGGTCAGTCTGGCTAAGGGTTTATCTATCTTGTTGATTTTCTCAAAGAACCAGCTCCTGGTTTTGTTGATTCTTTATATGGTTCTCTTTGTTTCTACTTGATTGATTTCGGCCCTGAGTTTGATGATTTCCTGCCTTCTACTCCTCCTGGGAGAAATAGCTTCTTTTTGTTCTAGGGCTTTCAGGTGTGTCATTAAGCTGGTAATGTATGCTCTCTCCATTTTCTTTTTGGAGGCACTCAGGGCTATGAGTTTTCCTCTTAGCACTGCTTTCATTGTGTCCCATAGATTTGGGTATGTTGTGTCTTCATTTTCATTGTGTTCTAAAAAGTCTTTAATTTCTTTCTTTATTTCTTCCTTGACCAAGGTATCATTGAGTAGAATATTGTTCAGTTTCCATGTGTATGTGGGTTTTCTGTTGTTTTTGTTGCTATTGAAGACCACTTTTACTCCATAGTGATCTGATAGGAGGCATGGGATTAGTTCAATCTTCTTATATTTGTTGAGGTCTGTCTTGTGACCAGTTATATGGTCGATTTTGGAGAAGGTACCATGAGGTGCTGAGAAAAAGGTATATTCTTTTGCTTTAGGATATAATGTTCTATATATATCTGTTAACTCCAATTGGTCCAAATCTTCAATTAGTTTCATTGTGTCCCTGTTTAGTTTCTGTTTTCCTGATCGGTCCATTGAGGAAAGTGCAGTGTTGAAGTCACCCACAATTATTGTGTTAGGTCCAATGTGTGCTTTGAGCTTTAATAAAGTTTCTTTTATGAAAGAGGGTGCCCTTGCATTTGGGGCATAGATGTTCAGGATTGAGAGTTCTTCTTGTTGTATTTTTCCTTTGACCAGCAAGAAGTGTCCCTCAGAGTCTCTTTTGATGACTTTGGGTTGAAAGTCAATTTTATCTGATATTAAAATGGCTACTCCAGCTTGTTTCCTGAGACCATTTGCTTGTAAAATTGTCTTCCAGCCTTTTACTCTAAGGTAGTGTTTGTCTTTGACCCTTAGGTGTGTTTCCTGTAAGCAGCAAGATGTAGGGTCCTGTTTACGTATCCAGTCAGTTAGTCTATGTCTTTTTATTGGGGCATTGAGTCCATTGATGTTAAGAGATATTAAGGAATAGTGATTGTTACTTCCTGTCATTTTTGACGTTATTTTTTAAATTTGATTGGTTAACTTCTTTTGGGTTTGATGAAAGGTTACTATCTTGCTTTTTCCAGGGTGAAGTTTCCCTCCTTGTATTGGTGTTTTCCTCCTATTAGCCTTTGTAGGGCTGGGTTTGTGGATAGATATTGGGTAAACTTGGTTTTGTCATGGAATATCTTAGTTTCTCCATCTATGGTGATTGAGAGTTTTGCTGGATATAGTAGTTTTGGCTGGCATTTGTGTTCTCTTAGAGTCTGCATGAGATCTGCCCAGGATCTTCTAGCCTTCATAGTCTCAGGTGAAAAGTCTGCTGTGATTCTGCTAGGTCTTCCTTTATATGTTACTTGGCCTTTTTCTCTTACTGCCTTTAATATTCTTTCTTTGTTTAGTACATTTTGTTGTTTTGATTATTATGTGACGGGAAGTATTTCTGTTCTGGTCCAGTCTGTTTGGAGTTCTGTAGGCTTCTTGTATATTCATGGGCATCTCTCTCTTTAGGTTAGGGAAGTTTTCTTCCATAATTTTATTGAAGATATTTGCTGGCCCTTTAAGTTGTAAATCTTCACTCTCATCTATGCCTATAATCCTTAGGTTTGGTCTTCTCATTGTGTCCTGGATTTCCTGGATATTTTGGGTTACAAGCTTTTTGCATTTTGCATTTTCTTTAACTGTTGAGTTCATGGTTTCTATGGTATCTTCAGCATCTGAGATTCTTGCTTCTATCTCTTGTATTCTGTTGATATTTGCATCTATGTCCCCTGATTTCTTCCCAAGGCTTTCTATCTCCAAAATTGTCTCCCTTTGAGTTTTCTTAGTTGTTTCTACTTCTGATTTTAGATCCTGGATTGTTTTGCTTATCTCCTTCACTTGCTTGTTTGTGCTTTCCTGTAATTCTTTAAGAGATTTTTGTGTTTCCTCTTTCATGACCTCAGCCTGTTGACCAAAGTTCTCCTGTATTTCTTTAAGTGTTTTTTGCGTTTCCTCATTATTGGCTTTTGTATTCTCCTGGATTTCTTTCAATGATTTTTGTGTTTCCCTTGCAAGGGCTTCTAACTTTTGATCCATTTTCTCCTGAATTTCTTTAAGTATGTCCTTCATGTGTTCCTGTACCAGCATCATGACCAGTGATTTTAAATCCAAATCTTGTTTTACTGGTGTGATGGGGTATCCAGGACATGCTGGTAAAGGAGAATTGTGTTCAGATGTTGCCATATTGCCTTGATTTCTGTTAGTGACGTTCCTGCGTTTGCCTTTTGCCATCTAGTTCTCACTGGTGTTAGTTGGTCTTGTCAATGCTGGACTCACCAGTGCAAGCTGCCCCTTCCCAGGTGGCCTCTGGTGCACAGCTTACCTCCTGCACTGCCTGGAGACAGGGTGCTGTTGCCCAGGCTGTTCAGATCCCGAAGCAGACCCCTGAAGGCTCCCGCTGGGGCCTGCTGGATTCACCGGAGCACACTGACTTCTCCCAGCTGGCCGCCCGGAAGCTGGAACTATAACTTTTAAATTCATCTACTATCATTTTGTTTTTTCACAGCCACCATGATATTTCAGATTTCCAGCAACACTAAGTAGCTCATTATAAACTTGTTCTACGTGCTTTTATTTTGTGTCAAGTCCCAATTTCCTGGAATTCATTCTCTTTGTTGTAACCAGAAGAATTTCTATTTTAAAAAAAATGCCTGTCAAAACACCCATCAATGGTCGTTGAACATACCAATTCTCTGATCCTTTGGCCTTCTTTTGGCTCCACATAGAAATATTCCCTTGTCCTCTGATAGAGAAGAAGACAGGAGAAGATAGGAGAGGGGAGGGAGGAAAATGGAGGGGAGAGGAGTGGAGGGAAGGGCATGGGAGGGGAGAGCAGGGGAGGAAAGGAGAGGAGAGGAGGGGAGGGGAGAGCAGGAGAGGAAAGGAGAGGAGAGGAGGGGAGAGGAGAGCAAGGGAGGAGAGGAGAGGAGAAGAGAGGGGAGGGAAGGGGAGGGGAGGGGAGGGGAGAAGAGAGAAGAGAAGAGAAGAGAAGAGAAGAGAAGAGAAGAGAAGAGAAGAGAAGAGAAGAGAAGAGAAGAGAAGAGAAGAGAAGAGAGAAGAGAGAGAAGAGAAGAGAAGAGAAGAGAAGAGAAGAGAAGAGAAGAGAAGAGAAGAGAAGAGAATTATCTCATGTCCATCCACGGAATTCTGCTTATGCTCAGGATTGTTAGCTACAAATAAAACTTCTTCATTCCTGTGTATCTACTGAAGTAAATTCTAAAGTTAGATTACTTAAATGAGTCTAAGTGTTAGAAATACTAAAATGTTTTATGTTATAATTATTTTTCAGTGGGGAATCAGAGCTGTAAGGAACTGTGCTATTTTGTGAAACTTGTATCTCCTCTGTACATAAACAAAGTACTTCATTTATTCAGAACACTCTTCTATATCATCAGATATGAACAATTATGAATGCCTGGGAGTATATTTTTCTGTCTCTGCTCTTAACTATATCAACTATATTATTAAAGGCCTGCCTCAATAATTTCTAATATTGAAATAAGTGTGTGTCTTTCTATTGGGAAAGTAAAGTGACTGGGATTTTTAAGTTCCATGCTAACTAAATTGGCCAATTATATTAATTCCTATCATCACCAAGATTCAGAGAACATTGTGGAAGAGGAGAGGAATGAATCTAAGAGCCAAACAGCGGGGGAAGTGCTATGAAATGTTATCTTCTGGACATGGTGTGGTTACCACAATCATGATCTCACAGCAGTTGTGTAACTGTACAGGGTTGAGCCAGATAAATTACCGGCATGTGTGAAGTAGATGACTGCTCCATATACACAGACTCCACTCCCTACTAAGGAGTTGTTGACAGTAGATAATTACTAGGGATGGATAATCTTTGTTTTTTTATTATTGAGGATATGGCCACTGGTGGGTTTCCCACACTCCAGTAGATGGCTCCACATTCTTGCACATAACCACTAACTTGACTAGTATTATCAAAAAAAAAAAAAAGGCATGAAGGTTGGAGGGTTTGAAGAAGTATGAAAGGAGTTGGAGGGGAAAATAGCAATATGTGATCATATTTCATTGTACACATGTATGATATCTCAAAAACAAAGAAAAAATTAAATTCCATGCTAAAGGGACTAGGAGATGGTTTAGTGGTTAAGAGAATTTGCTACTCTTACAGTGTACCAGAGTTTGGTTCCCAGCACCCACATTGCATAGCTTATAACCACCTGCAACTCCAATTCCAGGGCATCTGATACCTTCTTTTGACCTCTGTACGCACCTGCATGCATGTACACACACACACACACACACACACACACACACACACTAAGATTCCATACTAAAAACTGATAACAACTTTATTTTTAGAGGTCTAGATGGACATCCTCCTTATTACCACTCAACCACCAATAGACAAAAAGAGATATTTAATAGAGGGATGGCCAAGTGCCTACTAAATAGTTATCAAGGGTCTCTTACATGTATATTGTTATTTAACATGTGTATGGAATATTTCCTCCTTCACAAAAGGTACATGAAGTCTCCTCTGTGGAGACATTGTGATTAACTCTGGGTATACAGTGATCAATAAAACTAATACAGTTCTTGCTACAGTGAACCTGCAGGGTAGTGTGGAAGATAACATCAAGAAAGTAAAATTAAAAATTACTATTCCATTACAAGTTGTGATAAGCTCTCTTTATATGTGTTTGTGTGTGCAAAAACATGTATGTGTGAGTGAATGCACACAAGCACGGAAGTCAGGTGACAACTTCAGATATTGTTCCTAAGTGTCCCAAGAGAAACAACATCTCTTCTTGGCTTGGAACTCATCAAGTAGACTGAGCCCATAGTCAGCAAGCCTCAGCGATCTGGCTGCTTCCTCTCCCCCAATTCTGAGATTACAAAGGTGGTATGGCCTGCTCAGGCTTTTTGTTCACATAACACTTGATTCATGCCAAGTACTGTGCCAACTGAGTCTTCTCAGCACTCATCAGTGTTCTTAAAAGAACCAGGAGGAAGGAAACACTGGTGACACTGAGAGAGTCCCAGTATGCCTGAAGTAAAGGACGTGAACAGAGAGCAGTCAAATTATGGAAACCTTTGCATATCATCACAAGGGCTTCCAGAACGAAGCCAATGAAAACTGCTAAAGATTTAAGTGAAGAAGTGACATGATCAGAATTATCTAAAGTATATATCTGAGCATGTCACCACTCATGCAAGAAGTGACTCCATTAAAGGTAGTTCTAACTTCTCTGTCAACTATTTTTCTTGATAATGCTCAAAGAGCATACCTTATCTGAGACTATATAAAACTTAACAATTGTAATTAGTGTTGCTGGGATGGAGCCTAAGCTATGGAAGGAATGTATGATTTACTACTAGTTAACTTCAGTACCACAAACAATATATAAAACATACCTATATTTTTATTTATTATTCAGAGCAACTCTTGAGGTTTGATCTTTTGCTTGTATTGTAATGCTAAATCCTGGCCCCCAATGCCTGGTTGCTTCCAAGGATGAGAGAGTCTACACTTACCCAAATGACACTATGTAACCTTGTCCCCCAAGATATCCCTGGTTGGTGAATAAAGATGCTACAGCCAATAGCTTGGCAGAAGAGAGAAAAGAGGAGTTCTTGGGTTCCTGGGCTTAGGGTCTGAGAAGACTTTGAGGAGAGGGAAGAAAAGGAGAGAGAAGGGAGCCGCCATGGGGTAGGTGAGTCATAATAGTATGGCCATGAGGGCTAGCCAATGAGAGTTAAGAGCTGTCTAGAAAGAACATAGCACATCATAAAATGGGGTTACTGATGGGGAAATAGATTTTAGTAGCATAGAGGGTAGCTATCTTGCCAGCTCTAGTGCTGATTAAGCCTTATTATAAATATAAAAGTGTGTGTGTTTTCTTTCAGTAACTGAATAATCTACCCTTAGAAGTCTCTGATTGAGATTATTTTCAACAACTGCAGCTTTATGAAGCACGTGGCTGGAGTCACTGTTGTTGTGACTGAGTTCTGCTAAAGAGCCATCTGCCCTGTTGGCTTCCTGGCTCCTCTTCTGACACGTGGAGGCTCTCTCATCTCTTTGTCCCTCTTCTGGTCATATCTCAGACTGAAGACTCAGCCCCCTGTCTGCATCTTGACCACCTTGTAACAAAGCAGATAGATATATTACACAGGGCAGCTGCACCTCAGTGTCTCCAGGCTCTCTGGGTCATGCTTCCAGTCAAGATTTCATCGGTTTCCATGTCTCTAGTACTGTTTATATTTAACACATTCGTAAAAATTCCAGAGATCAAACAATTCAGTTTTATTCCAAAGATAAAATTAACACCAGTCTAATGAAAGCCTACTCTAAAATTTTACTGCAAGGTGCCATTGAAAATACCAGGGACAGGAATGACTAAAGTCTCTAAGGAAAAATATTGTTATTTCTAGAACAATGCTTCCTTGTCAGCCATTGTGAAGTCAGTCATCCAAAAAAGATAAAAAAAAAATACATGAACAAATGAAAAAGACTTAACATATAGAAAAAATAGTTTCACAGGAATAGATTTGCTTAGTAAAAGCAAAGTTGGCAGGCAGGCATCAAGCAAGCGCTATTAGATCCTTACTTGAGAAGACAGGAGTTCAGTCAGCACCACCATGGAGTAGAGTAAGTTCTGATCAAGAAGTCGGAAGGACATTGTCATCAAAGTTTGCCACAACAGTGTTGACCAATTATTTTGATTTTTCTTTGATTTTATTTTCTTGTTTCCCTATCAATGCCAATACAGTTATTTTTTTTTAGTTATTTAGTATATATCTTTAGGATACTACCCAATTCTCTAAAGGATTGAAGCACAAAAGATATTTCTTCTGGCACTAATATTCACTGACTACATTTATCCAAGTTTCATTTTGGATTTGGAATAAATTTCCAGTGACTGAATTGATATGCTCCCAACTATGACTCACCAAAGACAAGAAATATTAGTAAGTGAACTGTGGGACCTACTACATCCATAATGAGTTAGTCTGTGTACAAATATCTATTAACTGTGAAACTGCAGAACTCATATTCAGGTCAGAATCCTAAAGTGCTGGATCATATCTAGAATTTCTCTGCTGAGTCCTGCCAATGGCAGGCACATCCTTGGGAAAGTCACAGGTATCTAATCAAAGACAGTCACACGCTTGGTGCCAAGGGCACTTTGCCCAGCAGTTTTTTCACAGCATCTTTTACTTCTTTGTTTCTTAAGCTGTATATTATTGGGTTCAACATAGGGGTAAGCACCCCATAAAGCAACGAGATGACTTTGTCTATTTCTTGCGAGTTTGATGAAGAAGGCTTCAGGTACATGGAGAGAGCAGCCCCATAATATAAGATCACCACAGTCAAGTGTGCACCACAGGTTGAAAAAGCTTTGTTTCTTCCCTCTGTTGAACTGATTCTCAGAATTGTAGAAAGGATGAAACCATAAGAGATGCAAATCAAGAGCATTGGGATGGGCAGAAGGAGAATGCTGACCACCAGCATCACCATGTCCATGAGCAGGGAACTCACGCAAGCTAACTTCAGCACTGCAAGAATTTCACACGTGAAGTGGTTGATGACGTTCCCACAGAGGGGAATCTGCAGGGCACAACTGGTTTCCAGCAGAGCAGTCAGACAGCCTGTCACCCAGGAGATGGTGGCCATCTGCACACAGACTTGCCTGTTCATGATGATGGGGTACCTCAGAGGGTTACAAATGGCCACATAACGATCGTAGGCCATCACAGCCAGAAGTATACACTCTGTGGACCCCATGGAAAGGGACAGGTACATCTGTACAGCACACCCAGAAAAGATAATGGTTTTCTTAGATGACAGCAAGTTCACAAGCAAAGTGGGAATAGAAGCAGACGTGTAACAAATATCCATGAAAGAGAGGTTTCCGAGAAACAAGTACATGGGGGTTTGAAGGCGTGAATCCAGGACAGTGATTAAGATAAGAGTACTGTTACCCAGGATGGTAACCAGATACATTACAAGGCTGAAGACAAACAGAACAATCTCTAACCTTGGGTAGTGGGAAAATCCCTCCAGGAAAAAAAGGCTCCAAACAGTGACATTTTCTCCTGGCATTTCCTCATGAGCATCACCAGCACCAGCAGCTGTTCTAGAGAGATTCTCTTCACTTCATCTGAGGAGCATAAATACATATAATGTCCATTATGCTAGAGCAGCACTTTCAGACTTATTTTTGTTGTTATAAACACAAGTTCACCACACACACACACACAATTACAGGATGGTGTACTTTTTGATCTAAGGAGAAGAAACAGGCTTGATCTATTTAAGTAATCCCCAGCAAAGCTTAGAAAACAATGAAGCAGACAGCAGTATGCTAATTTAATATTTTTGTCAGCCCATAATCCTATCCTTGGCACAGGTGAAAGTGACCAAATGAAGAAAAACATCGATAGACATTGGATAAGGCCATTTTGAGCTCTGTAAATTGAACGTAAATTGAACACAATTTTGAAAAGTAGGTCACATACTGGAAGAGGTGACAGGTCATGCTAAAGCTCAGGAATATTCTTCAGTGGTTGAAGGAAGGAATGCTGACAGAAATGAATAATTTTTAAAAGATACCCTATGATGTTCTAGGTCTAAAAGAACTCTATTTCACTAACACCTTATAAAACGTTTTTCAAAAAGGACGATATTGCTTAAAGCATCATAGTTACACTTGAGAACCATTTTGTAAGTCAACCAAAATAACCCACCTCATTTAAACACTGATACGCCCACTACACCGATTCTTTCACTACTGATCCCATGCCTCATAGCTAAAGAGCTCTAAAAGAAATTCACTCAGGTAGTATTCTTATTATGCATTAAAATCCATGATTTCCAGGAAATACAGAAATTAAAATCTTTTAGAGTTTTTATTTAAGAGTTTTTTTAAAATAAGATTAAAAATGATAGTTGTAAAAGGGGCACTTTGGGTTCTATTCTTTCCATGTTACATTAACAAAAATTATTACCAAAAAACCCGTATCTTGCTTTTGCACTTACATTGCTCCTTATCGCGCTGTCAAACCTTTTCTTTCCCTTCTCTCCCGTCTTTCTTCAAACACATATGCTCTCAAATATTCCTCCCACTGGCATCCTGCCATGCTGCCGCTGTCTCTTGCTTGCTTTCTTAGAAAGATCCACCGATCAGATGGTCCATGTCGCCGTACTTCAGCCTTTGTTTCCCCTCATTTCAGGGTTTCGGTCGCTGTAACCAATCAGTCTCCTCATTGTCTGCCTTCGAGAAGCTGACATCCACAGAGATGGTGGGCATGGTACTGACACGACAGTGTCGTGATGTGTGGATGACAGAGACGTAGTTTATCAAAGTGCTTCCATCACATCACGCTATCTTTCCCCTCGCCCTCCACTGAGGCTCGTTTCTACCCAATTAACAAGTGCTTTTATTTATTTCTCCCGTTTTACTCACTGATTCCCAAGCAACTTACACTGCAAGTCCAAAAGTATCAGTAACATTGAATGTGGCTTTAGTGTGCTAGAAAAAAAAATTCAGAATTCCTCCTTTCTGTGGTAACTGAACATATAGTTTTTGTTTTTCTTCTTAATATTCTCTTTCATCAAAAATCACTTATTCTTAATCATCAGTTAACAAATTACTTCTTATGGATTTTGCTGAAAAACTTAATACTTAATAAAAGCCCTGTCAAGTAAATTATTATACAAAGTTACTTTAAAGAAAAAAATGTATACTGGTGTTAAAACCAAAGTTAGCTTGGGTGCTCAGAATTTGATATTTTAATACTGCACAAAAATAGTAATCAAGGAAAAATGGTACTCCCACCTGAATTTCATGCTATAAATTCCAAATAAAAATGTTTTATGATATGTTCCACAAGTTAGTTATGGTTGGTTATGTGCAAAGAAGAATGACTATATCCACATTTAAAATCTGAAATGCTATAGAAAAATCAATTATGCAATGAATTTCTTTCAAAATGACCATCTGTTACAAACATAACCAAAATTACCAAAGGATCCCAACTGCAGTACTGCATAAGTTTAAATCGCTGGCTGTTCTGGGAAATCCTCATTGTCCCTGAACAATTTAAAGTTTAGCAGCTGTATTATACGGAGGTTTGAAACTTCTCACCCTTCAGAAATAATGCCCTAAAGATCCAATTATATAAAACTTTTAAACACTTCAAAAACCAGCCACAGGCTCTTCAAAATACTTGCAAAGACCTCATAAAAACAAAGTTTGTTATTCCCCTTTATCCACCCAGCCCTAATTGTGTAAAAAAAAATAATTATAAATGGCTATAGTGTAGTGTAGAGTTTTGGGATATATATATATCAGTATATATCTGAGATGATATATATATGCATATCATCTGAGAATACTGATACTTCGACTTCTTCTTTTCCAATTTGTATCTTCTTGATCTCCTTTAGTTGTCCTATTGCTCTAGCCACAACTTCAAGTACTATATTGAAGAGATATGGAGAGAGTGGATAGCCTTGCCTTGTCCCTGATTTTAGTGGAATTGCTTTAATTTTCCCCCCATTTAACTTGATGTTGTCTATTGATATATTGCCTTTATTGTGTTTATGGTTTGTATTGCTGATCTCTCCAAGACTTTTAACATGAGTGGGTGTTGGATTTTATCAAAAGTTTTTCAGCATCTAATGTAATTGTCAAGTGATTATTTTTCTTTCAGTTTATGTGGTGGATTCCAATGATATATTTTCATATATTGAACCACCCTGGATCCCTGCAATGAAGCCTATTTGATCATGGTAGATGGTGTTTTTCATGTTCGGTTTGCATTTTATTGGGTATTTTTACATCAATGTTTATAGTGGAAATTGGTCTGAAATTTTTTGTTGAGTCTTTGTGTGGTTTAGGTATCATGGTGACTATGGCTTCATAGAATGAATTTGGCAATGTGCCTTCTGTTTCTATTTTGCAGAATAGTTTGAGGAGTATTGGTGTTAGCTCTTCTTTGAAAGTCTGGTAGAATTCTGCACTAAACCTATCTAGCCATTTTTACTATGTTAATCCTACTAATCCATGAGCACGGGAGATCTTTCCATCTTCCGAGATCATCTTCAATTTCTTTCTTCAGAGACTTGAAGCTCTTGTCACACAGATCTTTTACATGTTTGTTAGAGTTACACCAAGGTATTTTATATTGTTTGTGACTACTGCGAAGGGTGTTGGTTCCCTTACAATGCTCTCCTAAAGATCAGCGGTCACATTTCTCCTATCAGAGGGGAATAAGTCAGTAAGAATTTTATGACACTTGACAATGAGACAATAGTTTATACAGAAAATAAGAAATCAACTAAAAAATGCTTCTTGGATTTGGCTATAAATCACAGTAAAATTTAGATATATGACTTAGATATTAAGTTCTTAATATGAGATCGCGCACTTTTTTTATGTAGGCACTTAGTGATTTGCTCTCTTCTCTAAGAACTGCTTTCATTATGTTTCATGGATTTTAGTATACTGTATTTTCATTTTCATTCAATTTTAAAATGCTTTTGATTTTTTTCTGCTTTGACCCAATTTTCATTCAGTAGTGAGTAGTTCAGCTCCCATGAGTTTGTGTTTCAATTGTTTTTACTAATTTTTTTTAGTTTTGTTTTATCTCTTAAAAAACAAAATAGTACATATCACAGAAATGCCATTGATAGTCTAATTAATATTTAATAAACTTAGGGTTTGGACAGATAGATTCATAGTTGGGAGGATATGTTGCTTTTCCATATAATCCAAGTTCAGTTCCCAGCATACATGTTAATTGGCTTATAATATAACAATGTAGAATTTCAGCTGCAGACCCAGGGCATATGACAGCTCTGGCCTCCCGCAGGCACCTGCACTCATGGGTACATAACTACATGGCCTTCTCCTCCTTCTATGAGGGTGTGACTTTCTTCTCTTTGAGTTGATTTTGGGTGCATCTTATGCCATATATTTTATTTGATCTTACTTTGCAGATAATATGCATTCCCCTTTTTTCTTTTCCTTTTTTAATTTTAATTTTTATTATAGTCAACACAATATATATTTTATATCAATCATAAATATGATGGGCATGTTATTAAATGAACATAAAAAGATAAAGTCTTTTGTGTGTTTGTTTGTTTGTTTGTTTGTTTTGTTTTTTAGTAGAGCTTAAAATCATGGCTCTTACTGTGGTACAAACCCATAATAAGAAAATTTTAGACATTTGCGTTCATTGTAATAAGACTGGAATTCAATGTCCCTCACAACACCAATGGATTTTATCTCCATAGTATGTAAGAGTTGACAGTTTTGCTGTGCCAAGGAATGAATTATAGGTACAATTATTTCGATAGATTTCCTGCTATGGTCAACACTATTTGACTTTAGTGACTGTCAAGCCCACAGGGAGCAGGCTACATTCATTAAAGAAATGGTGTGTGTATTAAGATAGTCTGTCCATGAAGTAATTCATCATCTGTTTCAATGAACAATGGTTCTGTTTGAAGGGTGGCACAGACACTAGGTGAGGGTAAGATTCTGGTTCATTGGCTGTGATGATTTTCAAAAGAATTCATCTCAGAAAAAGAGTAACTTATAAGGTCACCTTCTTCAAAATTGATACAATAATTATAAATATCAAGCAAAACATTCAGTCTCACTCTTTGTTGTTCTCTTATAAGTCATGTCCCAAATTAATTGTGTATATTTCTTTTGAATGAATAATTTTGAAATATGTGAGATGTCCTGAAAACCATAGTATAGAGTAAAAACATCAAGTAAACAATCCTACTAATAGAGAGGCTGAGATAGGAGAAGCATGATTACAAGACCATTATGTGGTACACGGCAAGACACTATCATGTACAAACAAGCAGAAAGTGTATGTGGATTGTACAATGTTGGACATATTTCTCCAAGTACCAAATTAGAGAGACCACTGGGTGACAGCCAACAATTTTTTTTTTTTCCGAGACAGGGTTTCTCTGTGTAGCCTTGGCTGTCCTGGAACTCTCACTGTAGACCAGGCTGGCCTCAAATTCAGAAATCCACATGCCTCTGCCGCCCAAGTGCTGGGATTAAAAGCGTGCACCACCACTGCCCAATGACAAATTTCTAATTCTTCATATTTTTGAATTTCAATTGATTAGGATATGTTGGTAATATTAATTTTTCATATTAAGAGATATTAAGGAAAAGTGATTGTTACTTCCTGTTATTTTTGTTGCTAGAGGTGGAATTATGTTTGTGTGGGTTTTTTGAAAGATTACTTTCTTGCTTTTTCTAGGATGTAGTTTCCCTCTTTGTGTCCCATCTATTATCCTTTGTAGTCTGGATTTGTGGAAAGATATTGTGTAAATTTGGTTTTGTCATGGAATATCTTGTTTTCTCCATCTATGTTAACTGGGAGTTTTGCTTGGTATAGTAGCCTGGACTGGCATTTGTGTTTTCTTATGGTCTGTATGAGATCTTCCCAGGATCTTCTAGGTTTTATAGTCTCTGGTGAGAAGTCTGATGTAATTCTGATAGTTTTGCCTTTATATGTTTCTTGACCTTTTCCCCTTACTGCTTTTAATATTTTCTTTGTTTAGTACATCTGATGTTTTTGATTATTATGTAATGGGAGGAATTTCTATTCTGGTTCAGTCTATTTGGCTTCTTGTACACTCATGAGCATCTCTTTAGGTTAGGTAAATTTTCTTCTACAATTTTGTTGAAGATATTTACTGGCCCTTTAAGCTGGGAATTTTTACACTCTTTTATACCTATTATCCTTAGGTTTGGTCTTGTCCTGGACTTCCTGGATGATTTGGGTTAGGAGCTTTTGCTTTTTCTTTAACTGTTGTGTCAATATTTTCTATGGTATCTTCTGCACCTGAGATTCTCTCACCTATCTCTTGTATTCTGTTGGTTTCCGCACCCAAGGTCTGCTCAAGGCACTGACTCAGACAGACCTCAAGGAGCCCGTGTCACTGGTCTGGCGGAGTTCCTGCATGCCTGGATCCCGCTGCTCGCTGTTACTCCCGGCGTTGGGACAGATCTTGTGACTTCTTCATCTCTAATCCTATGATCCTGGGCATGTTAGAGTACCTGAGAGTGAGTCTTTCAATTGTTGACGTCCTACTTTAATCCATGAGGGCGAGATAGGAATCAAGTGTCTTTGTCTATCTCTTCTGATTAGTTTTGGCTTGGAGTCTATTTTGTCAGATACTAAAATCATTCGGCCTTGCTTCTTGGATCTGTTTTCTTGGGATTACAAACACACATGCAATTGTGTCCAGCTGCATGTTGAGTGTCCAAATTCAAATCTCCATACTTGCTCAATGACTACTTCACCCATTAATCCATCTCATCAGCAATTTATATTCTATGTTACTAGATATGTAATTCTAGAATTTTTTCCCTATCTCTGAGTTTTCTTCTTATTTTTTGACAGTGTCCTATGAAAACACATACAAAAGTTTTCATTTATAAAGTTCTACTTATGTATTAGTTTGTCAGTTGAGTTTCTGGTATCTAAGAAATACTTTTTTTTTTTTCCCTGACTCAATGTTATAATAATTTGTGTCTACATTTTCTTCTAAGAATTGTAGCTTTAGTTTCTTTTATTTCTAGGGTTTATTATTTCTAAGGTTTATTTATGTATAAGGGTACTTTGTCTCCATGTACATCTGTACACCAGAAGAGGACATCAGACAGATGTGAACTGCCATGTGGGTGCTGGGAACTGAACACAAAACCTTTGGAAGAACCATTGGATGGCTCTTAACGCCTGAGCCATCTCTCTAGAACACATAGTTTTAGTTTTGACATTCTTTATATCTAACACATTTTGGGATTTCAATCTGACACAGGGAAGAAGTCCAACTCCATACATTTGCAGGTAGACATCCAGTGCCAGTATAATTTGTTTTTAAATAAAGGCAAGTTTTTCTGTTGAAAACAAGACTATAAATACGGATCACTATTCTACCCTTCATCTCCATGCCAATCCTTATGCCAATACATTGAACACAGACATTGAGCTACTGTGGTTCTGCAGTACATTAAAAAAAAAAGATGTGAATAATCCAATTTTGTTATTTTTCAAAGCATTTTATTTATTCTGGGTCTCTGGCATTCCATATGAATGCTAGGATTAGTGTATTTTCTGCAAAGACTCCTTTAGAGATTTTGAGAGCAATTGTGTGGACCCTAGAAGTGAAGAGTTAACAATATTAAATCTTTTAACCATGATCACAGTCTATCTTCTCGGTTAGTTAGCTATTCTACTCTGATTTTTTTTTCAATAATGCTTTGAATTCCCGGTGTGTAATTTTTACATTTGGTTTTATTCCTTTGAGTAAAAAAAAAAGAATTCTTTTGCAACTGAAATTTTTCTTAGTTTCAGTTAGATTGCCCATTGGCATTATATAGGAATAATTTGGTTTTTACAAATCAATCTTGTATCCTCTGCTTTGCCTCACTGGTTGCTCAAAGACCCTTTCTGATGATTATTTAGAATGTTCAGCATACACAATATCATCATCTGGATATTTCTTTTATTTTCTTCTCATTTCACTTTCTTCACAAATTTCCCCAGCTAGAACTGTCAGTTCAATGTTGCATAAATTCAAAAAGAGTAAACATGGGCTGGAGACATGGCTCAGAGGTTAAGAGCACTGACTGCTCTTCCAGAGGTCCAGAGTTCAATTCCCAGCAACCACACGGTGGTTCACAACCATCTGTAATGGAATTGATGCTCTCTTCTGGTGTGTCTGAAGACAGCTACAGTGTTTTCATATACATAAAATAAGTATTTTTTTTTAAAAAATAAGAGTAAACATCTTAATCCCATTCCTGATCTCAGCACGAGTTTTGTCACTATGGACCATGTAATCATAGGGTGGACAGTGATTTGGTGTTATACTGTATGTTGAGTGTGTTGTTGATGTCGCTACCATGTTTATGAAGTTTCTTCTATTCCTAATGGTAAAAAAAATTTTCATGGAGTACTAGATTTTACCAAACACTTTTCTGCATTCAGTGAACATGAGGTGCATATCTTTTTTCAAAAAATTGTGATATATACTAATTTTCTTTTTTCATTACTTTGTCAACATTTCCTTTTTCATTTTTTTTTGGTTATTTTAATTTACATTTCAAATGTTATCCCCTTTCCTGATTTCCCCTACAAAAACACCCTATCCCATTCCCCCATCCCCCTACTCACCAACCGATCCACTTCCTCTTCCCTGTCCTGGCATTTCCCTATACTGGGGCATCCAGCCTTCTCAGGACCAAGGGCCTCTCCTCCCTCTGATGACCAACAAGGCCATCCTCTGCTTGAGCTTCATTTGGTCTGTGAATTGTATCTTGGGTATTCCAAGCTTCTGGGCTAATTCCACTTATCAGTGAGTGCATAACACATGTGTTCTTTTGTGATTGGGTTACCTCACTCAGGATATTTTCTAGTTCCATCCATTTGCCTAAGAATTTCATGAATTCATTGTTTTTAAGAGCTGAGTAGTACTCCATGTGTAAATGTACCACATTTTATCTATTCCTCTGTTGAAAGACATCTGGGTTCTTTCCAGCTTCTGGCTATTATAAATAAGGCTGCTATGAACATAGTGAAGCACATGCTTTATTGCATGTTGGAGAATCTTCTGGGTATATGCCCAGAAGTGGTGTAGCTGGGTCCTCTGGAAGTACAATGTCCAATTTTCTGTATCTGTTTCAATGCTAGCATCATACTAATTTTAATCACTTCTTAGTATAATATGAAAACAAGTATTGTGATATTTTTGGCATTACTTTTTTGTTCAGGATTGTTTTAGCTATTTGAGGTGCTTTTGTGTCATGTTAGGAGTAGCTCTGTGAAGAATTATATTCCCTTTGGTAACATACTCATTTTTTAATGTACTTAATTCTGTCAATCCATGAACATTAAATTTTCTAGAGTCTTCAGTCCTATAGTTTTCACTGTAGAGTACTTTCTAGCCTTTCATTAGGTTTATTCTTAGATTCTTTTCTGTTGTTGGGTCTGTTATTGAGTGTAACTATCTTCCTGATTTCTTGCTCAGCATGTTCATTAGTAGTATATAAGGAAAGCTATGTTGATCTTTGTACCATACTTTGATGAAGATTTTTATTAGCTGTTAGCCTTTAAGGTCTTCTAAGTAAAATCAAATTTATAACAGAAAGTAGGAATTGAACAAGTAGCTCAGAGCAGGGATCACAAAGGCAGCATTTCCAGCAATGCCCTTGGTTCTCTAGGCAGGAATATCAGAAGGGAACACAGGGTTCTTATCTCCTAAATGAACACCCCTGCCTGAAGGCTAACTATAAGGAACTAAAACTCTATTCCAGGCACTAAACACATCTGGTGAGCAGCTTCAGGACTGGACCTCTGAATTTTCTTGGTTAAAGTGGGTTATATCCTACTAACCTGAGTGGAGACCTAACTTTCTAGTTAGGTCAGTCAGTCACCTAAGGGACCATCCCCCAGGAAGGCAGCTTTACCTTAAACCACATTAAAGAGATAGAAGGAATAGTTACCCCTTCCTTTCTTTCCCAGAAAGTCCACTCTTAGTACAATTGCTTAGAGTCATAGCCACGCATCTTCATAAAAGTCTGACCACTTTTCTGAATCAGAAAAGTAATATTTTCCCACATTTCCCCCTAAGCATGCGTTTACTGACACTTTGAACTTGACTTTTTCTGAAACACTCCTGCTCCCCCTTTTGCATGTGACTATTTTTTGCCTGGTTTGCCTAGCTCAGAAAGATACAGCTTTGCCTTCCCTATCCTCCTCCTCCAGGAAGCACCCAATATTGACTTTGCTCATCCTGAGATCTTTCTCTTAAACTCTATCAAAACTGTCTTGGAACTTTTTTATGTGAATTTGTTCTTAATTCTTTTACTAACAAGACTAAAATTCCTGAGAGAGCACTCAATGATAAAAGGATGTTTTATTCACCTGCAGCAATTGTATCGGAAATGTCTGCTAACCTAGGCTTATTCCTGGAATCTTCTAACTTCTGTACAGTCTATCTAGGCCTAGAATGTTTTCAGCTCTGAGACTTAGTGCTGAATAAACTTACCCTTTCTGGCTCTTTCTGAACTCTGGCTGGCTGGCTCAACTCAGCTGTTCTGCTCAAACTCTTCATGCCGATTCAAACTGACTTTCAGCTTCTGACTGAATTGCTCTGCTTGGCCCCATACTAATTTTGGCAGCATGTCCTAATCTGGCTCCTTCTCGTTCTCTGGCTCATTGTCTTCACCTGTCTCTGTAACTGCCCCGGGAAAAACACCTCTGTCCTCCTCTCTGCACTATTCCCTCTTAAGTAGCCTCCTTTCTGTTCTTGTGAGAGTTGGGCATATCCTAGTCTGTCAAATCTTACTGATTCATCACTTTGTCTGCCTCTCAATTAAGACATCACTTCCAAACACGGGTACTTCCTTCTACATACTAACCTTACCTTCACTGTTTGGGACTGAATGTGTGTACTTAGGGCATGTCTGTATTCCAGCCAGAGTAGCCATGTTACTGGATTAAAATCCCTCTATGCCTATTTCCCCAGAAATATCATCTACAAATAGAAATCATTTGACTTTTTCCATTCTGGTTTGCTTCCCTTTATTTTCCTCTGCCTATGGCTGTGACCAAAAATTCTAGTATTATATTAAGGCAGACACATTATGTCATCTTTGATTTTAGAGATGTTTACAGCACTTCCTATTTTGTTTAATATTGGCTGTATGACTTATAAACCCTTTATTATATTGAGATACAGCTCCTTGTATTCTTAGTTTCTTTGGGGCTTTTATCATAAAGATGTTAATTTCTGTCAGTCTTTTTCTTCATCTAGTGATGTGACTTTTTATATTTATTGTATGCTTTATTATATTTATTGATTTGATTTCAACATGTTACCTTGACTGAGATGAAACCAATATGATACTGGTATATGATCTTAGCTACGCTGTTGAATTTGATTTGTAGTATTTCTTTGTATCCGGGTAAAGGGCAGATATAAAGGGACAGGGAGATGAGTGGGACTGGGATGCATGATGTGAAACTCACAAAGAATCAATAAAAAGTTAAAATCTTTTGTGTAGTTTATTAAGCCTATAGCTCTTGTTGCCTTCATTATATATTGAATACCAGATTTATAGAATCAGTTAAGAAATATGCTTTTCAATTTTTATGGAATAATTTTGAATGATGGCAAAATTCAGTTGTGAGTCCATCTAGTCCTCAACCATTCTTTGGTGAGAGACTCCATATTCTTCAATGTAACGGGTTGTTGTTGAACTTTTGTTTTAACCCTACAATTCAATTTTGGCAGGTCACTTATTACAGTAGAATAATGAATCTACTTATTCATTTCCTCTACATCTCTCAATTTAAGTTTTCAAAATCCTCCCTAATGGTTCTCTGCTGTGATTACCTTCCCTAGCTATAAATCACCTGTGGTAGGGAGAAGGAAGGCTATGGAATCCTAGTAACCTACCACAACCATCTCCTTCAACAGCAAACCACACATAGAGAAAAGGGAAGTCTGAGGCTAAGCAATCTGTTTGTCAGGGCCTCTGCAGTAACCAACAGGTAGCCACAGAAAACAGGATCAACCACAACTTCCACGTGTTCCCCAAAACTTAAAATCTGACCCTCTGCACAGCTACCTCTCACAGCTTTTTCCCAAGAAGATACTGTGTATCCTTAGGTTCCTTGAGATGTATTTGCAAGGTTGCTCTATCTCAAATAGGTTCCCTCTCAAGGTAAGGTATCTGGCTACAAAGCAACCTGAGACTACAGAAAAATGAAATAGAATCCTTCTCTGTTAGTGTGCAGTGCAGGAGTCACTGTCATACTGTATTTAAGGCTTTTGAAGACGATGGGCATCTTCTACAGAGCTGTCAACCTGCCATCAACAGAGCTGCCTGACTTACCTTCCAGCTGCAGCTGCATGGTCCCCTACCAGGCAGGAAGGCCGGGGTTAGAGTTGTGAGCTGTTTTTCTTCATCACATTGCAAATTTTCCATGCTTTTCATCTGTCTTTACCATTAGTCATGTTCTTTCCTGAAAATATCCTAGTTTCTCCTTTACTATCTACTTTTCTTAATAGTCATCTAGAGAAAACATTTCATCAACCATCTTACCCCCCCCCAATCCAAAATCCCTAAACATACCATTTTAAAGAAACTGTTAAATATTTCTATAAATATCATTTGAAAGACTGGTTATACCAGAGAACTCCTAAAGCTGACAAACTTGTTCAGCAAAGTGGCTGGATATAAAATAACACAAGTCAGTAGCCTTCCTCTACTCAAAGGATAAACAATCTGAGAAAGAAATTAGGGAAATGACACCTTTCACAATAGTCACCAAAAATATTTCATATCTTGGTGTGACTCTAACCAAGCAAGTGAAAGTGACAAGAACTTCAAGCCTATGAAGAAAAAAAAAATCGTAGAAGATCTCAAGAGATGGAAAGACCTCCCATGCTCATGGATTGGCAGAATATAGTAAAAATGGCCATCTTGCCAAAAGCAAGCTACAAATTCAATGCAATCTCCATCAAAATTCCAAATCAATTCTTCATAGAGCTAGAAAGAGCAATCTGCAAATTCATTTGGAACAACAAAAAACCCAGGATAGCAAAAAATATTCTCCACAAAAGATCTTCTGGCTGAATCACCATCCCTGACCTCAAGCTCTACTACAGAGCAATAGTGATAAAAATTGTATGGTATTGGTGCAGAGACAGGCAGATCAATGGATTAGAACCGAAGACCCAGAAATGAACCCCCACTTACAGTCCGAAGACCCAGAAATGAACCCCCACTTACAGTCATTTGATACTTGACAAAGGAGCTAGAAACATCCAGTGGAAAAAAGACAGCATTTTTAACAAATGGTGCTGGATCAATTGGAGGTCAGCATGCAGAAAAATGCAAATCTACCCAGTCTTATCTCCTTGCATAAAGCTCAAGTCCAAGTGGATCAAGGACCCCCACATAAAACCAGATACACTGTAGCTTATATAGGAGAACGTGGGGAAGAACCTTGAACACATGGGCACAGGGGAAATTTTCCTGAATAGAACACCAGTAGGTTATGATCTAAGAACAAGAATCGACAAATGGGACCTCATAAAACTGCAACGCTTCTGTAAGGCAAAGGACACTGTCAATAGGACATGTGGCAACCAACAGATTGGGAAAAAGACATCCGACAAAGGGCTAATATCCAAGGTATACAAACAACTCAAGAAGTTAGACTCCAGAGAATCAAATAACACTATTTAAAAAATGGGGTACAGAGCAAAACAGAGAATTCTCAACTGAGGAAACTCAAATGGCTCTGAAGCACCTAATGTTCAGCATCCTTAGTTATCAGGGAAATGCAAATCAAAACAACCCTGAGATTCCACCTCACACCAGTCAGAATGGATAAGATGAAAAACTCAGGGAACAGCAGATGCTGGAGAGAATGTGAAGAAAGAGGAACACTTCTCCATTGCTGGTGGGATTGCAAGCTGGTAAAACCACTCTGGAAATCAGTTTGGTGGTTCCAGAAAATTAGACATAGTACTACCTAAAGACCCAGCTATACCACTCCTAGGCATATACCCAGAAAATGCTCCAATGTGTAATAAGGTCATATGCGACACTATGTTCATAGCAGCCTTATTTATAAGGCTTATTTATAAAGGCTTTTATAGCAAGAAGCTAGAAAGAACCCAGATGTCCTTCAACAGAGGGATGGATAAAGAAATTGTGGTATATATACACAATGAGTAAACAATGAATTCATGAAATTCTTAGGCAAATAGAAGGAACTAGAAAGTGTCATTCTGAGTGACAACCCAATCACAAAAGAACACACATGGTATGTACTCACTGATAAGTGGATATTACCTCAAAATAAACACGCTATAATTCAGACTACAGGAAGCTCAAGAAGGAGGGAAACCAAAGTGGGGGTGCTTTGGTTCCTCTGAGAAAGGGAACAAAATACAGGAGCAATATTGGAGACAAAGTGTGGAGCAGAGACTGAAGGAAAGGCCACCCAGAGACTGTCCTACCTGGCGATTCATTCTATAAACAGTCACCAAACCTGACACTACTATGGATAACAAAAAGTGCGAACCAAAAGGAGCCTGTTAGGGTTGTCTCCGGAGGGACCCTGCCAGAGCCTTACAGACACAGAGGCAGATGCTAGCAGCCAAGCATTTGACTGAGCACGTGATCCCCAATGGAGGAGTTGGAGGGCAGACTGGAGGAGCTGAAAGGTTTGTAGCCACATAGAAAGAATGAGGATGTTGGCCAACCAGACTCCCAGGGCTCCCAGGGCCTAAGCCATCAACCAAGGGGTACACATAGGTCCAGCCAAAAGAGTGGCAGAGGAATGCCTTGTTGGGCATCAGTGGGAGGAGAGGTCCTTGGTCCTATGAAGGCTTAATAGATGCCCCAGTGTGGGGAAATCCGGGTGGGGGGGGGTAAGAGGGGAGTGGGAGGCAGGGAGTGGGAGGCAGGGGGTGGGAGGATGGGTTGGGGATTTTCAGGAAGTGGATAAACCGGAAAAAGGTATAACCTTTGAAATGTAAATGAAGAATATATTCAATTTTAAAAAGACTGGTTATTTCCATGTTTTGGAACATTCTTTCTCATCAATTTGAAGCCAGTATGACAAGACTACTAACAGCTCAAGCTGGTAAGCTTTTACCTGGGACTAAGCAACATAATGCTTTAATCCTATCTTCTACACTGGAAGTATGTTTGTCTGTACCTAGTTGTCAACTGTGATACGCGTTCACCTTTATCAATAGAACCGCCTGTTTCCACTTGCTCATGGAAAGTCACTTTTATCAGAAAGTTGTATTGTGAAATAAGCTTCTTCCAAGATATGGCAGTAGCAGTTCATGATGACTTGAAACTCCCAGACACTTAAGCCAGCAATTGTTATTAAGTAGACATAGCTGAGACTGTGCCAGGCAGTTAGGCTTCTCTCCTTCCTGAAGTATAACTAGTCAATGGGTTAGCAGTCAGATTACTTTCCTATAGAACTAGTAAAAACTAAAAGCACTACTTCAAAATACCAGGCCATGCAGCTTTTATTTACCATTTAATATCTTTGGGGAGTAAGTAGTTTTTTTCTTTCAAATAAGTCTATTTCATGCTTAGGCAGTTAAATACATATTGCCGAGGATCTATGAAGTTGCATATAAAATACAAAACTCTGTTACATATACATCCATTTAATGACAGATTGCACAGTTCAGTAAGTGCCAATGTCAAAATAACTCCCTGAACTTAACAAGCAGCATGAATATACTGTGACAGCAGCAGGTAGAAATGCTCCACAAGGACAGGCAGTGCTCACACAGCACAGCTGCTGATAGGGCACCAACCAGTGAGGTCACATCTTCATTCTTTTTCTTACTATAAATACATGAGTGAAAAAATAAAAAGAAAAAAAAAAAAAAGGAAGGACAAAGCAATGGGGATTTGGTAGCCCTCTTATTTAAGTGGACTGTGTTATAGACAAAATCCCCTAGGAACTGTAAGTAGGACACAAATGTTCAATGAAACAGCTACTTTTGACCACCCAAACTGTAGATCATTTTCATGTTTAACCCAACTGCTACAATCCAGACATATTTTCATGTCTCAATAAAGATATAGTTACTGAACTAATGGCAGGAATAAGGAACAAGTCCTCCAAACTAGTTGTGTGGCAAACAGAAATGAATATATGGAGAAAAATCAAGTCATTCAAGATAGCTTTGGCAAATAAAGACTGATGATATATGCATTTACAGGTACTTTTACCACGTGTTCCACAATTACAGAGTCCTGATTATTAACCTTGTAAAATAAACATATATATGTATACCAAGCACAAACTGTTTTTGAAACAGTAACATAGCATTACTAGCTGTGAAAATGATTTGGCTGGTGAACATGAAGGCATTAAATATATAATTAGAAATGTGCTCAGGAAAGTAAAAGAAATGTAATGCAATAGCACTAAGGTTCAGGTGTCTTAGCACCATCTCAGCACCAAGGGAAATTCCCAATGTTAAATAACAAAAAACTTTAAAAGCATAAAATTTGATGAGGTTTCAACATTTGCTACAGACCAAGTACATTATTCTTGCCCTTACCCGCTCATCTTCAACAACATACTTGACTTGCACTGCAGTCTTGCCAAGGAAGCATCCTGGATGCTACAAATTAAGGTCAGGTAGGTCCTTAGTGCATTCAATGCTGATCCAAAAAACATCATATCCTGAGAGGCCACAGCTTTCTAAAGAATATTTGAAGCCATTTGTTTTTCTCTAAAGCAAAAGCCATTCTTAAATGCAATTCTACAACAGATTCTTTAAAATTTACGATGTTTGGTGTTCTACAAACTCACTACTCCAGTCCAGTATCAGCAAAGATGATACTGAGTGAGCAATGAACATGTTAGAAAGCCTTTTCAATCAGAAACAGTCTCAAACACAGTACAAGTTTAGGTATTATCAGTGGCAGTATTATTCAGACTTAAATAGCAACCTAGTTTGTGAATCAGGAAATGAATTTAGTAAGTCTGAAGAACATTTACAACAGTGAGACACAGAGATTGAAAGTGTATCAGACTTAGCAACTAAGTATTTCTTCATGACACATTTCAGTTTAAGGTTTTACATTCACACTTACATACACCAACACTGGCACACACACTCAGACACATACACACACATTCTGAATCAGATGTTAAGTTATTTTTATTGTGAGTCAGTTAAAATTTTTTGAAATACATTGGTCTGGAGACTACCAAACTAAACACAGAGTTTTGACCAAAAATATTGAACATGAAGATTCTAGGTGTTGATGTCATCAAGGAGATAATACTGAATATATAAACCAATCTTGTGCTCCAAAAAGACAAGCTAGAATTTTTAGCTTACCATAAGCACTTAAGTTAAATCAACTCTGCACCCTTCAGCAGGTACAGGAGCAGCAGAAAGACCCTGGCAACAACAGTTTACTTGAAGTGGTATCATGCTAATTTGAGAGAGGGCACTTAAAAAACAGAACCTAAAAGGAGTTCCATCTATCTTTCGAAGTCGAACTGTGTGTCTAACAGTTAGAAGTAGAAAATGTTAACTGTTACAATTTTGAGATTTTTAAGTGGAAGAATATCTAATTCTTACTGTTTTAAATTTTGGAAAAATACATGATCACAAATACAGACAGACTTGCTCTAATTTTGCTCCAATCTACTTTCATCTTCCAGTAAAAGGGCATCAATCAGAATTTTATGAACTCAAATTATTCTCAACCTATAAACATGCTAAACAACCATTTCCTAAAGTGACCACCTGTGCACAGGAAATGCAGAGCATGTGGCTCTCAAGAATCCAGTGATGAGAGTCAGTTTAGCTCTAGTGTAGGAACTGTATGACACCCTCAATGTACCTCACTCTGGGAATTTCTAGGATAGGGGCAGGGTGAACAGTGGTTTGGTAACAGGTTAAGAAAATATCCAAAACAGGACTTTAAACTTTGGTTCTGTGGCCTTGGCTCCTGGCCTCAGAAAGCAGCTTTGTCATCCCCATTCCTATCTCTTAGGGAGTGCAAGAAGTAAGGTGACAGATGATTTACAGGATTCCTTTCTACAGTGGGAGAAGTACATCCTTTAACATGGATGTAGTTCTAAGATTTTAATCCTGCTTGCCCTGTATTTCATTTATAATAGTTTCAGTTCTTTTAGCAATGATGGTTGCCAGACATATTTACAACTACCTTTCAAAAACCCAAGTTAATAGCTCACTTAACCCACATACATTAAAGACAAGTAAAATAAAGCTAATAAGGAGCAAAATTTAAGGCCTTTTTTCTTTTATTTCAGCCACGGAATGATGCATGCTACAGAGTAACCTTTATTTCCCCACGTGGTTTGTAAAAATACCACCATTTCCAATCCCAAAAGCACATGGCACTTGTTTCTTTCCCTTCTCATTCATTCCAGACTTTCAAGTGTTTTCTTCAATACTGAGGCTTTCTCCTGTAGCTCTGGTCTGCTGTCTGTCTCCATGGTAGCCAAAGACTCAATCAAAAGTCCTCTGCATTCTGCTGTCAAACTTTCCCACTGTTTAGCTTCTGAATGGAAAGAAAAACAGAAAGAAAATCATTATAGAATAAGAGAAAAAAACTTCTTTCATATATTCTACTCTACACAGCAACTGTTCTAAACCACACAGCAACTCTATAATTAACAGAACAGTATATAACAATCACAGGTTGGTCAGGGGTCTCAAACCCAATTCCAGACAACAGATTGAAAGCAGGTCAGGGAGTCCCACCCTTTTCCTAGTATGGGTGAGACATGGGAAGATGAATTATACTACAGCACAAAGGGAAGAATGAAGCATCAAGGCACAGGAGCAAGATAAGTTACTTCAGCAACAACAGAATGCTATTAAATAAGATCCATGAAAAAAGTACCTTAAAAGGTTTTATAATTGTATAGTTTAACACCTTACTTCTTTCTTACAAGAAAACCTTAGAGAAACATATAAATACTAGAAAGAGCAAGAAAGCACAGGAAATGTTAACTCCATCTATAATACTGTTATTTTCTAGTGATGTGACTTCAAGCAAGTGATATAGTCATAGCAGGGTTTCATGTAGTTCAAGCTGGCCTTGAACTCCGAATCTTCCTATCTCTACCTGTCAAGGCTGGGATTACAGGTCTGTACCACCATGTCCAGCTTCAAGAAAGTTGTTTACCCTCATGTTTGCCATCTAGAAATATTGATATATACCAGGAAAACTGAGAATTCAACCATATGGCTAAGTGCCTATGCTTTTTTATTTTAACAAGAAAAAAATAGATCTCATGGTCTCTGAGTTAAAAGAACCCATTTTGCCGGGCGGTGGTGGCGCACACCTGTAATCCCAGCACTCTGGGAGGCAGAGGCAGGCAGATTTCTGAGTTCTAGGCCAGCCTGGTCTACAGACTGAGTTCCAGGACAGCCAGGGCTACACAGAGAAACCCTGTCTCAAAAAAAAAAAAAAAAAAAAAAAAAAAAAAAAAAAAACCCAAATCCAAATAAATAAATAAGTAAATAAATAAGTAAGTAAATAAATAAATAACCCATTTTGTAAAAACCTATGATAGGTACCGCCACTAAGCAAAAAAGAGGGAAAAATACAAACACCAAATTCACAAGGTTGTGATGAAAACTGTTTCATCTTCTTCACTATTAACTCATGGAACAGGAATAGGAAAAAGAGAAGGAAGTGAAGGCAGGGGCAATGGGTCTCTTTTAAAACCAGTGACAGATACGTAACACTGTGAAGAAAAAAAACCTGTTCTTCTTCTACCATTAACACAACACAAAATTTATAAGGTTTCTTAAAGAAGAAAAAGAAGAAAGAAAAGAAATAGGACTAAAAACAAGCTGTTGTGAAATATGATAACTCAAGTGGGTCTCTGATAAAACACCTTGACTGACTCTCTTCTTGCTGTGTCTTATTTATATGTAAACAAGTCTACTCTATCACTGTCAACCACTTGTAATTAATCAAGAGTATGTCAGAATTTATTTTATTACTTTATGATAATACTTTATCACAAAGTAGAAATATATAAACATAAAGAACAAATTGAAATCTTGAAAATGTAATGATTTTAGTTCTCTATAGCCTACTTGTATGTGCAGATTAATATGCATTTTATAAAAATTTTCTTAAGTGTTTCACAGGATGTATCCTGGATTTATGATGCTCTAATCAAATTTATAAAGAACTCACCTTCAAGTTTTTTAAGCAGTAATTCTATCACAGATAAAGCTTCTGTTCTCACAGATGAGTAGGTTTTATTTTCTAAGAAGAAAAATATGCAATTTAAGAGTATGTTTTAAAAACAGAACTTCCAAGATTAAATTAATGTTACTGAATGATGGAAAGTTAAAACTCTTATGGATTCATTTTTGAAGTAAACTTCTATTCAGTAACTATTATCAAATACTTAAATTATGCTATATGTCCACAAACACTATTTTGAAGCACTGTATATAACAAGCCATTAATCCTAAGTGGTAATATTTAAAAGACCCATCTTATATGTGAGAGATTCAAAAGTATTATCCCAAATGCACAATCATTATCATGTCACACCTAAGAGAAGTCTTTGATCTGCATGATTATCCTCATTTTACTGAAGAATATCATCTAGGGATACCTTGAAACCTAAAAGGACAATTTTGTTAGCTTTTTATTCTATACCCAGAAAAGCAAGCTATTTCCAAAAATTACAAATGAAACAAGTTTTGTTGGTACACACTATTTCACAAAAGGCACCGAATTTTTCGATCAACTGTCTAACAAAAATTAATACGCATCCAAGTCCATGGCAGGGAAGGAGTATTGGAAAAGCTGATAGTGAGCCATCAAAAGGACAGGGCAATCAGCTTGAAAACATGCTGATACATAGCTAGGACATTAACCATAGCTACGACACCTAAATAACAAACTAACTAATAAAAATAATCAAGGGCTGGAGGGATGGTACAGCATGTAATTCTCTTGCACAGGCCAAGAGTTCAAGTCTCAGCACTCACACTGGCAGCTCACAACTGCATGTAATTTCAGTTCTAGGGGGACCAAACACCTCTGGCCTTCGTGGACATTAGTACTCATCTGTACATAAACATAATTAAAAATAAATCCTAAAAATAATTATGAAGCATTGAGAGGTTAGAGGTTATGAATTAATACCAGTTAACGATGCATAAAGAAGAGAGAAGAATCTTGTTCAAAATACCAGCTACTAAATAGTTAATTAGAAAGGGCAAAAGTTGCAAAATTCATCAATGAAATAAATTGGCTCATAGTAGAATCATCGATGCATGTAAAAATCTAAAGTAAAAACACTTACATGGCCTTATAGTGTATTTTTATGGACTGTTTAATAGATGCACTTTTGAAGAGAAGATTATTTGAATAATCGTAAAGTATGTTGTAGGGGTGGTTCTGATGCTATGATCTTGTTCCCCAATTGGTTCTTGATCTGTCAGTAAAAAAGCCATGAGCCAATTGCTGGGTGGGAAGAATAGGCAGAACTTCTGGGTCCCCGCAGGCAAACAGGCAGATGCAAGAAGAGAGAAAGAAAGAGTTCGCCATGCTTCTGAGGGAGAAAAGGTGACCAGCCATTGAGACCTCAGACAGTGTGGCCACAGGCCGCTCCTACAAGCAGGAGGTTGGGGATGTTTAGCTGGGATTAGATTAGGGTAGGTGGAGAGGTACAGGAGTTAAAGGTACTGATAAGGGCAAGCTTTTCCAGGTGGGAGATAAGCACTCCCAGCAACTGTGCCAAAAAGGCAAGTTGAAATTGAACAACTGTGTTCGCCTGTGTGTTTTATCCATGGATTTGAGGGAGTCTCGGTGGGAGCTGGCAGTGCAGCCAGTCCCTGGCATTAAAGCAGCAGCAAAGCTACATGCAACAGCGTGTCTTCAAGCACTACCTATTAGACCTAAGGAACAGTAAGAACTATACTATAGAAAAAAACCATAGTACCTTGGTTAGGTAAACAAAATTAACTTTGAAAATCAGGAAAGCTGTGGACATGGCATGCCTCTTGATGTGAGGAAAATTGTTATCATTAGTATCAGAATTCATAAGCTAGATCCAAGCCTGAAGAAATGTCAGACAAACAGCAAATGAGAACTATATTACTTTTTCCAAAAAGAAGAGAGGACTTTATCCTGCGAAAATCACAAGTGAAATATAAGAGAAAGAGAAGCTAAAGGAGTGTACCAGATGAAGAGACTAAAAGATATGACTATATTTTACATGTGATCATTGTTTGTATTTTTTAAATAGGGAGTAATAGGGAATACAAGATCCTACAAAAAATTATTGAAGAAATTAAAGTATGAATGAGAAAAAAATTGATAAAAGAACACTGCATCCATGCAAAAACTATATAAATTTGATACCATAATGATAATATAAAAAGGAATGTACACTGAAGAATTTAGTAATAAAAGGACAAGTTGTAAGCAACACACTTTTAAACATGTCAGATAAAACAAAGTATATACAGGTACTATCTAACCTATTTTAACAACTGTTTATTTCTAAACTACTCTGTTTATAAATATTTCTAAATAAGTGTTTAACATTGACATAAAGGTACAACCTAAAATTCTACTGTAATTCTAGATAAAATACCCTTGTTAGAGGATATATGGTACATAAACAGAAGAGTCAGTAGTTGTTCCAGAAGTCTAGATCCTGAGACTTAGTCCCTTGGTTTTTGAATCAGGGTTACTTAAGCCAAGTGTGGTGACACAAGCTATAACCCTAGCTACCTGAATGACTGGAGCCATAAATCCAATCTCAGCCTAGGTAGCACAGAGAGACCTAACTCGGAATGAAAAGGGGGTGAGGATGCAGTAGAGTGCCCTGCGTGAAGGACTGTGCCTGATCACCAAAACCAAAATAAACAGCAGCAGCAGCAGCAGCAACAAATCCTCCAGTTCTGGTGGCTTACTCACCTAAAGAATAAGTAATTGATTTACAAGTTTCAAGCAGAATCTCAGCCAGAGCTTCAGGATCTGCATGTTCTTGTTCCAGAAGCATTAACCTATGAGTATAAAAGTGAAATATAATGCAACTCTTAACAATCTAAAACTTTCCTAGCAAACTTCTATCTGTACATATCATTTTATCATGTTACTTCAGATACTAGTAATATCCAAATTGATTATAAGAATGTATAAATTTACACAATGGAGTATTACTCAGCTGTTTAAAAAATGGCATCATGAAATTTGAAGGGAAATTGATGGAACTAGAAAAAAATCATTCTGAATGAGGCCCAGAAAAATAAATTTTGTATCTACTCACTTAGAAGTAGATATTAACCATAAAGTTAATAAACGATAACCAAGCTACAATCCATAGACCAGAGAGGGTCAGTAAAGAGAAGAGGTAGGGCTGAGGAGATGCATGGATCTCCCTGGGAGGGGAAATAGGTTTGATAGGCAGACGGGAGAATGAGGATGAGAGCAGGCAGGGAAGGCAGGGTATGGGGAGAGAGAGGAGGGAAAGTACTGAGAGAGACAGCTGGACTGGGGGCATTCCTTCAGCGATGTGGAAACCTCCTGGACTCTATGAAGGCCATCCTAACAAGGACTCCTAGTAAAGGGGGGATACGAACTCTTCACTGGCCATCTCTTGTAGCCATGCAAGGATCCCAGGAGCAGGACTGGGCTACATTCAATTAAGCTGTCAGAAATCTCCCCCAAAAAACCCAGTTGCTGCTAAGACGAAGGTTAGTATCTACTTCTAAGTGAGTATATAAAAAAATGTATTTTTCTGAGTCTGCAAACTGAAACCACACAACTCATTAAACACAGTAAAGATGAGCTGGTGTCTACATGAAGTCTTCACCCTTACATTCTTGTCTCTTTGGTGTGGGAAGGTACACTGCAAGCTACCAAAATAGAAAAGCCAACAACCTAGCCATAAAACCTTTGATCTAAAAATCTATGCTCTCTGCAAAATAAGCTAGGACAATGGAGGCACACAGCTTGTATGAGTATCCATCTAGTGTCTAATTGACTTATGGACCACTCCACAAGAAGAAACCCATACCCAACACTGCTTGGGTAACCAAGAACCAGAGACCTAGTGTAAAATCAAACACTACTGGTCTAAAGAGAAAATCAAAAGTATCAAAAGTATCAATAGTATGACTCCTAATGATATCCTGCTACACTCATGGATCATTTCCTTATCCAGTCATCATCAGAGAGGCTTCTACCAGAAGCAGATGGGAACAGATGCAAAGACCCACAGCCAGACATTATGTGAAAAGAGAATCTAAATGGGAGACTTCAACAAATCCCTCCCTTGGGAGCTCAGGAAATTCCTAGGAAGAAGAGGTAGAAAAGTTGTTAAGAGCTAGAAGGGAGGACACCATGAGCATAAGGCCCCTGAGCCAACTTTAAGTGCGGCACATGCGAGTTCATGGAGCCTGAAGCAGTAAGCACATGTGGGCCTATACCTGGTCCTCTGCATATATTTTCTAGTTACCAGCTTAGAATTCTATGGGACTCCTGACTGTGAGAACAAGTGGGTCTCTGACTCTTGAGATGGCTCGTGGGACTCTTTTCCTCCTATTGAGTTGCTGTGATGATTTTTTTGTTTCACCTTATTGTATTTTATTTTGTCATGTTTGGTTGTTATCTGTTAGAAGCTTAATCTTTTCTACCGACATAAAGGGAGTAGATAAAAGGAGAGGGAATGTGGGGGGGGGGGGCTGGGAGGAGTAGAGGGAGAATAAACTATAATCAGGATACGTTGTATGAAAAAATATTTTTTTTTTGAAAAAAGAATGTGTAAAGGTTAAGAAGTCCATTCAATAGGGAGATAAAATAAAAACCTGAATCATGAAGCACATTACCCCTGGAAAAAGGCGTTCATTGACTGGAGGACACCTAGCTGCACTTTCCACGTGCTGAGTCTTAGCCGCTCACACATCAGTTTGCATAGTTCCTGACGATAACAACCTGGGCAGACGATAAAGTGGGACAGAGGAGGAAGTATGTGAAGAGTGAGAGATAACAAGGGGTGGAGAGAAAACAGAAAGTACCATTAAAACAAAGACAAAAGTGGAGTAATATGAGGGACAATTAACTAAAGACATGGAATATTCCCCACACCATTAAAACATTAGTTTATACACACACACACACACACACACACACACACTCTCTCACACACACCTGCTTCTATTCTAACAGTTTGCTCTTAAGGCATTTTGTCCTCCTCAGAACAGAGACAGCAGCTTAGCTATGTTCCCATTCCATTGTAAATTCCCATTATAAAACCAAAAGGTTCAGAACCCTTAATCACCCTGAAGTACTCTGCCAACTGTGGGTTTATCGATAGTCAGTAGTCTTTTATCATAAACTTAGTCCCAATCACAACTGTCACCATTATTATACAATTAATAGTGTACTGATAGGAGTATAAACTCAACAAAAATAAAAAAAGAAATAGAAGTTGATTTTAAATGCTTAGGATGGGCCCTACCAAACTTCTGACATTTCAACATGTTGGGCCACATTCATGTTGTGACACATGGCCAATGGGCCATTAAATTGGACACTTACTATAAAGTTTATTAAGGTTTAAATATAAAACCTGAGGGGAAGAAGTAAAAATGCTACCCAAGATTGCTTCATAACAGCTTCTAATTTGTTTCTCTAATTTAAAAAGACAAAACCAGATATTACAGCTGATATGTGACTTGTGAGAAGTTAGTGTGCAACACTGGCACTCTAGAAAATGCTGGGTTCTCTAATCAGTAACCAGTAAACAGATGCACGTCTCCTGTGTCTTTGCCTGTGATTTTATCCTTCTAATGGATACCCTATTTTAACTTTCTTGGGCTATTAAGCAAGAGTTACTCACAGTGTCAAGCAATCCAACTTCTACTACAGTCCATAATACCACTCACAAATTGATAGCTTCTTTTGAAAAATTCTTCATATGTTAAAAAATGATGGGCTCAAAGAAAATGTTATGCCTGAGTTTACAAATAATTAATACAAAGACTATCATTGGGATGTAAGGGTCTTCCCAGAACAAGACAAACTTAAATAGCATCTGTTCAAACTTAATGGCCTTGTCAATGGGTTATAACTACAATTTGAACTAATAATCATGACTTACTATTTAATCTTCTGTAAATATATGTTTAATTCTGAAAATCTGTCATGAGTTTCTCAATAAAACAGCTATCACCTGTTTACTGAAGACATGATGATTTTGAGACATCATGATTACTGAAACTGGTGATTTTGAGAGGACTGATTTTGAAAGGTGATTGTGAGTTTATCAGAGAATAGCCATGAACACAAAGAAAAGTAACAAAACTCTTTTTATAATCAAACTATCTACATAAAGTATTTCACGGTTGTTATGCATTCAACTGTATCCCCCAACATTATTGTGCTGTACTAGAAGATATAATATTAAAAGAATCATATGGGTGGATACTAATCCAATCCCCTTACAAGAAATCAGGTCACAGCAACACAGAGGGAGGCCATGTGAATTCAGGAAAGACAACCATTCAGAAGCTAAAGAGAGAAATCTCAGAAGACAGAAACCCTACCAACAACTTGATCTTGGACTTCAACTCACCAGAATTGGGAGCTGGGGCAAAAATTTTTGTTATTTAAGCTATCTAGTCTATAATACTATTGTTTTAAAGATTTATTTTATTTTTATCTTATTTATTTTGCGCATGAGTGTTTTGTCTGCATGTATGTCTACATGGGTGTTCAGTGCCCTTGGATGCCCTGAGACGGTAGTTTTAGACAGCTGTGAACTGATATGTAGGTACGGGGAATCAAACTCATCAGGTTCGCTAAGCAATCTCTCTAGTGCCACGTAATACTTTCTTATACTAACCCTAATACTACAGTGATCCATGTACTTATTTGCTGATGAAAGAGTAAAATGGATATAGAAAAATTATCACTATTAATATTCCATCGATATAAGGAATATTACTATGCCACACAGAAAAAAACTGTTCTTCCTAAGTGATTTCTGGCTACAGCACTTCTACAAATCTGTGTCCCAGTGCTTACGTTGGGTTTCTGGGTTCCTGGGCCATGCTTTGCCCAGGCTCTCAAAGGCGCCCAGCAGAGACTCCAGCTGTAGCTCTCTTTCCTTCTCATTTTCATCTTCAGCTTTGGTGGTACGAACTCCCGTGCTTTCAAGTGAGTTCTAGGATATATCAAAGAAGAGGTGAAGGGAGAGGAGGGGATGGGATAAAGAAAGAGAAAGAAAGGAGACGGGAAGGGGAAAAGGAGGGAGTGAAGGGGAGGAGGGAGGGAGGAGAGGAAGAGGGAGGAAGGAAAGGGGAGGGATGGGAAGGTGAGGGGAAGGAATTCTAATATTTCCTACTTCTAAGTTACATTTATACTATTAAAACAGAGTGTAGAACAGGAGATATTGACCAAGAACTAAATGCTGAGTTCTCTACCAGGAGCCCTCCATTTGTATTAAGGTTATACATATCTAATAAATTTGAGAAATACTTTTAAACAAATATGAAAATTGAAAAAAATACTATATATGTAGTATGTTGAGTTAACCTAAAAAGACCTACATTTGGATCAAGAGAATTAAATAAAGATGGAAAGGACTTGGCAATATTTCAAACACAAACTCTTGCTAAACTGGTAAAAAGGCCAGAAGTAATTCAATCAGCATGTAGGCACTATATTCCACTTAAAATATAAGTTTCCAAGACCTACACACTATCAGCAAAATAACCAAGACAGTCTTATTACTGAAAGAAAACAAATATATGAAGTAGGAGCAACAGAAGACGTAAGAATATTTAAAAATATTTCATGCTTTAAAAATAAGTACGCATGGTGGCATATGCCTTTAATCGCAGCATTTGGGATGCAGACGTAGAAGGATCTCTGTGAGTTTGAGACCAGCCTGGTCTACATAGATAGATGGTGGGTTCCAGGATCGCCAATACCACAATAAAAGAAAAAGCCAGTACCAGAAAAACAAAACAAATAAACAAGAGACCAATGATATCCCTCTTTGATGACCACTTCATTTTTTTAAAAAGAGTATATTGCTTTCCAAATTAAGCCAGTCATCTTTTTTCTAATCAAAAAATTTCCCCAGGACAATGCAGAGGTGAACTATACAACACACAGTATTCCTTGTCTTCATATTAAATAACTACTTGGCATATGCACACACTAGCAAGGTTTACCATGGCAGGGGCTGCTCACTATATAGGTCCTCTCATCCTCCTCCAACACATGGAAACTTGATGTCCGCATGAAAAATTACCTTTCCTAGCTTCATCTGCTGCCAACTGGGGCTATGTGATGAAGTGCTAGTCAGTGGAACATGAATCAAAATGATGTTTCCATTTCCAGAACTTTTCTTGAGAGAAATTATCAACTCACTGTGACCTACTCTGTCACCTGCCTGGGACCGGAACAACCACAGACCACGAGAATAATGTACAGGAACTAGGATCCCTGAAGACTTCATGGGGCTTCCGTCTATCAAGTAAGAGACAAACTTCTACCTTGTTTGAATATTTTGGTATTTTTCTGCTATTTTATAGCTAAACTTGTCCTAATAAAAACATACAGCCAGGACAGATAAAAACCTGAATGATGACATAGGTAGCCATTACCTTCTTGATGAGGGGTATGACAATGTCGGAAAACTCCTGGAATCTGTCTTCTTTGGTGGCTTTCAAAACATCAGCTGCACAGCTGATTGCAACAATCTTATATTTGAGATTCTCTTTGCAACACTCCTTCAAGACAGCCTGAAGAATTTCATTTGTGGTGGGTTGATTGGGCACAGACTTTCCCAAATCCGTACTATAGGATTCACCCAAAAACATCAGAATAGTTAAGAAAAGCTACAGCTTTAAGCTTCATTTTAAGAAATGAATGTTCATTAAAAGAACGTTTACCTGCAAGCCGTCACTACACAGGCAATGGCTTTCAATAGTTCTTCCTGATAAGTTAAAGATGAAGAAATACTATTAAACCCACATGCTACATTCTCTACTATGACTACCCCATGAATATTTTATGACCATAACAACAAAACTAACATTTATCTCACATTTAATGCACTATGCACACAAATCTCTAATTCACAAAGGCCCAAGAACAAGCATCGAAGATTATAGGCTATTCAGTACTATGTCCACAATACTGTGGTGGCCAGTAGTGGCCTTTATGAAACAGAGTACATACTGCCCCAATCTCATGTTCCCCACAGAATGCTCACTGTACATACTTCTCTACAGACCTTGATAGTTCCCAACTCTCAAGCCTCAGCAATGAGCATCTCTGATGTCAGGATTAGAAGCAGTTCAGTGCACTCAGTTTCACATACGACCAGTTTAGCTCAACTGAAGGTCAGTAGGCACAAAATGGTGACCAGTTTAAGAGGTGACTTACAAAGCTGAATATGTAAAACAATATCAATCTTCAGCATTACTATTCTTTATTCAAGAACATATGGGGCACATTTTGATATAAAATGATAATCAGGCAAAAAGTCTTCCACTAGCTAGAAAACCTAGTTGCAAAAATAATCCAAAGACATATAAAATCAGATTCCTATTCTACAGGAAGATACAGTCCCAATTCTTTACCATGAATTCCTTTACCTTTCCTGCCCATGTTCTTCCAGCCAGGCCCTGCACCAATGCACTCAGGACCATCCCCAGATAAGGAGGTACAAGAGAGCTTGTTTGTTTTGCAATCGATGCCATAGCAATTGCGCCCTGGGCTTTCATTTTCCAAGACTGTGATTGTAAAGCCTTCTGGGTAATAGTAATCAATTCCTGTAGGTACAATCGAATACCTCCAAAGGAGCCTACATTTAAAAAGAAGAAGAAAGAAAAGTTGTAACACCTCTTAAGTAACAAGAAATATTTTATAAGATATTTTTTAACTGTGAGTAAATCAGTGTTATTCATTTAAAGCAGTGACTATTAACTGATAAAACATACCACCTGCTAATGGGAGAAACAGTGAGTAGTGTGGCTCCTTTAACAGTAGGAATTCATGAACCTGGACAAACTGGCAGAAATGTTATTTTAAAAGTTATCATCACAATGTGTATCAGGGTTAAAAATGCAGCTCTACAATGAGACCCTAAGCCAACATAAAATCAGTTACACTCCGCTGACCTACATAAAGTTCTCCTTTGCATAGACACTGTTTATATTCTCTTACACAGACAGTAAGTAACATGTCAAAGAAAAGAGCTGAGTGGCACTTTGCAAACTTAGAAATTAGGACGTGCTCAAAATGTGACATAGTTTGCTCATGTTCTTGGGAGAGTTATGATCAGACAATGGAGTCAAAAATCCCAGCTGTGTTCTTAGGAAACACATTTACTTTGCAGCCACCATTTACTAACCAGGTACATTTTCCTGCCACACTTCAGTCCACATATTACACTCTTCTTTTTCAGATTTCTCCTCATCAGCAATTTCATGCATGCCTAGAAATGCTAAGGGCAGGACTTCTTTAGCATGGTTCTTCAATACATCAGGGCTGTATCTTCCAATTGCATGAATTGTCAAAGCACAAGAGGTCTTATAGACAGGTTCTAAAGAAAAGAAACCAAAATTTTATTAGCATTTAACTATTTTTCAAGATAAATGTTCGAAATAAAATAATTTAAAATGTTTTCACCAAAACAATATACAGCTTATTTGGTTAATATCTAAATTTACAATGATTAAATGAGTACCTTCTTTCTCCATGTACCAGCCACTGAGCTTCTGCAGCAGTTTTTCAGTGCTGCTATCCCGTGAAGTCTGAAAAACAAACACACCTAGTCACTTCTTTATACTTACCAGAGTTGTGCTTAATTGAATAAGAAAGACAACTCACCCGAACTAAATGGCCCATGGCAAATGCACAGGATTTCTGAATTACACTGTTCCGATCTGTCAGACCACTAAGCAAAGCACTCATAAGTTTACCTACAGAAATAATAAAAACAGCCAATTGTGTGGTTGGCCAAATACTGTGTTATGGTCCCAGGACCAAAACCCCATAACCCTGAAATTAATCATGTTTACTATATAGTAGTCTAGGTCTTTTAAATATTATTTATACTACCTACCTTTTTTATTTCATCTGGTTCAAAAATTAAAAATTAACTTCTGTCCATAATATTGTACAAAACTGAGAGGCAGATACAGAATCCTACTTAGAAGCCTATCTAGAAGAGGAATTTAAAAAAAAAAAAAGCACTCATGCAAAATTAGCTATGAACAATTAAAAAGGGCTACAGAATGAAAGGTACTTTTACAACCTTATGCCACTGACAAACTTACCTGTGAGACAATAAAAGTTTGCTTACAGGATGATTGGGTCAGAGATTTAAGTAGAGGCAAAGCACACAAACATGACCCCGTAACTTTCTTTCCAATTAAAACTCTGAAATAGCCAGGCAGCAGTGGTGCATGCCTTTAATTCAAGCATTCAGAAGGCAAAGGCAGACAGGTCTCTGAGATCAAGGCCACCCTGGTCTACAGAGAGAGTTCCAGGGCAGTCAGAGCTATACAGAGAAACCATGTCTCAAAAAAACAAAAACTAAATGAGACAAAAAACCTCTCTGAAATAAACCCAGTCATGAAATAGTTCCCCTGATACATATGAAAAACTCACCTGAGTAAGGTGTCAGGTCCTGGGGACACTGTGTAGTTAAAGACACGATGACACTGGCACAGCCTCCCTTTTAAGGTCACAAAAAGAAAGGTCTAAATTTGATGTCTCTTTGAATTATCAAACTACTTCTTTTAGGTATCAATAATTTAAAGATAAAACATAGGAAGTCTAACAGCCCCTCTGGGATTCAATATAGAAAAAAGAAAACATTTTAAACTCATTATACAGAGATCATTATTTTAGGAATAAGAACTGAAGAAACTGAGAATAAGAAAGAAAACAAGTATAAATGTCAGAAATAACAAGTGTTATCACAAACAACTGCATTAACAACTCCATGTCTAGAGATTCCTAAGAAAATAGTTTTTATGTGTCCAAAGGAAAAAATGGTGCTTTAATAGCTCTGTAAAATCTGAAGTCAGATGTTGCTTATTTGACTGAAGTAAATGATGTACTGCTGCTATAAACAGAGCATCATATATCCTTCAGTGGTACATGAGAACATAATGCAGAAGATATGCGTTTGGAAAACACAGAGGAGGGAAACACTCAGAAAGAAATAACTACTGGTATTTGTAACTTTCTCTTAATTTATATAAATTAATTAGAATTGAAGTATTAATTTTTCATATGAAGAAATGAGCTATCTCTCTCTCCTAAAATGAGATGAAGCTGGGTCCCATGACATACACAATCCCAGCACTGTGATGCAAGAAGGCAGTATGGGGACACTATGAGATTTGGTCTAAAGTAACAACAAAAAATTTTAACAGGAAAAAATAAGCAGATAAAGGGAGTGTCAGACCTTTTTAATATTCTCAAACAAATTGCATTTTTCTTCCCAAACAGCTATTAAACCTTACATGAAAATTTCTAATTACTGTCTGAAATGATTACTCCTTTAACAGATAAGTGAGCTTCTCCATTAACTGGTAATAACAGAAAATTTAAGAGCACTTTCATGGTAACCATAAAAGATTCTAGTAAAAACAGCAAGACAAGCAGAGTATGATAACATGTGAGCATGACAGTACATAACATGACACTTGTAATCCCTGCACTAGAAAATATAGGCAGAAGTATCAAAAGTTCAAAGTCATCCTCACTGTATAGGAAGTTTGAGATTAGACTAAGCTATAAGTGACCTTATCTCAAATATACACATACATACATAATACATTCAAATCAGTTACACATTTTAAGTTACTCATATAACCATAGAAACAAAATATTTAACATGTAATATGTCTCACAGAAACATGATGGTCATTTTTGTTGTTGTTATTGTTTAAAAAATTATCACAAACACATATTTGCTCTTATAAAAATATACGTCTATGGACTAGGACGATGGCTTAGTAGGTGAATTACCTACTGCACAGCATGAGGACCTGGGATCACATTAGCATCCACATAAAATTCTGAGTGCTAGATCCACTGAGCTTGCTGGCAGCCAGCCTAGGTAATCAGGGAGCACCTTGTTTAGCAATAGTTCTTTCTCAAAAGATAATGTGAAAAGCAACAGTGGAAGATACCCAAAAGGCAAAAATAAAATAAAGATTCATGTACGTGTATAAACACGAACATAAAACCCCCAAAATACAGACACACACACACACACACACACAGACACACACACAGACAGACAGACAGACACACACACACACACACACACACACACAAATCTTACCTTAGTCCCAAGACCTACACCACTTCTGATCAGCTCACACAATCTAGGAACTAGCTCTCCTAGCACCGAAACATCAAGATATTGCAGGCACTTTGAGAAAAGAATAAATATAAAAGTAAGCCTAAACAAATAATTAAGTCAGTACCATACCTTTATTTAAAAACTACTTATGTCAAAATATGTACCTACTAATTTTAATAGAAAGTTGAAAAATCATTGGTTTGATTTTGCTCTGGAAAAATTGAACTACTACAGTACTACAAATAGAAAATTTATTCGTTAATGGTTCATCATTAAAAATAGAAAAACAAAATAATGAAAAGTATTAATTTACTAAGAGGAAATACATGATTAGCTCTTTTCAATCCTCCTCTATCAATGTATATTGAATGTAAAATGCCTAGAATTAAAACTAACCTTCGATACTGGGTCTAGCCTACTAGATCCCAAAGAAGTCAGTTTCTGAGATGATTTTACCATAGCTTGTTATATATATTAAAATACAAGCACACATTTCATTATTTATGAATATTTCCAAATGATGTTTGCTAACTACTCCTCTCATGTGCCCCAATAATAAAACTAAAACATTAGATTCTTAGAATATTGGCAGCAGTCCCCAGTAGACACTAAAACCTGACTTTCATCCCATTTGTGATCTACTTAGCAAATAGTTTCTGGTAGCGCACAAGCTCTTAATCATCACTACAGGAAATGTCCAGAAGGTGACTCAGTAACCTCAAAGTGCCATAAACTCTTCACTACACGTTTCTAACATCTGAAGCACATCACTGTCACTCAGTTCCTGTTGCACCTTCTGTGCTATTTCGTTAAAATACCTCTAATCTGACATCTTTTCGATCTTTAACAAAGAAATTTTACAAGCAGAAAAAGAGCAATGATGATAATAATAAAAATTAATAATAATAATAGACACATTGCTGAGCCTGTCTAAAATAAGACCAAAAATAAAGATACAAGTTATAAGAGAACTCCTAATATGCTATTTTCCATGTAACACAAAATTTGACAAATTCTGCTATTCAGAAAATTTACTCTTATTAGTAGTTAAGAAAATTGTCTATAAATATGCAAAATTCGTATATGCCAGTTAAAAACTTAAGAATTTTGAAAGAAACAACTGCAGTCACAGTATTTTATCAATATATCCCCTAAGTTTATCTCATGTTACACAGCATGAAGTCTTTTGTTGAACTGTACTCAACTAGATGCAAATGAGCATTTCAGTTGTATTTGGAAACTCACCATGTTGATTGTCTCCATCATGGGAGAGGATTTGGCAGCACTGAGTCGAGCACTGTCCATTGCATCCTAAAGAGCAGAAACTCAAGGTACTCAGGATAGTGAATTAATTATGAATTAACCATAGAAACACTAATTATAGGGTCTTATCTCTAAACAAAAGGCTTTTAAGTAAATGATCAATATGGAAATAAGGAGGTCTAATTCTAACTTCTGACTTAACAATTTAACTGTAAAATTAGCATATCTCTAAAGGTCAGAAATTCAGATAACAGTTAAAAATAAACAAAATATAAAGACTGGTAGTGTACCTCACTAGTAGCTTAGCATGAACAAGGCCCTGGGATCAATCCCTTTTTTTTTTTAAAAGATTGATTTATTTTTTATATGTATTGATTATTTATTATATGTAAGTACACTGCAGATGTCCTCAGACACTGCAGAAGAGGGTATCAGATTTCATGTGGTTGCTGGGATTTGAACTCAGGACCTTCGGAAGAGCAGTCAGTGCTCTTAACCGCTGAGCCATCTCTCTAGCCCTGGATCAATCCCTTCTACTACAAGAAATTAAGTAACAATGTATTTATTAATAAAGATACTATGGCTCTAAGCCAATGACTATTCAGCCTTCTCTATCCACTTAAAAAGAAAATACACTGAATTTCTATATAATATTTAAATCATTGTCTTTAAAAAACACCAAAATAGTAAATGCATTTGTATAATTCATTTAATTCTTTAACTTTATTATGTGGATTCATATTTACAATTATAGTTTGATCAAAATTACACTAGGGGGAAGGTTATTACTATCCAGGGAGTAAGGCATGAAAAAGTGATTTGCTGAGGTTTGCAAAAAGATAGAATTTATGTCCCCTAATTTTTAATGCTAGCAAACATTTTATAGCAGGTGGCAAATCTACTGAAACAGGAAAAAATGCCCAATAAAGAAGAAATAGTATTAAAAGGCAAGTGAAAATGGTAATTTGTAAGAGTGGATTATGCAAATTAACATTCAAATAGTGAACTGAGAGAACACACTGACATTACATATTATATAGGCCTAATCATCCCAATAAACAAACAAATATAAAAAACAACTAGGAATAGAATAGAAACAAAATTCAGAGAAATATATACATGTTTAATAACAGGAGTTACTAAGTCTAAGGGGCATGCATGTGCAAATGACTGTGCATGCTCACAAAAGCCATGGTTACAGAAAGGTGGGTGCTAAGAATCGAACTCCAGTCCTCTATAAGAGTAGCTAGCTAATTGCTAGGATATCTCTTTAGATCCAAAAGTCAGGGATAGTTCAGTGGATACAGAGTTCCAAACAAAAGGCCTGGGACTGGGCAGTGGGCGGAGATGAGCAAGCTGGAGCTAAGAAAGTATAAAAGATAATGGACAAAACATGTAAAAGGAACATTCGAAATATACTATACACTACATCTCTTATAAACTGATGTTATTCAGTTATATTCAATTCAATGCAATTATATTCAATTACTCAGTTATCAAAAATATAGAGAATAAAAGGGGGTTATGACTTTTAATCTTGCAAAATCTCTCTACAAAATGCAATCCTGACTTTAGTATGAATTAAAAAAATGAAATAAAACATATAGAATTTATGCCCCAGCAGTTCCAGAACAATAATCACAATCTAATACCAATACTCATCAAACTATTCTAACAAAATAGAAACAGAAGGACCACTAGGTAATTCATTCTATGAAGCCACAGTTACTTTGATACCTAAACCACACAAAGAAAGAGAAGTTCAGACCAATTTCCCTTAAGAACAGCGATGCAAAAATACTCAATAAAATTCTCATAAACCAAATCCAAAAACACATCAAAAACATCATTCATCACAATCAAGTAAGTTTCATCCCAGGGATGCAGGAATGGTTCAACATATGAAAATCTATCAACAATCCACTATATAAACAAAGTCAAAGAAAAAATAATCACATAATCATCCCATTAGATGCTGGAAAAGCCTTTGACAAAATTCAAACTCCTTCATGTTAAGTTTTTGAGAGATGAGGATTCAAGGCACATACCAAAACATAATAAAAGAAATATACAGAAAACCAATAGCCAACATCAAATTAATGAAGAGAAACTTGAAGCAATCTCACTAAAATCAGGGACATGACAATCTATGCAATACAGTACGCAAAGTTCTAACTAGAACAATTAGACAACAAATGGAGATCAAGGGAATACAAATTGGAAAGGAAGAAGTCAGAGTATCACTATTTGCAGATAATATGCTAGTACACATAAGTTATCCCCAAAATTCTACCAGAGAACACCTACAAATGAAGAACACCTTCAGTAAAGTGGCTGGATATAAAATTACCTCAAAGAAACTGGTAGCCTTCTTTTATACAAATGATAATCAGGCTGAGAAAGAAATAAGGAAAACAACATCTTTCACAGTAGTCACAAATAATATAAAATATCTTGGTGTGACTCTAACCAAGCAAGTGAAAAATATGTATGAACAAAAACTTCAAGTCCCTGAAGAAAAATATCGAAGACGACTTCAGAAGATGGAAAGAACACCTATGCTCATCAGTAGGATTAACATAGTGAAAATGGCTACCTTACCAAAAGCAATCTATAGATTCAGTTCAATTCCCATCAAAATTCCAACACAATTCTTCACACATGGAAAGAGCAATTCTCAACTTCATATGGAAAAAACAAACCCCCGGGATAGCCAAAATAATTCTCAACAATAAAACAACTTCTGAGGGAATCATCAACCCTGACCTCAAGTTACACTACAGAAAAGTAGTAATTAAAAACTGCATGGTATTGATACAGAGACAGACAGGTTGATCAATGGAATAGAACCAAAGACCCAGAAATAAACCCACACGCCTATTGTCACTTGATCTTTGACAAAGAAGCCAAAACCATACAGTGGAGAAAGAAAGCATCTTCAACAAATGGCACTAGTCTAACTGGCAGTCTTCATGTAGAAGAATGCAAATTGATCCATATGCACAAAGCTCAAGTCCAAGTGGATCAAAGATCTCAACACAAAGCCAAATACACTGAATCTAATAGAAGAGAAAGTGGGAAATAGCCTTAAACATTGGCACAGGGAAAAATTTCTTGAACAGAACACCAATGGCTCAGACTCTAAGATCAACAATTAATAAATGGGAAAGCTTCTGTAAGGAAAAGGTTAATAGGACAAAACAGCAACCTACACATTTTGAAAAGATCCTCAAGTCTGATTTTGTTTTTAAATTGGATATTTGTGGGTTTTGTAACTTATGAATATGAAAAGAATTTTTAAAAGCCCCCAAGAGACTGTTCATAGAGGAGAACTCTAAGGGATTACTTTTTATCCTGCCAGGTTGATTTAATTTTTCCTCAATAAATGAGTCATATATAACCTCTGAAAAATAACTGATCAAAGACAAAGCAAAGAAACTTCAGACCAAAGTCTACATATAAATTTTTACTTAGACATTTTGTAGATGATTAGGTATATATCCAGCCATAAAAAGTATAAAAATAATTTTTAGACTTAAAATTATGTTAATAAGTTGTCAATTTTTATTTCATTAACAAAAGTATATATGAGCTGGACAGGACCTTCCCCCTTTAAAAAAAAATCTAAAAAACAAAGAAAATCCACTATCTATGGGCACTGGACAGATCTTAACAGTGGTCATACCTCAGCAGTACTTACCAATATACTTTTGTTATCAACTTACCTTCTCTTGTTCTGTAGCCCGGAGACTCAAATAATTGAGAACCTGCGGCTCCAGCACACTTAAGGACTCTAGCAGTGCTGGTATGAGTTTCGGTGCGTGTGGTTTCAACATGGCTCCTGCACTTTTGCTGATCTTCACAAGAGTGTTAATGCTAGACACACAAAAAACACCGTCTAAACCCCGTCACCACAAATAAGACCTACGATCTAATTGTGAGGATGATTTGCACTTGCATTCAGGTATACACATACTCGTGGCTCAGAGCCTAATCCTGGCAACTAGAAAGTGGGGTTTCTGATTATGACTGAACTCAGGGTCTCTCATCTCTTGGCACTTAAAAAAAAAATACAGATTTGTCTTGCAATGTTTTGTTTGAGACAATTTCTCTGAATAGCCTGTCCTGACTATTTGAGACAGTTTGTCTGAATAGCTCTGTAGACCAGACTGGCTTCAAACTCATGAGATCTGGCTGTCTCTGCCTATCAAGTGCTCGATTAAAGGCATGTGCTACCATCAACTGGCAATTACAGATATTTTTAAGCAAGCACGCATACACATAGAAGGGTGAAAAAAAAGATAATTTGTTGGAATTCAAATTCAGAGTTCAAAGTCTATCAATTACCATCTTCAAACTTACTTATTTCTCTTTCTCCCCCTCCCCCTCTCAATCTCTCTCTCTTCTCTCTCTCCTCCTCCCCTCTATTTCCTTTACCCTCTTTCCCTCTCCCCCCAGGGTTTCACTCTATAAAGCACCGGCTAACCTGGAACCTGCTAATCAAGACCAGACTGGTTTTGAACTCACTGATATTTGATGGCCTCTATGTATGAGCAGTGGAATTAAAGGCATGTGCCATCACACCCAGCTTAATTCTTAAAACTTGAACAGTCCCAATCTTTCTCTTGTTTTCTCATTTAACTGAACTGATTCTATTCCAGCTGTGCTTTTTAAAATATACCCTATACCATATATGTAGACTAAACCAAGTAAATATTCAATTATTTTAAAAATATGACTTATGCCAGCATTCTGATGTATGAGGCCAGAGGATCACTAGCTTGAGGTCAGATTGGGCTACTATATAGCAAATATGGGTGGACTTTGCCTCTGAAACCACGCAAGGCTCTTTCATAAGCAATGCTGAATATATCCTATCCCACCACATCTGGATAAAATGACCTGTTGTGTCATTTTATCTTATTAGAGTCATGTCTGGGGCTCAGGTTTGGAAAGCCTAACCATATCATTAAGTTCCACATTTGCCTTTTAGCTAGCAGATTTCGAAGCCATTAACCATCACCATATAGACTAGTTTACCAAGAATAGTTGGTTATACTCAACAAGCAAGCCCCTGAAGATATGAGGCATAACAGTAATATGTGTGCTTGCTAAGGAAAGGGGTCAATGCCAATAGAATATGCAACTCAGAATGTTAGTCAAATCAATATGACTGTAAATATGACTATAAAATACTCTGGCCCACATCTTTTCATAAATGCTTAAAGTTACCACAATGGATTCTCCTCAGCCCATTTTTCACATTTTTAGGAATCTAACATTCAAGAGAACATATTTTCTACAGACTGGCTAGAAACTAAGTAATTTCAGTACATTCACTTCAACCAAACCACACCTGAGGGCTCGGACTTCCGTCACAGGACTCATCATTCCTTTGTCCAGAAGGCAGGGCAGGAGGACAGCAATGGTTCTCTGGCCAGCTGCTCCTTTGGCGGGGTCACACATTTTCACACAAACCTCACATACAAAGAGCAGGGACATTAGTGAAGCTGGCCTCACATCTATTAAAGCATTTCTCTGACAATGTCATTATCAGGAATAAAAAATGAATTTACTTTCTATGTCACTCTGGGGGTTGTAGGGAGATAGAGGAATGACCAGTACTGAGTCCAAGAGGACTGCTATATCTAAACAGAAAATCTGATAATATATTCTATTCTTTAATTTTTGACATTTTAATTTGTATAGTGAGAAACAAAGGAGCTAAAAATATAATGAAAAATGTTTAAGAAAGCACTTTTTAAAATGCTCTGTGTATATAACCATTTTCACCACTACAGATCACAGGACAATATTCTGGTAAAGAACACAAACCTAGACATGAAAGGCACCAGGATTTAAAACATACCTTTACTACTCAGTAATGGGATCAATGACAGAGCTTAAGCAATTAGAGTGTAAATTACAAAATTAAGTCTAAAGGGCAGACTATTTAGTTTTAAAAAGCTTGCTGACCTCTTAATTTGGGAAAGATGTTAAAAGCAAGACATATAATGCTTCACTTAAGTGGGTCATATGTTCTTCAGGGTCAAAGCAAAGGAACACCTCATATGGAGACCTACAGATGCTCAGCATTTAAAGAACTAAAAGTAGAAGGTGTTCAAGATACACTACACATATACACTAACATAGTATAATGAGACCCACTTTCTTATTCACTGTTAAGAGCAGTAAACTACACAAGAAGCCAATTACAAGGGAACACTACTTCATATCACACACACAAAAAAACCAACAACAACAAAAAAAAAAAACAGTCAGGTCCGTGGTGAATCCTACCCTACTGTATCTCACTGTGAGATGAGTATCCTCACCTTGCTCAGAGTTTTCAGAGCTAGTTCTGCTGCCTTCCGTACAGACTCCTAAACAATGAAAAATATAGCCATTTTCACCACTACAGATCACAGGACAATATTCTGGTAAAGAACACAAACCTAGACATGAAAGGCACCAGGATTTAAAACATACCTTTACTACTCAGTAATGGGATTGGTGACAGAGTTTAAGCAATTAGAGTGTAAATTACAAAATTAAGTCTAAAGGGCAGACTATTTAGTTTTAAAAAGCTTGCTGACCTCTTCCATTATACATATTAAACAGCAATCATTCTTATCCACTCTCTAATTAGATCCTAATACAAAATAGCAAAACATAATTTTCAATAACAGGTTTAAATATATGTTGTTCTGTTAGACTCTTTGCCCATTAAAGAATATGCATATCTGATCTATTTTGACCAAGTAAAAATACAGTATTAACCACAACAGTCAAAAATTAATATGTACTATAAAAGTAAATACATAAAAATCTCTATGAAGATTCTAAATAAAATTTCCTAAAGAATAAATAAAGCAACAAGAAAGACAAGCCTAGCAGTCTAATTAATTTTAAGAAGGTCAAAATAGTTTCAAATTTAGATAGTCCAGCTTTAGATCTTTTAGTATAGATTCAACTTTAGCTGGATCCTCCAAAGGTTTACATGCTAACGGCTGGGTCCTGTGGAAGGTATGACTAGAACCTTAGTAATATGGAAAAAGTACAGATCAGTGAGAGGAAGTCTTTGAAGGGCATTATGAGGCCTCAGCTTCTTCCTCCTTTTTTGCTCTTCATCCCAAGTAAATGCTTTCTTCCACCTCAGACTCTGACCCTGACAGCCTGCCTCTGTCATAGGCCCAAACAACAAAGTCCATCTATGATAAAATAATAACCTCCAAAATGGCTATGACAAACCATTTCCCTTTCTAAATAATCACCCTAAACACCCTTATAGTGACATGAAATAAGTGAAATAAGCTAGAAAAACTGATATTTTTGCCTTAATCACATTATTTGGAAATGAATGCCCAAACTTTGAAACTTTGGTCATTATGAATTACTTCAAAATGGGGATTTGCTCCCAATTCTATAGCATCATGAAATTTCTAGGGAATAAGGCAGGCTGTAGCCACCACTTTATGTCAGTTCAGATGTAAATAAAGAAACCCAAACATTTAATTTTATTTTATGTATATATATAAAAATAAATATATATATATAAGCTGAAATTTAGAGACAAAACAGTTTCCTAAAATTGTCTAGCTAGGGAATTTTGAAACACATACATTTTTAAAAGCTATAGTATATTTTAATGATTCTAGTTTAAAATATATAGTATATATATATATGAATATATTTTATTTATTTCTATAGTACCTTAATATCATCTTGTACTCTAAAAAGTGTTTCCCACATTTCTGGAAGTTTGTCAATGACGTCATCTAAAGGTCTTCCTCTCAATAAATCATTCAGAGCTAAACAGCTGAAAATAAAAACTTGATTTCAAATATATGATCAAGTAAGTCCCATATTTTACTATCAGTCATACTGAAAAATAATAGACTCCTACCTGTATTTCTAGTCCTAGTCTCTCACCCTAAAACAATCATCAATATTCTAGTATTACTACAAATATATCTATCACATGGCACACATCACTAAATGACAATTCCTACAGCTATAATTCAATCCCTTTAAATGATATACTACTGTGTCACTCTATGTGCTCTCACTGTTCAGCTTATCACCAAGCACACAAGCAATGAATGTGTACAAACTGCATATAAATACTGTCTACAATATAAAACCATGAAATCATACAACTTGATGTCTACCAACTTAACAAATGATCCATAAATTTTTAATTTCATACTTATATAAACTAATTTAAGAAAATCAACTAGAGTTTAATAGTTAAAGAACTCAACTAAAACTCTGGATGGTTTTAACTTAATTCTTGTTACACCATATATAAAAAAAAAATCCTTAGAAGTTTGAAGGGGAATTTTCTAGCTCTATCTGGCTAATCAAAATTTCCAAATGATACCTGGATTCTCGAACTCGCCACATGTTGCTAGTGAGGTTCTTAATCAAATCTTGAAGAATTTCCTTCAAATACTTATCCACCTAATGAAAGCAAAAGAATGTAGTCAGCAGCCAGATTACAGAACAAGGAAAACTATGTATGGCAACTAACTATGGCTTCTGTCTTCCCAACCAAAATAACTTTTACTGCATTAAGTTTGTGACCCATTCTCCATGGCATCAGTGACCCTGTAAACATATAATGTCCCATTTGTGTGAATATACTATTGTTCCTTTGGATATTTTATTTATTTACATTTCAAATGTTATTCCCTTTCCTTGTTTCCCCTCCACAAAACCCCTATCCCATTCGCCTCCTCCTGCTTCTATAAGGGTGCTCCCCCAACCCACCCACCTCACCGCCCTGGCATTCCCATACACTGGGGCATCGAGCCATCACAGGACCAAGGGCCTCTCCTCCCATTGATTGAACAGAGGCGTGTAGCAATGGGGGATGGGAAATTTGGGGTAGCTACCAGAAAGTCCCAGATGCCAGGAAAGTAAGAGGCTCCCAGGACCCAACAAAGATACGATTAGCTGAAATGCCCAATTAAGGGGTGGGAGAACCTGTGGAGACCATATCCATAGGTTAGACTATTATTCTTTTAACTATCTATCCAACCAGTGAACATTTTGATTGCTTTCATTTTTGAGATCTCATTAAATATTACAGAAAAAGCAAACAAGCAATGAAAAGAAATGAATATACAAGGGGTAATGGGTGCTTGGTTTAAATCCTACGTGGTGCCACACGCAAGCTACAGTGTTTTCCTGACACACAGGTTCATAGATACTTACCACTGATTTGTCGGTGACCAATGCATTCCAAATGCTTGTCATAGCCTGTCGAATTCCAAGGTTGGGATCAAACTGGTATCGATAAAGTCGAGGAACTAGTTGAGGCAGAAAAGGAGCCAGTTGTTCTCCAGCTCTGGTAGCAATTACATTAAAACCAAAAGCAGCACCCTGAAAATAATAAAGACTAACTTATACATGACTGCCACAGTAAAATGTTAATGTATTAAATACAAAAAGGCTTCAAATATTCTTTCTCACATTTATTCCTAAACAGAACATTACTTAATATTCCAACTTTACCAGATAGCAGCTAATGTGGTAATCTGGCTCTCAGACACAGATTTTCAAAATTAACTATACATGAACTGGCACTACAAGGCTAATGTAACAAGTTTTGTTTTGAAGTAAAAGAATAAAAACTCAGTTAAGAGGTAGGGGTATATAGTTCAGTAATAGAGCATCTGTCATGTATACAAGATGCCCTGAGTTTTTTCTCCATGAAAAATTGAAAAAATGAAACAAAATAAAATAACAACTTACCTTCCTGGAATTCCACATTGCATGATGATTCGCCAGATTCATAAATTTATATACCAGATCCGGCTGACTGAGATCACTTGCCAGAGAGCAAAGCTCCTTGTAAGTAGAAAGGCCCTGACTTAAGAAACAAAGAAAAAGAAATACACACAAAAAAAATGTATAGTTATCTTTGGCCTGACGGAAATTTCAACATGGATATTACAGGGGCTCTTTTAAATTATACTTCCTCAGTTGTTAATACCACAATCATCACCGAGGAGACTGAAAACTAGGTTGAGAAGAATATAAAATCGTGTACCTCAATTATCAATAATTTCTAAATCATTCTGCCAATAAATGCCTATTTCTAATTAACTGTGAAATACCTCCCTTAGGCGCAAGTGTTTGAATATTTGGCTCCCTGCTCATGGTACTGTTTTGGAAGGTTGCAGGATCTATAAAAGGTGTATCTCTGTTGTATGGAGGGAGGTGGTAGGAGACGGAGTCCCCTGCAACCACACAGCCATCTACTGCTATTCCTTCCCTTCCATGATGGACCTTACTTAACAGCCTTCAACTGTAAACCAGATGAACTCTCCATCGTGTCTTATCAGCAATTTAATACCTAAAATGTGCCTTCATGTTCCATGAAGTAAGGCTCTTGGTAGCTCTGAAGACACCTTGACAGTTCATTATGTTGTATGCAACATCTCATGACCATAAGTGATTAGAAAATATCTCTTGCTAAATTTCCTCTAGGAATAATATCATTTTGTGAAAAATTAGGACATTTTTTAATTTGTAAAGAAGCCAGGTATAGTGGTTTGTATCTCTGTAGCTGTACCAGAGGATCTGACTGAGCCAACTAGTTTAGAAACAACAAAGATAATGAGACTTGTCTACCCAAAAAAACAAGAGAAGGAAGAAGAAAACAAAGAGAAAAGTTCAGAAAGAATTTAGAAAAACAAGCAAATAAAAAAAACTTTGAATATGAAAACAGTTAGGATATAGAATAGCATAGGACAGATAGACCACCTGCCATGTTTTCTTGTTCCAAATGTCACTGGAAAACAGAGCAAGTGGCATATGTTATCTGACAATTCTTACAGGAAATAAAAGACAATATAGCCACACTGAAATAATAATAAAAGAGGGACAACACCAAAATTAACTTAAAATAGTAAACTGGCAGACTAGTCAAACACAAAAAGTATTCCCAGAAAAAAAATTTTAGATGAATTTAATGTAGTTCTACATTGCAAGATGTCGTTTGGGACACAGCTTCCTAGAAGGAGACAGTTCTAGACCTAGTGTCAGTCTCAGAACTTTCTGTAGTCTCCGAGGTCAAGGCCTCCCACAGAGCAGCGGACACAAATGATGACTCAATGAATAGGCATACAGGCCTAAGAGTAAGCCAAAGGCCGGGGCTCTGTGGCTCGTGGGAGGCAGACGACCCTGAAGGGCCATACCACCTAGCTTGACACTCCTCAAGAATCCAGTGTCCAGTGAGATTATGGCTTCAGGCCAATGGCCGCTCTGCCTCCAGTGGTCTCCCTGCTCACTGCTCCCATAGACAATCCCAAAGGTATTCTCCAATAACCTTCCAGCATACAAATCTCAACCTCAGAGGCCAAGAAAACCCAATCTAAGACGGTAGGGTTTTTTCCATGCCATTTTTATTTATCCATCAACAAACAACATTCCTATTCTTCCTCAGGTGATTCCTATTCTCCTGGTTGATTGGTGTTTTTAGATTTAGCACACTTACCCATCAGGTGTTTTGCCAAGGCCACCCCCTTGAAATACCACTGTCTCTCCAGAAACTTCATGTTTGACTCTAAAACAAATCAGTAAGAATTTAAATTAGCCTCAAAATTTCCATACCAACAATAAGGAATTGGATACAATCCATTTGCAAACCGATAAAAACTTGTGTCTAATGTAGAAAAGATATAAAAGTATTCTTTCCTACCAGACTGCAAATTTTCTAAAATCAAATATAAGCAAAAACCTTCACAGATTATTACAGCCAACAGGAGTCAGTTTTTATTACACATAAAAACTACCTTTCCCTCATGGGGTAACAGAAAGCAGTAATTCCACAGCCAACCTCCCTCCCTCTGTGCACTCATCCGCATCAGACTGTGACTGACATTCGAGCTGCTTCATCACACACCTCAGCTGTTCTTAGCCAACGGTATTAAAATGTTTTCTAATCCAATGCTTTAAGTGTCATAGGACCACTCAAGTTTGAAATTTTCTGAAGTAAACAGTATAGACTGGGATAATTAAACTGTTTACAACCACTGATATGCAATGCCTTAATAAATAGAAGGTGGAATTATCCTTCTTCCATATCATACTCTCAATTACCTAAGTAGTCAGAGCTGAAAATTTAAATTCACTCTACCTTTTGCCAGTCATAAGTGTTTCTACAAGTGTAGACACCAATTCTTGTTGATCTTGTTCACTGCCCAGCTCATAGACCAACCCAAGCCCCTTTGAGGCAACGTCTTGGCTGAGTTCTATAAAAAAGGTAGACAAAATTATACTATTCTAAAAGAAATTTATCTCCTGGACAATTTTTTCTTTGAAGTAATTCTCTTTACTCTAAAATTTTACAAAAGTAATAATATAAAAAGCAGAAGCACTCTTATTTGCCTAAATCAAGTCAATCGATAAGATATCATCAATTAATAAAGATGAGGATCATGACCAAAAACTAATAAAATGCCAATGAACTACAGTGTCACTATAAAAACCACAGTATCAGAATATCAATATATACTTTCTATATTAGAGATAAAATACTCTCCTAGGATTTTAAGACACCCATATTCAATTTTAGAAAAACAGACGCAATACTAGTCCGTGTGTTTTAAAAATGATGTTTTAAGCTCTTATTTAAATTTCTAACATAGTCACTTTCTCCTGGCTTTAATCAAAGAGGAAAAGTAATTCAAAGTAGAAAAATTTTAACATGAATGTTAAGGCCCTGCTCCATTTAAAAAATGTAAAGTTGTAGAAAATGTTCTAATTTATGTATAAGAAAGAATGTCTATATCCTGTACTTTAGAACTGTAGTGGGAAGATGGTACTGTAGTAGTTAATGTTGGCTTTTGCCTTAATACAATTACCTTTAATATTAAAAAACTTAATTTGTAACTGTATTGTAGTCTGTGGTAGAAACAGACAGCCTTACTATAGGTAACTCACTAGGATAGTCTACAACTCATGATCCTCCTGCTGCCTTTGACCTCCCACACGCCCACATGCTGGGTTTAGGGGAAATCATTTGAAATGTAAATAAAAAATATATCGAATAAATAAATAAATAAATAAATGAAAAAGATAAAGGCATGTGGCTAGTTTTGTTTTAGGCACATGGCTCAGAAGTTTTTGTGTTATAATTCATTTACTCACTTTTAAAATTTAAAGTACAAGTAAACTGAAAGTGACAAATCAAATATTTACCACCAACTTACCATCATTTTCTGATAGAACTGAAACAAATGCGCTCTGAATTTCTTTAAGATGGGACTGAAAGAAAAGAAAAGGCATTAGAACACTGAAATCCTACCTCTTCAGGAAAACAAGAATCCTGCTGATAAGGCCAAAGAGTCTTAGGACCAAGGCAGACATGACCTTTCCATGCTGTCATCTTTACAGATATACATATTACCTTAAGTTGTACCACACCCAGGTGGTCTAAGCATTCAGTCTAACCACTGTCCCAATATGAGCCTCTCCAATCTTATCTCTGACTTTATATCTTCACATTTAGATCATTTTCTTGCCAGTATTAATCAAGATAATCATCCTTCAGTGCCTCACATGGTAATTATTTCAAAACTTCTGCGACTTTTTAATGATTCCAACTTTTATACACTTTCTTCCTGCTTTTAATTCGTAAACACTTTGCGATCCTTACAGAGTTCATCACATATCCAATGAATATCATAAAACTCACCTTCACCTCTATGTGAGTACTTAGTTTTCTCACAAGAGAAAGGAGCCAGATGCAGGCTGCTTGCCTCACATGTGGGTTGGGGCTGATAATATGTTTAGTTAAGATAACATCTAAAACCCATGGGACAACATCATTCACATTGGCACCTGAAGAATAAGCAAAGAAAGATTACAATTAAAATACTTAAATATAATTTAAAAAAATTTTATTTACATCAACAATTACACGATAACCCAATGTTAAAATCCAAATGACCAAGAATGTCCTGAAGCTAACATAAGCTAAATAATCTTTGTAAATTATTCAAATAATTCAAATAACTACTTGAATTATTCGAATAACTCTAGTTTATTGGATGAAAAATTATCCTAGTCTCTTCATGTTAGCAATTTTTCTTTATTAAATCTAAAAACTGACCAGTATCTGGATTTCATTTCCTCCTCCAGCTCTAACATATCTGTCTCTTTCCCCATTACTTCATGGTTTCAGAATCCCGACAAATGCTGATGTGCTTTACCATATATGTATTCAAACAGAAACCGCAGAGAACTATTTTGGCTTTCACCAGAGTCATCGTACATATACTACTACAAAACTGTACATACACTACTAGTACATATACTACTAGAAAAACTGTTTCCCTATTTCTTTTAAAGTCTCTCTATGATAGATGACAAAATGATACTACATTTTGATACTACAACATTAAATGCTAACTATAATACTAAGTACAGCAACTATTTTCACTATGGATACAATTCACAATAGTACTGTTACCATGAAAATATTCTTATTCAATTATCCCAACTAAGAAGATAAAATACACATTCTGATTTTTCTTTTAGCTTTAAAGAATAAAAACAAAAATCCTGGTTCAATACTAAATTATATTTCAATTTTAAATTTAAAACAACTGAAAAAATATTTGAGTCTGTGTTTTGGTTTTGTTTTGTTCTGTTGCTTTTAATTGTTAACATTATGCTTATTCACATTTTTTACGTACATGTACATATATGTGCATATACATGAGAGCCTTCTCATAGTGCACACATGGAGGTCAGAGGTCAGCTTTGCCAAAGTTGTTTCTATACCATGGGGGTCCAAGAACAGAACTCAGACCATTTGCTGAGTGGTCTCACTAGACTTTAATTTTTTTCTTTTGTTGTTAATTTTTGTTTTTGTTTTTTTGCTTTGTTTTTGAGATAAAGTCTCACTGTGTAGCCTATACTGGCTCTGATCTTATTACGTATCCCACATGCTCTCCAACTTGCAATCCTCCTGCCTTAGCTTTCTAAGTATCAGGATCATAAGTATAAATCATCTTAGTTCAAAATCTTTGTTCAAGAACCACATACATGTTCTCTCAAATGATACAATAACTAAATTCTGTTGTACTTCCAGGACTAGCAGAGGACAGAGAAGGCTTATTATGTAGTAAGGAATCAGATACAAGAGGCTGAGAAAGCTCTCATTTTCATGTTCAATCTTTCCTTCTCTTTTTTCTTCCCCTGCCCCTACCCCCCCCCCCCCCAAGCCCAGACAGGATCTCATTACATAGCTCTGGTTGGAACTTGCTACTTGACTAGGCAGGCCTTAAATTCACAAAGATCTTCCTGGCTCTGCCTCCTGAATGCTAGGATTAAAGGCATGCACCACCATGCCTAGCTATGTTCAATCTTGACAGAAAAAATTAGTAAGGCACGTATCAATATTTGGGAAAAACATTACTTTTGCAACTAATAAAGAAGAAAACCACTCTGCAACTGTAAATCAATTAGGTAAGTAATTGATACCAGCAGGAGGTATATATTCTTCTTCAGTCACCAGCCAGGCATCTCGGGCAGCCACAGAGTTAGTTCCTATTGCAGCACTCGTAATGGCTTCACCAATAGTGAACTGAAGTTCAATCTGCTTGGCCTACAAAGAAGGAAAGAGAAACCCATGAAATAAGAGAAATATCTATTTCTATGTAAGAGCTGCTTGACACCCCACCTCTCAACAGGCTTTATTTTCATTCTTTTGCCACACTGAAGTGAACTCAGTGATTCAAAGGAGGGTGGAGTAAAGGACTGGAGAACTAAGAAGGACTTGATCATTTCTCACCTTCAGGAGATGGCTTCTCACCGTCAGCACACAATCGTTATACAGTGGTATTTAATTTTTGGAACCATATCATGGTTATATAAGAGATTGGAATAATTCAAAGATAAAGCCTCAGAGACATCAATGCATATTCTAGCTCAGTCTCTCACATGTCCTGTCTAAATTTCTCTGGGCCTCAACAACTTCACGGGTTAAAGTAGCACAATATCATCATTCACCTCATCACCCTGAACGGATTAAATGACGTTAGTTTAGACAACACTTTTCTCACTTATAATAACTGCACACTGAACAATGGTCACTATATTTCTATAAAAACTCTTCATGCTCTTCCATAATATCTGCAAGTTACTCTCAAAAGGTCCTGAAAAAAAGTAGAGAGTGAAAAAGCAAATATAAAATGCTAAAACTTGGTAAACCTGCATTAAAGGGCATACAGAAGTTCTTTGCATTATTCTTAAAACATCACTGTAAATTTGACATTGTTTCAAAGGTCAAACATTAAAAATTCTGTATAGTTACATACTCAAATATTTACATTTTAATTCAGAAATTTTGGTGCTGTTTAACAAGCAAGAATCATTGTCCTAACAGATTAAAATAAATACAGTTGATTTCAAAGAGAGATCTTCCTTAGTACCCCCTCTGGCATTATTTTCCTGTTTACTGTGAAACACTTTAGTATAAAAAAAATAAGGATGTGATAAAGAATGGAACACCCATGTGGGACATGAGCACAACAACTACACAGAACAGAAACTTAGGCCACTGTGATTCTTAATTTAAGGTTTCAATCTTCATGGAGCATCAAATGCTTCTCAGTCATAGGCTTCTTAGTCTAGAAAAATAGGGCTGAAGGTTTTAGTTCTATATCACCTATGGTCAAAAGCTTCTCTGGGGACCTTAAGAGCTAAGAAAAGATATTTTACGAATCTTTGTCATGAATTTAATAACGTTAATCACATGTTTTCCATTTTTGATACTATAATTGGTATATACATGCACATATATAAAATCAAAATTTTATAGCTACATTTAGGAATGAGTAAAGTACCTAAGCTTACTATGTACCGAGGAAACAGAAAATTAGTAATTAAAGCAAGCTCATGGGGGAGTTACCATTTTGTTATTCTACTTTTGTATTCATTTGAATTTTTCCGTAATGAAGCTAGGACTGGCCTTGTCTAGAATTGTCTAACATTGTCTAGCATGTTTTGTATTCATCCTTATCCTTTAATCTTTCCATATTGCTTCCATGTTTTTGGTTTTTCAGTATTTCTGTATTTCTAAACATTTAATAAAACAATAACATCAAAATCATGTTAAGAATCCAACAATAAGGGCAGGAGAGATGGTTCAGCAGTTAAAAGCACTGGCTGCTCTTCCGGAGGACCAGGGTTCAATTCCCATCACCCACATTCCAGCTCACAACTGTCTATAACTCCAGCTCCAGAACTGACACCCTCACACAGACATACAGATAGGCAAAACACCAATGCAAAACAAACAAACAAACAAACAAACAAATAAGAAAGATCTAACAAGCTTTCATTAACTTAAATACAACTGGAATTGACATTATTTAAATAAATAGAAAAAAAAAAAAAAAAGATGTAGCAGGGAGCCGGAGGCAGAAGCAGGTGGATTTCTGAGTTCGAAGCCAGCCTGGTCTACAGAGTGAGTTCCAGGACAGCCAGGACTATATGGAGAAACCTTGTCTCGAAAAAACCAAAAAAAAAAAAAAAAAAAAACCCAAAAAAAAAAAAAAAAGACGAAAAGGCAAACATAAGCTTCTTTCCAAGAGGTTATAATTAAACTGATATGATGGTTTCAATCAGAATAACTCCCACAGGCTCATGTATTTGACTGTTTGGTCCCCAGTTAATCGAATTGTTTGGGAAGGATTAAGAGGCATGGCCTTGTTGGAGGAAGTGTGTCACTAGGAGTGGTTTGGAGCTAGGCCATTCATTCCAAGTTAGCTTTCTCTACTTAAACTGGACATGAGAGCTCTCAGCTACTGCTCCAGTAATATGCCTGCCTGCTGCCATGGCAGTCATACACTCACACTCTGAACTGTAAGCCACAAACTTTCTTCTGCAAACTGCATTGGCTGTGTTTTGTCACAGCAATTGAAAAGCAACTAAGACATCAGGCATCTGGTGATGATGGCATTAGGATAATTCTTTGAAAACATACAAGAATGGGGAGGGAGCTTAACAGAGGAGTGTATGCTTAGTTTGGGCAAGGCACTGGATTCACTCTCCAACAGAGGAGAAACAAAAGAATCTAAGCGTAGCCTTCAATACCAGTCCTCTTACTCAGTAATCTCAATCCTTACATCTTTTATCCTCAACTAAAGCTTCTCTCCATTCTCACCCTTCAAGGCTCAGCAGTAACTTCCCCTCCAAGCAGATGATACCAGAATTCTTGGACACAATCACACTCTCCTTTAGTATTCTCCTGCATTCGATACAAATATATTCCTATTCACTTATTTCTACCAATATTTATGAGAATCTACCTTTGCAATCACACTGCTAGACACTTGTATAATGATGAGCAAAGCAGACCCTGCCTTCCCTGTACAGTTAGACGGTGTTAGGATGCCATAACAAAAAGGTTTCCAAGTATTATAACTAAAGAATCTAGTACAGTTTAAATGTCAGAAAAAGATTTTCAAGGAGCATCATAACAATCTGAAAAGGAAGTACAAGGTTTTCAGAATATCAGAGCAAAGAGGCTGGCATACAAAATATGAGAAAATGTGGAAGATCACCTCTAATGTGGGCAGAGGAAAGACTAGGCCATGCTAAGACACACTACAATTTACTAAGATTTCTTTTCCCACATTAGGCATCAGCAATTCAGTAGCAACTGGAGAACTAGCCCCCACTCTCCACAGATGGCTAATTAGTTTCTTGTATTTATACTACACCATGGTCTACTCAAAAACAATGAGAGTCTTTCCCAGACATGCAATTTATAGAGCTATGTCTAACATAGTAACGCCTAAAGCTAAAACTCTAAAATTAAATATTTGATAAAGAACAAATATTTAATTTTTGAAAAAGATCTCAGATTATGGGCTGGAAAGATGGTTTAGTGCTTAAGAGTACTGCTTACTCTTCCAGAGAATGCAGGTTCATTCCCCACTACCAACATGGAAACTAATGACCATCTGTAAATTATAGTTTCAGGGGATCCAGTGCCCACTTGTAGCCTCTGTGGGCACTGCATTAGAGTGATGATAACATAGACACACAAACACATAAAGTAAATTAATAAACTCCCAATAACAAAATTCTAAAATCCGATAATAAGCACACAACTAAAAATGCATTTTATTTGAATAATTAAAGATATTAATACCTCCACAGAATCCATCAGACCTTGCAAAAGAAGTTTCTGGTGGGGAAAAACCCCATCTCCAACAGGAAAATAGCCCAGTGTTTGGATTGCTCGTTCTTTCATCTGGAAGAGCACAGATTCTTTATAAAATTTTAAACAAATAACAGCTCTATTTCAAAAGAGTACTCCTATGATGACAGAAAGAGGCAATCTACCTCATATACTGATGCCTATGTTGTTACAAAAGCACCCAAATTTTACAAGACTATATGTACAAGACATTAACAATAATAGAAAATTGAGCCCATTAAGCACCCATACTTACAAAAATTAAAAAGAAAAAGAAAGCCTTAGGCTTATCATTTAAACTGTCATGGTTGCAAACATGGTTTATAAGACCAGAGGACCCAGAAATCAATCATGTCTACTACCTAGTAGCCTTTAGGCAAATTATGTCAACTCTCTGAAACTGTGTTATTTCACAAAGAAATGACAACTATGCCTATTTCACTCTATCTTTTTAAAGTCTTAATTTTAATACATGAGAGACGTACAGCTTACTCCATGTGCACACTGCAGTGTTCATCAATGGCTGATGATGACTGGTTAGTGATAATTAACATGAAAACTACAGGGTATGACTGTTTTGGTTTTAAGAAACAGTTAATTCAAGAACAAGATTACAATTTTTTTTAACTTACATTAAACTGGTATTTTTCTACTAGCTAAATTATCTTCTTCAACATCAGGTACTTTAATTATAAAGAATGTCTTAAAATCATGACATTTTATGAAACAAATTATGAAAATTATGAAACATAATTATGACAAATTATGAAAACAATTATGTCAACTTAAAAAACTGCAACTGTTCTTTTCTTGAGATTATTCATTCTGCTTCAAACAAAACTAACTGTGAAAAAAAATAAGATTTGGAACTGCCCTAAAATTATACAAATTGTGATACTGATTATTTTATTGTCCAGCTTTTGTATGACAAAAATGGTTCTTCAATGAATTTTTAATTTTACTGAAAGCCTAACAGTTAAGGAGTTAATTTAGAATAACTAGGTCAAAAGATAATATATAAAGTAGTTTATACATGTCTCCCTGATTCAAAAGCAAATACAAAGTTTATCAAAATTTTCATCTTTATCATTTTTTTTAACACATTAGTAAAACCTTACTCTAGCTGCAGTGTGCATGGATGGATATATAGAAAGAAGACTATACTCATAATAATTTGGCTTTGTTAGTTTATACAACTATGAATAGACACAGAATACTAGAAGGAAAAAAATAAAATAAAAAGGCTTGCCTTATTTGTTTCCTTACTGGAAGGGATTCTGTTGAGTAAGCTTTCTACCAGGTGCAATTTAGTAAATCCAGATCCTTCACTTGGGATTGGAAGAGGACCATTTCTGCCAATTTCTCCCAGAGCTGTACAGGCAGCAATTGCCAACAGAGGTGATGTACTGTCTAAAAATGAACCTGTAAGCATAGATACAAGAGAGAGTGACATACTAATTATTCTTATGATTTAAACCAATTAGCAACATATTAGTTTTTGTAAGGCAGTAATAGAAAACCAAGGTCTGTAATGACTTCTGGTTAACCACTTGTTGGCAGTTATGCAATAAGACACCATGGCGATAATCCTTAGTGTGCTTGAATGCTAGTTTTTTACACATAAGTGGCATCAGAATATAAAAACATGTTAAAACAAACACATAAAAATATTTTTATTTTTACTAAAAACAGTAATTATTTTATGGAAAAGCTTATGCCATTAAAGTGCTACAAGAAGAAACAAAAATACCGTATTAAAATTTTGAAATAACTCAAAACCTGAAGCAGCCAAGCAAACCAGTTCACAGTTCACATACTGACCTATTGTTTCTGTAGCACTGCGAATGATCTCCTCTTGCTCAGGCAAGAGGTCAGCATCCATCTCAGGGTCCCGCTGCTCTGCCATCCTCACTCTCTTCTTAGCCAAGTATCTTCCCACAGTGAATCCCAAGGCAAGCAAGGATCCATGTTGTACCTCCGGGCTCTGAATTTAATAATGTGACAGCAGTGTTTCTTTTTCACACATGAAAAGATACACTGAAATAACTTGTTAGGATGATGTCCCTGATAAACCTAAGGCTAAAAAAGAGAGTGATTACTCTGGCCTCTAGTGAAAGCCAATAAATCAAAACTAGGCGATGACAACTTTTGAAGAGTTTCTAAGATAGAATGCTGAGAAATTAAGATGAATCTTTGCTGACGTCCAGATTTAGATACCTTAATTTCATCAACCTCCAGCTATGGAACAAGGATTTTTAAAATAAGCTTCTATAGTCCTTATACTTTCTTATTTAATTTTTATGAGTGTTTGCCTAAATGTATGCTTTTGTATTATGCTCACGCAATGCCTCCAGAACCAGAAGCTGTCTCCTGCTCCCAGGAACTGGAGTTACATAAGGTTTTGAGTCTCCTTGAGGGTGAGAAACTGAACCCAGGTTCTCTCAAAGAGCAGTCCGTGTCCTTAACCACTGAGCATTACCTTAACCCATGAAACTTTCTTTTTGTTTCTATCACTATATAGCTAATTATCATAATGTTCAAGGATAATTCCTCTTTTCTATACAGCCAACAAAATACAGTGGACAGTCCTTTTTCTAATTGCTAAAATCTTCAAATACAAGTAGGCACTATACTAATAAAGTCTGCTTTCTTTGTAGGTACTGTGATTGAGTGGTAGCAAAGATGGGGGCAGTGAGAGCTAATAACTCTAAATGCCAGGCAGTCCTAGGGATTCCCAACGAATTCCCACCACACTGTGTATAGTATCTAAAAACAGTACTTTTCAGACAGAGAATTAAAATCTGATAAATGAAGCTTCTATAGTCCTTATACTTTCTTATTTAATTTTTATTTTATTTTAAAATTAGATACATGTGACTAAATCAGCACATGTATCTCAATTATTACCTATAAAGGCTAAGAATTTGTATGTTTACTTTACAAATGGAAACCTTAAAAACTAGTATGAATATTTTGTAAAACCCTATCACCTACTGAAAGAGAATGGAGCCAAGCTACGGTGGAACAAAGATCTAAGGAAGAAAGATCTCAAGCCTGGGGGCAGCTTGGGCTACACAGTGAGACCCAGGCTCAAAAATATCTAACAAAACAATAAGTAAATTTCCTAATCCAGGAAGATGGTCCTATGAGATTCACCTATTTTCAGAACTGAAAGAAAAACAGGGTGTACATATATATAAAAAGTCAAAATTTCATTTTTTTTCACTGTCTTACAGACTCAAAGGAGAAACTGCTCCTTTTTAGCAAAGCAGTACCTAAGTCTTGCCATAACAGTACTTAGCTCTGAAGTGAGATAAATCTGTTAAAATAAAAAAAGAAACCTTGCCTTTATGATTAATAACAGTGCCTTAATTTCAGATACAGGTGCCTGTGTTTTGTTAAAATACAAAGTTTTATTTAAATAACAAAGAGTGAAGATAAACTGATAACATACATGATTGTCCTTTGTGGCCTTTATCAGCTGTTCTATCATTGACTTTAACTCATTTCCAGACACCGTTGACACAACCACAGAATAAAACAAAGCCGCCAATTCACGCATTTCTTCTTTACTGCTACTCATCAGACTCTGAGCAATAGAAAAAAGAAATAGATGTATGATGCGTAACCATCTTCCTGGTGACACCTGACACTTAAAATTATAAAAGTAAATGATATATTTTAACAATCTGTTAGTAGCCATAAAAAAAATGCAAAAAGCTATCTTTAAAAAGAAAGAAATGAAAAGGAGGGGCAGAGATGGTGCACACCTTTAATCCCAGCACTTGGGAGGCAGGCAGATTTCTGAGTTTGAGGCCAGCCTGGTCTACAGAGTGAGTTCCAGGACTGCCAGGGCTACACAGAGAAACCCTCTGTGTAAACCAAAAAAACAAACAAACAAAGAAGCAAGGCTTCTGTACGGACAGATACAACACAAAGGTCACACATATGGCTTTGGTTAAATTAAATGTTTACAAAAAACAAAAACAAAAATAATAAATATGGGAAAGAGGCTGGTGCTGGGATGGTAAATGGAATGGGAGGAAGATAAAAGAGAATAAGGGAAAACTATCAGTATTATGAATATATATGAAATTACAAAAGAACAAGCTTAATCTATTTGAACTGGATCTAACCTGAAATCCTTCTTCCTGCAATCTAGCCTCCACAATACCAGAGAGTATTATGAAAGCTACAAAGGGAGGGAAACAATTAACAGTCCTACTCAGCTATGACACCTACTAATCACAACAATGACCAGCAAGGTATCCATCAAGGTTCAGTAGCAGCACTCCCTATACCCATGCTAATCAAGGGCTGTCTAACTGGACTCAAGACCCATTCAACAGGAGTGAAATTATTCCTGGTACCAGAAAACTAGCCAACTACCTAGCACTAGTGAGGTCATAGATTTTAGATGAGAATCTACTATCACCACTTACACCAGGATAATTCCTAACTACACTCTAAATCTATACCCAGAGATAAGTATAGCTATCATTTCTCATCAAAAAAGCTTCTCTCTATAACAAATGGAGGCCATTATAGAAAACCATAATTGAGCACAATGCAATAAAACATCAATGGATTGTGGGGGAGCTCAGCATGAATGGATACATCTGGAATACAGTTCCTATCTCTTTAACCCACATAATAGCAAACAACAGGGTTGATGGATAGGGGTGTTTTAAGAGCCAGAATACCAAGACTGCCTCTCTTCAAAAATAATTGAACAAACAAGCCCCAAACAGTGACAATAATCAACAGAGATGCTAACACACCAAGAGGGAAATCTTACCAGGTCCTAGACAAAAAATTACAGGCAATCAAATGACTGCTGAGGGAGAATTAGCAGAAATGAGCTCCCTGACTGATTATCCAATACAAAGTGGTCAGCCCTCAAATCACATACACATAAAAAACAAACATCAAACTGTATGAGTATGTATGTGTGTATACACATATATACATGCACATACATATATATGAAATAATGAAAAGAAAAGAAAAAGAGGCTATCAATTTGAAAGGTAGAGGGGAACATGAGAAGGGCTACAAGGAGAAAAAGAAGGGGGAATGGTAATTATATTTTAATTAAAATAAAAAAATTTATGAGCTGAAATTATATAAAAATCTTAGTTGTATTTTCATAAAGAGATACAAAACTTTAAAACAGATAAAATACAGTTGATTTCAAATAGAGATCAGCAAACTTTTATCTAGTCACTGATGAGTCGACTCCATTATGCCACTGCGGTTCACAAAAGCAGGCACAGTTATACACAACTGTGTTCCAATAAAATGAGAACTACAGCTTGTGTGTCATGAAATAATGTCTTTTGTAACTTTTTTTTCAACTACTTAAAAATTTAAAGGGGCTATATTATAGATTAGAGGGAAACACCTATCCATCATATGCAAAGTCATGTTTCCAAAATTCAGCATAAATTTTTTTTAATAAAGTGAAAAGCACTATTATCATGTAGACCATAAAACAGGAATCAAACCATATTTTTGGTAAATAGATCACAGCATAACAGGCCTTAGAATCAAACTCAGTCTGATCTCTCTTCCTATGATAGAAAACTTTTACCTTCTACCAAGAGATCAACACTCACAAAATTAGTTTAAATTAAAAAATATTCACAGAGAATGAAAACCCTTTTAAAGCAAAAAGCACTTTTGGAGACAAAATTTTTTAAAAGAAAAATATAAAACTATATTCCTATTTTACATTTAAAGATAAAATCCATCCATAGGTTTTCCTGTATGTCAAGCTACAATTTCTAAAAGGAACTATATTACACAGCACAGCAGAGGTTTGCAACTGTATGAGCCATATTTTAACTAAAAACTCTAATCTAAAATTCAAATTTAACTTACATTGCTACACCTGCTAACATTTTTGGTGTTACCATGAAAGAACACCTCTCACCTAGCTGGTCACATAACTCAGTACTACCCACATGAAGGGCAGGCACTGTAAACATCACAGACACCTGTCTTCCACAGCTGGGAAAACAGGAAAGTATACTTCTCACTATTACATCTCTTCCATGAAATACAATAAAATGCTTTGCTATTAAAAAAAAAATGAGACTTTCTTTGTAGGAAAAAAAGAATTACATAGTAATTAGTCACTGAAACAGATAAGTACCCTAAATGATCAGCAACTGCAACCCAAAATTAGCCTTACAATGGAAAATGATGAGGTTGCTAAAATAAATAGAAGTTTGCTCCATAGTTGTAAGATTAGCTATAGGCTCTTCTATTCCTTATATAAGTACAAAACTGTGTCAACAGTGCGCTATCTTTTGTACAAGAAAGAAAAAGATTTTAAATGCATTGTTTTATGTACATATGCATAAGCAAATAAAAGGTTACCCCATAAAACTATTATTGTACTTCGCATGTCTGTCAAAGACAAGAGAAGGGTAGATTGTTGAGATTTAAGAGGGCAGTATACAGTTACAGAAATGAGGTGTTTTACTGACAAATATACAATATAAGTATGTTTTCAAAATATGTGTACCTATTATAAAATATTAGCCTACATACTTTTCAATTGGTATTTGGTTGTGGGAAATTTTAAAATAACCTAAAGGTAGTGAAAGGCATAAGAAGACTGGTAGAAAGACCAAAACCTTTCAATTAGTCTGAAATATCTGAAGTAAAAAAAAATCATGGAGTAAAAAAAAAAACACATATCATGAGGAAATACCTTGATCCATTCTGTTTTGTCTACAAATTTCGTAGCCAATTTTTCTGGATACACCGACACAGCTTCCAATAGACAGTACATGACTGGCAAACCTAAATAAGAATCCAGAAACATTTTAACTTTCATGAAAAAGAATTCATTTGTTTATACAAAAATCCCTACCCTAAGTTTCTCTCAAATATAATGCTACTGCTGAAACACAAATTCTGAACTAAAAATCAAAAGATACACTCTAAATATAGAATAAAGTTTAATTATCAAAAGGATGCCCTGCTCTTCACGTGTATTTTCAAAGACAAAGTATGTATCTACATCAACATTTGCTTTCTGACATGAAAAATGTATCAAGGATCAATCAGGTAGGATAAGAAAGTAAACAAAAGACAATGTTTAATTACAGAAGTCAAGAAGGTAGGAATAGTTCTGCTCTAGATTTTTATTGAATTTTGAGAATTTCATATATTTATATAGTATATTCTAATTAGTATAACCCTCAACCCTCTTATTTCTCTCATCCCTATAATCGCACACATACACATAACCATCTCCTCGTACAAGTATCATTCCCAAACTAATGTCTTTTTATTTTGATGCCCAGAGTTTAACCAGGATCATCTTTGAGAACATGACTTTGGAACCCATCCATTGAGCCAGATGGGCAAATACTGAAGAAAGAGGTAAAAATACCATACACTTTTTATCACTATTGCTCTCAGCTTGAGGTCAGGGATGGTGATTCTCCAGATGTTCTTTTATTATTGAGAATAGTTTTCGCAAAAATTTCGCTGGAATTTTTGTTACTCCAAATGAATTTGTGAATTGCCCTTTCTAACTATGAAGAATTGAGTTGGGATTTTTGATGGGGATTGCATTGAATCTGTAGATTACTTTTGGCAACATAGCCATTTTTACTATATTAATCCTGCCAATACATGAGCATGGAAGATCTTTCCATCTTCCGAGATCTTCAATTTCTTTCTTCAGAGACTTGAAGTTCTTGGCATACAGATCTTTCACTTTAGTTAGTCACGCAAAGGTATTTTATATTATTTGTTACTATTGTGAAGGGAGTTGTTTCTCTAATTCCTTTCTCAGCCTTCTTATCCTTTGAGTAGAGGAAGGCCACTGATTTGTTTGAGTTAGTTTTATATCCAGCCCCTTTGCTGAAGTTGTATATCAAGTTTAGAACTCTGGTAGAATTTTTGGGGTCACTTAAGTATACTATCTTATCATCTACAAATAGTGATATTTTGACTTCTTCCTTTCCAATATGTATCCCTTTGACCTCTTTTTATTGTCTAATTGCTCTGGCTAGGACTTCGAGTACTATATTGAATAATTACGGAAAGAGAGCAGCCTTGTCTAGTCCCTGATTTTAGTGGGATTGCTTCAAGTTTCTCTCTAGTTTGAGGTTGGCTACTGGTTTGTTGTATATTACTTTTACTATGTCTAGGTATGGGCCTTGAATTCCTGATCTTTCCAAGACTTTTACTATGAAGGGGTGTTGGATTTTGTCAAATGTTTTTTCAGCATCTAATGAAATAATCATGTGTTTTGTTTGCTTTGTCTTAAGTCTGTTTATGTAGTGGATTATGTTGATAATTTTTATATATTAAATCATCCCTGCATCCCTGAGATGAAGGAATGGTTTAATCCCGACTTGATCATGGTGAAATGATCCTTTTGATGTGTTCTTGAATTTGGTTGGCAAGAATTTTATTGAGTATTTTTGTATCAATGTTCAAAAGAGAAATTGGTCTGAAGTTCTCTTTCTTTGTTTGGTCTGTGTGTGGTTTAGGTTTAAGTGTAATTGTGGCCTCATAGAACAAATTAGGTAATGCTCTTTCAGATTCTAATTTTTGGAATAGTTTGAAGAGGACTGGTATTAGGTCTTCTTTGAAGGTCTGATAGAATTCTGCATTAAAATTACCTGGTCCTGGGATTTTTTTTTTTTTTTTTTTTTTTTTTTTTTGGTCAGGAGTCTATTAATTACTGCTTCAATTTCTTTAGGAGTTATGGGACTGTTTAGATGGTTTATCTGACCCTATTTTAACTTTGGCACCTGGTATCTGTCTAGAAAATTGTCCATTTCATCAAGATTTTCCAATTTTGTTGAGTATAAGCTATTGTAGTAAGATCTTATTGTAGTAACATCTGGTGATTTTTTAAATTTCCAGTTTCTGTTGTTATGTCTCCTTTTTCATTTCTGATTTTATTAATTTGGATAATGTCTCTGTGCCCTCTGGTTAGTCTGGCTAAGGGTTTTATCTATCTTGATTTTATCAACAAACCAGCTTCTGGTTTTATTGATTATTTGTATAGAAAGGGGAACAAAATACTCATGGAAGCAAGTATGGAGACAAAGTGTAGAGCAGCGACTGAAGGAAAGGCCATCCATCCCCAGGAATCCCACCTGGGGATTCATCCCATATATAGTCACCAAACCCTGACACTATTGTGAATGCCAACAAATGCTTGCCAAAAGGAACCTGATATATCTGTCACCTGTGAGGCCCTTCCAGGGCCTTACAAATACAGAAGCAGATGCTCACAGCCAACCATTGGACTGAGCACAGGGTCCCCAAAGGAGGAGTTAGAGAAAGAACTGAAGGAGCTGAAGGTGTTTGCAACCCCAAAGGAACAACAATATCACCAATGTGAACCACCCCCACCCCCCCACCCCCCACCCACTCCCCCACCCGAGCTACCAGGGACTAAGCCACCAACCAGGGAGTACACATGGAGGGACCCATGGCTCCAGCTACATATGTAGCAGAGGATGGCCTTGTGGGGCATCAATGGGAGAAGAGGTCCTTGGTCCTATGAAGGTTCAATAAATGCCCCAGTGTAGGGGAATCGAGGGCCAGGAGGTGGAAGTGGGTGGGTAGGTAGAGGAATACTCTCATAAAAGCAGGAGGGGAGATGGGATAGAGGGTTTCCAGGAGTGGGGGAAATGGGGAAAGGGGATAACATTTGAAATGTAAATGAAGAAAATATCTAATAAAAAAAAGGTAAAATTAACTTTTTGCTTATCTGCTTTAATATTTTTTCTTAGTAAGATTAGCTTCCTACCTCCAACACCTGCTAACAGCTGTTGAAGCAAGCCAATGTAGATCTGAACAGGGTTGGTTTCTCCACTCTTATTAGAAGATGAAGCTGTCGCCTGGTTGCTTGACATTAAAGTTCGTATGTACCGTCCAATAGCTGGAGCATGATCTTGCATATCTGCCAAACTCTGGGAGGTGGGCACCACCCCTGCACTATGAGCCAGGCACATGCGCAAATACAGAACTATCTAAAACAAAAAGGATGAGAAAAACCAACTTCTTTTTAATTTTATTTGCATTGGTGTGAGGATGTCAGAACCCTTGGAACTGGAGTTACAGTTATAAGCTGCCATGTGGGTGCTAGGAATTAACCAGCCCCAAGGTACCAGCTTCTTAAAAAACCAGTGTTGGGGCAATTTCTTCAAATTGATAATTTTGAGTTTTTACATCCCCACCCTCTTTCACAAAACTTTACAAAATCTTAATGGAAGCCAGGAAGCAAGATTCAATATGCTAAGTAAATTATTATAATTTAATAAAAGGTATTACAAGATTTCACAAATTCAGATATATCTTTTAATGGAAGTAAAAAACTTGACTTTTGTTTCTTCTTCATGCTGAGATTGAAGCTGTATCCTTTTAGATGCTAAGCATATACTGTACCAAGGAATTCAGCCCCTAACCATCTTCTTACTGTAAACAAAAATATTCACTAGTTAAATAATTTAAAATATAAAATACACTTTAATGGATGTGGTGAGTTAATCCTCTCAAAAAATGTGGTAAATCTTATTTTGCTTACTAACCTTGAAAACTCTAGGAACTTCAATAGTATGTTGGTTTAAAAATTAAATCCACTTACTACAAAAGCCCAACAGTAACCAAATGTTCTGTTATTTAAAAAAAAAAAAAACCTCTTCCTGGGACTGGAAATCTGGGAGTGTGACTCAGCAGTAAAGTGCCTCCCCTAGAATGCCTAAGGCCCCACATTTGATTCCCAGCTCAGGGGGATGGGGATGGGTAGAAAATCCTATAAATTAAAACAAAACAAATTATCAAATACTGGGTCTTGTTTTTTCAAAGTAAATAACCTAAAAGCACAATAAAACCATAATATGAATTTACCTATAAAGCAAAAAGATCAGACACAGCAGCTTAGGTATGATGTTAGTTTTCATAGACATTACAGAAAGACGCTGAAGTCCTACCTCTCCAAATGCTGCTGGATTAAATGGAAGGACAGTGGTTCCCGTCATGTATTTGACTGGAGTTTTCATTCGATGGGAAGCCTAATAAAAATAATCCCAAAACAAATTAAAATTTTTTAATTTTTTTAATTTGATTAAATTAAAATTAACTGTTCTCTTACTCAACTGAAAATAACTTTACTGCTGGCTATATCACTATTATCTGTTTGCATTTATCTTTGATTTTTGTTTCATATATATTTGTTTGTTTGTATATATGTATGCATGTTTGCCTGAATGTGTGTGTGTATCACATTCAAACAGTGCCTATGGAGGCCAGAGAGGGCATCATATCCTCTGCAATTGGAATTATAGAAGGATGTGAGTCACCATGTAGATGCTGGGAATCAGTCTCAGGTCTTATGGAAAAGCTGCCAATGTTCTTAATCTCTGAGCCATCTCTTGGCATCTTTTATCTTCCTTTTTAAAGAGTTCTTCTTTTCAGAAAAATTAATTATTCTTGTTTTAATTGATATACATGTTTTGCCTGAATGTATCTAAGTGCACCATATGAGTGCACAGTTCTTGGAGGCAAGAGGTTGCTAGATCCACTGGACCCGGAGTTACAAATAATTGTGAGGTATCATGTGGACACAGGAAACCAAACCTAGATCCTCTGCAAGATAGCAAATACTCTTGACTGCTAACCCTTCTCTCCATGACTAAAGATTTATTTTTTTATCATTTGAAATTATATGAACACATGTGACGGTGTGGGTACATACATGTGAGTGCAGGTACCCACAGAGGACAAATGCATTGGATTCTTTGGAGCAATAGTCTCAGGTAGTTGTATGCAGGTGCTGGAAATCAAATTCAGATCTACTACAAAAGCCATGTATGCACGAGCTAGCCCTCCAGTCCATGCATTTGTCTTTTCTAAACAAAACAATATACCTCTCACAAAAATGAGTTATTCTCTAAGATAATCAAAATAATACCAATGTAAAAAAAATGGGACAGTCAGTATTGAAAATTACTGCTCCCAACGTTCTGACACAGCTGCAGAAACACTGTAGAAAATGAAGATTTACCATAGAATATGGAATAATAATCATAGAAAATCTCAACTGCTCTCTAAAGCATCCTTGAATTTATGACACCTGGTACCCTAAAGAACAACAACAAGCAAATTTAATTTAACTATATTTAAAGATATTTTAAATAAAGACATCTTAAAGATTTTTTTAACTATGTCATACCAAAGGAAATTTTTTTCAATCTACTCAAAATGTTTACAAGTCATTCCTATTTTAGAAAAACAAATTAACTGCATGTAAAAATTATATTTCTCTCCTTACCTTGTGGTTTCCTCTTACTGTAAATACTTTAATTGCTAGGCACTTTACTATTTAATTAGGGTATCTGTACTTTCAAAATGTTGGTTTTTATTTTCAACATTTATTAAATATTTCAAATTAATTACCTACAGTTAAAATCCCTACCTTTTCTTGAATGTAATACACCATTTCTGGGAAAGATGGCATCTGCTTAGAAGCACTTTCCTTTTTGTTTCTACCAGGAAGGCATCGTAATACACGCTGTGCTTCACCATGGACTTCTTCTCGTCTTTTAGATGGACAAAGAAGAAATAAAAATTAAACTTTACCACCTGAAAAGTGATCACTTAAGAAGGAAAACAAATTTTATTTGACAGCTAGAGTTCTAACAAAATCTCTTGAGTATAGTTTTGGCTATATAAGCAATAAATTAAAAAATTAATATAAGAAATTACATCCCTTGTGTAATTTAAAGAGATTTGCAGAGTCGCTTGGCTTGCATCATTAACAAGACAAATTAATTATAACTCATTATGTAAATTTCTATTTGCACATTAACTCTTATTAAAACTAAGTCACAACTATAACATACATGAAAAGTCAGAAGAGTATCCTGTATTCTGTATTCCCACCTCAATCCTGACACCTCTTGGTTGTTTGTCTACAATTCTACAAAACTGGTAAATGAATGGCATTAGTAAAACAACTATAAAAATGACCTCACAGCTTTGCTTCTATAGCACAGAAGTCTTTTGAATATTCCTTAACTACCCCTGGGCTCTAACAGCACCCAATAAAGAGCAGATAGGAAGGAATGACCAGACTGGGCCTTGCACTGTCAGGAGTTCTCACTTAATAGAACAACTTTTATTAAACCAAAAAGGGAAAATTCTGAATCAGGAATGCTTGGGTGTGTGTGGGTGTGTGTGGGTGTGTGTGATATTAATAAAAATATTGGCGTGTGTGTGTGTGTGTGTGTGTGTGTGTGTGTGTGTGTGTGTGATGTAAATAAAAATACTGGCTAAGGCCTAAGTTTGTGTGTGTGTGTGTGTGTGTTTGTGTGATGTAAATAAACATACTGGCTTAGGCCTGTCTAAGTTCCTGTGTGTGTGTGTGTGTGTGTGTGTGTGTGTGTGTTGTAAATAAAAATACTGGCTAAGGCCTGTTTAAGTTCCTGGATTGAAACCTTATTCTAACATCAATTGCTATATTAGCTCAAAAACCTTAAGCAATCTGGCATGTAGTTGAAAAGTTTAAGGTAGAAAAAGGGGGGAGGAGACAGGTCAACAAAATCAAGATTAACAATCCAAAACCAGTAGTGCCAAACTGAAATGCAAACAAATAAGGAGAAAATCAAGATCAGAAATCAGAAGTAAAGGATCTATAAAGTATCAAACAGAAAAATCCTATTAATATATATAATTTATACTGAAGGCAAACATTACAGGCATAAAGCTTAACTAATTAAAATTCTCAAATGTTTATCAAGTAACTTCTTGTTATTTTTAAACAGACCACAGAGTTTATAGAAAGGATATGCAAGCGATAAAAGGAAGCTTAATTTTATTTAGAGCTTTATCACAAATGTGGCTTTAAAATACAATAATCTAATTTAAAAGGAATAACTACATATTATGGCAGATATTAGAGTACTTCACACATCTTAAAATGCCATTGACTAGGGGTCTGAGGTAAAGAGCACTGGCTGTTCTTCCAAAGTTCTTAAGTTCAACTCCCAGCACCCGACATGATGGCTTATGACCATCTGTGCCCTTTCTGGCACACAGGTGTACATACAGAGTAAACATACATTAAAAATACATAAATAAAAAGCCTATAAAACATGCCATTGACTATAAAGCAGATAAAAGGTCTATTAAGATTTTAATATGCACACATATTTTACTATATTTACATGATTAAAATCATTTTTAAAATTCAGAAATATATAAATGAAGAAAGATGCCTTATTAGTATAGAGAATACCACATTGGTCTCATTAAAAATACACTTCAGAATTGCAGTCATAAAATTCACTAACAAGTTAAAAAAAAAGTGTGTGTGTGTATATACACACACATACACACATTTCATTTTTAAATCTTGGTATATTAGACATAAAATGATATTCCATTAACAACATGAAATATTAAATATGTATCAATCAATGACATTAATCCTTTTTTCTCCTACAGAGGAACTCTGGATAATTATATATCTAATATATTTATAATATGTATACAATTATAAGGTTTGCTTTATTTATATTTGGCTAATAAGAATTTTCTATATTATCTGTCATATATTACAGATATACTTATAATTCAATAAATAAATATACAGCTATATGAACTACAGGTTATCTGAAGTGGGCTATACTTTGAATTCCTTAATAAATTACTTCTAAATTTCATAAGTCAACTTTGCAACCAACATAAATTTTAGTAACTTTAAAATATACTAGCTGGGCAGTGGTGGCGCGTGCCTTTAAGCCCAGCACTTGGGAGGCAGAGGCAGGCGGATTTCTGAGTTTGAGGCCAGCCTGGCCTACAAAGTGAGTTCCAGGACAGCCTGGCTACACAGAGAAACCCTGTCTTGAAAAAACAAAACAAAACAAAAAAATCCAACAAACAAATATATATAGACAGAGAGATAGATAGATATAGATATATACTTACAATTAATCCAACAAGCAACATAAATTTTAGGAACATTAAAATATACTTAAAGGTAACCCAAATTCAAATTGACAGCTCTTTAAACTTACGGGTCTCCTGCAGCCAGTAGGAGCAAGTATCTGGAAGGTATATGATCGGAGGGAAACACCGTGCTGGCAAATTTCACTGCAACTTGCCGAACTTGAACTTCGGGCTATTGAACACACACATACAAAAAAACATTCATCCACACACACCCCAAAAAAGAATTCAATTATCAGCATAATTGTATACCATTCAAATTTAATATATCAATATATGCCTAAACAAAAATCATTTGCTCAAGAACACTATTTGGAGGGCATAGGAAATGCTGGATATTTAACCCAGCACCTCACAATTGTTATATACAAGCTCTACCACCTAGCCCTGTTCAAGATCTTGAATAACGCTGCTTAGAAATATTGACATATGTAATGAGCACTTTTATGACTTACAAGAACCCTGCAAACAGACCAAAGATCTACAGAGGGCCTAGTAAAGATCTCTGCACATACACATCTCCAGTAAAAAAATGGAGGCAGGCACATTCATTGTGAAGTTTTTTTCATCACTATCCTTGTCTCCCCAGCTTTCAAACTCTTAGCCACACAACTGAAACTGAGATGTTTTACAAGGGACAGAATCTGACCTTATTTACTATAATTTTGAAACAAAAATATCTCTTTCTTTCTCAGATTTGTTTTGAAGTTAACAATGACTTCAGAGCAGAAACTCAACTATGCAAATATATTCTTAGATTAAAAATTTATGAAATTGGCTAGTTTCTTAATTTACTGATGCCAAAGCCTTACTTATATGTACCTTCCCCAACTTATTGCTCCAGCCACAAACCTAAGTGAAATATGTGAGAAGTTAAGAAATAAATGCCTTATTCTTCTCGAATTCATGCTATCTACATTCCCTGGGCTACAAAAAAATGATATTAAGGACAAGTTTAAATTAAACAATTTAACCTATGGTTTGGATACTTTAAAAGTAGTCTACGGAAAAAAAACTTATCTTGCCTTGGTAATACTGCTACTTGATTAGATTTTTGTGAGCAGAAACATTATCTATAAGCATTATACATACATCACTCTTGCTCTTAAGATCTTCTGGAAAAATTAAGTGTTCTAATGAGTGTCCAGATAGGTCTAAGACTTTGCTATAAGACCATGAAGCACACAACAAGACACCAAGAGCATATGACAATAAGTGTGTGTATGTGTGTATATATAAGTATATATATACACACATACACACACTTATTGTCATATATGACATATATAGCAGTATATATATATATATATATATATATATATATATACACACACACACACACACATAGCAATATGTATATATATAGCAAGCTTTTAAACACATATAATGGTACAATTTGCTCTTCATATTTCAGTGACACCAGATACTTTTCTGACCCTCTTAATAATTACATCACATGAATATATCATGTCTAACTGTTTTGAAAAATCACATTTATGTTAATCTCACCAGTATATTCTAATAATTACCTTTCCCATTTTTCTCTCTCTCTAGACATGGAAGAAAAAGAACTAATTAAGGCAAACATTTAATAATGTTTTACTATTTATTACAAGTTATATATACATCTAACCTGCAATATATTGATATGAATACATATAGCTTGTAATAAATATATATTATATACATACACACTGTAGATATTCCAAAATGCCTACATTCCCTTGCAAAGCAAACAGGAACATGAAGGAAGGGCATGTCCAGTGGATGGTACTAGGTTTCTTCTTACAGAGTCATCTTGACAAATATGATTTGTCTTTTTGCATTTGTCCAACAGTGATACTACAGATCTCATAAAGCAGTGTTCAGCTACCAATTATGACAAAAAACTTTCAGCTTGGAAAACAGAGCATTAAGGTTAGTTTTCCCAAGCAAAAGCTTAAATATAAGTCAATATGCATACCTCGACCCAAACCACATTTCCATCATGAAGAATGAAAAGTGATAAATCATAAATGCAAATATACCTCTTAATAATCAAAATTTTACAGAAAAAAAAACCAAATTTCCTTCTAAACACTATACAATATGGCAATAAGCTCAGTAGAAGTATATTTGCATTTAAGTGTATTTGCATTTGTATTTGAGCAAGACCCTAGGTTCAATCTTCAGAATTATAAAATAATTAAAAAGTAGTACTGGCATATGCAGCAACATGAATGGAATAGAAAACAGGTTAAATAGGCATAGAAAAACAAATGCCACACTATCTCACTCCATATCTCTTAGACTCCCTCGAGTCTTTCTAAGAGAACTTTCTAAGAAAGTCAATCTCAGAAATTAAGAATAGATTAGTTTACAGATAAAGGACAGGAAAATATGAGAAAAGATAGATCTACAGGTAACAAATAAGTTAGTACAAAAAAGTAAGTTCTGGTGTCCTACTGTATAAAAGAATGTCTACAGATGCTAAAGTATATTGCATATTTAAAAAGAAAACCCCAAAGGGGATTCTTCATTTATCTGGATTGGAATAGTATAAAATTGTACACACTTACTGAAAATAATACTCTTTATGTACAATTTATATTTATCAGCAAAAAAATTAATGTAATATATATATATATATACGACTGGTCATTGTCATTCACAAAGATGGGCCTACCTTTATTAAATATGAAGCTACAAGCGCCTCCATTAAAGTTCTCTGTGCTCCTTCTAAGGTACTATAAGCTCCCACCATCATAGATAATGCTTCCTGAATAGCAAGTCGAGTCTCAGGTTCTTCCTACAAAGACAGTAAACTGGTGTTTTCTTCCCTGCTGATGTTCAGGAAGTATCCATGAAGCAGTGTATACTTAACAATGTTTCCCTACCTTACACAGGGCTTCAAAAAGCTGTTGCACAAGTGCTATATCCTTAGTGAATAAATGGGGCATTCGACTGTAAGAGAATATAATAATATCATTGTCATAAATTTCCATGGAATGAAAAGGAGAGAAAACAAACTATATATAGAAACATCCATCAACTCACACTTTCACAACACTGAAAGCAATGTCAGTATCATTAACTAACTTTCTCCAGGAGCCAAATATTTATTAACATGATTATTTGACTTTTCAATTATATAATCCTTCATTAATATATATGTTTTCTAGATATTCCATCTATAATATTCCATATACTCAGTTAACATTCCTGATTTTAATGTGAAGAGATAATAAATTACAAATTAAATGAAAATCTGTCATCATAAGAGGTATTGCTACTTTTTGCTAATAGACATAAGGACAGAGTTTATGACAACCCAGTATTATAAATTGATCGTGGGTGACTTTCTTCTGAACCCTGAAGCTTCTTTCCCTTTACATCAAAGACAAGTAATATACAATCTGTACGTGGAGCCAAAGCAACATATAGGACCACTGAAACATTTCAGGTCTTTTTCCGCCTCCAGTATGAAGTGAAGTAAGATGACACAAGAAGGAATTGGAATGAGGAAATCATATTGAGCAGAGGGAAATAGATATATCTTTGAAAACACAATCATTCATGTTCATAATATCAGACAGCAGTATAAGATTTAGTGATAAGAAGCAACAAGAACACAAGGTTAATTGAATGTCTATATTGCATAATCCAGTATGCAATCATAATGGTAACCTATTTTGGCACAATTAAGTTTAAAACCTAATTTCAAGACTAAATTTAAGATTGTATTTTCAAATGTAAACTTAAATGACCCATATATTTTCCAAAATGAAGGCATTACCTTATTGCCATAAAATACATTTACTGATGGAATCATAACAAATTATTCTCTATCCATTAATACCAATGTGACATTAATTACAGTGTCACATTAATACTAGATAAGTTTTTCTCATTTCCAACAGGTATCTCTCACATCAAAAAAAAGCAAAAATGAAAGAAAAAACTTTACTCACCTGGAAAGCTTTCCAACAGCTGAATATGCCATTGACAGTAGTTTAGGGTCCTTAAAATTAAAAAAAAAAAAAAAAAGGAACAAAAACATCACACAAAAAAATGCATTAAACAGCAAACAGCAAACTCTTTTGCCACAATGACATGTGTTATTTGACTTGTCAATCACAGTGTCTTGCATAATAATGCCATCAAAATAACAAAAATATCCAAACCCAGAACAAAAGAGAATACAAACAAAATCCTGCATCCTTAACTCACTCCAAATACACTGGTCACACATCAAAGATTTCTCTTATCTGGCACTAGTTTCGTGGTGTTTTCAATATCATACATAATGCCAACACCAAAGTAATTTCTAATACACTTGACTTATTGGGAACTTTATCCCTACTCTGGCACGCTATTATCCTCCCAAATGTAATAAGCATAAGTACAATTTTCTAAACACCTGTAATAAAATAAATGACTTATTTTCATTTCTTATACCATAACAAATTAATGAAATCAGAGTCATTATGGAAATTAGTAGCCTCCGCCTAAAATATCGAGCTTTAACAGTGTCACAAAAACTGAGAATCAGCATTACTCAGAACATATCTTACTCCTGTAAGATAAATTTTGTCCTTTTAACCTAGAATTCAGCATCTAATATCTATCTGAACACGCACTTATTGACACATCTGTTGGGAAAATTTGTAAATGATACTTGGAAGTAAGATTAGGTTCTGTGTTTTATCTAGACTGGGTCAGGCATGTCCAACTTGCTAACATGATTGTCACCTAATTTGTACAACTGAGATACAAGAAGAAGGAAGAAAGGAAAAAAGTACAGAGGGAGAAGAGAGGGGAGAGGGAAGGGGAGGGGAAGGGAAGAGAAGAGAGGGGAGGGGAGGGGAGGGGAGGGGAGGAGAAGAGAGGGATAAGTAAGGAGGCAGGCAGGGAGGGAAGGAAACAAACAAACAAAAGTCAATGCCAAACATTAACTATATCAATGGATGAGCCCAGAAGATTTATTACATTAAATACTTTATAAAATGCTAAATTTAAAACCAAGTCACTTACCTCTTTATATTCATTTATTAGCTTAGTGAGACCATTCAAAAGCATAGGACCTAGTGGTTTTATCTTGATTTCCGGGCAACTTGAAATAAAAACAAAAATCAAGATATCCTTTCAGAAGATGATTTAAAATATTACCAATAAATGAGGCTGAACAATATTTAAGAATGGACTCCTTTTAGAGATTAGATAAATGACTCAACAGTAAAAGCTTGTACTTCTGGCTTCCACAGAACCCAAGTGTTACTCAGCACCTACTCTGGGCAATTTACAAACTATTCACAAACTGCAACTCCAGCTCCAGGAGATTCAACAATTTTTTCTGGACTCTGCAGGAACCATCACATACATACATATGCCCACAGACATATCATTTTAAATGATAAAAATAAATCTGAAAGAATGGAATCCCTCTTACATAAACCAAAATTTATTTTTTAGGAAAAATGGAAGAAAATTACCTGAAACTTGATTACTCTAAAAAAATGAATAAATAGTTAACTAGCTTTAAAAATAAAATAAAACTTACGTTATACAAATGTGATGTACAAATTGCAGGGACAGTGTTCTTAACTTTGAGTTTGTATTTGTACCAAAAAGTCCATCATATACCACCTATGCAAAATGAACAAAGTCAAAGATACCAATTAACAATCTGGCATTTTCAAATAGCAGTCACCATTTAATAACAAACCTCGACTCTACATTATGCTCCTCAAAACTAATGTAATTTCTATATTGAATATACTACCTGGCCAATTTTAAAAGCTAAAATATTATTTATATATCCAACAATGATAATATAAGTTAGGAATTTATCAAATTTTTTCAGTTTCAGAATACATACTCAGCTAGGATTACTTTTAGAATATATCTTCACTTACTACCACCAAAAGAAAATGAAGCCATGGCTGAGAGATAAAAGTTCCCTGTACTAACAGACAGAAAACCACATTTGTTACAGGTCAAAGGACAAGTCGTTGGAGTCAGTTCTCAATCTATTATGTAGGTTCCAAGGATCAAACTCAGGTTACTTGGGTGTGGTATCAAGCTCCTTAAACTAATAAGCCATGTTATTGGCCCTATTTCTTTTGTTTGTTCTTTTTAACAAAATTTTAACACCTCCCTCATAGCAATATTCCAAAGATTAAAACAATGGGTGAAGTTTAGAGTACAGAAGCTGGTCCTCTTGCTTTGTGCTCAGTAAATGGCGAATAGTTAGGAGATTCTCCCTTCTGGTCCCATCTCTTGCCAACCTTTTCCCCACATCTTGTATGCACAAAAGCTCCTTTAAATACAGTGTCCATGGCTGGGTCTCTCTCATGTTACCACTTCTACCCACACCCAGCACGCCACTCCCCTCTCCCGTAATAAACATCTAACATGCCCTATTAGTCACTAAAGCATGCCACTGTATCTAGTGTTCCAGATCCCGCCTCTCTTTCCACTCAACACACTCTTCCTTGTGCTTTCACTATCTGGTGGGCATCAGCTTCTACTGAAGTACCTCTCTAGGCTATGGCTTGGTAATTATGTGTCCATTTCATCCTTCTAGATGATAAAGGCCTTTATTTCCCATGTCTAGAATAGACACCTGTGGTGGTTTGTATATGCTCGTCCCAGGGAGTGGCACTATTAGGAGGTGTGGCCTTGTTGGAGGAAGTATGTCACTGTGGGGATGAACTTGGAGATCTTCTAGATACCTGAGCATGCCCAGTCTGTTCCTGGCTTCCTTTGGATGAAGACATAGACCCCTCAGCTCCTCCTGCACCATGCCTGCCTAGATGCTGCCATGCTTCTACCTTGAGGATAATGGACTGAACCTCTGAACATGTAAGCCAGCCCCAATTAAATGTTGTCTTTTATAAAACTTGCATTGGTCATGGTATCTGTTCACAGCAGTAAAACCCTAACTAAGGCAACACCTTAACATTACAATAATTGCACATTATCTTGTTTCCATAAACAGGAAAGATTGCCACAGGCCATCTTAGATACCAGTCTCAAGGCACCATTTCCTGGGTAGTGTTCTGATCACTCTGATTCAGAAGACATATAATATACCTGGCACCTGCCAAAAGTTTTGGGCCAAATATTCATGTATCTCATAAGATTTAAATAATATTTCTAGTAATTTTGTGTTTTAAAAAACAAGTCCAGTGTTTTCAAAACTCACTGCCCACCTTCTATACAATTCTTTTTTCCTTATATTCTCATTTCTAATAACAGGATTACCATTCTACTAAACACTTTATTCTGCCTTTCTCTTCCCCCATCAGAAGCATAGTCCTTCAAGCTGCTATGCAGATGAGCCTCTTCTTCCCTGATCACCTTTGAGAGGCATATGACATTCCACCTCAGATTTGAACAGGAAAATACACCTAACAATTGCATATCAAATATGGATCATAAATCTTTTTTTTCATAAAACATAAGCATTTCCAATTAATCCTTGTATCATCTCACCATGTTATAAGATTAATAATTTTTAAAACACCAGGTCTAAAAATAGTCTAACACTGGATTTTATTTTATTTTTATTGTTTCATTTATTATCTTTTTGTATTTACTTATTTGGAGGCGGGGCATTCCATAGCATGTTTGTGGAAGATCAGAGAGCAACATGAAAGTGATTTCTCCTTCCATGATGTGGGTTCCAGGAACTGAGCTCAAGATTGTCAGGCTTGGCAACAAGCACCTTTACACAGTGACACCTTGACAACTTAAAGTGAAGAATTCTATAATAAATTCAGTAAAATGATGACAATCTTATCTGATACCAGCACTTAAAAAAAAATGTCTTACAGAAGTAGCATAATACCAAGTATAAAACCAGATTCTCACTGCTAACTGATAAATCCAAAGTTATTGTTAAGTACTGACAGTAACTTTAAGAACAGTATAATAATGATTTTAGGTGTAAGAATAATCTAACACGTATTTTGTGTGTGTGTGTGTGTGTGTGTGTGTGTGTGTGTGTGTGTGTGTGTGTGGTAAACGTAGGGGATAATTTTTTTTCTTTTACAAACAGGTCTTACACTGTAAACTCTAGCTAGTCTTGAGCTCATGGCAATCCTCTTGCTTCGGACTCAGACATGCTGAAATTACAAGTGTGAACTACTAGATCTAATTGAAGAGATATCTCTAATATTTAATATTGGTATTTGATGAGTGTTTCACAGAACTCAGAGATCTACTGTTTTATATTTTAACACTATTTATGCAATAAATGAAGTCCAAATACACACTTATAAAATGTTTTAATTTTGACCTCTGCTGTGACAATTACTATTACAATTTGTTCTGAATGACACATGTAATTAAGAAGCCTACTTCTCTCTCCCAAATGACCTTGTCTCCTGGTAAATTCTATGTGGTATAGAATACCACAGTAATAGCTAACTCCGTGGATTCTTCCTTGTTCCCCAGTGGAAACTACAAGTTTTGTAAAAACTGGTAAGGAGTAATTACATGTACTCTTGTATCATAGCCTACTGATAGGAAATTTTAATTAGCAGATTTCCTCTTATTTACACATGCACTCACCATGGCATCAGTGCCCTCTCTACCCAACCACAAAATAAGTAAACACTAAAACTTTTAAATACCTTTAAAAAAAAAATCTGAGGCTTAAAATGAAAAGACATGTAGGAGCGGAGTGGACCCAGACTGCTGTGCAGTTCCTGAATCCCTGGTGCCCAGGATCACACACTAGGCCACAAATAATAATCTGCAGCAACCAGTTTGTGCTCAGTGCACAAATGAGACGTGCCACCACTGGCACAGTTTGGGGGCTGGGAGCTTCTCCTGCCCTCATTGCAGCCACCATGGAGGATCTACAACAGTCCAAACCCAAGCCATAGACAGAGTACTGCCCTGCTGCAAAATAGAGTCTGCAGATATCTCCAGAATATCTGAAAAAAGGCAAGTCTCATGGGAAGATGCTTTTAAAAGAATCATGAAATTGAAAGAAAAGATGGTGGAGAATCTAACAAGGAACACGGTTGCTGCAGATTATCATTGAATAGGCCCACTACTATCTCTCGTCCTGCTGCAAGGAAAGTGCAGAGCACAGTGCTGCCCCAGGCTGAGAGCACAAGGTCAGGCCTGGTGAGCTGTGGGGACAGCCGACACTAAAGACAGAAGGGTACGCAGTGGCCTACAGCTTTCCTGGGCCCTGTCCCCAGACTCCCTGCATAGCATAGCACAGCACAGCACAGCACAGCACAGCATAGCAGTAAGACCACCCCGACTCTGGGGTACAACAGGATATCTGAGACGAGTTTCTATGACAGTCTGGTATTTATTATGTTTTAGAAACCAGAAATCTTAAACCAGACCAACGCACTAAGTATTTACATGTAAAACTGTTTAGAAGGCTTCTGTGACCTCTCTCCTCGACCTCACACCCCGCAAAAAAACATTCATTGAAAACAATCAACAAAGAGGACTCTTAAATTGTGATACAGATTCTGAAGTGTAGCTCTTCACAGGTAATGCTTCTGGGGGGATAGGGGGTATAAGGTAGAGGATAGGTGTAGAGGTAGAGAAGGACTATTTTCATTAAGGGCCTGACCACTGGGAGGTTGATCATGCTCCAGTGAGTATATGAGCAACATAAATTGAACTTGGTAGTCTGTCTTTCTCCCTCTCTCTCATTTTCTCTCTCCCCCCTCCCCTTCCTTCCTTCCTTCCCTCCCTCCCTCCCTCCTTCCTCTCCCTTTTTTCCTTCTTTCATCTTTGGGAATAAGGTCAAAAAGGTATGGGGAATGGACCTGGGAAAAACATAAAATATTATAAGAAACCTATGCAGCAATATCTTTTTTTTATTCAATATATTTTTTATTTACATTTCAAATGATTTCCCCTTTTCTGGACCCCCACTCCCTGAAAGTCACATAAGCCCCCTCCCTCCCCCTGTTCTCCCACCCACCCCTTCCCACTTCCCTGTTCTGGTTTTGCCTTATACTGCTACACTGAGTCTTTCCAAAACAAGGGGCCACTCCTCCGTTCTTCTTGTACTTCATTTGATGTGTGGATTAGGTTTTGGGTATTCCAGTTTTCCAGGCTAATATCCACTTATTAGTGAGTGCATACCATGATTGATCTTTTGAGAATGGGTTACCTCACTTAGTATGATGTTCTCCAGCTCCATCCATTTGCCTAAGAATTTTATCAATTGTTTCTAATGGCTGAATAGTACTCCATTGTGTATATATACCACATTTTTTTGCATCCATTCTTCTGTTGAGAGATACCTGGGTTCTTTCCAGCTTCTGGCTATTATAAATAGGGCTGCTATGAACATGCAAAAGATAAACACTCCTTACCCAACTAGTTAGTAAACCAACTTCACATCAGTTATGATACATCATTACTGAATAAGACTGTTGACAGCACAGCAGGTAAAGTAAGACAACCCTGGAGATAGAAAACCTAGAAATCAGGAATCATAGATGCCAGCATCTCCAACAGAACACAAAAGATAGATGAGAGAATCTCAGGTGCAGAAGATTCCATAGAATACATGGACACACAGTGAAAGAAAACGCAAAAAAGCAAAAAGCTCGTAACTCAAAACTTCCAGGAAATCCAGGACACAGTGAGAAGAACAAACCTGGTAAGGATAATATAGAAGAGAGTGAAGATTCCCAACTTAGAGGGCCAGTAAATATCTTTAACAAAATTATAGAAGAAACTTCCCTAACCTAAAGAGATGCCCATGAATGTACAAGAAGCCTACAGAACTCCAAATAGACTGGACCAGACCAGAAAGTCCTCCAGATACATAATAATAAAAACATCAAATGCACTAAACGAAGAAACTAGACTTCTCACCAGAGACTATGAAAGCTAGAAGATCCTGGGCAGATCCCATACAGACCATAAGAAAACACAAATGCCAGCCCAGGCTACTATACCCAGCAAAACTCCCAATTACCATAGACAGAGAAAACAAGATATTCCATGACAAAACCAAATTTACACAATATCTTTCCACAAATCCAGCCCTACAAAGGATAATAGAAAACACCAACACAAAGAGAGAAACTAACTACACCCTAGAAAAAGCAAGAAAGTAATCTTTCAACAAACCCACACAAACATAATTCCACCTCTAGCAACAAAAATAACAGGAAGTAACAATCACTCTTCCTTAATATCTCTTAATATGAAAATAAATATTACCAACATATTCTAATCAACTGAAATTCAAAAATAAAAGGAATTAGAAATTTGTTGGCTGTCACCCAGTGGTCTCTCTAATTTGGTAATTGGAGAAATATGTCCAATACTATACAATCCATATATACTTTCTGCCTGTTGGTACGTGACAGTGTCTTGCTATTTACCACATAATGGTCTGGAAATCCAGTGATGTTTTTACTCTATACTATGGTTTTCATATTAATATGAATTAATATGAATTAATGGTTTCATAACAGCTTACATATTTCAAAATTATTTATTTATACAACCAAAAGAAACATAGACAATTAATTTGGGAGGTGGCTTGTGAGAGAACAACAAAGAGTGAGACTGAATGTTTTACTTGATATTTATAATTATTGTATCAATTTTGAAGAAGATGACCTTATAAGTTACTCTTTTTCTGAGATGAATGCTTTTCAAAATCATCACAGCTAATGAACCAGAATCTTACCCTCACCCAGTGTCTGTGCCACCCTCCAAGCAGAACCACCGTTCGTTGAAACAGTTGATGAATGACTTTATGGATAGACAATCTTAATATACACACCATTTCTTAAATGAATGTAACCTGTTTCCCGTGGGCTGAGAATGATGACAGTTACTCAAGTCAAATAGCTTTGAACAGAGCAGGAAATCTGTATCCAAATAATTGTGCCTACTCTTAGCTACAATGGAGGTAAAATCCTTTGGTGTTGTGAGGGACAATGAATTACAGCCTTATTACAATGAACTCAAATGTCTAAAAATTGTTCTTATTTTAGGTTTGTACCACAGTAAGAGCCAAGATTTTAAGTTCTACTAAAAACAAAACAAACTAACAAACACACAAAAAGACTTTATCTTTTTATGTTCATTTAATAACATGTTCATCATTTTTATGATTGGTATAAAATATATATTGTGTTTAATATATTAAAAAACAAAAATTAAAATAAAAAATAAATTCCTCATCTTTACTTAATAAAAACATTCAACCAGAAATAAAAAAACTACATTAGCATTCTAAAAGTAATCTCTGAAGAAAGCAGAGGAAGATGGCCACTGAGTTAAAAAAAAAAAAAAAGATCTTCCAAATCACCTTACAGACACAAAACTGCCCTCAGAAGAACTAAGGAAACAAGGTGCCTACAGTCCCTAGTTTGATTATAACTCAAAGACAAAAAACAAAAGAAGACAAAGAAGACAAAGATGAAGACGACAAGGAAAAAGAGGAGGCTGAATGAACAAGACAGAAGAAAAGTACTTATTAGCTTCATCTTTCAACTGGAATCTGAAAACTATGAAGTTTAGAAATGTTTCTTGCTTCAGGGAAGGCAAAGGAATTAAGTCTAGGCCTTAATCTTGAAATTCAGAAAGAGGCTCACTACAAGAACCCCAAGACTAATGCCACTAGTAAATCATTAACTTCAGATTGAACCACTGGAACTACAATTGAAAATCTTCATTGCCCCTGCAACCTCTAGCTGCACAACAGGAAGCAGAATTCCATCAAGAGTCCCAAAGCTACCTTAAGATATCTTGGAGTCAGTTCCACATCCACAATGGTAAAAATTAAAAGCTCCATGACAGTCACTCCTGATTTGGAACTATTATACATGTCCCAAAATGAGGCAAAGACCTGACTGAGTCTAAGGCAAACCAAAATTTTGCCTCACATCATTGACATCCTGAAGCTGGCCTCAAGTACACATCACAGCTTCCCAAGACTATGCAATTCCCTGGAGCAATCTGGCTTAAGTACCTCAGCAAAGGAATGTTGCTGTGAATACAACCCCAAACTCAGGTAGCATGATATAGTGCAATACCTCACTTGCTGTACATAACAAAGCAGTCAGCCCTAGACTTTGTTAGCTGGTGGAGGCTCTGGGATAGCCCAGTGCTAAAATTATTCGAAGTCCTTCTCTACCAGACTTCTAATCACGCCCTTATCACCTACTGCTGGCTGCAGCACTATTGTGCTACCAGTCCACCTGAGCAAGAGACAGACCACAACAATTTGGAGAGTGAGCCTCCTCTAGTATTGTACCTACCTTAACTGGCTGGGTGTGGCCTTAGGAAATGGCACCATGACAACACTAGTGGTCACAGGCATGGCACAGATGCATTGAGAGTGGCTTTTCTCCAGCTAACTAATTCAGACACTTATACACAACCATTGGAGTGAAGTCAGGGACCCCTATGGTTGAATTAGGGAAAGACTGGAAGAAGGTGAGGACCACATAGGAAGACCAGCAGTCTCAACCAGTACCCCCACCCCCACCCCAAGGATCTCTCAGACACTGAGCCACCAACCAGGCAGCACACCAGCTGGTCCAAGACCCCTGACACATTACAACCTGGTCTGGCCTCAATGGGAGAAGATTCACCTCACCCTTGAAAGACTTGAGGCTCTAGGAGTAGAGGGGCCAGGCCTGGGGGTAAAGGGGGACGGGACATCCTCTTGAAGACAGTGGGGAGGAGGAATGAGGAATGGAATGAGGAATTTATAGGCAGATGGACCAGGAAGGGGGCAACAACTGGACTATAAAAAAATAAAAGCAATTCAAACAAATGAACAACAACAAAAAAAAGAGTGGCTTTTCCCATCACCATTATTCTTTCCAGAGCTGGGCAAAACCCTAATGTACCTGAGTGATAGGCTGGTAGGTGTAGATAAGGAGTCTATCCCACCCTGGCTCCTTTAAAAGGCCGGGAAAAGCCCATCACTATTAATGACTCTCCTGGTTCTTCCTGACAATACACAGAAGACTGAATATGGAATAAATCAGAGTCTGAATTGTCTTCTACTATCAACAACAACACACTAAGAGCAGACTTTTTAGTGTGTCTTGATCACTTTTCTATGCTGTGAAGAGACACCATGACAAGGCAAACTATAAAATTAAACATTTAATTGGGGGCTTGCTCAGAGGCTGAGTCCATGACCATCATGACAGAGATCATGAAGGCAGGCAGATAGGCATGGTGCTGAAGCAGTTGCTGAGAGCTTACATATGATCCACAAGTTGGGGAAAGAAAGGGAGAAAGAGTGGGGAGGTAGAGGAGGGGAGGTGGGGAGTAGGAAGGAGAGGGAGAAAGAGAAGAAGGAGAGGGAAGGAGAAACTGACTGACTGATTGGGCCCAGTATGGGCTTATGAAATCACAAAGCCCACCCCAGAGTGACATATCTCCTCCAACAAGATTACACTTCTTAATACTTTCCAAAACAGTTTCACCAATTAAAGATCAAACACTCATTATATATGAGCCGAGGGGGCCATTCTCATTCAAACCACCACATAGTATGATAGCTAATCTTGGTTATAAGCTTGGCTGGAAAGAAAGGCTCTCACTGAGAAATTGTTTCCAGGCTCTCACTGAGAAATTGTTTCCATTAGATTAGCAAAAGAAGTCCCATAGGCTACTGTCATTGCTCTTAATAGCCCTCCAGAACTTGACAATAAGACCGTATTGAAGAGACCACATATCTGAGTAACAAGAGCATGGCAAAAAAAAAAAAAAAAAAAAAAAAAGATCAAGCTTATATAGACCTGCAAGGGTCATCCTGACCAGACAGCTTTTGTAAAAAAGTATTGTGTAAGCTACTGGAAAAGTAATGTAATCATTAATTGTGTCTAGCTATAAACCCAGCAAGCTACACATATGAACTCACTGTGGTTATGACAGCATGCACAAACCCTGTGCTAGCCAAATGACTGTGGACCAAATTCCAGCGGAGAGAAGGGAGTTGGGCACTTCAAGATTATGCTTTAGAGAATGGGCAGAAAGGATAGCTTAAGCCAACACTTGGCTTCCCTACTCTCTTAATTTTGTATCCTTTAAAAGAAATCTTCAAGACAGTCTTGCCTTAATATTTTTGGAAGTATAATAGCAGACTATTTGAGAGTAGTTGACTTAGCAGGAGCTATACTCTGGTGAGCGCTAGGAAATTCTTAGTTAGAAATCAGTCTAAGTAAAGTAGCAAGCCCCCATCTGAAAAACAAAACTAGAAAGGGAGAGTATTGGGGAGGAGAGGGAGAGGGGAAGAGTAGGGGGAGGGAGAAGGAAAGAGGAGAGAAAAGAAGGGGGAGGGAGAGGAGGGAGAGGAGAGGGAGAAAGAGAAAGAACACAATAAAAAAACACACTACCCAGAAACACAGCATAATACCCATAGGGAGGCTACCATTTCCCTATGAGAGCCCCTATGAAAACTAAGTGTTACTAAGGATATGGAGAAAGGCTGAATCATATACAGCCAACAAGAAACATAGTATGGCAACTCTTCAAAACCTGAAAATTACCATATAATCAAACAATTTAGAAGTAGAATTTATTCATAAAAGAACTGAGACCAAAGTTCCAAAGAGATACCTGAACATTCATGTTCATGGCAGCATTATAAATGAAAACCGATGGCTACTTCCAGCCTACTTCCTAAATATCCACTAATTCCTTTTTTGTTTCCAGCAAGTAAAGCTATTTGTTCAAACCATTTTTCCCTGCTAGGCAATAAAGATTACCTGAATGTTAGCTGGGAACGTTTCAGCAGCTTGTCTAGAACGCAGGAGATGAGGAACAATCTTTAACTTCACTCTGGTACTGACTGGGTCTCTTTTCAGCTCTGGCTTTAGAACCGCTCCCTGAGAAAAACATGTTTAGTTATAACAACATTTTAAAATTATTTGTGGCTTTTACTCTTTAAGAATACTGAAGATTCCTAGGTCCTGGCAAGAAGGCCTAGTAGTTTAAAAGCACTTGTTACTCTTGCAGAGGAACTGGGCTTGATTCCCAGAGCCCAAATGGTGGCTTACAAACAGCTATAACTTCAGTTTCAGGGAATTCAGTGCCTTCTGTGGGAAGCAGACACCCACGTGGTAAGTACACAATACATACAGGTAAAATAATCATCACATAAAATAAAATAAATATTTTTTTTAAAAAAACTGCTTTAATTACTGAAGATTCCAAAACTCTTAGTTTTATCAGTATCACCTACTAGCAATTGTTACATTAAATACTAAAACTGAGAAATCTGTACAGCTGGCTGGTTTTGTGTGTCAACTTGATACAGGCTGGAGTTGTCACAGAGAAAGGAGCTTCAGGTGAGGAAGTGCCTCCATGGGTTCTAGCTGTGGGGCATTTTCTCAATTAGTGATCAAGCAGGGAGGGCCCCTTGTGGGTGGTGCCATCCCTGGGCTGGTAGTCCTAGGTTCTATAAGAGAGCAGGCTGAGCAAGCTAGGGGAAGCAAGCCAGTAAGTAACATCTCTCCATGACCTCTGGATCAGCTCCTACATCCTGACCTGCTTGAGTTTCCAGTCCTGACTTCCTTTGGTGATGAAAGCAATGTGAATGAGTAAACTGAATAAAACCCATTCCTCCCCAACATGCTTCTTGGTCATGATGTTTGTGCAGGAATAGAAGCCCTGAGACAATCTGAAACATTAATAAATATATTTTAATAAGTAATATTTTTCTTCTAAAAGACAAACTTTTAAAAAATGCACTGAAGAACAGAATCATTTTATATTTTTTTGGAAGCATCTAGAAAAGAAGTAGGTCTTTCCATACTCTGTATTCAAATTGCCGTGGTAGCTGTTTTTGCTTGACGGGATAAATCCCAGCATGCACAAACACATGGTGAGAAAATAGGGATGATTCCTTTTAAAAAGTAATTGTAGATCTTTGATTCTAAACCAAAGCTTAAGAAATAATGGTTTCTAAAAGTCTGATTATAATTTGGAGTTTAAGCCAAATTGGTAAGCTCCTATAGATGCCGTTAAATAAAATCCCACTATCTGTCATACAGTTTGGATGGGGTCCTTAGGTTGTATGCTTCTGTAATATCACTCACTGATTATCTGGAAAGGACTGTTTTACTGAGTTAAACATATCAATATAAAATGCCCCCCAATACATATGTTTTAAAATATTTCTTGCATCAGGAATCTCTTCAAGAAATATGTTGCTAAGTTACTAAGTCAGTGAGTTCAAATTTTCTACAATTCTAATATTTCCTTGTAAGCTCAACTTTTAACATTCCAAAAAGGAGGGAGGAAAAAGCCACTTCAGTTTTCATTGATATGTCATTTTTCTTTTGAGAGAAAAGTCTGTCAAAATACCAGTCACAAAATACCCATCTATTACCCATTCTTCAAGTAAATAATTTCTAATGCTTCATGAAGGTTCTTAAGGTAAAACACAATTACTCTCCCTGCACTCTGCCCTCACCCTTTCTGACTCTCACTCTCCCTCCTCCAGTTGTGTCCTACTCTCCCGTCTTCCCCCTCTCCCTCTCTTCTTCCTCTATAAGTATATGGCGTGACTTTGCTTTAACATGTGGTAGGAGCCCACACAATACATACCCACCATTACTCCTATGACATCAATGCAAAGATCAACTTAAAAAACTGACAATCTCTTGCCTTTACAGAGCCTCTAAAAAGTTCTTTGTGACTCAAAGAGATCAACAGACTGTACACTATCCAATTCTTGTATTTTCTACACAAAGAATATGAGGCAGAGAGGAGTTGAATGATTAGCCAAATCTCTCTTCCTAATACATTTGTTTGTGTACAGACACTCAATTTAATCTAACTAGAACTATTAACTCCCACTTAGGATCTTAAAGGAAAGCAACAAAGTTCACAAATCCGCACTGGATGTCTGGACTGGCACAGTGAAAAGACCTTCCTAAGCAATGATCTTACTTTGAGGCTGCAGAAACAACCTTTTGTTCTAGAGTCTACACCAGATAGTAAACTATAGCTCATAGACCACACGTGGTCCATCATTTATTTCAACAAGGACTGAGACTTTAAAAACTGCTTTTATATTAAATGGAAATAATAAAAGAAATATTTTGTAGTCCATGAAAATTATATGATTCAAGTTATCAGTATTCACATTTTTACTGAAGTATAACCATGTCCATCCAATTATAAACTGCCTATTGCTTCTTTCATGTTATAGAAACCAAGTAGTTATAGCCACAGAGACTTTAATGTCAAATGCCCAAAATAATTGCAGAAAGTTTGTAGATCCCTTACCTATAAGATGTATTATCATTATTTATGTATCTACATTGAAATCACCAGATCTACTAACCTCACCTTTTTTTTTATCTCACCTTTTTTTTATAATTCAAATTTTTCTTTATTTACATTTCAAATGATTTCCCCTTTCCTGGATCCCCCCTCCCCACAAGTCCCATAAGCCCTCTTTATTCCCCCTGTTCCCCAATCAACCCCTTCCTGCTTCCCTGTCCTGGTATTCCCCCACACTGCTGCATTGAGCCTTTCCAGGACCAGGGGCCTCTCCTTCCTTCTTGGGCAGCATTTGATATGTGAATTAGCCTCACCTTTCGGGATTTAATTCATACAGGCAAACATTAAAACTACTAATTCAAAAAATATGGATTCAGCTTACAAATTAGGGGAAATATAAATACAGTTCCTGTCAACACAATGCTTTTTATGCTATGAGACTAAAAGCAACTTACCTCTTTTGTTTTCAGTGGTATATCCCCAAGGTATACCTTGTACATCTTATTAATGATGGCAGGATTATTCCAGTCAATTAAGCTATGGAAGATTTCAATAGAGATAGTTAAAAAATTTTGTTCCCATTTCAATGATTAAGAAAATAACCCTAATATTTGTCATCAAAGAAAAGTGTCAAAAACACACAAATTGAATTGACAACTGATACTATGAAAGAGAAGAAATGAAGGTGACTACTGTCAAACTTAGCTTAAAAAACTATAGATTACTCATCTGGCTCTTCCTTCTTGCTACAGATTACTGCAGCAATGGCCCAACTTGGCACCACAGGTTGGGGGTAGGAGGAACTGGACAAAGTTCCTACAGGAAACACCATGTGGGTCAGGGCCAACACCATGGAGTAACTCAGCAGAGCAGACATACACTGCTCTTGTTCCAAAAGCCCTTAGGTCAGTGGTTGCTTCTTTTTAACTAATCAGAATTTTAAAATGATAAACAACATTTGTTTGTTGGTTTTATGCTTCAAATACTCACACCCTTGGAAACTTGGAAGCTATTGCATTTCTCCCCAATTTTGTTATTTGATTCCTAACATCATGCAATCCCTAACCCAATAGCTTCAGTATCCATATCTGAGAAGTCACAACACCACTTGTCACAGAGATGCACCCCTATCTGGACTCTATAAAGAAAAGGTGAGTTGGGATATAGAGACTGAATAAAAAGTAAATATCCCACCACTATCACCACCACAGTGGGCCTCATTCATTTTACAAGCCTAATAGGAAGATCTTTCATTTCACCTGACTGCTGAAGTTGGCCCATGCTGTCTTCTCTGACTTTTAACATCTGTTCCGCTTTCCACTTACGCTGTCTCTGTGTGAAATGGTGTTATGCTGCTTCTCTGATCCATCTCTTTCATCATCCACTGAGAAAAATTTCACTGTTCCTCTTATTTTGCTTTACCATTCTTTTTTAAGGTTTACTTTTGTTTTTTTTTTTTTTTTTTGTTGGTGTTGTTGGTAATTTTTTTTATTTATTTGTTTTTTTAGATTGGGTCTCTCTGTGTGGCTCTGGCTATCCTGGACTTGCTTTCTAGAGCAGGCTGGCCTTAAACTTCCAAAGATCCTCCTGTCTCTGCCTCTCCAGTGCCGGGATTAAAGGACTGTGTTTCTACCCACCACCTGGCACTAAGTCTACAGTATGACAACCATGACTGTGGTGATATCTTTTTCCAGATTCTAACAGCTTGACAGTACAGCTAGGAGATAGAAAAAGGACAACAGAAACAATACCTGTAGAGAGACTTTGAGCTTTTTTCTTTTCCCTTCCACAAAATGGTTACCTATGTGTTCTCACAGAATTTTATAATCTTAACATAAGTTTGTGGTATATACATTTTTTATCCTAAAAGCAAAATTATATAATATACTTAAGAATTACATTTGGGCTTCCAACAACAAAATCTGCAATGTGGTATAAAGAATAAGGCCAGTTCAAACTTTACAATTTTGAAGGTAAAACTTTTTTAACACTCCAAAATTCATTCCCTTAAATGATACCAGAATTGGGCGGCGGCGGTGGCGGCGGCAGTAGCAGTAGCTGGTCCAGCTGAAGGGCCATCAGCGGTGGAACCAAGGCGACACAGGGTCCAGTTAGGCCCTGCGCCCACGACCACTGACCTTCGCTGACCAGCCGGGCGGCAAGCAACTGCGGTTCTGCGGAGCCTTTCGCTGCACGGAAGCCACTTCAGAACTCAGCTTCCCGCCAGTCAGGAGAGACTCACCTCCATCTTGATTCCGGGCTCCAGAGATCGGTCAGACTGAGGTACATAAACATAATCCTAGGCCCAACACCGCAGGGGTCTGAGCCTGACGGGCGTTGGCCTGCACCCAGGCCCTGGGCTGTTCGAGTGGCCATCAGGGCGCCAACCCAGCCAGGAGTTTTTTTTTGCCCTGGCCGGGGCACGCGCCGCCATTTTGCCTACAGGACCCAGAGTGCTCGGGAGGGCAAAGACTGCTAACAAGCGTAGCCTGAGGCTAACAAAACGGGGGTCTAGGCCCCAAAAGGCACAGGACTGACCCCAAGAACTGGGCGGCTTGGTGGGCCATCTGTGTGTCAACCCGCCCAGGAGGTTATTAGCACAACAGACTCTCCCGGTGCTTTCGGGGAGCGCGGACACGCACACCCGCCATCCGGGTCACCTGGCAGACCCAAATAACAGTCATAGCCCTAGGGGAACTTTGCTCGGACCTTGGCCTCCCAGGCTTTTGACTGGACTCGGGGCCCGGGCGACAAGGCTAACCTAGTGTGCGCCAGCCCGGTTGGGGAAATCGGCTGCCCAGCGGAGTGAGCGGAACACAGGGGAGGTCACAGCAACATACACCTTCGGAGCTCCCTGGGGGTGCACACGGGTTCCATCTGGCCCACAGACACAATCTGGGGCAAGGCCTCAGGCAGAAGCCCTCAGGTCAACTCTCTCCGCTTCAGATCAGACTGGGTGGCCACACCACATCTCCAGGTCCCTCAAGAGGCTAGTGGGGGCTTCCGGGCGGCCAGCTGGGAGAAGTCGGTGTGCTCCAATAAATCCTGCGGGCCCCAGCGGGAGCCTTCAGGTGCCTGCTTCGGGATCTGAACAGCCTGGACAACAGCACCCTGTCTACAGGCAGTGCAGAGTGTAAGCTGTGCACCAGAGGCCAACGGGGAAGGGGCAGCTTGCACTGGTGAGTCCAGCACTGACAAGACCAAGTAACACCAGTGAGAGCTAGATGGCAAAAGGCAAACGCAGGAACGTCACTAACAGAAATCAAGGCAATATGGCAACATCTGAACACAATTCTCCTCTACCAGCAAGTCCTGGATACCCCATCACACCAGTAAAACAAGATTTGGATTTAAAATCACTGGTCATGATGCTGGTACAGGAACACATGAAGGACATTCAGGAGAAAATGGATCAAAAGTTAGAAGCCCTTGCAAGGGAAACACAAAAATCATTGAAAGAAAGCCAGGAGAATACAAAAGCCAACAAGGAGGAAATGCAAAAAACACTTAAAGAAATACAGGAGAACTTTGGTCAACAGGCTGAGGTCATGAAAGACGAAACACAAAAATCTCTTAAAGAAATACAGGAGAACTTTGGTCAACAGGCTGAGGTCATGAAAGAAAAAACACAAAAATCTCTTAAAGAATTACAGGAAAGCACAAACAAGCAAGTGAAGGAGCTAAGCAAAACCATCCAGGATCTAAAATCAGAAGTAGAAACAACTAAGAAAACTCAAAAGGAGACAACTTTGGAGATAGAAAGCCTTGGGAAGAAATCAGGGGACAGAGATGCAAATATCAACAACAGAATAAAAGAAATAGAAGAAAGAATCTCAGATGCTGAAGATTCCATAGAAACCATGGACTCAACAGTTAAAGAAAATGCAAAATGCAAAAAGCTTGTAACCCAAAATATCCAGGAAATCCAGGACACAATGAGAAGACCAAACCTAAGGATTATAGGCATAGATGAGAGTGAAGATTTACAACTTAAAGGGCCAGCAAATATCTTCAATAAAATTATGGAAGAAAACTTCCCTAACCTAAAGAGAGAGATGCCCATGAATATACAAGAAGCCTACAGAACTCCAAACAGACTGGACCAGAACAGAAATACTTCCCGTCACATAATAATCAAAACACCAAATGTTCTAAACAAAGAAAGAATATTAAAGGCAGTAAGAGAAAAAGGCCAAGTAACATATAAAGGAAGACCTATCAGAATCACAGCAGACTTTTCACCTGAGACTATGAAGGCTAGAAGATCCTGGGCAGATCTCATGCAGACTCTAAGAGAACACAAATGCCAACCAAAACTACTATATCCAGCAAAACTCTCAATCACCATAGATGGAGAAACTAAGATATTTCACGACAAAACCAAGTTCACCCAATATCTATCCACAAACCCAGCCCTAAAAAGGATAATAGGAGGACAACACCAATACAAGGAGGGAAACTTCACCCTGAAAAAAGCAAGATAGTAACCTTTCATCAAAGCCAAAAGAAGTTAAGCAATCAAATTTAAAAAATAACGTCAAAAATGATAGGAAGTAACAATCACTATTCCTTAATATCTCTTAACATCAATGGACTCAATGCCCCAATAAAAAGACACAGACTAACTGACTGGATACGTAAACAGGACCCTACATTTTGCTGCTTACAGGAAACACACCTCAGGGTCAAAGACAAACACTACCTTAAAGTAAAAGGCTGGAAGACAATTTTACAAGCAAATGGTCTCAGGAAACAAGCTGGAGTAGCCATTTTAATATCAGATAAAATTGACTTTCAACCCAAAGTCATCAAAAGAGACTCTGAGGGACACTTCTTGCTGGTCAAAGGAAAAATACAACAAGAAGAACTCTCAATCCTGAACATCTATGCTCCAAATGCAAGGGCACCCTCTTTCATAAAAGAAACTTTATTAAAACTCAAAGCACACATTGCACCTAACACAATAATTGTGGGTGACTTCAACACTGCACTTTCCTCAATGGACCGATCAGGAAAACAGAAACTAAACAAGGACACAATGAAACTAATTGAAGCTTTGGACCAATTAGATTTAACTGATATATATAGAACATTCTATCCTAAAACAAAAGAATATACCTTTTTTTCAGCACCTCATGGTACCTTCTCCAAAATCGACCATATAATTGGTCACAAGACAGACCTCAACAAATATAAGAAGATAGAACTAATCCCATGCCTCCTATCTGATCACTATGGAATAAAAGTGGTCTTCAATAGCAACAGAAACAACAGAAAACCCACATACACGTGGAAATTGAACAATACTCTACTCAATGATACCTTGGTCAAGGAAGAAATAAAGAAAGAAATTAAAGACTTTTTAGAACACAATGAAAATGAAAACACAACATACCCAAATCTATGGGACACAATGAAAGCAGTGCTAAGAGGAAAACTCATAGCCCTGAGTGCCTCCAAAAAGAAAATGGAGAGAGCATACATTACCAACTTAATGACACACCTGAAAGCCCTAGAACAAAAAGAAGCTATTTCACCCAGGAGGAGTAGAAGGCAGGAAATCATCAAACTCAGGGCCGAAATCAATCAAGTAGAAAGAAAGAGAACCATACAAAAAATCAACAAAACCAGGAGCTGGTTCTTTGAGAAAATCAACAAGATAGATAAACCCTTAGCCAGACTGACCAAAGGGCACAGAGAAAGTATCCAAATTAACAAACTTAGAAATGAAAAGGGAGACATAACAACGGAAACTGAGGAAATCCAAAAAATCATCAGATCCTACTACAAGAGCCTGTACTCAACACAACTGGAGAATCTGGAGGAAATGGACAATTTCCTTGACAGATACCAAATACCAAAATTAAATCAGGACCAACTAGACCATCTGAACAGTCCCATAAAGCCTAAAGAAATAGAAGGAGTCATAGAAAGTCTTCCAACCAAAAAAAGCACAGGACCAGATGGTTTCAGTGCAGAATTCTACCAGACCTTCAAAGAAGAGTTAACACCAATACTCTTCAAACTATTCCACAAAATAGAAACAGAAGGAACACTACCCAATTCCTTCTACGAAGCCACAATTACGCTGATACCAAAGCCACACAAAGATCCAACAAAGAAAGAGAACTTCAGACCAATTTCCCTTATGAACATCGATGCAAAAATACTCAATAAAATTCTTGCCAACCGAATCCAAGAACACATCAAAACGATCATCCACCATGATCAAGTAGACTTTATCCCGGGAATGCAGGGTTGGTTCAATATACGGAAATCCATCAATACAATCCACTACATAAACAAACTCAAAGAACAAAACCACATGGTCATTTCATTGGATGCTGAAAAAGCATTTGACAAAATTCAGCATCCTTTCATGCTTAAAGTCTTGGAGAGAACAGGAATTCAAGGCCCATACCTAAACATGGTAAAAGCAATATACAGCAAACCGGTAGCCAGCATCAAACTAAATGGAGAGAAACTTGAAGCAATCCCACTGAAATCAGGGACCAGACAAGGCTGCCCCCTTTCTCCTTATCTTTTCAATATTGTACTTGAGGTACTAGCTCGGGCAATTCGACAACATAAGGAGGTCAAAGGGATACAAATTGGAAAGGAGGAAGTCAAACTATCATTATTTGCAGACGACATGATAGTCTACCTAAGTGACCCAAAAAACTCCACTAGAGAACTCCTACAGCTGATAAACAACTTCAGGTTATAAAAGTGGCAGGTTATAAAATCAACTCAAGCAAATCAGTGGCCTTCCTATACTCAAAGGATAAGCAGGCTGAGAAAGAAATTAGGGAAATGACCCCCTTCACAATAGCCACAAACAGTATAAAGTATCTTGGGGTGACTCTTACCAAACATGCGAAAGATCTGTATGACAAGAACTTCAAGACTCTGAAGAAGGAAATGGAAGAAGACCTCAAAAAATGGGAAAACCTCCCATGCTCATGGATCGGTAGAATCAATATAGTTAAAATGGCCATTTTGCCTAAAGCACTATACAGATTCAATGCAATACCCATCAAAATCCCAACTCAATTCTTCACAGAGTTAGAAAGAGCAATTATCAAATTCATCTGGAACAACAAAAAACCCAGGATAGCTAAAACTATTCTCAGCAACAAAAGAAAATCTGGGGGAATCAGTATCCCTGACCTCAAGCAATACTACAGAGCAATAGTGTTAAAAACTGCATGGTATTGGTACAGTGACAGGCAGGAGGATCAATGGAACAGGATTGAAGATCCAGAAATGAACCCACACACCTATGGCCACTTGATCCTCGACAAAGAGGCTGAAAACATCCAATGGAAAAAAGATAGCCTTTTCAACAAATGGTGCTGGTTCAACTGGAGGTCAGCATGCAGAAGAATGCGAATTGATCCATCCTTGTCTCCTTGTACTAAGCTCAAATCCAAATGGATCAAGGACCTCCACATAAAGCCAGACACTCTGAAGCTAATAGAAAAGAAACTGGGGAAGACCCTTGAGGACATCGGTACAGGGAGAAAGTTTCTGAACAGAACACCAATAGTGTATGCTCTAAGAGAAAGAATTGACAAATGGGACCTCATAAGGTTACAGAGTTTCTGTAAGGCAAAGGACACCATCAAGAGGACAGATCGGCAACCAACAAATTGGGAAAAGATCTTCACCAATCCTACATCAGATAGAGGGCTAATATCCAATATATATAAAGAACTCAAGAAGTTAGACTCCAGAAAACCGAACAACCCTATTAAAAAATGGGGTACAGAGTTAAACAAAGAATTCTCACCTGAAGAACTTCGGATGGCGGAGAAGCATCTTAAAAAATGCTCAACTTCATTAGTCATTAGGGAAATGCAAATCAAAACAACCCTAAGATTTCATCTTACACCAGTCAGAATGGCTAAGATTAAAAATTCAGGAGACAGCAGGTGTTGGAGAGGGTGCGGAGAAAGAGGAACACTCCTCCACTGCTGGTGGGGTTGCAAATTGGTACAACCACTCTGGAAAGCAGTCTGGCGGTTCCTCCGAAAACTGGGCACCTCACTTCCAGAAGATCCTGCTATACCACTCCTGGGCATATACCCAGAGGATTCCCCACCATGTAATAAGGATACATGCTCTACTATGTTCATAGCAGCCCTATTTATAATTGCCAGATGCTGGAAAGAACCCAGGTATCCCTCAACAGAAGAGTGGATACAGAAAATGTGGTATATCTACACAATGGAGTACTATTCAGCCATTAGAAACAATGAATTCATGAAATTCTTAGGCAAATGGATGGAGCTAAAGAACATCATACTAAGTGAGGTAACCCAGACTCAAAAGGTGAATCATGGTATGCACTCACTAATAAGTGGTTATTAACCTAGAAAACTGGAATACCCAAAACATAATCCACACATCAAATGAGATACAAGAAGAAAGCAGGAGTGGTCCCTGGTTCTGGAAAGACTCAGTGAAACAGTATTTGGCAAAACCAGAACGGGGAACTGGGAAGGGGTGGGAGGGAGGATAGGGGAAGAGAAGGGGGCTTACGGGACTTTCGGGGAGTGGGGGGGGGGGCTAGAAAAGGGGAAATCATTTGAAATGTAAATAAATTATATCGAATAAAAAAAAATAACAGGAATAAAAAATGATACCAGAATTACTCTAAGTTATAAGCAATAAGAAAAAATTGAGACTTGAAAGAAATTTTGAGTAGTAAAGTTTCTAAACATGGAACAACCAAAACTTTACTCAAAATCCAGTGTCCTGAATCCAGTGTCTGTGGCCATGCTGCCGAGTGCTGCACCACGCGTCTTCCCTGCAGCCCTGGTTCTGAGTACTTACATGGAGACTGCAGGGAATTTTGTATCAGTCCACACTATACAAATCTGACTGCAACCTATTAAAGACTAGCATGGGTTATAAACATCACTGTTCCTCATGTACACTCCATCTCTTATAGAAACTGGGTTAAACACAGAAAATAAAACTTCTATATTTTCCTACCATCATTCCTCAGTATGCAAATCTCAAATGAGTCTATCTTTGAATTGTATCATGTTAGAATATTTGATGAAAATTTCCTGAGTTGCTGACTTAAATTTAACAAAAAAATCATTCCAAGAGTTTTGGCATAGGATTAGGAATTTCCAATAATTTCTAGATGCCTTAAACTTCCTTCTGCCATTTTGTGCTGAGTAGATAAAGCAAGAGTTCTTAGCAGTAACCATTATAAAACCAAAATAGCAGCCAACCCTAAAGTACATTAAAGATGTTCTGTCTTAAAAGTATCAAATATTCAGCCAAAATTTAATTCTATGTGTAAATTCAAACAAGCCTATCCATCTTAATAAAAATTTGATTTCCTCATAAATAAATGAAAAAACGGTATATATAACAAAACTTGTTTTAAAATAAGTTTGATTTATTACCAGCAAATGTTGTTCTCCAAATCTATTTCATATATATTCACAGTCACATAAAAAAAATTCTCAAAAAGGATCACAAACAACAGGATCACTTAAAAAAATCTGCAGGACGGTGGTGGCACACACCTGTAATCCCAGCACTATGGGAGGCAGAGGCAAGCAGATTTCTGAGTTCGAAGCCAGCCTGGTCTACAGAGTGAGTTGCAGGACAGCCAGGGCTATATAGAGAAACCCTGTCTCAAAAAACCCAAATCCAAAAAAACAAAAAAGTCTAAGAAGCCCTGCTATATATGCCAGCTCATATGCTCTCTAATGGAAGCTGCTCCCAGTCGCTACCATTTTCCACCCAAACACCAACAGAACAGACTAAGGTTCATTCATTTAATTTCCTTATTTTATTATACTTCCTTGCACTTTCTTCTTAGAGGAAGCAAGTAAAATACATACAACAGTTATCAAGTTTTATGGCATTTTCACTATTTCTATGTCTTATAAGAGGTGATTTTAACAAACTATATGCAATCCACCTTCTGGACCTGGAACCACACACCCGTAATCCTCAGTAGGCAGAGACACAAGGGCAAAAAGCCCAAGGACAGTCTATGCTACATAACAAGACCATCTCAAGATACACCAGTTACTAAAACCTCGGGATTTAAATTTTAAATATATATAGAATATCTCACTATGCAGCAAAAGCTAACTTTGAACTAATATCTTCCTGCTCCTATCTCTCAAGTGCTGAATTATGTGACATGAGGTATTTAAGTGTTATTTTTTAGTAACTATAGGGCATGATATAGTGACTTAAGTTATAACATTTCTAAATATATTTTTCTTCTTTTAAAAATGTTAGAACGGAATACCCAAAACATAATCCACACATCAAATGAGGTACAAGAAGAAAGGAGGAGTGGCCCCTGGTTCTGGAAAGACTCGGTGAAACAGTATTCAGCAAAACCAGAACGGGGAAGTGGGAAGGGGTGGGTGGGAGGACAGGGGAAGAGAAGGGGGCTTGCGGGACTTTCGGGGAGTGGGGGGGCTAGAAAAGGGGAAATCATTTGAAATGTAAATAAATTATATCGAATAAAAAAAATAAAATAAAATAAAAAATAAAAATAAATAAAAATAAAAATGTTAGAACATGAATTCCAAGATTTACTGTGTATGTATGTGTCTATATGTATGTATATATACACAAATATATATATAATGTTTTTAATGACTCACTGCTCAAATAGGACACTAGATACTGTACTTCTGCAGAAATTTCAATCGATTTACCAATAGCTATATATCTGTATTTAACCATAGGTACAAACTACTCATCTCCCATTGATTTTTTATTTCATACACAGAGTATTTCTCTATTTATGATTTGCATCTCTTTTCAATGTAGACTTAAATTTTACTCAGCAATTCTTTCCATAAACCTGATTTTTACTATAACAACCATAATACATATGCATTCATTATTTAAAATGATCTTAACTGGTTTGAGACAGAAGAAATATCAAAAGTTAATTATTTCTTGGGTCTATCATTTTCAACATTAACTTTCAGTTTATTTGCCTAGCGGAAAATTTTATTTCTGCTTTGAAATACATTTTCAACTTTTATTGAGGGGCGGGGGACATGAAATTTTGCTCTGTGGTAAACTTTATTAACTCACAACTCAGAATGTGTACCAGTTTCCTAAGCTGAATACGCCATTTCATAAACCCACAAAGGTTTAAGAATTCTGTCTGGCCTTTTGATTTTGAAAGCTAACAAGAAAATAATTACCTCTGCTTGCTTTTCAACTCCAGGTCTGCTGCCGTCGCCACACTATGGCGTGTGTCACTAGAAGCAATCACCAGGTGGAGAACAGCTTCAAGTTCAGGCACCTGTTCAGCTTCAATAAATTTCACTATACCCAATTTGCACTGTAGATAAGTGAAGGGAAGGAGAAAGAAGGGTCAGGGAGACATAGAGCACTCACTAAAACTACTGTTTAACATAGCATGGTTGTAAGCCATGGATTAACTCAACAGCAGAGCTCCTACTTAGGTTTATAATGTGCCAGACACTACACTGAATATCATAACTATTCACAATTTCATTTAACCCTCACAATCTATGAGGTAGATATTTTTACAGACATTACAGACATTATTTTAGATGAATAAACTGAGGTAAGGCTCATTAAAACTATACAACAAATGATGAAGGCTTCAAAATGATAAGGCAAAAAATGATAAGGCTTCAAAGACAAGTCTCTGGCATCAAAATGACAAGAGTCTCCTCCCTACTAGGTCACATGACCTTCCCAGACAGATGAGGACAGAACATCTGTCTGCATCCTCCGGTGAGAGGTGATACATTACAAAGTGTTTGATGGATGCTCGTGAGAAAAAAATTGAGCAACTCACATTTCACAGTTTTACTCTACTATTAACATATATATATTCTTGTCCTCTATTTTAAAACTAAAAATAAAGAACATGATTTCAAACCCTCTTTAGTCAATCCAAGTGCAGTGTTTAATCTAACATGCTCAACAAAGCACAAGAGATTTTTAAGAACTTCCCAAAATGTGAAAGAGCTCTTTACTGCCAATCATTCTGGGTCAAATACACCTGAAAAGTAAAACTTTATCCTTACTTTAAAACCCATCTACATAATAATTCTCAGATGTATGAATCAGTAATGATAAAATATAGTTATTAAATGAGAAAGAAACTTTAAAAAATTAAATGAAAAAGAATGCAAGTAAAAAGTGTAGCTGATGACAAAAAGGTCTTCTCAGCATAACTTAATTATAATAAAAGATACAGTTTGAAAGGTGGAGGAGTCATTAATGTAAACTGCAAAGGGGTTATAATAGTCAATATATAATACGTAAGAGTATACTAAAAACTAAAAATGGCAAGAGTCTTGTCAATAAAAGACAGGTTAAAACATAATTAAATTCTACAAAAGCAGTAAAAGGACAGATTTTAATCTTCAAAGACTATGTAGAAAAAAGACTATTATGTGGCAAATAAAAATGTATTATATAAAACTGTTCACATACAAAGAAAGAGAGAGAGACAGACAGACAGGAGGCAGATTACTACAGTGTTTCCTGGAGGTGCTATGGATTGAACTCAGGACCCTAGGCCTGCCTGCCAGACACTCTATCACTGAGCATTCTTTTAGGTTTTGTTGTTTTTTGGGGGGGGGGTTCCTTTTCTTTTCTTTTTCTTTTTCTTTTTTTTGAATCGGGGTCTCAAATGAACTATGTAGCTAAGAATGACTTTGAACACCTTGAATTTCCTTGCCTTGGCCTCCTGAGTGCTGGATAACAAACATGCACCACCATGTCTTAGTCATGAAGTGCCAGGACTCAATCATGGCTTTATGCATGCTAGGTAAACGCTCTCATCAACTAAGCTACATACCCCGCACCCCTCAATTCTATTCCTGAGTACTTAAACCTTTAACTTTATAATCAGGAAAAAAATTAATTAAAATAAGAATGGGTAATATTTAGCTAGGCATGGATAGCACATACCTTTAAGCCCAATACTCAAAGGAGGCAGAGGCAGGTGGATCTCTCGGGTTTGAGGCCAGCCTGGTCTACAGGAAGAGTCCAAGATAGCCACGGATACACAGGGAAAGCCTGTCTTAGAAGAGAAGAGGAAAGAGGAGAAGAACGAGGAGAGGAGAGAAGAGAAGAGAGAGGAGAGGGGAGAGGGGAGAGCGGAGAGGGGAGAGGGGAGAGCGGAAAGGGGAGAGGGGAAAGGGGAGAGGGAAGAGGGGAGAGGAGGAAAGGGGAGGGGAGAGAGGGGGAGGAGAAGAGAGGAGGGGGAAGGGAAGGGGGAGGAGAGGAGGGGGAAGGAAAGGGGGAGGAGAGGAGGGAGAAGGAAAGGGGAAGGAGAGGAGGAGAGGAGAGGGGGGAGAGGGAGAGGGAGAGACAGACGAGACGAGACAGGTAGGGGGAGTTGATTTACTTGGGGAAAAAAAGTATTCAAAATTAAGAAGGTTTTGTTTCTAAAGCTAAACTATTCATTTCAGCACCAGATTATTAAACAGACAAAACATATACAGAAACCTTTAAATTCAGCAAACAATGACCAACTTAAGACTATAAATGAATAACTATAAAATAGCAATAACTAGTACTCTCCAATATATTCAGCTTTAAGTCTCACAAAGGACTAGGTTCAGAGTCTGGTAACAGAAAGGAGTCCCTGGTGAACCTCAAAACTCCCATACCTTTTAGAAAAGGAGCTTAATTTCGCTACCTCATTAGCTGCTGTGAGGATTAAATGAGATAGTGTACTAAAAGTACCCAGTATAGTGCCTGCCATATGTCACGCTCATTTGAGTGGTTTCTAGATTAAAACTATGGTATAAAGGGGGGAGGGGGAGATAAAAGGTGTATCAGCATTGAAGTAAATCTAATCAATTATAACCCTCATTAAATATAACACTCTAAATTCTGAGTGGCAAGAATACCCTACTTGCTTCTTTTTCCCTCTCTTGAAAACACTTTTTTCAATGATCACTTACATTCCCAAAAGAAAAGGATCAAATCATTGAGACTGCTATGGAGAAATAAAGGAAGGATTGGAAGACTAACCCATGTTGCTTGAATTCCAAAATAATTACATACTGATTTCTGTTCTTCCCTGAGGTGCCTGATGACAGACACAGGGAGGCACCTTCTCTGTAGAGCACCAGTCATTTTTAAAAGCTGCTCAGAGAACATCTGTGTCCTGTTTAAATCCAGAATAAAATTCTTAATGCCAATTTTAAAACCCCAAGAAGAAATATAAAAGGGAGTCATGCTTTTCCCCACATTGTCACTTGTGAAGTATAGATTCCTCACTTTACACAAAATGTACAGCCCTAAAAAATTGAATAATGAAAGATAAATTGTAGTTTAACTGCATCAAAGGAACTACATAATTAAGACCTATAGTTATAAATTAAAATGACAGAAAACTAAACTTGCTCAATATAAAATGGGTTGTGCATAGGACTTGAAAGATGTGAACAATGTTAGAAAGACATATGACCATTTCCCACCCCCCATCCCGAGGGCTTTAACAAATAAATCACAAAGCAAAAGCACGTGCTCCTTCCCAGCACAGTCCTTATAGAACCTGAATACACAGGAATTACACTGGACATGCTTCCATGAACTCATAGGGGCAAGTGTTCGGGGCCAGTAACTCCTAGAGAGAGCAAACTGTGATACCTGTTCCAACTGTTCAGGGGTCCACGGATTATCACCAATAACTCGCTTAGCTGCATAAAAGCTCATTCCTGGGGGAGGCTGAGGGATTCCAGAACCTCCCCCACTGTTTGAAGAAGAACCCTGTGATGAAGATGAATTTTGGCGACTCTGGGATTCATTTAACACATATCTGAAAAGGAAATAAAACTTTAGCTCTCTATAAAAACATGAATTTGTGTATATACACATATATACAACAAAACACTCAATCGCACACTGTCCTTGTACAGTATTATGCTAGAGCTGTAGCTTTTTTAACGATTACAGCTTTCTTTTAATTAGATATTTGCTTTATTTACACTTCAAATGTTATCCCTTTTCCTCATTACTCCCCCCCCCCCCCCCCCCCCCCCCCCCCCCCCGCTTCCCTGACTTGGCATTCCCCTACACTGGGGCATCAATCCTTCACAGAACCAATAGCCTCTCCTCTCATTCATGTCTGAAAAGGCCTTCCTCTGCTACATATGTAGCTGGAGCCATGGGTCCCTCCATGGGATCTACTCTTTGGTTGATAATTTAGTCCCTGGGAGCTCTGGGCATACTGGCTGGTACATATTATTGTTCCTCTTGGGGTTTCAAACCTCTTCAGCAGTTTTGGATCCTTTCTCTTAGAGCTGTGGTTCTTAACCTTTGGGTCGTGCCCCCTTTGGGAGTAAAATGACCCTCTCACAGGGACACCTAAAACTATCGGAAAATACAGCTATTTACATTATAATTCATAATAGTAGCAAAATTACAGTTATGAAGTAGCAACAAAAGTAATATGGTTGAGGGCCATCACAACATGAGGAACTAATAGTCACTTTTAGCACCCCTGTGCTAGAAGAACTAAAATAAAAATTTCCAGGTAAGAATTACTTTTGTTATTATTTTGGTTTTAGAGACAGGGTTTCTCTGTGTAGCCTTGGCCATCCTGGAAATTACTCTAAAGACCAGGCTGGCCTCAAACTCAGAGACCCACATGCCTCTGCTATGATTAAAGGAATGCAGCAACACTGCCTGGCAACATAAAAAGATCTCAAAGGTATCTATATCTTCAACGAATTAATCAGAAGAACCTATCACTCAAGGCAGCTATAAGTGAACTACAAAATGTTTATGCTATTTCCCAGTACATATTATTGTCTGATAAGTTAGTATAGACTCACTACATTTTGATTTTTTTAATGGCAAATACAGACATAAGCCTGCTGACCCACAAGGCTTATGGTTAGTATTGTTCTATGCTCCAAACAAAGCTTTTACAGTTTTTTCCTTACTTTGTAATTCACATTAGAAAACTCACTGAAGTCTCTCACCAACTACTTCCCATACAAGCACATAACATCTAAACATTAAAACCAAAGTAAAAGGCATCAGTCAGGGCCTGGCAAGATGGCTCAATGGTTAAAGGCATTCACCACACAAGCCTGACAACCTGAGTTTAAGTCCTGAAACCCAGGAAAAGGGAGAGACCCAACTCCACAAAACTGTACTGCCCTCCACTCATACTCTGTACAAATACAAAGAATAATAACCAAGTGTTAAAAGGAAGAAAATCTAAAAAAATAAGAATTTTCTCACTATATATTCAAAGCTCTTTGTATGCCTCTCCTTGTTGTTTTTATCTTATGTACTTTTTAGCTTGCAGAGTAGAAATAAGACCTCTAATGAATTCATTTTTATACAATTAAAACTATTATTCCTTATAATATTTATATTTTATATAATCATTAGTTGAAATCTCTTTTAACTCTATACTGATGACAAGTCCAATCATAATAGATACCAAAATTCTCATTATAATTAAAGAATTAGAAGCTTGGAAGCTGTGGTGGTTTGAATGAATTCCCAATTGCCAGCACTTCTGGGGGAGATTATATCCCCATAACCATAACGTGCAATTCTGCTGGAGAAAGCAAGTCACTGAGGGTGAGATATGAGTTTATAGCTTCACCCCACTTCCATGTCCACTGAGGACAGATGACATGCAGCTGCATGCGCATGGTCCTCTATGTACATATATACCCAAGATGGTGGGGGGGGGGGGCAGAATAAAGTAGCAGTTTAGAAAACTATCTCTAGCAATAAGACCAAAGCAGTAGTGGCAGACCACAATCTGGAAACAAGGCCAGATTCAAAAGCCTGATAAAACACTGCAAATGGCTGGAAAATGTGACAAAAACACAAAGTACTAGACAGGTGGTTCTTAGGGGTTATGAAGGACACAGAAAATAAAGCAAGTATGTCTACACAGGATAAGAAATGTCTGTCACGGACACCGAGTTGACATCAAGCCAGTAAGAGATATTTTTTCCAAGGTGACTTTGTTATTTTCTCTATGGAGAAATATCCTAAAGTGAGAACTAACTGCACTACCTTAAGGTGGAAGCACTTGGAGGGGAATATGTATACATGTATGAATACATGTAATGATGTCTATTGAGAACCCATGGTTCTAAGATGTGCTTTAAGATCTCTGCTAAAAATCAGCCAACTCTACAGCGCTGTTTAAAAACATAAGAGCGATAAGCAAAGTCCAATGATACAGCTTTATAATTTAAATACATCTTGTACACTAAAAAAAGTGAATCAGAAAACAAGGCTATGAGAACAAAATTGGAGGAAGAGTCAAACAGATCCACAACTAAACAGCAGCAGTGCAAAAGAGATTCAGGGCGTCATGGAAAATAAACAAGAAAAGCTGCCTATAATTTCTTAAGGTGTACTCCTAGGAGACTCAACATTTGCTTCAGCTGGGGACGGGTAAAGTCTAAAATCACAACAGCATTACTACATCTATACAGCCAATATGTGGCAGAGCTAGACCTTAGCACTTAGGACTGATGCGAATCCTCAGAGATTAATCACGCATATGCTCAATCATTTAAACAGCACATCCTTTCCACAGAGTAAACTCTCGAAACACTGCTTGGCTCTCAGTATCATTTTTAACTCACCCATAAGGCATCAGAAGGACATCTAGCATAAAGTCCAAGAGCAGCTGAACAGTCTTTGGTTTCTCAGCAAGATTAAAAGGAGAAGCTGATTTTGATGACTCAGCGGGGTATTTCATGTGAAAAAGAGTTGGTATTAAAAGATGCATTAAGCTGAAAGAAAAAAATATTTATTGCAGATACTTTATAAATTTTTATATATGCAAATAAAAAGTATGACAAAGAACACTTAATACAAATTGCCAATTATATCAGGAGCTATTCATTTTTTATACCAAATAGGAACAGAGTCTTAATTTAGGGAGTAGCCTTGATTTCCTAATCCCTAGCACTCAGGAGGCAAAAGCAGGTAGATTGCTATGAGTTTAAGGCCAGCCTGATCTATAGGGTTAGTTCCAGGATAGCCAGGGCTACACAAAGATACCCTGTCTCAAAAATATAAAAAAACAAACAAAAATAAAAATAAAAGGCTCAAGTATTAAACTGGGCATGGTGGCAGTACATACCTTTAATCCTAGCACTCATGAATTTGAGACCAGATTGGCTAACAGAGTAAGTTCCACAAAACACAGAACTATTCAGAGAAACCCTGCCTCAAAACAAAATGGAAAAAAAACCAAAATAACAAATGAACAAAGATCTCAAAGTAGTAAGTGATAACTGGCACTTAACCAACATAGTTTATCACTTTAAAAAGCTAGAAAAATGTGTATGAAGTAGACTTAATTTTACCAGAAGGTACTTCATATAATATTTTAGATAAAAGTAAAGTTCAACATGTTCTTTCAATAAAAATTTGCTTCCATTATTAATTTGAATGTAAACACCTGTAGTCTTTTGTTCAAGGCTTGTGAGGCCAGCCCGAGTTTGATCCCCAAGACCATTATCAAACAACTGATGGACTGATAGGTAAACCAGAACTGGAAACTTTCTAATTGACAGGTCTGAGAGAAAGATGTTTTCACTAAGTCCACAAATAAATGATGTCATAGCATTAAGTCCACAAATAAATGATGTCATAGAAGGCCTTCATTTTTTCCAGTGCCTACATTAATAATACTGTATTGCTTCCAAAAATTGCTGAGAAATGTTTTATCCATCGAGACAGAATGTTTTTAATGAAAAATGTTCTTTTTAGTTATTTAATACATACATGGGTATTTCACCTACATGCAAATCTGTATACTACAAAAATAGCCTAGTGCCCAGAAAAGGGTGCTGAATCCCCTGGAACTGGAGTTAACAAATGGTTGTGAGCACAATGTGGGTGATAGGAACTGAACCTGGGTCATCTGAAAGAGCAGACAATACTCTACCGAGCTATCTCTCCAGATGAAATGAAAAGGATTTTTAATATCACATAAGCCACCCACTTTAAAAAAGACAACAAAGAAAACTGAAGCAGTTAATTTTAGCAAAATGTCAGTCTTATACATTTTTTGTGTTTTTTGTGTTCATGTAAAGAATTTTATAATGCTACTAATAAAACAGTAACTAAAATATCACAGGAAATTCAACTATCCTTCAGGTAAATAACCCCAAGTCTTTCCATTTGTCAAGTAAAACCAAATAAGACCTGTATTTGAAAGGCGAACATTGACTTACAGATGGGAAACAGTAAGCAAGGAGGCCATACCTATCCTGCTGTGGCTGAGGCTTCCCTTCCATGGCAGTGAGAAGCGTAGGGGCCAGCTCACATTGTTTTTCCACTGGCAGGCGGGGATAGCCCATTTTAACATAAATTATAGTAAAATTCTAATGCAGTAAGAGAAAGCAAATGAGTATGGAGGGAATTCAATTACAGGAAGTTATAGTTATAACAAAAACATCACAAGAATCATCCTGTTTATTTCAGCTTATCCAAATTACTCATCTCAGGGGAAGACCCTAAGCACTGCTTCTTCAAACAGTATGTTTTAAAAGTCAGCTTTTTATGTAAGAAAGATACCTTAACCAAAAGCAGTCTCATATATGCAATTACTATTGCTAGGAAGAAAAGAACCATTTAGCCTATTTAAACCTACATAATGCAGCAGACCGCCCAGTTTGCTGCATTAATCTAAGATGTCAACAAATCCCACACTTCTATTTCACAGGTCAATTATTAAAACCATCTTCAGAAACTGCAGCACTCTGTGGTTCCTCAATCCAGTAATAACTCAGCAATGGAGGACAGGTAAGCCAGGGAAGCTGAGTGCCGCAGATAGTATCAGTGGCACTATAACCCATGCAAAATTTACAACTGAAGAAAATTCATGACTATAAATCCAAATTTACAAGTAAGATAGTTGCTAATGTGAAGGATTCTTCACAAAAATGAAAAGGCATCATAAGGCCTTCTATTCAGCATAGTTAGTTATTGACCTCAATGTTTGTATTTGCTTAAAGGAAAGATACTGTCTTATAATGAAACTATATGTCAAAAACAGCCACAGCACCTCCCAAAGTTTTGTGACTCCTGATAAAACCATTTGGGAAATTTTGCCTCATTGTGAAAAATTACAAGAGCCAGGAAAAACACTATGTTCATCATGTAACATCCACATTTTTTAAATTTGTTTTCATGAAATGGAATGAAGAGGAATACTTGCCAGTCTCAGATTTACTCCACTACAAAGAAGGCTATCTTTAGGGGACACACACCAGAAAGAGTATTGCATTAATATGCCTATGTACTATAACCCTTCTCTCTTTTCAGATTTGTCTCATATACTAAGAATAAAATCACTGCTATTTACATAAAAACAATTATATGTAATATACACACATAATAAAAACAATAAAAGCAAATATACATATATAATATGTAGATGACAAATTTTAAAAGTATACATATTATAGAGTTGAAATTTATGTACACATTATATACTGCTTCCATTAGGTTAAACACACCCTTAAATATCTATCATTTCATTAAGGAAAAACCTTGAAAGCCTTTTTTTGAGCTTTCTGTAAGTTATTTTGTTGTTCCTGTGTTCATATTCAAGAAGAGCGTCCCATAATTTGTTGAGGCTATTCTTGAACTTCTGAGCTCAAGCAATACTCCTGCCTCAACCTAACAAGTCAAAGGAACTACAAGTCCTACCACCATAGTGGGCACCTCTAAACACGTTTGTGTAAAGTATTCATTATCTACAGTCATTCTAACTGGGCAACAACAGCACATCAGAAGTTCCTGTTCTCTAAACTTAATACCTAGCAATTAATTTTTCCCCACCTTCTGATAATTGCTATTCTACTCAATTTTTTTGAGATTAACTTGTTCAGATCCTGTATAAGTAAAATCATTTTTATATTAAATACCTGACAGTCATTCACCAACATTTCTTTGCCCAATAAATGGCCATTCATTACCATGTTCCTATAACTTCTTTAAAGCAGCATTACCTATGAATCAGTACGCCATGAGAAAATAACACACAATTTTTTTAAACAACTGTTTCAGTTAGGTATGGTCTAAGAATGAAACTCTAAGTTTGCCAATAAACATTGATAGCATCAACTAAACATCAAGAAGACTTAAGAAAAAAAAAAATTCCAAAATAACTCTTACCGTGACAAATGAAACTGCAGCAGGGTCCTGGTACTGAACCAATAGTGTTTCTACTGGAAGTTGTATTTTGGGGCGGCTTTTTATACGTTTATTCAAATGGACCAGCAGTTCCATTACCTAAAGCAAAGACAGAACTGGAATTATCAATCATAACTTAAAAATAAATTCATTTCTTAGATATTACTTATTTTAGTGGAAAGTAGCTACTTCTTTTAAGGAACGTAAGTTATATCTCAGAAAGGGATGTATCAGAATCAGAAACACAGTATCTGCATTTTGCAAGATACCAAGATTATTACAATATAAAATATAAGAGTCCACTGTTTCTAGATATACTTGGTCGGCCAAATCAATGAGTACTTCTGAGAAATGTAGTAGGAACACTGAGTTCTAGGAAATAAATTTCAAGGAGAAAACTGGTTTCAAAAAAGGAACAGGGCCTAAAAGGATATGGCGAATTATATCTATCTGAAACCCAGAGTGGTAAGAACTCATAAAAGTCAGGTCCGTATTATAAAATAATTTAGCAAAACACTGAAGTATATTTATTTTATCCTGAAAAATCATCTAATACTACTAAAGAATTTACGTAAAAACATAAAACCTCCCTCCTCCCCTTAAAGAGGAAAGAAACAAAAGTAGAAATTAACACATCAGCAATTCCTATAGAAAGAAAGGAAAATATACAAGTTTCTGATAAATAAATGATCACAATCTTACTCCAACATATTATGTACTGAGAGAAGAAAATGAACACTGAGAAATGAGATGTTATTTTAATCTCACCCAAAAGAAAGACTGAACATTTTAACTATTCTGGAGGGCTGCATCTATAATATATCACTTCTAAAAGATGCACTGAAGCCTCAAAACACACATTAGTGAAAGCTACAATTCTGAGTAAGTAAAGTGCTGATGTTTTTAGATATGCCCTTTGGTATATGTATGTGCTTATTTTTGTTGGATATAAATCCAAGACCAAAAGTGTTTGGTCAGTAGGTTGTGCACATGCCCAGTTTTTTCAAGTATGTTCCAAAGTGATCATAATTTATACTTCTCCCAGTAGTATTTAAGAGCTCAAGTTGTTCCACAGTCTTGCTAATATCAATTATGATCAGTCATTAACTTTCTTCTATTCTAATAATGCTTAACAAAAAAGTTAACTATAGGGTGGTGGGAAGGGAGTGTACAATCTGGATGTCAAGTGAATAAATACATAAATTAGTGGGGAAAAATTCTCTGTAGGAGAACTACCTTAGAATATGTTCCAGGAGGGAAAGAAATGAATTTAAAGGAAAAGTACAAATGGCACAGTGAGGAACTCACTCATTCAGAAGATAGCAGTAAGGGCCAGTGTGAAGATTCAGCAGGTGAGGGTCACCTGCTGCCTAGCCTGCTGACCTGAATTCCATCCCCAGGGTGCCCAAGGTAGAGAACAGATTCTTGCACATTTCCTGGGACCCTGACACATGCACTGTGGCACATGTGTACCTACTGACTCTTGTTCCCACTTTCTATCTCCTACCAAAGAATGAAACACAGCTTTTCAAAAATAAAAAAAACTAAAAGGGGGAAAAAAAAAAGTTAACTATAACGGAACACTATTTAGCAACTCTCATTTTCCTTAAATTAAAAAATGCATTCTAGCCAGACAGTGCTGGCATATGCTTTAATTCCAGCACTCAAGTGACAGTGACAGGCCGATCTCTGAGTTCAAGGCCAGCCTGCTGTATAGAGCAAGCTCCTGGACAGCCAGGGGCTGTTACATAGTGAACCCGTCCTGAAAAACTAAAATAAATAAATCTGAGTCCTATTTAATATAGTTATGAAAGAGGGAAACTGTATTATAAATTTGTGCTCAATATCTGTATCTTTTATTAGCAATATTGTTCAAATGACAATTATTATTACACTGGTCCTATAATTTATAAGGCATAATTGTGCACAACTATATACTATAAAAGCAAAAAATACCTATCAAGATTCCACCATTTAAAAATCAAAATAACACACAAGGAAAGTTCTACTACTACCCTCAGAGTCATTTTTTAACCTCTACTTACTTTGGCTGGCTTTGGATGAATTAAATTTACTTTTGTAAATACAGTTAAAAAAAAAAAAAAACTGTGTACTACTACACAGAAGTAGTACCTCGCAGAAACCTAGTCTCAATTTATAAAGTATATTGTTACTCATGTTATATAAAGCAAATTATTTACCTTTTTCGAGTCCCAGTTTTCTCATCTATAAAATAGGAATAATTAGAGCACCTATACCTCACAGAATTATTAAACTGGGACACTGACCAATAATTTTGACTATTACTATTAATTTCAGGACCATTTTTCCTATGTGTAGAACTCAAATGACAATACTTCAAAGCACCAGGATGAAATAAAAAGATCTATCAGAGTGGTACAATGTTTAAGTCTATCAGCTTTAACTATTGTTTCCTTTTTCCTAAAAGTTTTCAAGTTTGCTTAACAGTATTCCTTTGCCAATAAACATGTAAATATATATAACATACTGTAATTACTAATGTTAAACTTGTACATCAAAATGGAGAAAACCAAAAATATTAAACAGGAAAACTACAACCATAGAAGGTTATAATCTATGACTACCAATATATAAGATTAGAAGACAGATTCTCAAGACAAAGCTGTAGCGTGTTCGGGCATACTAAACTCCACATTCAAGAAACAAGAAATTTTTTTTTTTTAATCTTATGAAGGATTTTTTTTCAGAACACAGAATACTTTAGGTTGGAAGTGTTAAGTCAATGGCAGACACATGCTTCTCAAGCACAAAAGCCTACGTGGTAACCCTCCCAAGTACAACCACACACACAAATTTAAAAAAGGTTAAGCAATGGTCTGGTCTCAGTCCACAATGTAATAAAACAAGAAAAATTTTGCAACAAATTTTCAAAACTAAAAACAATGTTCTTACTAATAATTAAATCAAAAATAAAAACAAACACTACATATGAGTGTAACTCTAAGGTATAACCAACCATAACAACAAAGACAAATTCACAAACAGGTTTTTATTCATTCTGAGCACTTTTGAAAACATAATTAGTGGGGAAAAATTTTTATTTAGTCACCAAACTTGCATTTTAAATTTTAAGTACTGGCTCACCCATTATTTGGTCATTTAAAAATTTATTAACTAGCCAGGCAGTGGTGGTGCATGCCTTTAATCCAAGCACTTGAGAGGCAGAGGCAGGCAGATCTGTGTGAGTTTGAGGCCAGCCTGGTCTACAGAGGGAACTCCAAGATAGTCAAGGCTAAATAGTAGAGAGGAAAAAAAATTCAATAATTGAGCTGCGTGGTGGTGGCACACACCTTTAAAACCAGTAATAGAAGGCTTAATAGATGAGGCACACAGATCTGTGAGTTCAAGACCATCCTTATGAGACTTGCAGGCCAATCGGGGCTACATATAAACAAATAAAAATGAAAGTTCATTGATTATTCTAAACCTAGCTTCATCTGTAAAATGTGGGAAAGAACTAGTTCATATTACCTTGTATAAACTTATAACTTAACACTTTTCTTAACATATAATCATTATTACACTATCATAAGATAAAAATCTTATATGAGAAAAAGAAAAATAATTTGAGTAAAACAAAAAATGCAATTAATAAGAGGAAAAACCTAATTATTGGTTTTTCTTTTAAAACAGCTCAAATTAAAACAGGTTAGGGGCATGGCTGAGTGGCATATTAATTGTCAAGCATGTAGTAATCACCGGGTTAGAGACCAGATCAATCAATCAGCAAGCAAATAATACTATAATCTTGATAATAGTAACCAATAAAAACTTGAAATAAGAACTGCAAAGATGACTCAATCAATAAGGTGCTCTACACAGGCCTGTCAACCTTCCAGAATCCATTTTTTAAAAAAGAAAAAAAGCTGGACATGATGTGGCTTATGCCTGTACTGGGAAAATGATGCCAGCGGGATCCCTGGCTCACTAGCCAGCCAGTCTACCCAATCAACGAGGCCCAGGTGTAGTAAGAGATCATGCCTCCTTCAGAGAATAAGAAAGGGACGGAAAGATAGCATGGGGCCCATAAGCTGAGCTGACTGAGATTTAATTCCCAGAACCCACTTAGTGGCTCACAACCATCTGTAACTCCAGTTCCAAGGGATCTGACTGCCCTCTGCTAGCCTCAGTGGGCACCAGGCATCCACATGATACAGACTTCATTCCTGCAGTTAAACATCCATGCAGACAAAATGAGAATTTAAAAAATATTTAAACATATTTAAAAGGTGGTATGCAACTAGGAGAGACACCCAACATCAATCTCTAGCCATTACATGTGTGTGATCACATGCACAAACAAGCATGTACACACACACACACACACACACACACACACAAAGGAAACCTAAGAACAAGAATGATAATAGAATAATATAACAGAACTGAATGTTATGTGGCATATGGCCTAAAATTAGTAGGTGATTAGGAATAAATGATTTTCTACCCAAAAAAAAGGACAAAATACAAAGAAATAAAAATACCTTATATAAAAAAGTTTGGGTTTTTAGGGTTGTTAGTTTGTTTTTATAATCTACTAAAAATACTCAGTCTAAATAATGGTTCTCTAGCTACTTCCTTTTGGCTTCCACTCTAAATATCTCCTGCAGCCAAGGAAAGATATCACTAACACCCTTTCAAATCACTGCCCTAGAATCCTGTTTCCTCCCATCCCTATCCTCTCATCCACTGTGGCCTCGTTAGCCCCTCAAGGGAATCAATCACATTCAGTCCACCACCTCTTAAGTTGGTGGATCTCCTTGTTAACCAAGAACCCTCCCATCCACTATAATCACACCCTCATGTTCTTTCATCTACTCCTTTCTTCTGCCCATATATTTTATTCCTTGGTACCCAGCTGGTGATGCTGTTGTGAAAGGTAAAATCTCTTTAGGAGAGGACGTCTCACTGAATGAAGTTGGTCACTGGGGAGCAGACCTTCTGATAATATATAGACTGGCCTCACTTCCCATCTACTCTGCTTACTGGGTGGATATATATGAGCATTTACCTTCATTGTCTTCATATTCTTACTACTATGCCTTCTAATCATCCTTATTTAAACTCTGAACCAAAATAAATTCTTCCTTCCTTAACTAGCTTCTGTTAGGTATTTTGTCTCAGCAAGAGAAAACAAATACAGCATGTACCATAATTCAGTAAATAACCAGACTAATAACAATAAATAAATAAACACCAATTTATAAAAGGCTTTTGATACCCTGAAAGCAAGAAAAATCCACTGAAGGGTTTTAATAGGGCATAACCAATCACACTCTACTTCAGCAAATAAGGATTAACAGCAAATAAAAATAACAAGTATATGGCAAGACTCTCCATCCTTTCCTGCCACAAACAAAGACATTTTGGGAGATATTCTTCCCACTGAATTCAAATCAGTCTCTTTGGGTAGACATTCAAGTCAATGTCAACCAATTATAGTATCCCAAGAGATGAAACCTGATGACAGCTAAAAGACCAGAAGGTCTACCACAAATATACTGGAAAAAAATAATTAACTATGTTATAAATAATAATTTAAAATAAAATTGTGATAATTTAAAAATAAAATAGTAATATTATAATTTTATAGCTTTTTGAAACAGTATTTTGAAGGATGCAAAGTCTAAGATATATAGTAATAGTTTGCTTTCAAAAAGTTTATTTGGTTACCTTTATTACCTTTATTTAAGGATATATTCACCATCAACTAATGATTAAAGACTATTTCCCCTTTCTAAACTGGCTTTCATATTTGGTTTTAGATCAAGCCAGATAATTATCTTGATTAAATCACCTAACACTGGTAACAAGCACGACAAGAAGTGAAGGCAGATGTACTGGGTATGCATTTAAGCTCTTTCATTCTGAAAGTTAACTCTTACCCTTACCATACATTTGGAAAGCTGTAATTAGGATCATGAACTTACATTTTTTATATATATACACACACACACACACACACACATATATACACATATATACACATATTATATATATACATATACATATATATCCATTTATTCATCATTCATTTCCCCAAACAGTTCCCAACATGCTTACTTTTTTCCGTACTCCTTCTTGGGTGCTGGACAGTTTGAGCAAAACAGGAGGAAGAAATTTAGATATAATATTTTGTAACTGTTCATCTGTTTCAGCATGGCCAAGTCGTAAAAAGACCCGTTCGAGCTGATCTATAATATAAAAGAAAACAAGAGAACTTGGCAAAGCAAACACAAACAAGCCTATTTTTATAGTTTAATTCTCTTTTCTGTACTGCAGATCCTTCAGACAAGAATTTCAACCAGAGTAGCCCCATAGACAAATGATTGTGACACAACCAGAAAGTACTGCTAAGAAGGGGTCTATTAGCTAATCATGTACACCTGTTTTTAGACATTTAATCTCTAGAAAGAATAACCAAGAGTAATTTACTTAGTCTTTCTGAAACAGTAAGTCTAAGAAAAGATGTAACATTTTTTTAAGTGATCTTCTAAACCTGACTAGAAGAACACAACAGAGGAACTTCGACTAGATGTCAGGAACTAACTGAAGAAGTTTCTCCAAAGACAGAATCACTCACTGACTACTATGTTGTGACTGAATTAGACAAGCATCCTACAGGGAAGTTATAGTGAGAACCATGTTAGATAAGACCATGGGGGGATGTTTTCAACAAAATGTAGATAGTAAGTATTAAACAAGCCACCATGTATCTTTGACCAATGTACTACATAGAACAGAGGGGAAGGTGATGGAGAAGAGAACGCACAGGAATGCCAAATACCTGGTTGCAAATTACTGTTATTTTTTTAGGTACTAGGCATTTATGAGGCCATAGGTTTGAACCTCAACACTGAAAAAAAAAGGTGCTGTAATGAGATTATTTGTTGCTGAAAGGCTCTTATAAACACTCGAAGTGGCACTGAACACAGTGGTGCTTGACTGTAATCTCAGCATTTGAAAGGCTAAGGCAGGAGGATCACTCTAAGTTTAAGGCTAGGCTGGTCTTGTGTAACAAGGTAACTGTCTCAAAAAGAGATATGGATGCCCTCAGCAAATAAAAGCTCTTGCTGTGCAAGGATGAAGAATCTGAGTTCAAACCACCAGAACTCAGGCAAAAACCTGGGTAGACACACATGCATACCTATAACCCTGTAACTGTGAGCAAGCAGACACAAAAGGACCACTGGGGCTTCCTGATCTCGAGTAAATAAGGTGTAGAGCAATAGAGCAAGACACTCAAAACCCCCTCTGGTCTCCCTATGCATGAGGATACATATTTACAAAAATACACATGGGCAAACTACACCATGCAATACACACACACACACACACACACACAAATCACTTGTAAAAATTATCAGTAGGAACAAACTGAAAAGATTTTATATCTTGGTCAGTGCATCATGCCAACTTTAGCTCAATTTTAAAATGTATTTTAAAAAGTCTTTACTACTTAGTAACAAAGACAAAAACATATTCAGACAAACTAATAGTTACTGAAATTTACTTCAAATAGTAAGGTTAGCCAAAAGACAGGCATCAGGAGTCATACAAATCAAACTCAAGACTACCCACTGACATAATTAGCCAAGTGTTATAACCGATACTAAAGAGTTACTTTTTTTAATTTTATGTGCATTAGTATTTTATTTGCATGTATGTCTGTGTGAGGGTATCAGGTCCCCGGAACTGGAGTTACAGACAGTTGTAAGTTGCCATATGGGTACTAGGAACAACCGTGCTCTTAACTGTCTTCTCTCCAGCCCCAAGAATTACTTTTGTTTGCCTCAAATATTCCATCTGTGAAAGTCGATAAATCTATCAATCAGTGAGCCCCGAAAGAACAAAAGCAACAATACCCACATAGAAACATACAAATCCTATATCCAACATGAATCTTAAATATAATTAGGTAATAAAAGAAGATAGACTTCCTAGGAAAATAACTAATTCTAGAGCTTAGGACAGGAAAAAATATTTTTAAAAGCCTGAAACATCTTACAGTACTAGAGATGAAATGAAAGTATCAAAAAGGTATTGAAATCAACCGGAAAGAACTCCTGCTAGCCAATACTGGATCAACTAACAGAACACAATAAATAGTATAGGGCCGGGTTAAAAAGCCAAACTAGAAACCCACACAGGTCTTTACTGATGTCAATAAACGAAAGGAAGAGGTAAATTTTTCTTATGGAAGAACTCAAAATAATATATTCCTAAAGGAAGTATAGTTTCATCCTGTCCTCTTTCTCTTTTTCAGGGTACCCTGGATTTAGTTACTACTTAGAACAGAAGGAAACATATTACCTTTACAATGGAAAAATACTCTCACCCAAGAAAAAGACAGTTTATATCAGCAGTAACATCATATAATGTGTGCACGATGAGATGTTAAAAGAGAGACATTTCAGCACTCTGGTATTTATTCTAAAACCGGCCATCCAAGCCTATTTGCTGGTAAAACACCAGATAATCCAAACTGGAAGACACTCTGTAGGATACCTAATCAGTATTCCTCAAAACTGCCAAGATCATGAAAAGGCAGGGGTTGGGGGAGGCAAACTAAGATACTGCTCAGAGAGGCTAGGGTTAACTATTGAATGCAGGCTTGAAAAGGATCCTGAGAAAACAAAAGACATTAAATAATTGATGATGATGATGATGATGATGATGATGATGATGATGATGATGATGACAACGACGAAGAAGACAACGACGACGACAATAATTGTCCACCCCAAAATCTATACCATCTGCAAATGGTTGGGACTGGTAAAAGGACCAGTCCTATTGTTCCAAAGCTTCAGGATCTACATGACACAGGGCAACAATGGGATAACCGGTAGGAGGATCCAATGAGGATCCAATATTGATGGTGTCACAGAAGCCAGAGATCTGGACCCAGACCAATGGCTCAATGCAAAAGATATTTGTAAATAAAGATGTGTGGACAGAAATATACTAAGGGACACACTGCAACATACTACAGCTTCCACCAAGATATGCTTTCTATGCTTTGGGGTTTTGTTGAAGTTGGGGGTGGGGGGGTAGAGAAAGAGAGAGAGAGAGAGAGAGAGAGAGAGAGAGAGAGAGAGAGAGAGAGAGAGAGAGAATGTGTGTGTGTGTGTGTCCAGGCACATACATTCACAGTATGTGTTTTATTTTGAAGGGTAGGGGGAGTTTTGCAAGGGTGAAGGGCAGATATGAAGGGACAAGGAGATGCGCAGGATGGGGTACAAGATATGAAACTCACCAAGAATCAATAAAATGTTTAAAAAACCTAGTTAAATCCCAAGTAAAGTTCAAGCTTAGTTTAAGGAAGGAAAATAGAAAAAAGAATCAAAAGTAGACAGGTAAGCTCTAGAATACTGGACCAGATGATTCTACCTTAACATTGAGTGCTATTGTAAAAAGAAAAATTGTTTTGCTTTTCAAGACAGGGTTTATCTGTGTAGCCTTGGCTGTCCTAGAACTTGTTCCTTAGGAATGGTGAATTCAGCCACATCTGTAAAAGTTCCAAATAAAAAGCACATTCTTCAGTGTGTTACAGCTCTTAGGCAGGAAAAAACTGTTCACAGACAAGACAAAAAGTTAAATTTTCTTAACAAATTAACCTATAAAAATCTATGACAACATTAAAAAGGGATACATTGTGTTTATTTTTCATATACTCATTTGTAATGCAATGTGATAATACAAAAATCACCAAACATCAGACAAGCAGGCAGAATTAGATCTTCCACATTCAATTGAGAAAGAATCAATGAACAATTAATCAGGCCATCTTTTAGAGATATACTGTACTTTTAAGTAAAAGCTAATCAAGCTGGATGTGGTTAACATACTCCTGTAATCCTGGCATGATGAAGCTGAGTCAGGATGCTAAAAAGTTCAAGGCCACCATACTCATACCGAGAATCTATCTTAAAGGGGGGAGGGTACAGAGGGATGGTTCTCAGGGTAAAGGTACTTGCTGCCAAGACTGACAACTGGAGTTGAGTCCTAGGATCACAAAGTCGAAAGAGATAATTCTTGCAAGTTGTCTTCTGACCTCCATATATGTGATTATGTGGTATGATAAGTGCAGCCCTAAACACACACACCTAGGATCCACACATGAGGATCCACATGAGGGAGGACGTACAGGTATTTTTCTTCCTAAGATTGTGACCCTCTTGCACTTTTCTTCCACGTGGTATGACAGAAGAAGAAGAAAAAAAAAAAAAACACTCAACATCTGAAAGCTTCTCAGTGTGGAGCTTTCAGAAACAAGAGAAATACTGGGGTGGGAGAGTGTGTGGATCCACTGGTAGAAAGCTCAGTGCCACATTATATCAAACATGGTGGCTCTTAGGTGTCAGCTATAGTATATTCTTGGTTACATAACAAGTTCAAGGTCAGCCTAGGATATGTGAAGTTCTGTTTCAAGAAGAAGGGCCAAAAAAAAAAAAAGGAAGAAAATGATAGACATTTCATTATAAATTATCTAGTCTCGAGTATTGTTATACCAACAAAAATAGACAAATATCACAAAAGGACCTTTCTAAAAATAGGAAGAGATAGAACCATATGTTTTGAAGATTCAAAGATTAAAGCTCACATCCATCTTTCATAAGCTGTTAGCGCTAAGTGATATTCTCCAAATTATCATGGTAGATTCTAACAGATAAACAGAATTTGAGGTAAGAGCAAGCTCTATCTTTTCATATTTTCTGCTCAAACTCCCACTGGTTGCTTATCAAAAAATTAAGAGACATTACTATTCCCCTTTAAACAATCAGTTAAATGTGTGGGGAGGGGAGGGAGAAGAGGGGAGGGAGAAAAGTGAGAGTACATGAAAGAAATAATAGTCTACTTGACAGATCTAGAATCACCTGAGAGACAAAAGTCTGAGCATGTCAATGAAAGAGCTTCTAAATTCAGGCACATGGGTTAGAAAAACCCATCTCTAATGAAGGTGGCATTCCAAGGACTGTGGTCCCAAGCTGAGAAAGGACAAAGTGAGTTAAATATTGCCACTCACTTCTACTTCCCAACAATGTGACCAGCTGCCTCAAAATCCTGTGTGCCTTCTTCCTTCTTCATCAAGTTGCTTTTGTTACAAATTTTATTATAGTAACAAGAAAAGTAATTGATTCAATGTGTGTATGCCTATGTGTCTGCATGTGTGTGTGGTATATGCAAGTGCAGCCCATTTTATGTGGAGGTCTGAGGTTATGACAGTTATCTTCCTCCACTACTCTCCATTTCAATTTTTGAGACAAAAATCTCTGAATCTGAAGTTCACCAATTCAGTGAATCAAACTGATCAGTAAGCCCCAGAGATATTCCTGTGTCAGCCCAGCACTTTGATTACAACTTCATGCTACCCTCTGGTTTTTGTGTGGGTGCTGGAGGATCTCTATCAGGTCTTCATGCTTGAACAGCAAGCATTTCACTGAAAGAGGCTCCTATCTCCCCAGTTCAAATACAGGGAACACATTTTTGACAGCGATTTTTATTCATATATTAATATTATATAATCTCAGAACTGGAACATCAATTTGTACTTTGCCTTTCCCTTTTTATTGTTTTGAGACAGGCGCTCTTTTGTTTTGAGTCTCTGCAGACCCCTGACCATCCTGGATCTCTGTAGGCCAGGCAGATCTTGAAGCCACAGATATCTGCCTGTCTCTGCCTCCCAAGAGCTGGGACTAAAGGCATGTGCTACCAAACTTGGCCTACCTTTTCTCTCTTAATTAACATAAATTTTTATCTTGCACCTTTAGAGTGATGGATCTCAGAACTTTTCAGATTGTACACAGACATAGCATATAAGATATGCATTACAAAACTCACAACATGCCTTAAGCAATGAAATTGTAATCCTCCAGTGTCAGCTTCCTACATATGGAGAGTATAGGTAAGCAAACCCATTGCTCAGTTTATTGATGATTTATAAAAGGTTTTTTAATTGTATTTGTTGTCACTGCTGTGTGTGAGAGTAAGAGTGGGAGAGAAGATAGGAAAGAAGGAAGAGGAGGTGAAGATAGGGAGGGAAAGCTGTGTGCCACAGTGCAAGTGTGGCAGTCAGAAGACAATTTTGTGGAGTCAGTTCTCTCCTTCCACCTTTATGCAGAGGTTCTGGGGAATCAAAATTCTTATCATCAAGCTTGCATAGCAAGCAAGTTTATCGATTAAGCCACCTTGCTGGCCTTTATAAGAGCTTTTATATGTTTGCCAAGTAACTTCCACTTTCTCCCCATATAGTAAATCACTTTTCGGTTTCCCTTCTAGCCCTCTATAGAACTTTTTTTCTTTTCCAGATCTATTTCAATACAGTTCAACTTACTTTACTTTATGGCTATATTTAGTTTCTTCTAGCCATGCTTTTTATCATGCCAAGATTATCATTTTAAAACTTAAAATGTAAAGGAAAAACATGGGCAAGAGCCTTCTCACCATTCAGGTAAGAATGGCTCACCATGTCTGAATTGTTTTGACAAACAATGTATTTTATGCTAAACACTAGCTTTACTTCTTGGAAAATTGTGGTACACTTTGGGCAAAGGGTGTCAATCTGACCAGCTCCAAATGATAACAATGACACTGGGTCTCCAATGACTATCCCTAGTAGACACCATTCACTTCAGTCACAACTCATCAACTCAATGGGACAGGAATGAGGAATGGAAAGCCTGTTTGTGTGGGTGCCCGCAAAGGAGTCTTGGAAGCTGGCACATGATTTCCTCCAGAATTCACTCCATCCGCCTTTTCCTGTTGGTGGCTTCACTGTAATAAATCTAATAGGAAAGTACAAATATTTTTTTCAGTGCACTGAGTCCTCCTAAACTCTAAATTACTGAACCTAGTAATAGCCTTGGAGAGACCTAAGACATATTTATCTATATTTTCATATACCTTATGATCTTGTTTTCTGTATTCAAGTCTTTAATCTATTCAAAATGTTCCTTTAGCATATGGAGGAATGTGGGAAATTACATTTTTTCTGGAGTCTATAAAAATTTGTTTATTGTAAAATAAAACATAAAGAAAATATGTAAAGCACAAGCACACACAGCTCAATTAATTGTTAGAAACTCTCATGTAGCTACCATCCAAGCCTAGGAGGGGGAAAAAATGTGTTTTTAAATGTGATTAAAAATAGATTTGGGCCGGCCGGGCGGTGGTGGCTCATGCCTGTAATCCCAGCACTCTGAGAGGCAGATCTCTGAGTTCGAGGCCAGCCTGGTCTACAGAGTGAGTTCCAGGACAGCCAGGGCTACACAGAGAAACCCTGTCTCGGAGAAAAAAAAAATTGATTTGGGCCAAGCATGCTAGAGCATATAGCCTCAGTACTCAAAGGATAAAAGAATAATTAATTCAAGGCTAACCTGAAATACAGTGAGACCCTGTTTAAAGAAAGGAGGACATATGGGAAGTGATGGAAAAAAGAAAGGAGGCTGTCAGGGAGGGGAAAGATTTAGAGGGCCACAGGTTTAGTCTAGGGCCCAGCATATACTTACTATGTACAAAAACCTAGGTTCAAACCCCAGCATCAAAAAGAAAAGGAAAAGATGGAAAAGCCTTACTATATTTACGGAGTCGGAAAGGACTTTTTTTTTCCTCATTGCTATGATTTAATACATAATAAAAATTAATTTGGAAGAGTTTATTTTGGCTATCAGTATGGGGACACAATCTATCACACAGGACAGACATGGTAATAAGAATATAATAAAGCCAGTCAAATTAAATCTATATTCAGGAAATGAAAAATAATGAAAACTTGTACTCAGCTTACTTTCTCCTTTAAGAACAATACTTTTATTTTTTTAAATTTTGTGTGTGCATGCATGCACATGCCCACACATATAGTATGATTGCCTATAGAGGCCAGAAGAGGGTATCAGAACCCATAGAGCTGGTAGTTGTGAGCCACCCATCATGGGTGCTGGGATCCAAATTCAGTTCTCTGCAAGAATACTATATGCTTTTAAACACTGAGCCATTTCTCCAGCCCTCTCTCATTTCTATTCAGCTCAGGACCCTAGTTCATGGAATGGTGCTATCAGCATTTAGGAGCTATCTTCTTCCCACTTTACCTTACTCTAGAAACTCCTTCATAGGTATATCTGGAGATTTGTCTCCCTGGTGATTGATTATAAAGTCTATCAAGTTGACAATATTAACCACTACAGAATATTATCTAACATAAACAATCACATCTAATAGTTAAGCACAGTGTCACACACCTGTAATTCCAACACTGAGGAAGAGGAAGCAAAATCAAATCCAAAGCCATCCTGAACTACACTACATGAGATCCAAGAAGGAAGGCAAGAAAGAAAAAGAGAGGGAGAAGGAAGGGAAAAGAAGAGGGGAAAGGAGGAAGGAGGAAAGAGGGAAGGAAAGTGAGGTGGAAAGAGGGAAGAAGGAAAAGAAGAAACAGGAAAAAAAAGGCAAAGACAGAGACAGACACAAAATTTACTGGAGCCAAAAGTTGCAATGCAGGGGGTAGTTGTACATAGCAGGGAGGCCTGAGACTGGAGCAATGAAACTGTAAAATAGGCTACTTAGAGTCTGAGCGAACTTGTACACGGATTCTAGTTCCACCAATCACAAGCTTTAAATGTGCACAGACTCCTGCCTAGCAATCCAACTTTTGTTAAAGCACAAAGAAAAATGGCCTCATTTATGTTCTGAGTGGGAATGGCAGCAACACAGGTAGGATCATCTAAAAATTTCCAAATACTGTCATGGCCAAAAAAAGAAAAAAGAAAAAAGAAAAGGAAAGGAAAAAAAAAGAAAGGAAAATTACTCCAGAGTGAGTGCAAACTATTTGAAGAGGTTGTGACTACAGCAAGATGTCCTAAAACCAAAATCATAGCTTCAACAGCAGCTATGGTTACAGTGGTTCCTTTTTTTGTTGTTGTTGTTGTTTGTTTGTTTTTTGTTTTTTTGAGACAGGGTTTCTCTGTGTAGCCCTGGCTGTCCTGAACTCACTCTGTAGACCAGACTGGCCTCAAACTTAGAAACCCGCCTGCCTCTGCCTCTCAAGTGCTGGGATTAAAGGCGTGCGCCACCACCACCCAGCTACAGTGGTTCTTAATAATATGAATAAAAAACTTACCCAAGTTTTTAGTCTCAGAACAGGTTTTCAGCTAAGATTAAGTGTAGACTCTCACAGGCAATAGGAATCCTACACTGGATATTAACACCTCCATTTACCACTAACAAAAGAAAACTAAGCCAGGCCTGAGAGCTCCCATGTGCCAACAGACAAAAGAGCACATTTACTGAAAGCCAAAAGTCAAGTTGCTAGAACTGGTTTTCTCTTCCTACCATGTGGGCTCTAGAGATCAAACTGTCAAATCCAAGCTTATCAACTTTGGCAGTTCCTCTGCCTACTGCATAATATCTCCCACACTAAGAAATAGCATACACTGTATAAAGTTATAATCATACAGCTTAATACATATGTATGTATGCATATCCCAAAAAAAGCAGAATAAGATGTACTTTACTTGAACACAAAGGCAAATAAAAATTGTAAGTTAAATAACAAAGCAAAGACAATGTTACATAAAAATAACATATCATGTGCAAAAGGAGGGCTTATTTCAAAAACGCTTAAAAAGTTAGTTTAACATTTAAAATCAGTGTATTTAACCATACCAGCAGGATTAAAAAAATTTTTTTTAATTTTATTCGATATATTTTTTATTTACATTTCAAATGATTTCCCCTTTTCTGGTTCCCCGAAAGTCACATAAGCCCCCTTCCCTCCCTCTGTTCTCCCACCCATCCCTTCCCACTTCCCTGTTCTGGTTTTGTTTTATACTGCTACACTGGGTCTTTCCAGAACTAGGGGCCACTCCTCCGTTCTTCTTGTACCTCATTTGAAGTGTGGATATTCCAGTTTTCCAAGCTAATATCCACTTATTAGTGAGTGCATACCATGATTGATCTTTTGAGACTGGGTTACCTCACTTAGTATGATGTTCTCCAGCTCCATCCATTTGCCTAAGAATTTCATGAATTCATTGTTTCTAATGACTGAATAGTATAAAAATTTTTTAAATCCTATAATATTTCAATATATTTTTAAAAGGTACCCAGGTTAATAAGACAGGAATAAGGTTAAAAGAAGAACTCCTTTAAGGGTTTTATTTTTTTAATTTACAGCTTTGTACTTAATGATAAAATACTAACTACATTCTCTATTATTTGGAGAACAGCGCAGAAACAGTTCACTAGTATGAATTCCATTCAGAGACTGGAGAGAAGACTCAGTGGTTAAAAACTACTTGCTGGTCTTGCCAAGGACCTGGGTTTAGTTTATCACCCACATGGAGACTTACAACCATCTGTAACTGGAGTTCCAGGGGATCCAACACTCTCTCCTGCCCTCTGTGAGTGTCAGGAATGCCATGGTGTGTATACATATACAAAGGCAACCACTCACACATAAAAACAAAAATAAATCTTTTTTTAAAAAAGAATTATATATATACTAATTATAATATATTAAATAATATATTATTATAATATAATATATAACACATAATTCTTTATTATTCTGTTATATATGTATTATATGTTATATATTATATATTATTTATATATTTTTATTTATATACATATATGTATATTTATACACCCATCCAAAATATACCCTCCACCCATCTCAAAAATATTAACACAGAATAATTATTCCTGTCTATAAGAAATGCAGGGACAAAGAGTGGAGCAAAGACTGAAGGAAAGGCCATCCAGGCAAATACCAAACCCAGACACTATGGCGGATGCCAAGAAGCACTTGCTGACAGGAGCCTGGTATGGCTGTTCTGAAAGGCTGTCAGAGCCTGACCAATACAGATGTGGATGCTCACAGCCAACCATCAGACTGAGCATAAGGACCCCAATGGAGAAGCTAGGGGAAGGACTGAAGGAGATGAAAGGGTTTGCAACCCCATAGGAAGAACAATATCAACCAACCTGAATCCCATCCCCCACTCCAGAGCTCTCAGGGACTAAACCACCAACCAAAGAGTACACATGGAGGGACCCATGGCTCCAGCTGCTTACATAGCTAAAGACTGCCTTATCTGGCATCAATGGAAGGGAAGACCACTGATTCTGTGGACACTGTGTTCCAACATAGGGGAATGCTAGGTGGGTAAGGCGGTAGTGGGTGGGTGGGTGAGTGGGTGGGTAGGTAGGTGGGGGAGCTCCCTCATAGAAGCAGGGGAAACCAGAAAGGGGAATAACATTTGAAATATAAGTAAAAAAAATAACCAATAAAAAATGAAAAAATAAGAATTATATTCAAGGGCTAAGAATGTAAGTCAGTGGTAAAGCACTGGCAACCCCAGTTCAAGCGCTAACAAAGAATATTTCTACTAAAATGTTTGCTGCAAATTTTATTCAAAAATAATAAGACTAGAATAACAATATATAACAATGAGTTGATTATCTACATACCAATAACAAATCATTAAAAAATAGAATTTGTGATCCAGGCAAATAGCACATACTAGTAATTGCAGCACAGAGGCTAAGGCAATAGGAAGATGTATTCAAGGCCAGGTTGAGCCATATGGCAAGACTGTGTCAATCAACTTATCTAATTTGAAAACATCTTTTTCAGTAACATATAAAAACACATATACATAGAAAATAAGGAGAAATTATGCAAGATGTCTAAAAAGAAAACCAAAATATACTGTGCTATAAGAAATTGAGGAAAACTAAAAGGGTATACAATAATCATGGATCACAATAAAACAGATCTCTTCATTCAATAATTTAAAATCTGAAATCCACAATCCAAGACTACTGATGCTACACTTAAACTAACATGAATCACAGTCAAAATACAAGTATATTAAGCCTATTGTATAAGTAAATGAAAGACATAAAGACATTTTTTTGTTTAGACTTGGGTCTCATCCATAAGCTAACACATTATAAATAAAGTTTTTTTTAATCTAAAAACAAAAAAATCAAACATCCTATCTGTTTCTAAGCCTTTCAGATAAGAGTTATAACTTATACTAACAACATGTCAATTATTCCCCAAACTGATCTGCAGAAAATACTATCCAGTATCAACCCAACAGTATTTTAAAGAGTACTAAACAAAAGTCTGATTCTACCATTTCTACAAACGACTAAGATTTGCAAAAGATGACCTGGAAGACTTTTAAAAAAAAAAAAAAAGCCAGAGAAAGAAATTGCTAGCATTTATCAAACTAATCAATGCTGAAGAAAAATAGTTTATACAGCAAGATTTCAAACCTTATCAAAAACTATAATAATTAAAAGTACAATGTGGTACAAAAACAGATCAGTTGAAAAAATACAGAACATCCTTAAGAGATAAACTTGTACAAGTCACCAATTTTAAAACGAAGTTATGAATGAAAAGAGTAAGTAAATATTATTTCAGTAAATTGCACAAACAACTACATTGTACTATGGGAAAACAGAATGTAACTCCTACTTCATCACACCAAACATGAAAGAAGATAAATTCTGGTGAATCATAAATCTAAATATGAAAAGCTAAAGGTGGTCAGTGACAGAGTTTGTGCTTAGCATAAACAAGCCCTGAGCTCCATCCTTAGCACCATTCCCACAAACTCCAAATATGAAAGAAAAAACAATGTAATTTCTAGAGGGAAGGAAGAATATTCTCATTGAGGCAGTAAAGGGGGAGTCTTAAAACAGGAAGCTAGTTGGTAGAGGAGTCTGGAAAATTCAGAAGCCCAATATCACAACAGAACTTATAAATGTAGATTTGAAAACAACCAGCCTAGAAAGAAATTACCACTCCGACAAAATATATCTCTGTAAAATCTACAGCAAATTTGATATTGCGTACAAAACCTGGACAACACAAAACATACACACTATTACTTCTAAGCAAACTGAACTGAAGGTTCATGAAAATGCAATATAAAGAACAAACAGGATTTTTTTAAAACCGCCAGTATTTCATAACTTGTATAACAGCTACGAAAAGAGTATATGGAACAAAAAGTTCATGTTGCGTACAGGATCAGAGTAAAGAAGCCAACTGAGATACATGAGAATGGAGTCAGAAAAGGAAATATTAAAATGTATGCAACAACAATAAAAAAAAAAAGTATGGTACCTAGAAATGAATCCTACAAAACATGTCAACGTTCTTAATAGAAAACAATGGTACTCTGAACTATAACTTAATTCAAATGACTAGAATGGGAGCCTAGAAATATTCAGATTTCTGTATCAGATGGAACCGGTTAGTTGAGTCTGTAATTAAAATACCTAAGTTTCCACAATTTTAAGACATTAACTTTCCAAAATACTTATCATACAAAGCTCAGTAGGAAGGCTCACTCAGCAATCAGCTGAGGGCCACGTCCAGCTGAAACTGCTGCCTGGCTTCATAAAGTCAAGCCTTCTGCTCTACAAACAGGCTCAATTGAACTGTCTCAATGCCTTTTACACACACCGGGCCATGTCCCTAACCAAGAGAGTCCACCTAGACTTTATTTTGTACCAGAAGAGTTAAAAATATCTGGTAAACCTCCTGGGCATATACCCAAAGGATTCCCCGGCATGCAATAAAGACACATGCTCCATTATGTTCATAGCAGCCTTATTTATAATAGCCAGAAGCTGGAAAGAACCCAGATATCCCTCAAAGGAGGAATGGATACAGAAAATGTGGTATATTTACACAATGGAATACTACTCAGCATTTGAAACAATGAATTCACAAAATTTTTAGGCAAATGGTTTGATCTGGAAAATATCATCCTAAGTGAGGTAACCCAATCACAAAAGAATACACATGGAATGCAATCTCTGATAAGTGGATATTAATTAGCCCAGAAGCCCTGAATACACAAGGCACGAATCGCATAACAAATGACTCCCATGAAGAAGTATGGAGAAGATCCTGATCCTGGAAAGGATTGATCTAGCATTGGAGGGGAATATAAGGACAGAGAAAAAAAGGAAGGAGGTGATTGGAGAATGGATGGAGAGAAGAAGGTTTATGGGACATATGGGGAGGGGGGATCCGGGAAAGGGGAAATCATTTGGAATGTAAACAAAGAATATAGAAAATAAAAATATATAATTAAAAAAAGTATCTGGTAAACAATGAATATGTCCACAAATAAGCCCAGCATTATAAAAATAGTACAATATACCACAACAAATTATTTTCTATAGAAAAGAGTTCATGAAAGTTGAAAAAATAATTATAAAATTCAGGTGGAATGTGAATAAAAATAATATGGAATATCAAACAAAGATAACCAATAATTCCAACAAAAAGTAACTCTACTACATTGTAAAACTTATTATAAAGTTATAATCATTAAGAGTATATGTAATAAAAGAGAGACAAATCAACAAATTGAAATAGGGTATGCAGCCACAAATAAATAAAATATCATAAAAGTCACTTTCAGGTAAGTTAATTTCAGGTAAAATAATGGATTAAAAACAAAGATATTTTAAGCTTTGAATGAAAATCTGAAAATGAAAGATCGAAACACACTCAAGCATAAATCATAAAATACCAACAAGATAGTTTTTTTAAAAACTGGTTCTATAAAGTAAAAAGGGAAAGAGGAGTATATTATAAATATCTCATATGTTTTTAGCTACAAAAAAACTGAATAGAAATACTCACACTTATAGAACTCCAGAGAGCTGCCTCAAATTTGAAGCCAGTGTAGTGAGTTCCAAATATGCTGTCCCAAAATTCAAAGAAAATCAAGAAGGAAAGAAAAAGAAAAGACAGGCAGGCAGGCAGGCAGGCAGGCAGGCATAGCACTTTGCATAGCATGACCTTGGGGGTAGGAGGAGCAAATCTCCTGAGAAGAGCTAAGCACAAAGATGTGTGCATAAAGCCATTCATAGTCACAGGGTTATTAGTAAAGAGTGAAGACTGAAAGTAACCAAAAATCAGTCAACAGAGGAATGATTTAAATGTAGCAGGGTCACAAGAGATAAAAATAAGAGTCATATTTACATGAACAATAAATAGCATTATGTTGGAAACATCTTAAGATCAAGGCAAGAAAACAAGTCAGAAAGGCAGGCATGTACAAGACACTTATACTTATATAAAGTTCCTAATTGCAATATGTATACTGTCCATGATATAAACACCACAGGAACGAATGACCATGTCTAGGAGAGTAGGGAGAAGAAATATAAAAGGGGGGAAGGAAAGAGCAATAACAGAGATTTGAATTATCTCTACAGTTTTGTTTTGTTTTTTTTTTTTAAAGAAAGGATCTGAAGCTAGTAGAAAAAAACATCAAAACTCATAATAGACAGAATACGCAAGTCAACAAGTAGGGGTAAAGGACAGTAATAGAGCATTTACTTAATACATATTCAGGGTTCCATCGTAACAACCCTACAACAAACACAAACAAACTCAAGTCTTCACTTCTCCATAATTTCTTCATTATATTCTTTTGTTTTTACTTGAAACATTTTTGTTTTAAAGATATTACATACACACCAAAATTTTGCTTATAAGTATATATGTGTATAAAAGGGGGAAGAAAATGTATCACTGATGTTTCTTTTTATTTTTAAATCTCCTTCAACAAAATAAGTTTCTTTATTTAAAAAGTACAGAACAATTAAAGTAATTTCTGTTTCAAGAATAAGGAAAGAATCTTAACCACAGAACTTTTAAAGAATCTTAAATGTAAAAGAATAAAATAAGATAGAGTATTTGGTCTAAGGAAAAGTACCAAAACCTTAAGAATAACCTTAAAGTGTCACACACACCGGAAAAAAAAACAAAAACAGTTTCTAGCTCAGCAATGCTATATATCCATGTAAGAAAAATGATGTAAAGATATATTTCTAAGTCACATCTAAGTCCTTTTGTGGTAAACACAAAAGGAATGGGAAAGGGAGACCTTCCTTTCCAGGACAGCCTGCCTGTTACAACACTCCTCATACAGTATGTATGCGAAGAAGAAAAGCATACAGCCCACCATTTGTTTATTTATTACTTCAAGAGCATAAATGATTTTGTGCGAGCCATAAAAAGAAAACAGCTATTTCTAAGAAATAAGTCTGTTTTTATGTAATTTTCTAACAAAAACATCAAGTTTTATGACTATGAAAATAAATTTCAGAATATGAATGAGGAGCTCTGGAATATAGCTTATGGTAGAGCGTCTGCCTAGCATGTGTAAGACCTGACTTCAATATCCAGCACAGAAAAGTAAATAGAAGCTTAAGGAGATGCTGAGATTGGAAAGGAAGCTGAAAATACCTAGACCATGTCCCATCATATAACAAACCAATTACTACTCTAATACAGCTTATTTTTAATTATCTGGTTAATCACCACAAAATATCCCAGAATATAATAATTCACAAACACTCTTCTCAACAGTAGTTACTTTTTAAAAAAATTTTATATGTAAGATTACCATAGGGTCTTTTAGGTCTCAGAAAAACATGATGTAATACAGATATCTACATTTATAGATGAAAAATTAAAACTGGAACTCATAACCTTGCCAAAGATGACTAAATGAGACATAGAATTATCTCTCCCACAAACCCCTATTCAAGTAGGTAAAAGTAGCTCCATTTTATATGAAATGAAAACATCTACAAAAACTATGTCAATCAAGATTACAAAGTAATTAAGTGGCAGTTCGAAGGGCAATGGTTGTGCACGCCTTTAATCCCAGCACTTGGGAGGCAGAGGCAGGTGGATTTCGGAGTTTGAGGCCTGCCTGGTCTACAGAGTGAGTTCCAGGACAGCCAGGGCTATATAGAGTAAACCAAAAAGTGGCCATTCATCTCCAATCACAATGTTCCTTTCTATGCTAAAATAGCTTGGTTTCAGCAGAGAAAGAAGATAGAGAAGATACTAAATCCTGAGACAACTGTATACAGCATAAATTTGACCTTGACCACTGCCAGTATCAAATATATCAGGACAGGTCTCTGAAGCAACTTTCTTCAGGTATTCAGAATTGGGATTCAAAAAGAAAAAAGGGAGGGGGGAGAAGCCTCCTCTGACTGGTTGAATCTAGAAGCATAAACTAACAAATATGATACAGATATCTCAAGCCTATATCCTATCAATAACAAAATCAGAGAAAGTTGAACTGAAGAAAGAATGGCATGAAGGCTTGGAAAAGCAAGAAGATCTGAACAATTTCTAGTTGAAATTCCAAGACTCTCCCAAAGGATCCTCTCAGTTCCATAACTATTTTGATTCACTACAGGTGCCATCTCAGCTTAAGCCAGCTTTTAACTTGATCCAAATATAAATAAAGATCTTATAGAAGAAAACACACCTCCATAAAGTACATTTAAAAAACAAAATGCTTCCAAAGCACTGTAATTAATATCAGAAAGGGACTCTTTCCTGGGAGCAGGCCAGTCTACCCTAGATGAACATTCTCCCCTATGTATGCTATCACTCCCCAAAGCCTTTCAAATCTCAACTGTTTCTTACATATACCATAATTCTCCCAGTCCAAATACTGAGACATCCTTGCTCTAGCCCCGTCCTTAAACTCCAGATCTCTTCCTTCCACCTCCCAAGGAATAGAATCAAAGTGTGTGCCAGCACATCCATTTTTTCCCAGTCCCATTCTTTTGGCCAAGCAAGTCACTCAGCATGGTGCACTCTCACAGATACACTAGACCTCACTCTATCTACACATATCTAAATCTATCCCACTTGAGGCCCAATTCATGAGCTACACACTATACTATACACACATACCACTTTCACCCTGGTCCTATGGGCTCACTATGGTCCTTTTCTGGTAGGATACAAAGTACAGAAGCTTAAAAAATCAGGGTGGAAGAAAAGAAACCTGTGACCCAAGGTTTACTTCTACTGAGTGTAATCCTACTCAACATCACATCAGAAACCATCCTATGACCACATTTAAGTCCCTTAACAACGCTATTAGATGAAACTTCAGAACTCACCAAAATCATCTATATAATTATTGGAGAGACAAGTAATTGCAACTCTCTCTTTAGTAACCCACATCCACACTTATGTCTGTCTTCTATTTTCTCTGAGCACCTCTCTAATGATCCCCATGCTTAAATTTATGTTAAAATCTTTTGTTAATGAACTCCAATTCTGCTTCATGCTGATTCCTAAATTCTCTTCTGTGGGCATTTCAAAACTCCTAGCTTCTGCTGAATGCAGCTCAGGAGGCATCCTGGAACTATGTCTCAACCCCACACCCTCCCGACACCTGCCCCACCACTTACATTTTCTATACTTCAGATGATTACCATCTTTTGCTACATATTATATAACTGCTCAATCTTTCCTTTTCTAGAACAATTTGATCAGACTCTAACCTATTGCATACTCATGCCTCCATCTTCTTCCGACTTAAGTTCAAAACCTATGACTCTCTTTTATCCAAAAACTTAACTCAGTTCCTTTACAAAGTAGATGCTCAAATACTTGTTGAATGCAGAGAATAGTAATTCTTTATGCATCATGAAAACTATTTATAAGTTTATGCATCTATCAACTGTAATAGGAAGAGAAACTAGTGATATCTCATAATTAGACTGGAAATAAGACATGTTTTAATACCATGGCAAGAAAGTAAGATTCCCCAGTATGTGGCAAAACTGTACTGAACCAAATCAGGGGAGTAACAACCATTCTACAGTGAAAGGAAAAAAAAGGAAAAACAGGGAAATGACAAGGGGACCAACTGAAGCATAGAAAATTAAGTGTTCTAAACACAAGGCTGCCCTATAGCTCACCTCAGCTTCAATAATGTACTTGGAAATGTTTGAGGGTGAAGAAAACAGTAACTATAGAACAGATAGAGTTGGTTCTCATATCAACTTGAAATAGGCAGAACCAAAGCAGCATTTTCAGCAATGGAAACCTACAAGCTAAGAAAAACAGAACTAAATCATACAACTGGGAGCGATGATAGAGACTTATAAAGAGGAGACTGAGCATCTCCAAACACTGAAAACCATTTTAATTACTTTGAGGCTATAAATGAAAAATAAGGAAGACTTGACTGGTATCTAGATTATTCTCTTATAAACCTAACTAGTGCTAACCCTGAAAGTCTACTCCATCTGTTGATTCCTAAATACCACTTTAAGTCATTGACTGTCACTCTAACACCTACAAGACCCAAATAAGGATGGCAGGACTTTATTCATAAAATAATACTAGAAATCAGAACTCCCATCTTCAATCCTAAAGTTTGCCCCTACTTCAGCCTTTTTAAAAGGAACTCAATTAAATGCAAATATACTTTTTAAAAACAAATGCCAAGCACTCCCATAGTAAGCACAAATACACTAGTATGTTGGGAATAAGGAATGATTCAATCCCAGAATGAACAACTCATCACAGTTTCTGAAGAGCTGCCTACTTCTAGCTAGGACAGTCTGAGGGACTCATCATGGTCCTGGTCCTTACCTATGCAACACTCCTAGTACTCCTGCCCCTCAGAACTAAGGCAATCAAAGCATGTTTGTCCCTCTGTCCTCCAGGCCAAGACATTGCCCAATTAAGGAAGTCCTTGTTATATAGTTATTTTCTCCAAATTGAAAATAAAGAGGGGAAAAGGATCATACTATTCATGAAGTTAATGAAACTTTGGAGGCTCAGGAGCCCAAAACATTATGATATTCCTTTCCCATTTACATAAGCAGTAAACAATTACAGAGAAAAGGAGAGTCATCCATTAAATTTTCTGCCCAAGTCTGTCAGGGAGCTCTGGGAACTCAATGTTCATGAACTGTCATGAGAATTGACATGCTTTGCAATCCAGCAGGTACATTTGAGTCATGAGCTCTCCTGTAAGTAGTTCCTCACCCAGGCTCCTGTAAGAAGCCCAAATAAATTCCTTGTTTCACCAAGCTAAACTTGGGTAGAATTTCCTTGGTTTGCCATTGGTACATATTAGGGGGTTGAATAGACACTGTTGCATTCCTCAGGAAAAGTCATGGGTATTTTATCTATAAGAACTAGTAGCAAACTCCTTAAGCAAGGCAAAGTTAAGACTATTTCCTGGTATGTATGAAATCCCAGCCTTCTGTCTAAGATGCCAGACTACTTTAAACTCCCTACTAACTCACTATGACCCATAAAAAGGCTTCCCCCTTCCTGCTCACCTCAGCTCCCTACCTACAAGATTATTTCTTTACTACCTTCAACTCCTCACTTCTTCACACATACACATAGGAAAGCAAAGAAATCATGAAGGCAGCTTGACAGCTGGATCAGATAATTTAACAAGAGTACTCATCAATTTCTAAGATGCCGTGATGAGTGCCAGATTCCTAATAAATAAACACTCTTAAGTTCACAAACATTCCCACCTCTAAAAAGGCCTTTCTCCTCAAAGCCAGCAGCTGGCAGGCAACCAAGAAGAAATTAATTTGAATAAGGTAGAGCAAAAGGATTACTCTGGCTTACAAAAGCAAGTTTGAGGGAGATACTACATAAGAATTCAGGTTACATAATAGTCCAGCAGTTAATTACTCATTTGGATGCAAAAATTTCTAAAATGTTTTGTTTGCTTGTGTTTTGTTTATTAAGGCAGTATCTCACACTATTACCCCAGCTGCCCTGGAGTTCACTGAGTCTGAGTTCTCATGCACACCATGCCTGCCTAAAAAGTCACAATTGAAATCTTAGCACTTGTTCCTTGGACTGCTTGTCTTCAGTATATCATAAAAGAATTAATACATTTCTCATGGGTCCCAAAACAATTAAAGAATCTAGGATGGAATAAGCAATGCCCTTATTGCTCTACTAAACAAGTCTTTCAATCTCCCAATTTTTATTCATCTATACACCACAGGGAAAAAGATAAGAAAACAGCAAAAATAAACTAATATTTATTCTGAAGTTGAATTCTGATTTATAAAACATTCCAGCCCTCAAAATTCCATTTAAATGAATTAGCCATTATATACTGTAATTAGCAGAATAAATACTAAAAAGTCATAAAATAACAGTTAAATTAGTCTAAGAGTTATAGTAGAAGATAGGCACACAACAGACTTTTGGACTGGTGTTACTAAACCCCAAGTAGTCAACTAGTATTGAACATGGAGTTTCAAAGAACTATCCAGTATCATCAAAAAGCAAAACTAGAATCACACTTTTGTAATACTAACAGAATAAAACAGCTTTAAAAAAAATTCACAGTGCATATTAAAGTAACAGAATCAGGAATACCCAATTACCATAAAGATGCCTTCTACATTTTAACTCCTTCAGAAGTTAAAATAATTGATTCCATAATAATGTTCCTGAAACTGTGAAATGTTTTTTGTATAGCAGATATCAGTAATAAACTGTCACCCATTGTTTCTGCCTGTGCACACTGCTAACTAGTATTTTCAAATTTTAGATTTTTTTCTTCTTTTTTGCTCATTCTTTTATATTTATCACCACAGAGAAAAGAAATATCAGGCACATACAAACTAACATGAACTTCACTGGTTCTCTCAGGTAATTAGGAAAGGACAAAGGAAAAATGAAGAGAAAAAGTGAAGATCTTAGGGGAAAATTGCTACCTAATAATCTATGCATTTTTAAATCTACTATAAAAATGCACATATCCTCAGGAACTAAATCTACTAACCTCTACAATCAATGTGATACATGGTTTATCCAATCTTGACAAAAGTCCTCTGGATCACCAATGGTATGTTCATCCACTCGTACATATGCAATTGTATAAAGAATCTATTATTTAGAACACCAAAAAAAAATACAATTAAGAATTGTACACAGAGCTACCATTTTAAGAAAAATAAGCACTTTTCATTTCTTGCTAACATCTTTGATGCCCTCCTTTGCATTCAGAATAAGGAAAAGTAAAGTGATTATCATATTTGGTGAAGAAGGGTATTGAATAAACAGAATTTGAGCCTACATAAAGCTTCAAAAGACACTGATAACTGACTAAAGATTTTAAAACTTCAGTACCAATACAACATGTAACTTACATAAATATGTGCATATCATAAGTATATTAAAACCTTACATTAAATTTAAAGAAAGTATCTCAGTTATACAATGGTTTTGTAAGGACCATTAGGTCAGTTAGCCGATACACATGTTACCAGTGATATAACTGAGAAATATATATGCTTAAGAACTTAGGAAGCTGAAACAGGAAGATCAAGAGTTTGAAGTCAACATGGGCTACAAAGTGTGATTTTGTCTCAAAACTCAGGAAAACAAAAGTTAATAACGATAACTCTAGTAAGCCATGACTTCTCCCAGGACTCATCTCCTTGAATATTGTCATCTCAATCCTCCCTACATATTCACAGGTTCCAAAGTGTTGCAGTAAATCTCCATCTCAAATTACCCGGTTAAAGAAATCACAACTCAATTAAAAGGAATACAAGCTACACGCCTAGATTGGGCAGATCTACCACTACACTAGTCTATTCCCATCTATGAGATCCCATATAACTTGTGTTTTCTCCAAGCCACGTGCTTCTCTCCAATCTCCTTCCACCACCTCCTCTGTCAGTCCTCTCTCCTCCGTCAGTCCTCTCTCCTCCCTTCTCTCCTAAAAACTTTTCACCTTCCCTCCTCCTGCCCAATCACCAGCTCCAGCCTATATTTGAAAAGTTAAGGTGGGGAGAAGGTTCACAAGGCGCCTGTATATGTGATTAACTCCTCGTCAGCAGCCCCTCCCAGGAATGGAATTAGCAACAAAATACAAAACCAAGGTTATCCACAACACCAAAGAGCTGTCTTCTGGACAAGCCATCCATTCCTATGATCCCATCATCCCCCACCTCTTCAAAGCTTTAAAATCAAATTTCCCACACAGACATGCAACCCATGTGCCAAATACTAACAAGTTTTTAACATGTATCATGCATCATTTCTTCCCATTCTTAAAATCCCATAAGCTTCTTTTGTTGCAATCCCCTTTTACAAATGGGAAAACCAAGACCCAAAGACAGGCAGTTTTATGTTCAAGGACACATTAATCAAAAGTGATAAAACAATAAATTTGAAACCAGCTTTGACTATAATTTCAAAGGCACTGGTCACCACCCAAACCATTCTCCTTAAACTATTCAATAAAGATTTCTCCATCATTCAATCATTTGTAAAATTGGTTGAATAAAATCTTATTTTTGTTTCCTCTCCATTTCCAATTCTCTAAGTTTGTGTAAAAACTACTTTCTGCCCTATTTTCCTATCCTACAGTCGCCAGTTAGATTCTTGAAATCGTCCCTAATCTTCCATCTCTTTAATAACCCTCGCCTATACAATAACAACCCAATCATTTCTATATACTTTAGGACTTTAATTATTATCTCCTTGTCAAATCCACTTCCACTGTATCAATTCAGACCCTACATTTCTTTACCCATTTTGATCCCTTCCATGTAAATCTTGTGCTCTTGATCTGTAGATTCTTGCAATTAATTATTTCACCACTGTTATCTGTTATCCTTATAAAATAGACCTTCTCATGTTGTATATCAGCCCTTTCGGAACTCTATTGGTTCTCTACTGTCTCTACTAAGTTCAAACTCTTTACATTGGTTGGCATTTCTATACAAAATTTCTATACATTTCCAACCAATTTCTATAGGCCCCATCCTATCTTCCCAGTGTGTACTGTTCTTGCCTTTCCCCATACCAAAATGTTAGTAAATTTAGATTCCTTAACTGTTTTTAGAGTACTTGTACATATAACTATCTTAACACCCACAATGATTATTTCTTGTCATCACCCCATATTATGAGAAAGAAAGAAGAGAATATTCAGGAAAGTAATTTGTTCTAGATCCCAAATAATGAAGGCACTGTATAACCAAGTCTCAGACTACCCAGTTTATTTCTTTTCCTAGTTCTTCACACAGCCACAGTAAACACATCCTCATTCCTATCATATGATTTGTTTAGCCTTTTCTTAAAATGCATGAGTATTACTCTTCTTCCATGTTTCAATTTAAGCTATTATTCCGAAGACCATAGAATGCTATACTCATTCACTGAAGTTTCCAAAGACACATATTAAGCATTTTTCATATCATGAATCGTATCAGCTATTTATATTGACATACAAATCTGTGCCTAATTAACTATGAGGACAAAACCATAAATTACTCACTCAATTTTAAAAGCCCTGCCTACTGAATTGGAAAATATGTGAATAAAACATGTAATACAAGATAGCAGTCACCAAAGCAGAGTTTTGGCCAGGACTGAAAGGAGAAATCAACAACTGGATCAAACCATTTGAGCACACTAGCACTGCCTACAGTTTTAACATCTATCTTCTGAACAAGTACCTCCATGCCAACTATTGGCACTGGCCTTTATTAAAACAGTTTGCTGGAAGCATAGTTCAAAAAGAATAGAGTAGTAATAAACTGTGGAGAGAGAGAGAGAGAGAGAGAGAGAGAGAGAGAGAGAGAGAGAGAGAGAGAGAGAGAGAGAGAGAGAGGAGCTCCTGTTGTCATTTTCCATTTTAACTTAACTTCCTAGTTGCTTAAGTAACCAAAATTTAATGATACAGGCTTGACAGCTTTTCTACAAAGATCAACTCAATAGTCTACATATCTGTGATTACAATTATTATCTTTGAAGAACTATTTCTGTATGCCCAAATAATTAATTGTTCAAATATACAACTACATACCAGCTTGCCACATATCATCCTCTTAAAAAAAAAAAAAACTCTCTGAAGATTGATGGAATGTGGATTATTTGATGGTTTCCCATAGCTGTGAACAAATTCAACAATATACGCTTCAATATTATTTGTTGCTTCTTCAACAAGGAGTTGTCCATAAACCAACAAAGATCAGGCTTGAATGCCACCTAATAGTTATAAGCCAAGATCATGAAGCTACTAAGCAGATGACCAAGAAAAAACTAGAGTCCTTTCTTGCTCTGTCCAGAGCACCTCTCCCAGCTATTGAAACAGTTACAGTGCTGGGTTTTCCATAAACCAACAAAGGAGAATGTTAGAATAAAGCCTAGTTATCTGCCCTCTATTGAATTTCATTCCAATTGCAAATATGAGCCTAAATACAAAGAAAACCAGACATAAGGAATTACAAACTAGATTTTAAAAACACTTTTAATATAAACTAATGAATCTCTTTTTCCGCATACTATCCAAAAGCACATTCTGCTCATCAAAAACAGAACATTGCCACAACAGAACCCTTCCCCAACATACGCTGATTTTGATCCTTATACAAGAGAGTAAAAGAAAAAAATTGAAAATATAACTACTTCTTTCTATAACTGTAAAGAAGCTAACAGCTGACAGAGCAGAATGGACATAATTTTTTAAATCAAAGAACCTCAGTTCAAGCCCTAACTATGCCCTAAGATAACGGTACCATTTGGTGAACAGCACCAAACTCACAGTTACTCTGAGTCAGTAAGTAGGTACAAATTAGAGTACCTCTCTAGAGTACTAGAGAGTAGGTACTCTAAAAAAACATTAGTTTTACTATTATTGTTATAACCATATGATTCAAAGTAAAATATATAAGATTTAAATATTTTTTAAAAGGAACATAAAATCTAACAAAACTGAAAACTATCGTGCCTTCCTATCTTTTGGTCACTTGCAACTTCAAAGGTTTTATATCATTCAATCATTCAATCAATCAAAGGCTGGGCATGGTAGTGCATGCCTGTAATTTCAATAGAAAGAACCAACAGTTTGAGGCTAGCCTGGGCCATATACCCACACTCTGTCTTAAGGGGGGAGAGGGGAAAGAAAAAAGGGATAACAGAAAGAGGACTGTACTGAATAACAGCTTTGCTACTCAGGAGTTACAGTGTACTATAGTAATATAATTAAAAGTGATCGTATATAAAAGAAGACAGACAACGTAACTCAGCAGCATGCCACCAGGTGGTATATATATATAGGTGGTAAGTAGATAAATATTCACTTTCAGTTTTTCTGAGTATTGAGTTCCATAATAAAATAGTAGGGTAAAAAACCAACGCTGCCACCCAGAGGAATGCTTCTATTATCATCTATTATACAGAAATGACAGAAGCTAGACACAGTAGTAACAGCCTGTAGTCAGTTTTAGTCCTAGTATTCTGTTAGGCTGAGGCAGGAGGATTTCTGGAGTTGGAGAATAGCAAGTGTAACATAACAAGACCAATCTCAAAAAGAGTAAAATACCACCAGATGCTCAGATAATTAGCTCCTTTTTCTTGGAACCCTCAAGGCACCTTTACCATTCATCTTCTCTTAATACAGTCATTCTTAGAAGAAATAAAAAATGCTTCAGTGAGGGCAGGGGGCTTTTGCTGTATACTTCAGGCTGACCTCAAACTGCAGCTCTGGCTTCAGCTTTATAAGTGTCTGGGATTGCCATAAAATGTCACCATCCTCACTTGGCATGTCTTAACTGAGCACATGTATATGGTCTCAAAGGTACCAAATATCAAGTCTTTAATCTCTCCGGAATAAAAACAAGCTAAATCAACAAATTTCTTAGGTAATTTGACCAAAGAAAACAGAATAGCTAGAATTGGGATATCTGTTCCTAACTTTTAATATTTCCTGTTAATCCAAATAAATCCTTTAACCAGAAATACTATCGCATCTTAACACCCGGGTACTTGATATACAAGTACACACTGTAGATACAGAAACACTTGAGCCATTCCAAATTGTTAATTCTTTTTCATTTTCTTTCCCATCTCTACCATTAACTGAAATGTTAATAATGTACTTAGTGTTACAACAGAAACCCAAACACCATGAGACATGTCAATTTTAAAATACATATTATTTCAGATTGATATCTGATGACCTGGTGTCTGCTAAAATGGTACTAGTAAGAATACAGAAAATAATATTTATTGACAATAACATGGAGACGTGAAACACTTTATGCAAAGTTGGTGGGAACATGAAATGGTATGGTCACTGGGAAAAAGACATATGGCAGGCTGGGAGTGTGACTAGTGGTAGAGCACTCACCTACTATGCGAAAGGCCCTAGCTTCAACCCCCAGAACCACAAAAGACAAAAAAAAGACAGTTCCTCAAAAGTTAATGGCGTATTCCCAAAAGAACTCAAAGGGGACCCACAGCAGCATTATGTATGACAACTAAAATTTGGAAGCAACTTGTCCATAGAAAGACGAATGGATAAGAAAATATATTATGTGCAAGAGTACATTATTCAATCTTAGAAAATTATGGCAGATGTTATAGCAAGGATAAACTTTGAAGACTTTATGCTAAATGATATAAAACAACCACACACCAAAAATAAAACAAACACAGTGAAAAGTTGACTAGTGGAATTCAGAGACAAAAAGCAAAAAAGTGGCTGACAGGGATTCAAGGAGAGAAGGAGCTGTTTAACAGTGATGAAGAATCCTGATGATGCATGGAGGTGGTGACTGCACAACAGACTGCATGTACACAGTGACCCTGAACTTCACACTTAAAACATGGTCAGGATGATAAATTTTATGATGCATATCTTACCACAATAAAAATACTCAAAAATAAAATTGAGAAATTGGTCTCTTCAAAGGTCAAATGGTGATTCCATTGGGAATGACAGGCAAACAACACAGTGGCTACCTACATCTACCTACCTCTCCACACCCTGAGACCTCGTCTTGATCTCCTCAGATTCTCCTTTCTTCCCAGAGCCATACCAAACGTGTACTTCACATTCTAAACGAGCAACTAGTACTCCTGCTCCACCAGTTCAAAGCAGCCAAGGAACTTAATCCCTCTAAACGTTTATGCGTCCTCTTTAAAACAAAGATAATTCCTACCTACCTGACACACAGGGTTGTTATGAGGGTAAAAGTGAGATCACATTCATAAAAGTAGCTTTCAACTGCCAAGCACCAAAGAAACATAAATTAAGTTTAACTACTTTCACATGGCGATTGAGACGCTTTAATAACATAAGCTTCACAAACACAAGCTTACAACACCTCAACCCATGCTGGCATTTAAAATACACATCATCCTCAAATAACACCTTTCTTTCTTAGTCTTTACTGAAGGGCAACATAGGGGAGTGGGGTGTTCTTTAAATACCCTAAAGAATTTGAACTAACCACCCAAAACGCAACAAATTATTCTGAATATCCCACAAAAACTAAATATTTATGACCCCAGAATAGGCCAACAACATCTTAGAACTACACTTCCCACAAAGCATAGAGTGCAATACTGGCAGCCAGCTGGGAGGCCTGGCACTAAGGGCGACCACTGCTCTCAGCAAGCTTGGATCATCATCCCCTGGAAAATCGCAACGCTTGGCATGGAGTGGGAGTCTCCCCTTTCTGACAGCTCCGTCACCTGCGTTTTGGTTTTTTTGTTTTGTTTTGTTTTGTTTTTTTCTGCCATTAACAGCGGCCCTATTGGTCTTAACCGCTTCAACCTGAAAGTCATCTCCAATCTGTGACCTTTCTGCTGATTGCTTGGATGTGGGGGAAAAGGCACCCTCTCCCCTTCCCAAAAGCTCCATTTCCAGAATTCGCCCGTCAGTCAGAATCCAGGGATCTGCGGGGGTCAGACGGGACGGACGGGTGGACACAATCCGACCTGGGGCGACAGGCCGCGCGCCAGCTCTGGTAGCAAATCAGTGGGCCGGGATCCCCCTCCCCCGCCCCAAGCCCGGGCCGCAGCTGATTTCCAGCAGGGATAGCTAAGCCCAGGACTCTGGTTTCAATTTCACGACGTGACAGTGCAAACCTGCGGCCTACAAGCGCCCGCGGCGAAGGCCCGCCCGTTCGCCCGCCCTCCCGCCAGGCCCGAGCGCCCCAGCCCCCGGCACGCCGAGACCGCCGCACACCCGCCGGCCCGGCCCCGCGCCCCACCGGCCTCCAGTGTCCAGTGGGGCCCGGTCCTGCGTGGAGTTGAATCCCGTTCACGGCCGCAGCCTCTGCGCCGCACTTACTCAGCTCGTCCTGGGAGGCGGAGGCGGCGGCCGCAGCCATGTTGCGCCCGGGAGCGAGCGAGGGAGGGGCGGGCGGACGGCGAGGGGGGCTCGCGGCCGTCGCCGCGCCGTGTCGCGCCGCGCCGTGCCGTGCCGCAGGGGCCCGGGGCCGCCTTGGGTCTCTCACGCGGGCCGCGCTGCGCCCTCGAGGCCCGCCCGCTGCCGGCGTCCTCTGCGCTGCGAGCGTAGCTCTCGCCGCGCCTCGCGAGCTTGCGACTACCGGAGCTCCCTCAGCCTCGCGCCTCTGAGGAGCCGCCGCCGCCGCCCGTGCGGCCGAGTGACCGCGCGGCGGCTCTTCGGCTCGGCGCCCGGCTTGCTCGCCTCAACGCCGGCTCTTATATTTAGAAAGAGCTGAGCCATGCTCCCCTCCCCCTCCGCCGGCCCCTCGCTCGCGCGCCCGCCCGCCCTCGCTAGCTCGCTCGCGCCTCGTCCTGCCCACCTGCCGCCGCCAAGCTTTCCCCGCGCGGAGCGGAGCGGAGCCGCGGCGGACCAACCCCACCTCAGCCACAGTCCCACAGCCGCACGCTCGCGGCCTCTGACCTGAGTCGGAGCCGGTCTCCATAGCCCGGGATGCTGCGGCGACCGGCGAGGTGTAGGTAGGACGGGCCGGGCCCGAGGAGACGCGCGGCCGCTCCTGGGGAGCCTGTGTGCGGCCGAGCTGAGCCGGGCTGCCCCGGCCGCCGCGGAGAGGTTCCCCGAAGCGCGCGGTCCCGGACTCTGGCGTTCACGGTCTGCGTCTGTCACGCCTGCCCGGTCGGAGCTGAAGCAACACGCGCCCGGACGGAGGAAGAGACGCGGACTCGGAAAAGTAGAGCCGGGCTCGAGTCGGAGGAGGAAGCCCCGCCCTGCGCCTCGCGCCCAACTTCTCGGCCGCTGCGCTGACTCAGGCCGGGCCTCCGAGCAGCCGAGTGTGAGCACGGGGGACCCGCACGAGGAGATCACGCTGGGGATGCCTCCCGAGCGAGCTGCGAGCCAGGGAGGGGGCGGGAACCACGATATCGGAGCTACCGGGACGTGGTTTAGATGCCGCCTTCTTCACCCCAGTTTACTGGAAATCCCAACTTTTAACTTTAAGCTTCTAGTTTGTCCGCGACGTCTCGTGATCGTGTACAGCAGCAAAAAGAAATTCAAATCAAGGGATTATATGATTACTATAAGAAAGTAGATGCCAGATCAAATACTGTTTTAGAGGAAGAAAAATCGAGACCCTAAATGAATTTAAATTGCATATATTCCCCCCAAAATGGAATCCCTAGGGCCCTAGATAATGCCTTGAAATTTGAATACATGCGGTTCCGAATGTAACATAGGCAAGTGCAAGATAGCAACAAACACTGACGATATTAGTTCCTGTATTTACATTTACAAAGAATTTACATTATCTTTGTAATTATCATAAAAATAATAATCCTTCCTCCTAGTTCAGACACCTCACCCACCTCACACCCAAGAGAAAAATTATGAAATGTGAGCTTTGTTGATGCTTCAAGACCCAGTGTCTGCACATATGTACAGCCCCAGATAGTTTGTTTCATAATGATAAAGCTTACACACACACACACACAGCTTGTTTCATAGTGATAAAGCTTACACACACACACACAAAACTTGTTTCATAGTGATAAAGCTTACACACACACACCTTCCCTGCTCCTTGTTTTGCCCTATGCTGGACTTTGGGACAGTAATTGGATCCTGAGAGTCTGGCCTAATCAAAGGTTAATAATGATTGCACAGGTTCATGGCCCGTGGAAAAGCAGGAGGTGGAACTAAAGGAAGTATGTCATTGCAGGTGTGTCCTTAGGGACTGTGTTGCAAAGGTCTCTTCCTGTTTGCTGTGAGAGAGGCTGCTTTATTTCATTACACACACCCTGCCGTGTGTCCAGCCTAACCTCAAGTCCACAGCAACGGAACAAAGTGACCACGTACAAACCCTCTGAAACTGTGAGCTAAATTGTCCTGGCTGGTTTTGTGTGTCAACTTGACACAGGCTGGAGTTATCACAGAAAGGAGCTTTAGTTGGGGAAATGGCTCCATGAGATCCAGCTGTGGGGCATTTTCTCAATCAGTGATCAAGGGGGGAGGACCCCATGTGGGTGGTGCCATCCCTGGACTGGTGGTCTTGGGTTCTATAAGAGAGCAGGCTGAGCAAGCCAGAGGAAGCAAGTCAGTTAGAAACATCCCTCCATGGCTTCTGCATCAGCTCCTACTTCCTGACCTGCTTGAGTTCCACTCCTAACTTCCTTTGGTGATGAACAGCAATGTGGAAATGTAAGCTGAATAAACCCTTTCTTCCCCAACTTGCTTCTTGGTCGTGATGTTTGTGCAGGAATAGAAACCCTGGCTAAGACATAAATATATTTTTACTCGTTTTAAATGATCATATACTGTCACAGTGACAGAAAAACAAACACAGGTGGGGTCAGGGTTCTTCCAAAATAAGTGTGCAATGACTGCTAATAAACAATACTTAAGTACAAACATGTCTCTCCACCCCTCCCAGAACCATTATCCCCTACTTTACTCCACAGAAAGAATTCAAAACTTGTCAGCAGTTTGACACATACAAACTCCCCTAGTTCTGTACTATAGGCAAGCACTCCAAATGCTACTAGAGGCTGGCTCAGGCTCTTTTTTATCTCCTTGGATGTTCAGAGATGGGAAACATAGAAGCTGGAGAGTTGGCTCAGTGGTTAAAAGCATGGCTGCCCTCCCAGAGGACACTTGCTCACTTCCCAGGGTCCACAGGAAGTTAACAACCATCTGCAACTCTAGTTCCACGGGAGCTGACTGGCACCTTCTAATTTCCGTGGGCACAGCATGTGAGTGGTGAACAGACACACATGTGCAGACAAAGCACCCATACACATAAAACAAAAATACATAAAATCGCAATATAAAGTGTCAAGAATAGCTTCCTTAGTGTTATCATCTCTTGAGCACTAGAGGCTTACTAACTCAGAGGCGAGGTGTATAGATCCAGTCCCTGAGACCTAGAGGTATGTGACTCTATAATCTAAAAGCCAAAGGCTTATACAAGTGTTCAAGCCACCACCTTCAATGTCAGGGGCTTTTTGCTCTAAAATTGCTCAGCCAGAGACTTGGAGCCTTAGGAACTCAGGTCAGAGGCTCTCTAGGCACAGAACCCAACAGCTGGTGTTATAGCAGCAAACTTCAATTATCAGGACCCTTGGCTCTGAACCAGTCAGCTCTCTGGAAGTCTTCCATGGATGGGGCTTTCAACTTCACTGACTCAGCTCTTCACAGTTTCTTACCTTCAGGCTCTTCTCTCCACAGTTTCCTGCCATGGGCTGCTCTCTGAAGCTCTCCTGGTACTTTCTCACTGCTGCTGCTGCTGCTGCTGCTGCTGCTGCCGCTGCTGCCGCCGCCGCCGCCGCCGCCGCCACCACCGCTGCCACTGCCACCACCACCACCACTTCTGTTAGTGCCCCTGATGGGGCTGACCACCACCCCAGTGCTCTCTTCTCTCCATGCAACAAATTCAGCCCACTCCACCTATAATAAAGACTATTTATGGGCAAATGAAAGGCCACTCAGAGACTTTTATTGGAGCCTAATATGATACAGAAATAGTACATGGAAAAGAAGCCTTCAAAACTAACCCCATGAGACTAAGAAGCAAGCTGCTTATATAGCCAGAAAGGGGGTGTGGCATGTTTAGGAGCAGCTCCTAGCTCCACCAGTCAAAGCTTTTCACATTTAGCAATCATGACCTAGTTTGTGTGTGTCAGTTAAGAGTTTTCTGCTGAGTCACCAGGGAATGTGTTCCCCTAAGCAGACATAGCCCAAGATAGGAAACATCATCAAGATGTCCCTGCGACTTATCATGATGAAAGTGAAGTCTCCAAAAGCTGGTGCAAGTGGACTAGGACAGACATGATAAAAATGAGACCTCTTAAACAGCTGTCATCATAATGGTGCTCAAAACTACAGTTGGATTTCCTCAGTTCCCACTCAACGTTCAAAGCAGCCAGGCTACCATGATAGCAGCACTCCTGCTGTAGCCCCCTAAAAGGGACTGCTTGATTGACATTTCCTAGTCAAAGCAGTCCGATACATGGGAAGAGTCTGACAGTTGTCTGTCAAATGGTGAGTGGCTCAGTCACGACAGCTTTGATCATTGGAAAGGAAAAGACATGAAAGAGTATTTACATTAAAGGCCTATCATGAACCAGTACTTACCTCACAGTGTTTAACCTTATTCAACCTCTACTGAAAGGAAGCTCAGAGAGATTTGAGTGCCTTGCATCTGTTTCACAATGACTGGTTAGGGAACGTGTCTTTCCATAAATTCAAGTGGAACCTTTCATAGCCATGTCAAATAAAAACCAAATATAGGTTAAGGACAGTGACTGAGGCAATTTTAACCTTTAGACAAGAATGATTAGCAACTTAGTTCACTGTATATGGAAAGTCCAGTCCCCACATGTACAAATCATCTGTATGTGTGTACACGGAGATTTTTAACCAACACAGTAGAATCTTGTTTTATACATTACTGTGTGTTATCATTGTACCAATTAATACATCACAAGTACCCTTTCTATATCACTGATAATAATCATGGCTAATCATGGCTAATTCTTCCTGGTATGAAACTAATTATTGGATTTATATACTCCTCTTAACAGTTTTATGACGTGGGATCTTATGCACAGAGGGATTCAGGGATACAGCCACAACACCACAATCTAGAAAGTAAATGAGGAATGGAGACTTGAGTCTAGACAGTGGATTAGAGTGGTTTGGTTTCATCTGGCTGTGCTGTATTCTGTTTTATTGTGTTGTATTATAGCATATCGTGTTGGGAATGGCCCCAGTGCCTGGTGCAAATTAACCAGGGGTCCGCAATGGAGGAGTTGGAGAATGGACTGAAGGAGCTGAGAGGGTTTGCAGCCCTATTGGGGGAACAACAGTGTCAAACAGCCAGCCCCTTGGAGCTCCCGATGTAACTGGACCACCAACCAAAGAATACACATGGAGGGACCCATGGCACAGGCTGCATATGTGGCAGAAGATGGCCTTGTTGGACATCAGTGGGAGGATCAGCCCTAGGGCCTGAAAGATCAGCTAAGACACAAGCGCCACAAGCGTCGCACAGCTAGCTGTACCTGCAAGCCAAGCTCAGCCTCAACCACTGTCCATCAAGTTCTATTTATGTGCCCTTCAAACATCACGAGATCTCCACGTGTCTTGCCTCACCATGCGTCACTCTGCCAGTCAGCCCAAGTCTGAGGAAGTGGCAAGAAAACGGCAGCACATCACCAGAAGTTTTTTTGGTGCATTTCTCTCTAGGGAGTCCCAACTAATAGAGCTCAACTACACTGTAGAGAGCCTTATTGAGGCGCCAAGCCACCTGGCAGGAACTTGACATTGACCAAAGTGAAGTTCCTCTCCCAGCCTTTAAGTAGAAACTCCTGTGTCAGCCATAATCCCCTCCACCTGGGGTGGTGTGCTCAGACAAAGGTGAAGCCTATTGTTCTTCAAGGACCTGCAGTTTCCTGAGAAACACCAGCCATCTGTGGAGCAACTGAACTGATTCTGCTGAGAAGCTTCCAGCCTTTTCCCCCTGCCTATATATATTGGGAGTTCTTCATTAAACTTTGAGACCTTGAATAGCAGGTGTTATCTTGGTCTCTGTCTCTTTTTTGCTGCCTTCCCATATATCCCCAGCTTCCCTTCCAGGTAACCCGATCGATGTAACTGCAGGCAGTTACAATACACAATGTAAGGCAGACCAATACATGTACATCCTTAGTGAAGAATCCTTCATCATGTGTCCTTTTATGTGTTTGCTTTAGCAAAACATCCTTTCTCCTGGGTCGGCTTTAGTGAAACATTCCTTCACAAGTCTGCCTTAGTCTTTCACTTGTGCTCACTTCAGGAAAACACTCCTTCACATGTTTTCCCCTAAAACATTGTCCAACACAACTGACTTTCCAAAGAACCCTTACGTTTCCACTTCAGACTGACTACAAACTTGTATTTCTTAATTATCTTAATATTTTGTAATTGTAGCTTTCAAGGACTAGAACTTCACATTTTTAAATTAGTTCCATAAGTACAATACCTAAGAGTTGAAACATATGTGCATAACATGTTGCAGCAAAATGTAACATTAAATTTCTATCAATATACAAAATTCTATACTGATGTAAAATATTGACTTGTTAACCCTCGTTAGTTTAAAAGTACACTCAGTAGTTTGAATGATTTATCACATCATCCCTGTATCCCCTTTTTCCTCTTTCCTTCTCTTCTCCTCCTTTTCTCTTAACACTAGATAGGAGAGAAAGAAGGATAGAAGAAATAAGGAAAAAAAGAGATCCCTGAATCCAGCCTCTTTTCTTTGTTCTTCCCTGACTAAGACCATTAACAACTTGGAATCAACCCCGCCACCCTTTAACATCCTTCACAGAGCAAATGACCAAAGTCCACCCACCCACCTCTAGGGAATGAGGCATTGTTCTCATAAAATTGCTTCCTGCTGTCTGGGGATGATGGCATCTTTTGTGGGCCCTAAGAAAATTAGGACAATGGTCAAGTAAGGAAGCTGTAACATTGGCTTTCTAGTGTCTGTGTGATGGGAAAGTTCAGGGCTTAACTGAAGTCCTGGCTGGAACAGTCTGTGAGACCAGACAATCTTAGTTTGAGGTTATTCTGTATTTTGAAGTTATTCTGTATGCAGTTTTCTTTTATTCAGTTTATATCCTGATCACAGCCCTGTTCCCTCCTCTCTTCCCAGTCCTCACAAATATCTCCATTGTTCCCTTTCCTTCTCCTCAGAGAAGGGGAGCCCCTCCTTGAGTACCACCCCACCCTGGGACATTTAGTCCCAGCAAGACTAGGTGTATGCTCTCCCACTGAGACCCAAAGGTGGGGGAAGGAGGTCCAAAGGCAGGGAGCCAAGACCAAGACCGTTCCCACTCCACTTGTCAGGGGACCCACATGAAGACCAAGTTGCACATCTGCCACAAATGTGTAGGGGGGCCTAGGTCCAGCCCCTGCACGCTCCCTGGTTGGTGGCCCAGGCTCTGTGGGACCCATGGTCCCAGGTCAGTAGACTGTAGAGGTTATTTGTGGAGCCCTTGGCCCCTTCACCTGGCTCACATCTATCCCCCACTCTTCTACAAGACTCCCCAAGCTCTGCCTGATGTTTGCCCTTGGTCTCAGCATCTGCCTCAACCACTGCTGGATGATGCCTCTCAGGAGACAGTTATAGTAGGTTCCTGTCTGCAAGCATAGCGGACTATCATTAATAGTGTCAGCTGCTCACTCTCTCACAAGGCATGCGTGGGTCTCAGGTCGGGGCAGTCACTGGTTGGCTATGCCCTCAGTCTCTGCTCCATCTTTATTCCTGCACATGTTGTAAGCAAAACAAATTTTGGGTTGAAGGTTTTGTGGGTGGATTGATACCCACTCCCTCTCTGGAGGTCCTGCCTAGCTACAGGAGGAGACCACTTCAGTCTCTGTAACCCCCTCTGGTAGGAATCTCACTAGAGTCGCCCCCACAGACTCCCCATGTCCTCTACCATCCAAGGCCTCCGACTAGCTACCAGAGATGACTCCTCTAATGTCCATTCTCACTCCCTGCCCTCTCCCAGCCTCTGTCTCCTCACACCTAACTGACATCCCTGTTCCCCTCCTCACCCCCTCTCTTACACAGTTCCCTCTTTGCATTCACCTCCTATAACTATTTAGTTTCCCCTTCGGAGTGAGATTCATGCATCTGTCTTTACCCAAGGGCCTCCTTATTACCCAAATTCTTTGGGCTTATGGATTGTAGCATGGCTATTTTGTGTGTTATGACTAATGTTCACTTATAAGTGAGTACATAACATACATGCCTTTCTGGCTTTGGGTTACCTCACTCAGGATGATATTCTCAAGTTCCATTCATTTTCCTGTAAAATTCATGAAGTCTTTCAGGAAACAGCTATTGAGAAATTCTGTGAGACTTGATCTCAGTTGTCTTGTTGGGGACTAGTTGTCTTGTTTTCTTTGGTATTTGGTCCTTTTGCTCTGTAAACTTTTAAAGGTAATATTCATTTCTGCATTAACACATTAAGATGGTTTGTGTATGCTTGGCCCATGGGACGTGGCACTATTAAGAGGTATGGCCTTGTTGGAGTAGGTGTGGCTTTGTTGAAGGGAGTACATGGCTGTGGGGATAGGCTTTGAGGCCCTCCCTGCTAGTTGCTTAGGAGCCAGTCTTTTTCCTATTTGCATTTGGATCAAGATGTAGAACTGTCAGCTTCTGCAACACCATGTCTGCCTTCAAGCTGCCATGCTTCCCTCCTTGATAAAGGACTGAAACTCTGAACCTCTGAACCTCTGAAGCTGTACACCAAACCCAATTAAACGGTGTCCTTATAAGAGTTGCCTTGGTCATGGTGTCTCTTCAAAGCAATGGAAACCTTGATTAATACACACATATGGAATGTGCAGTGTGTGCATATCAGCTAAAGGTGATTCCCTGCTCTATGTTCAAGCAGGAAAGGCATCTATCTGTCTTTCTCTATAAGTCAGTTCAGACTGTATAACCAAACTGTAGCATAAATTTCCATCCATGCCATTTGAAAAATCGGCATGTAATAATAAGTCCTGAGAACTCTCAGCAAACAATATTTATTGGTTATGCTTTGCTGAAGTCCTACCTAAAGACATTCATGTCTCAGCCACTTTCAGACTTGTTTCCATGTAAAGGAATCAGCAGATATTTTACAATGTCTCTCAACATCAGTTGTTTTTTGTTCATTAGCATATAACAATTTAAAATTAATAAAAAAAACTATATAATCTCTCTCTGGGGGGGGTCTTTGTAACCCCTTTCTGTTTCTTTTTTTTAAAGATTTATTTATTTATTATATGTAAGTACACTGTAGCTGTCTTCAGAAACTCCAGAAAAGGGCATCAGATCTCATTATGAATGGTTGTGAGCCACCATGTGGTTGCTGGGAATTGAACTCAGGACCTTCGGAAGAGCAGTCTTAACCACTCTTTGGAAGAGCTCTTAACCACTGAGCCATCTCTCCAGCCCCCCCTTTCTGTTTCTTAAGCATTTCTTTTAAAGTTTGATTAGATCTTTCCTCAACCACTCATCCTATAGGATTGAATTGTATACCTGTAATGTGCTTTATGTTATACTATGCAAAGAATGATTTCATTTCACTAGAGACATATGTTGGACTCTTCTATATGTTGAGCCTTCAGCTGCTCTTCAACTAGCTGTTCTAGTGCCCGTAATTTTTCTTTTGTCATAGCTGTTGCTCTTCCTAAACCTGCCTATCAATCATTTACCTTAGGGGGAGGATGATTGGTGTTCTGCCAGAATTGGCTCCACCATATAAAGGTGAAGTCATCATCTGCTGTGTCTTGTTTATTGACAAACTGGACAATCCACAACTGTTCTTGATAACAATTTTTAATATATTTATCAGGAACATCTCCTATTTTATGGCTTGTACCTGAAGTTGGAGGAATGCTAATCTATGCTTCCCATTGTTGCAATAGATTACTCTGCCACAGAGCCACAAATCAGCAATGGCAGTCTTTGGCCATCAGGCCTAAAAGATGAAGAGGCTTTTTCTGTGAATGAGGAACATAGAATAGACTGACCTCACCTTGTCTTAAGCAACTCATGAAAATCAATTCTCCAGTTGTCCTCTGTTTGCCCACAGTTCATGCAGGGCCCTGGCAGCGAGCAAAGCATTGAGGCAATTATGCCCAGTGGTTATAGTCCTACAAACCAGGTGCTGTCCTTTATCACTGTGTCCATATCTTCTTGGAGACGTTAGGATCAGGGAGTCTCTGTCCTTCATGGTAAATGTAAACAAATAGTGCCATACTCAGCAGACCTCTAACAGGTTTGAGGACTAGCTCCTGCCAAGCATGCCTGAGGTAAACAGCCTTTGTCTGTTTTTAGTTATTTTCTCTAAACCTTACAAACATAAAACAGAAGACTAAATAAAGCTTAATCTTGTAATTAAATGCATCAGTTCTTAGAATGAATTCAAATATTTTGCTGAACACATTAAAGGATTTGATTATTTATAAAGTTACTATCAATCCTTGCTACGTTTGAGCCTTAAAACTCATAGTTTTGAATTGAAGCTCTTCTAATATCCAAATAAAGCTTCTGAATCCATAAATATATTGAATTCATAAACATGATTCATGAGAGATTGGGGACTCTTCTGACCTTTATATGGTATATCCTTATAGAATGTAAGAGTTTCCTGTATATGCTGAAGGCACTGACATGACAGGAAAAGGTTAACAAGTTGTAAAAAATGGAAAGGACTTTGGCTGAGAGATTGTTATCATTAGGTAGTTTTAGGAAGCAATACCAAGCATGGAGTTGGGCAGAAAGGAGAGGGTTGCCTGAGCCTTGCCAGAGGTCAGGTAAACTTAAAGGAAGATGGGGGGAATAGGTTTCAAGAGACAGTTATTCTTAACCTTTTAAATATCATAAATCTTCCCATGTGTTCAAGGCTCTTCCCCACTTTCTCTTCTATTATATTCAGCATATCTGGTTTTATGTGGAGGCCCTTGATCCACTTGGACTTGAGCTTTATACAAGGAGATAAGAATGGATCAATTTGCATTCTTCTACATGCTGACCACTAGTTGATCCAGCACCATTTGTTTTGGTTTTTTTCTTTTTTTTTTTCTTTTTTTTTAAATTCGATATATTCTTTATTTACATTTCACCGTTTGTTGAAAATGCTGTCTTGTTTCCACGGGATGGTTTCAGCTTCTCTGTCAAAGATCAAGTGACCATAGGTGTGTGGGTTCATTTCTGGGTCTTTAATTCTGTTCCATTAATGTACCTGCCTTCTCTGTACCAATACCATGCCGTTTTTATCATTATTGTTCTGTAATACAGCTTGAGGTCAGGGATGGTGATGTCCTGCAGTTCTTTTATTTTGAGAATAGTGTTTGCAATCCTTAATTTTTTGTTATTCTAGATGAATTTGAGAATTGCTTTTTCTAACTCTATGAAGAATTGAGTTGAAATTTTGATAGGGATTGCATTGAATCTATAGATTGCTTTTGGCAAGATGGCCATTTTTACTATATTAATCCTACCGATCCATGAGCATGAGAGATCTTTCCATCTTCTCAGGTCTTCCTTGATTTCAGCTATAGGAGTTCTCTGGTAGAATTTTTGGGGCTGCAATCATATCATCTTCAAATAGTGATATCATGACTTCCTCCTTCCCAATTTGTATCCTTCTTATCTCCTTTTGTTGTCTAATTTCTCTAGCTAGAACTTTGAGTACTTTGTTGAATAGGTAAATTTTCTGAACAGAACACCAATGACTTATGGTCTAAGATCAACAATTGACAAATAGGACATCATAAAATTGAAAAGCTTCTGTAAGGCAAAGGACACTGTCAATAGGACAAAACTGCAACCAACAGATTGGGAAAAGATCTTTGCCAACCCTACATCTGATAGAGAGCTAATACCCAATATATACAAAGAACTCAAGAAGTTAGACTCCAGAAAACCAAATAACCCTATTTAAAAAAATTGGAGTACAGAGCTAAACAGAGAATTCTCAGCTGAGGATCTTGAATGTCTGAGAAGCCCTTAAAGAAATGTTCAGCATCCTTAGTCATCAGGGAAATGCAAATCAAAATGACCCTGAGATTCCACCTCACACCAATCAGAATGACTAAGATCAAAAACGCAGGTGATAGCAGATGCTGTTGAGGATGTGGGGAAAGATGAACACACCTCCTTTGCTAGTGGGACTGCAAGCTGGTAAAATCACTTTGGAAATCAATCTGGCAGTTCCTGAGAAAATTGGAAATAGTTCTACCTGAAGACCCAGCTATTCCACTACTGGGCATATACACAAAAGATGCTCTAACATATAACAAGGACACATTTTCCACTATGTTTATAGCAGCCTTATTTATAATAGCCAGAAGCTGGAAAGAACCCAGATGTCCTTCAACAGAAGAATGAATACAGAAAATGTAGTACATTGGCACAATAGAGTACTATTCAGCTATTAAAAACAATGACTTCATGAAATCATTAAATTAGAACCATTAAATCATGGAATTAGAAAATATCATCCTGAGTGAGGCAACCTAGACACAAAATAGCATACATGGTATGTACTCACTGATAAGTGGATATTAGCCCAAAATCTCCCAATGCCCATGGTACAACCCACAGACCATATGCAGCTTAAGAGGAAGGAAGACTTGTGGATGCTTCAGTCCTGCACTGAGGGGGAAACAGGATGATCACAGGAGGTAGAGGGGAGATCTAGGAGGGAGAGAAGAAGGGGAGGAGATAAGGGGATAGTATCAGGTAGTGGAGGAGATGGGAGAGGGGTACAGAGGGTCAGGAAATTGAATAAAAATAGGTAGCAGTTGGGGATAGCCACTGGAGGGTCCCGGACACCAGCAAAACAAGAGGCTCCCAGAACCCAATGTGATGACTTTAACTGAAATGCACAGAGAAGGGGAGATAGAACCTGTAGAGACCACCTCCAGTCATGGCCCCCGTCAAGAGATGGGGCCACCCATCCATCTCAAAGATTTTAACCCAGAAATGTTCCTGTCCACAGGAATAACAGGGACAAAAATATGGAGCAGAGACTGAAGTGCCATCCGGGAACTGCCCACCTGGGGATCCATCCTGTCTGCAGACACCAAACCTGACACACTGTTGCCATTGCCAAAAGGCGCTTGCTGACAGGAACCTGGGGTGGCTGTTCCTTGGGAGGTTCAGCCAGCAAATGACCAATGTGGATGTTGATGCTTGGAGCCAACCGTCAGACTGAGCTCAGGGACTCAGGTGGGGGAGCTGGCTGAAAGACTATAGAGCGGAGGAAGATTACAAGCCCACTAGAAGAACAACATCAGCTGGACGGACCACCCAGTGCTCCCAGGGACTAGACAACGAACCACGAAGTGTAAACAGAAGGACCCATAGCTCCAGATACACACAGAGCAGAGGCTGGCCTTGTCTGACATCAGTGAGAGGGAAGGCCCTTGGTCTTGTGGAGGTTTGATTCACCAGGGTAGGGGGATGCTGGAGCAGTGGACAGAAGAGGGTGAGTGCGTGGGAGAGCACCCTCATAGAGGCAGAGGGGAGGGAGGAGAGGACAGATGTGGGAGGGGGGGTTGTGGAAGAGTAAACGGGAAATGAGATATCATTTGAGATGTAAATGAATGGAATAATTAATAAAACAATAAAATAAATAAATATTGTAAATCTCTAAAAAATTAATTAAAAACCTCTTAATTTTTATTCCTGGTATCATTACCATAATTTACAGGGCAATATATCTAATGTAATGAAAAGAAAGAAAAATTAAAGAGAAAGCTATAACAGATTTAAAAAAACGCTTAGGAATGTATATCTAATTGACATCATATTACATTAATCAATAGCTACATTTTTTAAAATACAAAGCTTTTGTTATTATATCCACTATTTTCTTCATCAGATCCATAGTCATCATCATAGGGACTGCCTGAGCTTCTCTGTGTGTGTGTTTTTGGTTTTTTCGAGACAGGGTTTCTCTGTGTAGCCCAGGCTGTCCTGGAACTCACTCTGTAGACCAGGCTGGCCTCGAACTCAGAAATCCACCTGCCTCTGCCTCCAAGAGTGCTGGGATTACAGACGTGCACCACCACTACTCAGCTGAGTTTTAATACCTCATTATAAGTCTGTTTTTTTTAGGTCAGGAGTTACATAAAAATTTTATGCCAATGTAAAAGTATCTTTAGAGACATGTTGCCCTGAGTTGTTTGTTGTTGGTCTGTTTTGGCCAGAATGGCTCCAACCCTGAGCTACTTGTTTTAAGCTAACTTTTTTCTTACAGATGTTACAGATATTTAACCATACCAAATAATTTATAATCCAATAATCTATAACCAAGATATACAGAACATAGAAAATGTATACATTTAAGACCAGTCAGAAATAAAGATGTAGTGGCCACATTATACATTTAAAACATACAAAACTTCCCTTACTTCTTTCAGCTGTAAAGTCAAGGGAGGAGGAGCGCCTCCCTTGCCACCTGCTGAATCCAGTTCTCATGTGCTTATAGGTTTTGTCGCAGGAGCAGCCTTACTAAAGAAGCTGAGAAGCATCTGGTGCCCATTTAAGAAGAGTTTGTACAGAATTAATTAATGGTGAATTGTTAAGCCACACTGTGCTACCAATGGGTGTAGAGCTCTGCACCTGCCTACGAGCTCTGGATTCACGAATTTAAGACACACACAGACACACACACACAGAGACAGACACACACATACACACACACACACACATACAGAGAGTGAGAGAGAGAGAGAGAGAGAGAGAGAGAGAGAGCATTATGTATTAGATATTTTCTTTATTTACATTTCAAATGTTATCCCCTTTCTGGTTTCCCCTCTGAAAAGCCCCTATCCTATCCCCAGCCCCCTCACCTCTGCTGGACAACCCACCCACTCCTGTTTCCCTGTCCTGGCATTCCCCTGTACTGGGGCATCGAGCCTTCTCAGGGCCAAGGGCCTCTCCTCTCTTTGATGTCCAACAAGGCCATCCTCTGCTACATATGCAGCTGGAGCCATGGGTCCCTCCATGTGTACTCTTTGGTCGGTAGTTTAGTCCTTGGGAGCTCTAGGGGTACTGGTTGGTTCATAATGTTGTTCCTCCTATGGGGCTGACAGCTCCTTCAGCTCCTTGAGTCCTTTCTCTAGCTCCTTCATTGGGGACCTTGTGCTCAGTCCAATGGTTGGCTGAGAGCACCCACCTCTATATTTGTTAGGTACTGGCAGAGCCTCTCAGAAGACAGCTATATCAAGCTCCTATCAGCAAGTGCTTGTTGGCATCCACAATAGTGTCTGGGTTTAGTGGATCCCTGGGTGGGGCAGTCTATGGATGGCCTTTCCTTCAGTCTCTGCCCCACACTTTGTTTATGTATCTCCTCCCATGGCTGTTTTGTTCCCCCTTCTAAGAAGGAACAAAGTATCTACACTTTGGTCTTCCTTCTTCTTAAGCTTCAATTGATCTGTGGATTGCATCTTGGATATCAAGTGGATATTAGCCCAGAGCATTATTTTTAATAACCTTACTAGCTCAATGGCTGGGCCACTCCTGAACTTCCACATGGCTAACACACTCCCCTCCAATATTCCTGAGTTAATATTTGATAAATCTATATTTCATCTCTGCTACCCCAGACCCAATTGATTCTTACAGGTCAGCTGGTTCAAGTCTGACCTCTCTGCTTCCCCACCATGGCTATTCCGGCCCTTCTCTCCTCTGTGTTTCTTTCCTGGGAAACCTATAAATCCTGCCTCTATCCCCCTCCAGTTAGCTCTTATTGGTCCATCAAAAAACCAACTGTTGGCAGGGACCTACAGCAGATGTGCAGATTCCCATGTAAGCACAAATCAAACCCCCAACAGTTCCCAGCTTGTTTGATCCAGGCAGGAGGTCTTCTCCGGCAGCACTAGACTCTCAGCTGCAGGAACAGGGCTTCGAGGGTAGCACCAGTTTATCAAGTTTTGTTGGCCCAATTCAGCCATTTTCCCCCTAAATATCCTTGATATGAGCTAAAGCTAAGTCAAGGGGTAAATGACCAGCAGATGAAGTTTTAACCGTTTTTTCCCTCTGAATATAAAACACAGAGCAACAACCAAGCACACAACTGAGACTGCCAACACACACTGACAGACATGGTCAGGCTGGTGGGCCAAGGACAACCAGTGGAGTTGGGGAGGAGAAGGAAGAGACCCAGATGTCCCACCAAAGGGACCTAATTCTCCCAAAGTGATGGGGTTAAAAGGTTAAATAGGGGAGAAAGGCACCAAAAAATAAAAAATAAAATAAAATAAGAGGAACGTGGAAGTCAAACACAAAGAAAACTGAGTTTCAAAGACAGACAGCACTAAGCATTTGGGCTCTTGGAGTCCTAACCAAGCCCAAGTTTGAAGAGGTGGATTGTACTCTGAGCCCCTGGCCAAGAGGAGAAGCTGGGTGTCCCCTGTCTCCTGATCAGGAGCATTGTTGCTTCCAGCATCTCTTGCTTGAGTGACCAAAAGGTACCAGGGTAAATTTAATTTTTTCAAATCTTATTTTTAATGATGGTTCTTACTAGCTCAATGGTTGGACCACTCCTGAACCTCCACGTGACTAACACACACCCCTCCGTTATCCCTGAGTTAATATTTGATAAATCTACATTTCATCTCTGTTACCCCTTTAACCGACCTTCTAACCCACCACCCACCAGAGGTAGTAGAAAAGAAAGGATACGGGGGAGGGGAGAAGTGGACCTGTTTAGGAAGGTTCTTTGGAGGAACTCCTGTCTGTGTTGACTGGAAATCGGCAGTTCAGTTCACAGGTTAGCAGGTGGCAGCAGCTTAGTCCATTCACAAACACCGCAAGGACACACCAGCAGACCAGTTCAGTAGAGTTAGGTTAGCAACAGCAATGATGTCACCTAGCAGAGACAGCCAGGCCTCAGTGTCAGCTTATCAGCTCAAGTCAGCAGGAGGGACCAACAGCAACACCAGGAGAAATTCTTGACTGTGCCTCTCTCAGCAAAGCGAAGATCAGCAAAGACTCAAGACTCACAAGTGTTGCACAGCTAGCTGTACCAGCAAGCCAACCTCTGTCTCTGTCACTCCATGGAGTTCTATTTATACCCTCCAAATGTCACGTGTCCTCCATGTGCCTTGTCTCAGCATGTGCATCCAATCAGCCTGAGTCCTTGGAAGCAGCAACAAACTGCCGCACACTACCAGAAGTATTTTTTTGGTGTGTTTCTCTCTATGGCATCCCAACAAATGCACCTCAACTACACAATGTAAGGGGGACCAATACATGTCTATCATTAGCAAAGAATTCTTCATTACTCATCCTTTTACATGCTTGCTTTAGCAAAACATCCTCTCTCCTGTGTCTGCCTCAGTGAAACGTTCCTTCACAAGTCTGCCTTAGCCTTTCACACCTGTGTCCACGTTAACGAAACGTTCTTTCATGCGTTTGCCCAGCAAAACGCCATCTAAATGACTTTCTAAAGAACCCTTAAGTTTCCACTTCATACCAGGAACAAGACCAAATCAAGAAAAAGAACTGTGTAGGTACAGAAAAACTTACCTCCTCACAGAGGGCCCAGCTGGCTTGGTGGTGCTCACTGTCAGGAAGTGAGGGGTGGTGGAGGATAGGGGGCCTTCCTAGTCAATACACCAAATATTGGGGTTCAGGAATCACCACTCAGACATCAGTCTCCGGTTAAACAGGACTGGTTTATTGATGCACACCCCAAAACTGATCTATACCCCAAAGGTTGTAGCTCAGATTTAAGCGCTGAAAGCTACAACCCCGAATATTGGGCAGGGTCCGTTTATATAGGGAAGAAAATACAATGAGCTCATAAACAGATATGAGGAGTGGCACACTGCAGGGTGCTTGGCCTTTTCCCAGTTTCCTCAGTAGTTTAGACATAACAGTTCAAGCAGACCTCAAACTTGCTTGCGTCTAAGTAAAATATACAGTTGAAGAGTTTCTACTCCTGTTCCTCCTCTTCCTCTTCTTCCTCCTCAGAACATAACAGAGTATGTGATCACCAAGTTATTTTTCTGTCAATGACTGGCAAGCATGGAACAAAATGGCTACAACTATGCCATATTCCCCCATGAGGCTAGTTACCTCTCCATCTCTTTTCCTGGCATCTGCTCTTTCTCCAAGTTGGACTGGTGAGTCCTGGTGCCTGAGGCTCCATCCAGGAGTCCCCATCTCAGCCAGAAGCCTCTCTCTCTTGTCTCAGATATTGGCCATTCAGCTCTTTAAAACCAATCAGAAGATGGAGAACAATGTTTATAAAATACTGAGGCAGGAGATGGCTTCATCAAAACGACAGTATCAAAGTCCAGCCTGTAATCAGATCTCTGTGTACAGAAATCAGTATTTGAATAATAAGAAGACAATCTTTACACAGTGCACAAAAAGATCACCCCAATAAATATTCATGTAGACTTTTTTTTATTTGAAAGACCACTCTGTTGACTCTCCTCCCATAGAATCAAGGTAACTAAATACATCCAAACAATGCAAAGTTGGATTCTTCAAAATTGATCAAAATCCTGAGAGATAAGAGTTGGCTCACGGCCTAGAGAGATGGCTCAGTGGTTAAGAGAATTAACTGCTCTTCCAGAGGTCCTGAGTTCAATTCCCAGAAACCACATGGTGGTTCACAACCATCTGTAATGGGACCTGATGCCCTTTTCTGGTGTGTCCAAAGATAGCAACAGTGTACTCATACACTAAAAAAATCTTTTTTTATATATTACTAGATATTTACTGAATCTACATTTCAAATGATATCCCCTTTCTTCGTTAGCCCTCCAAAAACCCCCTATTACATCCCCCTCCCTCTACTCAACCCCCCCCATTTCCTGACTTGCATTTCCCTGTTCTGAGGTATTTAGTCTTCTAAGGACCAATGGCTTGTCCTCTAATGGATGTCTGAAATGGTCATCTTCTGCTGTATATGTATCTGGAGCCATGGGTCCCTCCATAAGTACTCTTTGGTTGGTGCTTTAGTCCCTGGGAAATCTGGGAGTACTGTTTGGTATATATTACTGTTCCTCTTGAAGGACTGAAAACCTCTTTGTCTCCTTGGGTTCTCTCTCTAGTTGCTCCATTAGGCACCCTATGCTCATTCTATGGGTTGGCTGTGAGCCATGGGTGTTTTGATCCACTTTTCAATAAGGATCAAAGTATCCACACTTTGGTCTTCCTTCATCTTGAGCTTCATGTGGTCTGTGAGTTGTATCTTGTGTATTCTGAGATTTTTGGCTAATATCCACTTATCGGCAAGTACATGCCATGTATGTTCTTTTGTGATTGGGTTACCTAACTTAGGATGATATTTTCTAGCTCCATTCATTTGTGTAAGAATTTCATAAATTCATTACTTTTAATAGCTGAGTAGCACTCCACTGTGTAAATGTACTACATTTCTGTATACATTCCTCTGTTGAGGGGCATCTGGGTTCTTTCCAGCTTCTGGCTATTATAAAAAAAAGGCTGCTATGAACATAGGGGAGTATGTGTCCTTATTATATTTTGGAGCATCTTCTGGGTATATGCCCAGGAGTGGTATAGCTGGGTCCTCAGGTAGTGCTATGCCCAATTTTCTGAGAAACTGCCAAACTGATTTCCAAAGTGGTTTTACTAGGTTCCAATCCCACCAGTAATGGAGCGGTGTTCCTTTCTCCAAATCCTCTCCAGCATTTGCTGTCCCGAGTTTTTGATCTTGGCCATTCTGACTGGTGTGAGGTGGCATCTCAAGAGTTGATTTGGTTTGCATTTTCCTGATGATTAAGGAAGTTGAACATTTCTTTAGGTGTTTCTTAGCCATCCAGTATTCCTCAGTTAAGAATACTTTGTTTAGCTCTGTACCCCATTTTTAATAGGGTTATTTGATTCTCTGGAATCTAACTTTATGAGTTCTTTGTATATATTGGATATTAGCCCTTTATCAGATGTAGGCTTGGTGAAGATCTTTTCCCAATATGTTGGTTGCCCTTTTGTCCTATTGACAGTGTCCTTTGCCTTACAGAAGCTTTGCAAAGAGTTGGCTCACTTAGCAAGGATCTCATGTCTGCCCCTTGGAGGGGACTTGAACTGAGGAAAGGGAATGAGAAAGCTGATAAGTCAGACAATTAGAAGCAGATCTCACTAATCTAAGTAGCAATTGCTCCATGTAAAATGCTCTGAGCTGTCTCTGTACCTTGGTGTCTGGTTTTAGGCCCCTTCCTTTAAGCATCTTTAGGTAAGAAGAGGCTCACAGCCTCCACACTGGCATTCTGGATTCTGACCTTTAACCCTGACAAAGACCTCCACTGTCACTTTTGAAGTTCATCACCTCCCATGTTCAGTGATGTTTGTATCTGACTCTTACTGCTACTTGACGCCTATTCCTTACAGCTCCATCCTTCCTTCATCCTTGACTCATTTCCCCCATCTTTATAAAACTTAAGTTTCTGTCATTGCTTTCCTCTGCTGACCCCTTGTACCTCATTTAGCCTTTACCTTCATCATAGAGCAACAGGAAGATGAAAAAACCAAAATGCATTATATTGAGATAACCAAAAATATTACATTGTTTGCAGTGTTCAAAGAAGATTATTCAAGGGGTGGGGTAAGTGAAGGAAAATAGGCTTAGAATCTGTTTTAATAATCAAAGACAGAGAGAGAAATGACCTTGAATTAGAACAGAGGTGGTAGAATTACAGGGACTTAGATAAACACAAGATGGATTGAGAAAGTCGAGGCCAGTGTTAGACTGGGTAAGAAAGATGAGGACTGTAAAGATGGCTCCAAGACTTCTGACTTACAAGACGTGGCTCACAGAGAAACTACTACAGAGGGCTAGAGAGATGGCTCAATGGTTAAGAATAATTGCTGCTTTCCAGAGGGCTTGGTTAGTTCCCAGCACCTGCAGCGCCACTCACGACCATCTGTAACTTCAGCAACAGAGGACTCAGAGCCCACTTCTGGCCTCTACAGGCATCCGACACTTGCACAGTACACACTCACATATACTAAGGCAAAACATTTATAAGCACCTGCGCTTACTTACCAGGCCAAGGCCACTTGCTATGGTTGCAAGGAATGAGACCAGGCTCAGGTTGGAGGGGCCACAGCAAGGCTGAGGCTGTAACAAGTTTATTGAGAGCAGTCAGACTTTTTTATACCCTTATCAGAAACAGGATATAATGGCAACTGCCAAGATCAATACAGTTGTTGTTGCCTGGATACAATGATGTTTGCAAGCTATACAAGGTACATAAGACTATTGTCTAAGACCAATTGTCCTGTTGGGCTTCTGTGCTTCCTTGACAACTGAGGGAATGTACAAAGAAACACAGATTGGCCTGAGGGCTTCCCTGCGTGAGGGAGTCAGCAGTATCTCAGGAACTGGAAGGTACATTGTACTCTAAGAGACATGGACTTTAACCTGAGAAACTTATGATGCATGCCTCTCAAGGCATAGGCCAAGGTAATTAATTCTATGGGTCTCTGCAGTCATTTGTCACATAAAATTTTTGTAAAATTGAAAATATAAAATGGGCTGGAAAGATGGCCCAGCGTTAAGAGCACTGTCTGTTCTTCCAGATGACCTGGGTTAGATTTTCAATACCCACAAGTTGGCTCACAACCACCTGTAACTCCAGGTCCAGGGAGTCTGACGCCCTCTACTGGCATCCACAAGCATTGCAAGGCAGGCAAAATTACTCATACATATTAAAGAGTCTTCCCAAATAGGCAGCAGATGTGCAGCTTGGTCTTCATGTGAGTCCTGGACAGCTGGAACAGGAGCAATCCCAAAAGACGTTGCCTGTCTGTGGTATATGCTCTCCAAGCTGGGCTGCCTTGTTGGGCCTCAGTGGAAGAGGAAGTGCCTAGCCTCGCAGAGACTTGAAGTGTCAGGGAGGGGGAGGATACTCAGGGAGACCCCTACCAACTTAGAGCAGAAGGGAAGAAGAGGATGGAGGAAGGATTGTGGTAGAGGGTGACTGGGACGGGGTCAGTTAGAGGGATTAAAGTGAATAAGTAAAAGAATAAAATTTAATTATTTTATTCTTTTACTTATTAAAAGATAATAAAATTAAATTTAAGAATAAAGTGCAGGTGATCTCTGTTCTATTGTGATTTGCTGGCTTCCAGGGTATACCAAGTGATGTTCCTGAACCTCACAGTGGTTGCAATTTTTTATGTTATTGAAGAATCTCCATACTGGTTTCCTTAGTGACTATACTAATTTACATTCTTAACACCATATAAGGGGTTCCCTTTCCCACATATCAACTCCAAGGTTTGTTGCTTTGTTTGTTTGTTTGTTTCTTTCTTTCTTTCTTTCTTTTTAAAGAAATGAAGTCCAGTTCTTAGTTCTGGAAGCTTCTTTAATGAGAACCTCTGAACTGTGGCATGGCAGCAGGCACAGATAGACAGAACAGTTTAACTTGACTTTTGCTTTTTCTTTTTTTCCCATTTCTCTAGCAGGTCAAGATGTTGAACAATGTCCTTATTTTTACCTGTCACTGGTACTTCTTTGAAAGACTGTTTATTTTATTCCCCTGTTTACTGACTGAATCATTTGTTCTTTTGGGGGTTGATAGCTTTTAGTTCTTCTTAGGTCCTAAATGCTAACCCTGTCAGATGGCCACCTGACGAAGATTCCCTCCCAGTGTGAGGGTATCCTCGTCACTCTGATATTTGTGTCTTATGCTGAGAATAAGCTCTCGCTTGATACAATATGTATTTTCTATTATTTCTAGACTTTTAGAGTCCCATTTGAAAAGTTGTGGCCAGTGTCTATACCCTAAAATGTTTTCCTGCAAAACTTTCAAAGTTTCGGGTTTTACCTTAAGGTCTTGGGTCCATTTTTGTCTGATTTTTGTACAGAGTGAAAAAGATCTGATGTCAGTCTTGTCCATGTGACTAACCTCTCTTTCCTCCACCATCATTTACCAAAGTTTATCTCCCCGCCCCCACCAAATATGGCTTTGGTGCCTCTGTGGAGTACCCATGGCTTCAGAAGTGTGCATTGATGTCTGGGCTCCAGCTTCTATTTCAGTCATCGACATTTCTGTTTTGTGCCAGCACTCTGCCTTTTTTACCCTATAACTCAAATATAATCTGAAATGAGGTATTGGGATACCTCCAGCAATGGTCATTTTGTGTGCGACTGCTCTGGCCACCCAGCATCTTCCATATTAACTTTAGCTTATTTATACATGCTCTGTGAAAAGTGTCTTCAGAGTTTGTAAGAGGAGTGACTGAAATCTGTAAATCCGTTTTGGTGACATGGACCATTTTCACAATGTTCTTGTCAATCTGTGAACAAGGGAGGACTCTTCCAACTGCTAAACACATTTTCCCTTTCTCTCATTTTGTACGAGTCGTTCATTTCCTTGGTTATGTTTTCTGGCTAGGTTGTCGGTATGTTCGAGGCTATTGTGAATGAGACTGTTTTCTCAACCTCTTTCTCAGTATTATTAATGCTGAATAGAGAAAGTCCTGCTCTTTGTACAATGATTTTGTTTCTGAGACTTTGTGATATTTACCTGACCTAATGCGTTCCTCATGAAGTCTTTGGGGTCTTTTATGGTTGTGACCATATTATCTGAAAAAAAAAAGATAATTTTCTTTCATCATTTGCTATTTGTATTTTTTTATTTTTTCTTGCTTTATTGCCCTGGCTGAGGATATTAATATAATACTGATAAGAATGGAGAGAGAAGACACCCTCACCTTGTTCCTAATTTTAGAGAGTCTGCCTTCCATTTCTCTTCATTCTATATAATATTAGTTATAGGTTCGCGGTATGAGCACATGAATTTTTTATGCTGAAATATGAACCTTATATTTCTAGATTCCTCAGGGATGTTTGACTTCAAAGGCTTTTGTGTCTATTCAAATAATTATATGATATGAAAATTATGTCTGTTGATCATCATATACGGAACTATCCTTGCATCCCTAGAATGAAACCAAGTTAATCGTGGTTTTCAGTAGGTTGTTGAACTTGACTTGCAAGGATTTTAGTATCTCTGCTCATCAAGAAAATTACTGTGTAGTTGTTGTGTTCTTATCCGGTTTGATCATCAGAATCAGTACTAGCTTCATAGAAAGTTTAGAGCCTTTCCTTTCTTCTCTGTTTCATAGGATAATCTGAGAAGCCTTAGTGCTGGTCCTTAAAGGTCCATCCGTATTCAGCAATGAATCAAACTGGCCACAGGCTTTTCCTTTTTAGGAGATCCTTTGTAATGCCTTCAGCCCTGTGGCTTGTTAATAATGTGGTTGATTTTCTCTAGGTGTGATTTTATGTGTGATGATTAATATTGATCATTGGCTTCACAGCCTCTAGAACCACCTTGCCACCACTGTCTGTCACCAATTAGAAGCAGATGTAATCTGAAATCACAGTGAGAAGATTTAGGACACAGAACCTGAGTGAGTCTCTGTGTGAGTGTGGTGACTTCATGAGCAGCCTTTGGAGCCAGAGTGCTTGGGTTTCCATACCACCCCGACTACTTATAAGCTGGGTGAGAGTGGGAAAGTGACACAGCTTATCTGGAGCTGGCTTTCCACATTTCTAACACATACGCAGCGGGACTAGGAGAAGGTCCTGTGGCATAGCACTTGCCTTCCTTGTGTGAGGCTTTGTTATCGCAGAAGAAAGCATAACGGTCATGGACTAAGGATAAAAGATCAGTGGGTAAAGGGCTTGCCTTACAAGCTTGAGGTCCTGAGTTCAATCCCCAGCACCCACAAAAAAAAATGGTGGGACCTAGAAGGACAGTAGAGAAGCAGACACAGGAGGGATTCTAGGACTTGCAAACAAGCAGGTATATACACTTCTGTGAGCTCTTGGTTCCCTGAGAGACCCTGCCTTGACAAACAAGGTAGAATGACTGAGGAAGACACAGAGGTAGATGTTTAAGTCTTTATATGCGTGCACACACACACACATACATGTGAACATAGGAAACAGAGGGAGAAACCGTCATAATCATACCTATATTGTGGAATTCTGAGTCTCTGTGTGCAATATATGTGCTTGTTCCTTGAATCTCCCTGTTTTCATTTATTTATTTTATTCTTTGTATGGTGTCAGGAACCCAGGGCCCACGAATGCTGAGCGAGGTATCACTGAGGTACAAAGCTAGCTGTGGCTGGGTTTGTTTTATTTTTTTAAGAGAATTACAATCAGAAGTCTTTTCTGTGCACTGCCCTCTTTCGACTTCACTACCCTAAGAACCTACTCAGCGCCACTAAGCCCTATGTCTCCCCCACCCCCTCTCCATGCTTCCTTGATGAAAAATCAGGTTTTGTTGGAATGTGGTAAAATCTTTTTTTTTATTGTTATTTTTTTATTCGATATAATTTATTTACATTTCAAATGATTTCCCCTTTTCTAGCCCCCCCACTCCCCGAAAGTCCCGTAAGCCCCCTTCTCTTCCCCTGTCCTCCCTCCCACCCCTTCCCAGTTCCCCGTTCTGATTTTGCCAAATACTGTTTCACTGAGTCTTTCCAGAACCAGGGACCACTCCTGCTTTCTTCTTGTATCTCATTTGATGTGTGGATTATGTTTTGGGTATTCCAGCTTTCTAGGTTAATAACCACTTATTAGTGAGTGCATACCATGATTCACCTTTTGAGTCTGGGTTACCTCACTTAGTATGATGTTCTCTAGCTCCATCCATTTGCCTAAGAATTTCATGAATTCATTGTTTCTAATGGCTGAATAGTACTCCATTGTGTAGATATACCACATTTTTTGCATCCACTCTTCTGTTGAGGGATACCTGGGTTCTTTCCAGCATCTAGCAATTATAAATAGGGCTGCTATGAACATAGTAGAGCATGTATCCTTATTACATGGTGGGGAATCCTCTGGGTATATGCCCAGGAGTGGTATAGCAGGATCTTCTGGAAGTGAGGTGCCCAGTTTTCGGAGGAACCGCCAGACTGATTTCCAGAGTGGTTGTACCAATTTGCAACCCCACCAGCAGTGGAGGAGTGTTCCTCTTTCTCCGCACCCTCTCCAACACCTGCTGTCTCCTGAATTTTTAATCTTAGCCATTCTGACTGGTGTAAGATGAAATCTTAGTGTTGTTTTGATTTGCATTTCCCTAATGACTAATGAAGTTGAGCATTTTTTAAGATGCTTCTCCACCATCCGAAGTTCTTCAGGTGAGAATTCTTTGTTTAACTCTGTACCCCATTTTTTAATAGGGTTGTTTGGTTTTCTGGAGTCTAACTTCTTGAGTTCTTTATATATATTGGATATTAGCCCTCTATCTGATGTAGGATTGGTGAAGATCTTTTCCCAATTTGTTGGTTGCCGATCTGTCCTCTTGATGGTGTCCTTTGCCCTACAGAAACTCTGTAACCTTATGAGGTCCCATTTGTCAATTCTTGCTCTTAGAGCATATGCTATTGGTGTTCTGTTCAGAAACTTTCTCCCTGTACCGATGTCCTCAAGGGTCTTCCCCAGTTTCTTTTCTATTAGCTTCAGAGTGTCTGGCTTTATGTGGAGGTCCTTGATCCATTTGGATTTGAGCTTAGTACAAGGAGACAAGGATGGATCAATTCGCATTCTTCTGCATGCTGACCTCCAGTTGAACCAGCACCATTTGTTGAAAAGGCTATCTTTTTTCCATTGGATGTTTTCAGCCTCTTTGTCGAGGATCAAGTGGCCAAAGGTGTGTGGGTTCATTTCTGGATCTTCAGTCCTGTTCCATTGATCCTCCTGCCTGTCACTGTACCAATACCATGCAGTTTTTAACACTATTGCTCTGTAGTATTGCTTGAGGTCAGGGATACTGATTCCCCCAGATTTTCTTTTGTTGCTGAGAATAGTTTTAGCTATCCTGGGTTTTTTGTTGTTCCAGATGAATTTGATAATTGCTCTTTCTAACTCTGTGAAGAATTGAGTTGGGATTTTGATGGGTATTGCATTGAATCTGTATAGTGCTTTAGGCAAAATGGCCATTTTAACTATATTGATTCTACCGATCCATGAGCATGGGAGGTTTTCCCATTTTTTGAGGTCTTCTTCCATTTCCTTCTTCAGAGTCTTGAAGTTCTTGTCATACAGATCTTTCGCATGTTTGGTAAGAGTCACCCCAAGATACTTTATACTGTTTGTGGCTATTGTGAAGGGGGTCATTTCCCTAATTTCTTTCTCAGCCTGCTTATCCTTTGAGTATAGGAAGGCCACTGATTTGCTTGAGTTGATTTTATAACCTGCCACTTTGCTGAAGTTGTTTATCAGCTGTAGGAGCTCTCTAGTGGAGTTTTTTGGGTCACTTAGGTAGACTATCATGTCGTCTGCAAATAATGATAGTTTGACTTCCTCCTTTCCAATTTGTATCCCTTTGACCTCCTTATGTTGTCGAATTGCCCGAGCTAGTACCTCAAGTACAATATTGAAAAGATAAGGAGAAAGGGGGCAGCCTTGTCTGGTCCCTGATTTCAGTGGGATTGCTTCAAGTTTCTCTCCATTTAGTTTGATGCTGGCTACCGGTTTGCTGTATATTGCTTTTACTATGTTTAGGTATGGGCCTTGAATTCCTGTTCTCTCCAAGACTTTAAGCATGAAAGGATGCTGAATTTTGTCAAATGCTTTTTCAGCATCCAATGAAATGACCATGTGGTTTTGTTCTTTGAGTTTGTTTATGTAGTGGATTGTATTGATGGATTTCCGTATATTGAACCAACCCTGCATTCCCGGGATAAAGCCTACCTGATCATGGTGGATGATCGTTTTGATGTGTTCTTGGATTCGGTTGGCGAGAATTTTATTGAGTATTTTCGCATCGATGTTCATAAGGGAAATTGGTCTGAAGTTCTCTTTCTTTGTTGGATCTTTGTGTGGCTTTGGTATCAGCGTAATTGTGGCTTCATAGAAGGAATTGGGTAGTGTTCCTTCTGTTTCTATTTTGTGGAATAGTTTGAAGAGTATTGGTGTTAACTCTTCTTTGAAGGACTGGTAGAATTCTGCACTGAAACCATCTGGCCCTGTGCTTTTTTTGGTTGGAAGACTTTCTATGACTCCTTCTATTTCTTTAGGCTTTATGGGACTGTTCAGATGGTCTAGTTGGTCCTGATTTAATTTTGGTATTTGGTATCTGTCAAGGAAATTGTCCATTTCCTCCAGATTCTCCAGTTGTGTTGAGTACAGGCTCTTGTAGTAGGATCTGATGATTTTTTTGGATTTCCTCAGTTTCTGTTGTTATGTCTCCCTTTTCATTTCTAAGTTTGTTAATTTGGATACTTTCTCTGTGCCCTTTGGTCAGTCTGGCTAAGGGTTTATCTATCTTGTTGATTTTCTCAAAGAACCAGCTCCTGGTTTTGTTGATTTTTTGTATGGTTCTCTTTGTTTCTACTTGATTGATTTCGGCCCTGAGTTTGATGATTTCCTGCCTTCTACTCCTCCTGGGTGAAATAGCTTCTTTTTGTTCTAGGGCTTTCAGGTGTGTCATTAAGTTGGTAATGTATGCTCTCTCCATTTTCTTTTTGGAGGCCCTCAGGGCAATGAGTTTTCCTCTTAGCACTGCTTTCATTGTGTCCCATAGATTTGGGTATGTTGTGTTTTCATTTTCATTGTGTTCTAAAAAGTCTTTAATTTCTTTCTTTATTTCTTCCTTGACCAAGGTATCATTGAGTAGAGCATTGTTCAATTTCCACGTGTATGTGGGTTTTCTGTTGTTTCTGTTGCTATTGAAGACCACTTTTATTCCATAGTGATCAGATAGGAGGCATGGGATTAGTTCTATCTTCTTATATTTGTTGAGGTCTGTCTTGTGACCAATTATATGGTCGATTTTGGAGAAGGTACCATGAGGTGCTGAAAAAAAGGTATATTCTTTTGTTTTAGGATAGAATGTTCTATATATATCAGTTAAATCTAATTGGTCCAAAGCTTCAATTAGTTTCATTGTGTCCTTGTTTAGTTTCTGTTTTCCTGATCGGTCCATTGAGGAAAGTGCAGTGTTGAAGTCACCCACAATTATTGTGTTAGGTGCAATGTGTGCTTTGAGTTTTAATAAAGTTTCTTTTATGAAAGAGGGTGCCCTTGCATTTGGAGCATAGATGTTCAGGATTGAGAGTTCTTCTTGTTGTATTTTTCCTTTGACCAGCAAGAAGTGTCCCTCAGAGTCTCTTTTGATGACTTTGGGTTGAAAGTCAATTTTATCTGATATTAAAATGGCTACTCCAGCTTGTTTCCTGAGACCATTTGCTTGTAAAATTGTCTTCCAGCCTTTTACTCTAAGGTAGTGTTTGTCTTTGACCCTGAGGTGTGTTTCCTGTAAGCAGCAAAATGTAGGGTCCTGTTTACGTATCCAGTCAGTTAGTCTGTGTCTTTTTATTGGGGCATTGAGTCCATTGATGTTAAGAGATATTAAGGAATAGTGATTGTTACTTCCTATCATTTTTGACGTTATTTTTTAAATTTGATTGCTTAACTTCTTTTGGGTTTGATGAAAGGTTACTATCTTGCTTTTTTCAGGGTGAAGTTTCCCTCCTTGTATTGGTGTTGTCCTCCTATTATCCTTTTTAGGGCTGGGTTTGTGGATAGATATTGGGTAAACTTGGTTTTGTCGTGAAATATCTTAGTTTCTCCATCTATGGTGATTGAGAGTTTTGCCGGATATAGTAGTTTTGGTTGGCATTTGTGTTCTCTTAGAGTCTGCATGAGATCTGCCCAGGACCTTCTAGCCTTCATAGTCTCAGGTGAAAAGTCTGCTGTGATTCTGATAGGTCTTCCTTTTATGTTACTTGGCCTTTTTCTCTTACTGCCTTTAATATTCTTTCTTTATTTAGAACATTTGGTGTTTTGATTATTATGTGACGGGAAGTATTTCTGTTCTGGTCCAGTCTGTTTGGAGTTCTGTAGGCTTCTTGTATATTCATGGGCATCTCTCTCTTTAGGTTAGGGAAGTTTTCTTCCATAATTTTATTGAAGATATTTGCTGGCCCTTTAAGTTGTAAATCTTCACTCTCATCTATGCCTATAATCCTTAGGTTTGGTCTTCTCATTGTGTCCTGGATTTCCTGGATATTTTGGGTTACAAGCTTTTTGCATTTTGCATTTTCTTTAACTGTTGAGTCCATGGTTTCTATGGAATCTTCAGCATCTGAGATTCTTTCTTCTATTTCTTGTATTCTGTTGTTGATATTTGCATCTCTGTCCTGATGCAAATTCCCCTGATTTCTTCCCAAGGCTTTCTATCTCCAAAGTTGTCTCCTTTTGAGTTTTCTTAGTTGTTTCTACTTCTGATTTTAGATCCTGGATGGTTTTGCTTAGCTCCTTCACTTGCTTGTTTGTGCTTTCCTGTAATTCTTTAAGAGATTTTTGTGTTTTTTCTTTCATGACCTCAGCCTGTTGACCAAAGTTCTCCTGTATTTCTTTAAGAGATTTTTGTGTTTCGTCTTTCATGACCTCAGCCTGTTGACCAAAGTTCTCCTGTATTTCTTTAAGTGTTTTTTGCATTTCCTCCTTGTTGGCTTTTGTATTCTCCTGGATTTCTTTCAATGATTTTTGTGTTTCCCTTGCAAGGGCTTCTAACTTTTGATCCATTTTCTCCTGAATGTCCTTCATGTGTTCCTGTACCAGCATCATGACCAGTGATTTTAAATCCAAATCTTGTTTTACTGGTGTGATGGGGTATCCAGGACTTGCTGGTAGAGGAGAATTGGGTTCAGATGTTGCCATATTGCCTTGATTTCTGTTAGTGATGTTCCTGCGTTTGCCTTTTGCCATCTAGCTCTCACTGGTGTTACTTGGTCTTGTCAGTGCTGGACTCACCAGTGCAAGCTGCCCCTTCCCCGTTGGCCTCTGGTGCACAGCTTACACCCTGCACTGCCTATAGACAGGGTGCTGTTGTCCAGGCTGTTCAGATCCCGAAGCAGGCACCTGAAGGCTCCCGCAGGATTTATTGGAGCACACCGACTTCTCCCAGCCGGCCGCCCGGAAGCCCCCACTAGCCTCTTGAGGGACCTGGAGATGTGGTGCGGCCACCCAGGCTGATCTGAATCGGAGAGAGTTGACCTGAGGGCTTCTGCCTGAGGCCTTGCCCCAGATTGTGTCTGTGGGCCAGATGGAACCCGTGTGCACCCCCAGGGAGCTCCGAAGGTGTATGCTGCTGTGACCTCCCCTGTGTTCCGCTCACTCTGCTGGGCAGCCAATTTCCCCAACCGTGCTGGCGCACACTAGGTTAGCCTTGTCGCCCAGGCCCTGAGTCCAGGCAAAAGCCTGGGAGGCCAAGGTCCGAGCAAAGTTCCCCTAGGGCTATGACTGTTATTTGGGTCCGCCAGGTGACCCGGATGGCGGGCGGGCGTGCGCGTCCGTGCTCCCCGAAAGCACCAGGAGAGTCTGTTGTGCTAATAACCTCCTGGGCGGGTTGACACACAGATGGCCCACCAAGCTGCCCAGTTCTTGGGGTCAGTCCTGTGCCTTTTGGGGCCTAGACCCCCGTTTTGTTAGCCTCAGGCTACGCTTGTTAGCGGTCTCTGCCCTCCCGAGCACTCTGGGTCCTGTAGGCAAAATGGCGGCGCGTGCGCCGGCCAGGGCAAAAAAAACTCCTGGCTGGGTTGGCGCCCCGATGGCCACTCGAACAGCCCAGGGCCTGGGTGCAGGCCAACGCCCGTCAGGCTCAGACCCCTGCGGTGTTGGGCCTAGGATTATGTTTGTGTACCTCAGTCTGTCCGATCTCTGGAGCCCGGAATCAAGATGGAGGTGAGTCTCTCCCGACTGGCGGGAAGCCGAATTCTGAAGTGGCTTCCGTGCAGCGAAAGGCTCCGCAGAACCGCAGCTGCTTGCCGCCCGGCTGGTCAGCGAAGGTCAGTGGTCGTGGGCGCAGGGCCTAACTGGACCCTGTGTCCGGAATGTGGTAAATTCTTACCCATTTATCCGTCTGCTTTTTTTTCCTTTGCAGAACTGTACTGATGTTATTTCCTTTACACTTCGTATGTCTTTGTGAATCTATGCTTTAGTGAGTCCTTTACTGTGACTTTAGTGGGATGTTAAAGAAATGGGGACGGTAGATGGTTGTGCTGGTCAGTTTCCATTCATGGAACAACGCCTGAGATAAGCAGCTTGTGGGGAGGGAAGCTCTGGTGTGGCTCACATTTTAGCCACTTGCCTGCCTAGAATTTCCAAGTCTGTGTCGGGTGCAAGTGTGTCCTGTGCAGTGACTGCTTACCTAACAGCAGCTAGGAACGGGGTGGGGGCTGGGGTTCCAATGCCCCCTTCAAAGGCATTCTCCACACCAGTGCTCTCCCCTTAATATAACCTCGTAAGGATTCTACAGTCTCTGCATAGCATCATGGCATGAGGACCGAAGGGGACTATAACTGTGCTCCTCTTCAATCTTCTGTCTTTCCCGTTCATATAATTTTAATTCTCAGTCTCTTACCAAAGTTTTCAATCATAATGAATAAAGTCCTAGATGACTGAGCTACTATCTAGTCTTGCCGCTCTCTCTGTGTGGGAGCATGCTTTCAGACAGAGTCTCACTATGTAGCCCAGACTGACCTCAAATTATGATGTTCCTGCCCCAGACTCTTGCATGCCATGATCACAAGCATTTGCCACCAAGCTTGGCTCTTGCAGTTAAGTCAACACTGCTTTCCTCCTTCGCTCCTCCAAGCCACAGCTGCTTCCTATCTGTTTGCAATTGTTTCAACTCACTGTTTCACTTTCTACCTAGCTTGCGCTTAAATTCCCCCAGAGCCCCAAACACCCTCGGTAACATTGGACAGTTGTTTCTTTCCTTTCTTTCTTTTTTTCTTCTGTCTTTTCTTCCTGCTTTTATTTTCTGCTTTCAGAACTCCTGGAACCTTCTGTTCCCTGCTTCAGTAGATTAGACGGTTACCATCCCTCACAGATATTTTGCTTTGTATAGTCTTGGCTTACTCTTTTTTTCCTGGTGGGAGTCAAGAGCCCACTGATTACTAGATAAACCCTCCCCACCACTGAGCAACGCATCAGCAAGAATAGACATTTTCTATGAAGGGCTGGATATATAATTTAGGCTCTTTGGATCTAACAGTCTCCTATATATGTACTCCCAACCACAGGCAATTCCTAGGCAAAGAAACACAGTTATGTTCCAGTGAACCTTAATTTACAAAGAGAGGCTATAGTGAGAATTTGGGTTCCAGAAGTATCATGGGCATATGTTTTCATTTTAATCCTAGGTGTGGGACATGGGGCTGCTTCAGACTGTCCACAGCAGCTGACTAGGATTTGCTTCGTGCTCTAGCAGGGGCGTGATTGTGCAGATAATTTCTGTGATTGTGTGACATTTGGAATTCTGGGGAACTTTTCAGAGGGTGTATAAATGCTAGGGGTCTGGAAGTTGGACTGGGTTGTTGGTTGGACCCATCATAATTTGTTAAGTAGTCATGCACAAGGAAGAAACAAGAATAACTGATAGCAAAGATTAAACTTGCCCTGAGGAACTCGATGCCCCTAGTCAGCAGGAAGCAGTCTAGTTGCCCTCCTTCTCCTCTATCATTTTTTTCTCTCCGATCTAGTGGGGTTGAATGGGTGGAAAAGTGGAAGAAAAAACTCACAAAGTAGCCAAATTCCAGCTACAAGAGGCCATGGAGTTCCAGTGCACAGTAGGGGAACCAGAGATAATGACAGTATGTGGCACATTTCAGGAAAACTAGAAGAATCTCAAATCTCTCACATGAAGACATGACAGATATGTGAGAGGAGACACGCTCACTCCAATATGAATATCATACAACATACACATACATCAAAACATTGTATGGGGGGGGGGCAGGCAGATGGTTCATCCAGTAAACAGACTTGCTGCCAAGACCAATTTCAGGGATCTACATGGTGGAAAGAGAGAATCAATTCCCACAAGTTGTTGTCCTCTGATCCCTATATACATGTCATGACATAGTGTGCCCTCACTCAGACATACCTACATAAGCAAATGGAATTTCAAAGTAAATACATAAACAAATAAATAAAACATCATACTCTACCCTGTTGGGGGATGGTTTTGTGTACTGTGTACTCAGATGCAGATTTCTATACCCAAGAGATCTGGTTGCAGTCCAAACTTGGCATTGTTATTATTGAAGCATCTTTTCTCTCAACGCTGTGTAAAAATTGTTGCCCATCACCTCTGATTGGTTAATAAGAGCTGATCAGCCTATAGCTGGGCAGGAAAGTTAAGATGGGGCTTCCAAGCCCAGTGAGGGGGTCCTAGGTGGAGAGAGTCACGAGGAGAGTCCGTGAGGGAGTCTCCAGGAGGGAGTTACCGTGAGGACATGGATAGTGTGGGTGACACCAGGGAAAAGACTATGATGGAAGACAGCGGGTTGTGGGACCAGGGCATAGGCTGGGAAGCACAGTCAGGTTAGAACAGCTCAGTATCTGCCCAGCTATAGCGCCCAGACTAATAATAAATATGTACATCTCCGTGTCATTATTCGGGGACATAGGTAGGTGTAGAAAAACCCCATACTATTATAGTACCACATAAATATGGACACATTTTACATGTCATTAAAAATATATTAAAAGTAAATACAAGTTTTGCCTGTATCAGACTTTGTCTTGCGGCTCCGTGAAAAAGGAAGGCTGGGAGGGTCAGTCGTCTGGGGAACATAAGAAGCAAACAGGCTGAGACATGAAAGCGTGGCGTGAGGATCTGCACAGGGCACCCCGGCTGGGCAGAGGCAGTTCCACCTAAAATACAACAGAAAGGACGCCTGACCACGTGGTCATGCAATGCACTGCAGGTTGAGGAGACTGTGAATTTCCAGTCAGACACACAGAAGACCCTCCTCTAAGGCGTCTGTGCGATCAGGAGCACAGTTGAGACAATCACGGTGAAGATAAGCAGAGTGGAATTGTTCGTGTGGCCCAAAGCTGCCAAATTAACTCTGGCTGAAAGAGCTCTATCAGACTCTTTCTGCTGCTCCCAGTGAATGCACTGGAGCCTAACTTGATGAGCAGATTGCGCCACACTGGCAAGGAGTAGCTGAGCCTCGGCCAATCACAAGCAGTGAACTTGCCCAACTATGTTTGTAGATAGATACAGGCTGTAACCAGCTAGACTGTCTGTGCCTCACTTCCTCTCCTTTGGCCACAGATACAAGCTGGCAGCGTGGTGAAGTAGGGCATTTTGAACTATTTCAGCACCAGCTTGTCCTCAGTTTATGAATCCTGAATAAAACAGTTGACCTCTGCGGAGTGGCCTTGGCTTTATCTTTGTTTCTTCCTTCCTTGTCTGTCTTGTGTTTCCTTTTCTACAGCTCTAGAAATATTGTTTTTGAAGAATCTCATGCCTAGATAATGCAGCCCAGGTACCTTTATAGCTCCTGGGCGTTAGGACCCTGCTTTGGGCTTTTGGTCAGATTTGTATAGGTGTTTTCTACACACACACACACACACACACACACAAGTTTTTAATTTCAGAGAGAGAAAGATCTTGAAATATAGCTCAGGGCTAAACCCTAAGTTTCTTCCTCAATGTGGGGGAAAAACTCCCAAAGTGATGAGACACCTAAGCAAATCAACCAGTTTATTTTTTGATGGTCTTTGACAAAGAAAAAGTCTTTCTAGAATTTACTGCCAAGAAAAATTTGTATCTCAGGAAAATCTCGGTGGCTGCTTTTATGGGACAATAAGAGTGGAGTAACCTATTAACGATTCTTTTTCATCTTCACTGTGTTGAGATCCAGTACGATCCACTCCTTGCCTTGCCGGCAGTGTATGCATGTACCCAGACGTTCATTCCTGAGTGTGAGAAAGGCAGGAAAGGCAAGGGCAAAGAGAAGCAACTATTTCAGCAGCTGTGGCAACATTCCAGATGGAAATAACAGAGAGAGATCAGTTACAAAGTCAAGAAACAGTTCTAAGACAGGACAAAGAGAATCAGGGACAAGAGCCTATTCTCAACGACTTTAGTGCAAAACTCCAAGTAGATATAACCATTAAAGCAAGACAGAGAAATAGGTCTGGAGGCCAGAGAAAGGCTAGGACAGGTTTTAAATATGTTGAGACTTCTAAATAAGCATTTACTATATACACACAGTTAAATAAGCATCTAGTATATGCACACACACATATATACACACATACTTAAATAAGCATCTAGTACACACACACACACACTCTCTCTCTCTCTCTCTCTCTCTCTCTCTCTCTCTCTCTCTCACACACACACACACACACACACACACACACACAGTTATTCTCAAAGATTAGTAGAGGTACCATAGGATTAGGGGAGGGCTACAGAAGAAGCAGATCATACCAGGGATTGCAGGCTATAAGTAAACGGGAACACAGTCTGGGAGGTGAGAGCAACACATAGAAAGCCACAAGGCTGCACCACAGCCGGTCAGTGAATCTTCCCGTGTGCTGAGTCCCTGTAGACCAGGGCCCACCCAGGCAACCGACTCCAAGCATGGGAACTGACTCTGGTTTGTGGCTATTGAAGCACAGGGAAAGCAAGCTGAGGACTTGAAAGAATAAATTCCAAAACTTCCCAGAGAGATCCCCTGTGTCTCTGCCCAGATTAGCTTTTATATGAGATGACCTAACATCTGTGAGGAAAATGATCTACAAACAAACAAATGGGGAGTAGCATTGGTTTACATGGAACTCCAGGCCTCAGGCACGTTAGGCAGACTCTCTGCCACTGAGCTGCATTCGCAGCTCCAACAGTGCTATTGATAATACCAGACAGGAAAAGTAATATCTGCTTGAATTTATCCTCAAAGAGGACTACCTTGAGGTCCTCAACACCAAACCCTCCACCACCACTGAAAAGAGGTTTAATAGCTCCATTCCTGTACCACACATTCCATGTTCTTGTGCCTCCTTCCTGGGTTGATCCAATCTCACCCCCCACCCGCACCCGCACACTCTCTGCTGAGGCCTCTGGAACATGTGTAATAGTTTCTCCATTCTCAATGACTTCATTGAACCTACTAGAATAGCACATTCATCTACTGCTACCCTGTCTTAAGGTTCCGGCAAGGAACCATCCTGTGGTGGTTTGTTTGTGCTTGGCCCTTGAGAAGAGGCACTGTTAGGAGGTGTGGCCTTGTTGAAGTAGGTGTGGCCTTCTTGGAGGAAGTGCATCATCACTGTGGGAGTGGTTTTAAGGCTCCTATGCTGAGGCTCTGATCAGTGCAGAAGAGAATCTCCTCATGGCTGCCTTCAGATCAAGATGTAGAAGTCTCAGCTCCTCCAGCACCAAGTCAGTCTGCATAATGCCATGCTTCCCACCATGATGATAATAGATTGAACTTCTGAAATAATAAGCCAGCCCCAATTAGAAGCTCTTTTATAAGAGCTGCCTTCATACTGTCTCTTCAGCAATGGAAACCCATACTCAGACACCTACCTTAGTACATAAACTGAACATCTAACTGAAAGCATACTTACACAACAAATAGCTGAGTCTCTGCCAATCAGAGCAGCCAAGCATCAACCAGTCATGGGCTACCCATTCTTCAGATGAGGCTCACACAGGACAAATACAGAGCTGTAAACTAACTCGTCAGTTTTGGCATCTCTTTTCCAGGCTCTGTTCATAAATAACAATCTCCTCTTCCTGTGCCACCCTCTGGACCTCTTCTGTTCAGGTTTAAATAAGCTGTCCAATTTAAACTATTTTTCTTTTCACGCCTTACCTTATCTGCTAACAGTCCTCGGAATGCAGTCCTCTCCAGTATGAACTACTTAAACCTGTCACATCTCACTCCACCTGGACAGGCGATTGACCCAACATCCCTGCTCCTCGGTGCTGCTTGTGAACCAGTGTTCAACTTGGACTCGCATTTCCTCTTCACTCTAAGTTCTGAGTGAGCATCTTGATGTCTGCTCTCACTGGCGGGGCTATGCCTTTCTCTGTCCTTTCATTTCCTCTCCACTTCGGAGACCTTTTCCCAAGGATATTCCCTACACTTGATCTTCTCCTTGTGAAGCAGACATTTCTACTGCTCAAGGCTTCCTGTCTTACAGGTCAGTTATCAACCTACTTAGTTCTATTCATTGATTCTCCAGAGTCAAGTTCACTAAGGCATAAAATGTTAAAGCTGAACCTAGTTCAGTTGAAGAACAATAAAGCACACATGTCTTAAGAGCTTTGACAAGAACACTCCTAGAAAACTACCCACGATGGTATAAGGAACTTGCCTGTCATCTCCAAAGTGTCCCCATATCCTTTTCTCTCCCCCTGTCGCCTGTCTCACATGTTGTTACTGATCTGCTTGCTGCCACTACTGATTAAATTGCATTTTCTGAAGAATATATTTGTTTGTTTGCTTGTTTTGGTAATGGGGATTGTTGGGGGTTGGTCGTGTGTACTGTATTTTCAGTTGCTAATTTCTGTGCCCTGTAACTTTAATTTCTTTTCTAACCTTATTTTTTTTATTTCTTTCGATATATTTTTTATTTACATTTCAAATGATTTCCCCTTTTCTGGCCCCCCACTCCCTGAAAGTCACATAAGCCCCCTTCCCTCCCCCTATTCTCTCACCCACCCCTTCCCACTTCCCTGTTCTGGTTTTGCCTTATACTGCTACACTGAGTCTTTCCAGAACCAGGGGCCACTACTCCGTTCTTCTTGTACCTCATTTGATGTGTGGATTATGTTTTGCATATTCCAGTTTTCCAGGCTAATATCCACTTATTAGTGAGTGCATACCATGATTGATCTTTTGAGAATGGGTTACCTCACTTAGTATGATGTTCTCCAGCTCCATCCATTTACCTAAGAATTTCATGAATTCATTGTTTCTAATGGCTGAATAGTACTCCATTGTGTATACATACCACATTTTTTGCATCCATTCTTCTGTTGAGGGATCCTGAGGTCTTTCCAGCTTCTGGCTATTATAAATAAGGCTGCTATGAACATAGTGGAGCATATATCCTTATTACATGCTGGGGAATCCTCTGGGTATATGCCCAGGAGTGTTATAGCAGGATCTTTCGGAAGTGACGTGCCCAGTTTTCTGAGGAACTGCTAGACTGACTTCCAGAGTTCTAACCTTATTTTTAATGATGGTTCTTAAATGCTTTAACCTCCCTGTTAGCCCGCCACCCATCGGAGTTACTGAAAAAGAAAGGATATGGGAAAGTAGACCTGTTTGGAAAGAGTCTTTGGAGCAACTCCTGTCTGTGTTGTCTGGAAATCAGCACTTAAGATCACAGGTTAGCAGGCAGCAGCAGTGAGTGGATCGAACTCGATCCACTCACAAACATTTCAGGAATACATCAGCAGCCCAGTTCGGTAGAGTCAGGTTGGCAACAGTGGTGACACGCCCAAACAGAGACATCCAGGCCTCAGCCTCAGCTCAAGTCAGCAGGAGGAACCCAGAGGGACACCAGGAGAAGTTCCCTGCTGTGCCTCTCTCAGGGAATCAAAGATCAGTGAAGACTCAAGAACCCACAAAATCTGTCTCTGTCACTCATTGGCATCCTATTTATACCCTCCAAATGTCACATGTCCTCCACATGTCTTGCCTCAGCTTGGGTTTTGCTTCAACATGTACATCCAATCAGCCCGAGTCCCCTGGGGAGAAAAGGAAGAGAAGAACCACCAGGAAGAAGGCAGGGAGACCACGTGGAGAGGCCACGTGGAGAGGCCACGTGGAGAGGCCACGTGGAGAGGCCACGTGGAGAGGCCACGTGGAGAGGCCACGTGGAGAGACCACGTGGAGAGACCACGTGGAGAGACCACGTGGAGAGACCACGTGGAGAGACCACGTGGAGAGACCACGTGGAGAGACCACGTGGAGAGACCACGTGGAGAGACCACGTGGAGAGACCACGTGGAGAGACCACGTGGAGAGACCACGTGGAGAGACCACGTGGAGAGACCACGTGGAGAGACCACGTGGAGAGACCAGGAGGATTTGCCATGAGGTCATGATGAGAGAGCAGACCCGAGGACACACATGGACCAGAGTGAGCCAGGGCGAGACCAGAATGGCAAGTAACAGGGGGTCTGTCTGGGTATTAGTAGCCTCAGAGCATTAGAATAGCTCAGAATGCCCAGCCTAGGCTCACATCTTGTTAATAAACTTAATAGAGATTTGTGTCAATTATTTGGGAGCTAACATAGCAACAGAAGGCTTATCCTTACATATCAGTCTACAGGAGATGCAGCCCAGAGCCTCACACATGCTAAGCGTAAGCTCGGCCACTGATTTGCAACCCGCAGTCTATATTTCTCAAATGTTCAATAAATGACAGAAGATAATATGTTTAAATGTATTTTCATTTATGTTTCACTCTGTGTGTGTGTGTGTGTGCAGGCTTGAATCTGGGAGCCTCATGCTTGTTAGGCATATATTCTATCCCTAGCCCTAACTTTTCTCTTTATTTCTTTGAGACAGATTCTTGCTATATTCCTCAGTCTGGCCTTGAACGTAGAGCCTCAGCTTCCCAAGTAGCCTGACCTCAGGAACACAGCACTGTGCCTTTTACTTCTTGGGCTTAGAGGTTATTTTTATCCTCGCTGCAGCAGGTATCAAGACTTCATCCCTTGCCTTTTCCCAGTAGTAGTTTATTGCATGAACATACATATAGCAATTGTCATCCATTTACCGATACCTGAGCCTCGGAGAGAGTTAGTTTTCTATCATTACAAGTAAGCTGTTGTGAATGTTCCATGCAAGACTTCATATGAAAATAGGTGTATTTCTTTTGTTTGCTTTGCTTTTCAGGACATAGTTTCTCTAGGTAGCCCTGGTTGTCCTGGAACTCTCTCTGTAGACCAGGCTTGACTCAAATGCAGAGATTTACCTGCCTCTGCCTTCCAAGTGCCACCACTGCCTGGCTTCTTTCTTGTTGCTGTAATAAAGTGCCTGGAACTGGATACTTACAGATAAAAGAAATTTATTCTCCTGACAAGATGGAAATCCAAGATCAGGCATGCGCATCTATTTGGCCTCTGATACACCAAGTTATACCAATGATATATAATTGGTCTTACTGTAACAATCCACTCTATGCGGAACTCATGCAATCCACAGATAAGCATTAATGCCTTCTAGGGGTGGTATTCACAATTGTGTGTTTAACTAAGTGAGATACCTTCCTCCTAAGCCCCACCTTATAAAAGTCTTATCACTGTAGCACCAACACTGAGGACCAAGTTTGTAGCCAAAGAACCTTTGAGCACGGACCACAATCAAACCATAGCTTTCATTTCTATTGAGGTAGAGCTCAGCTAAAACAAACCCCACATAGCTAATGGGCATATTTCTATTTAACAAACAGATGCATCATACATTCATCACCACTGTCAGACCACAACACTGGTCTATGTAAAGACTTTCACTGTAGCATTTCTTGCCTCTCCCAGTCCCTGCCATCCACTCTGTGATGTCTGCCTCTACATCTGTCTTTTTAGAAATGGAATCATGTCTATAGACATACCACCCTGAGATCTCATCTGATCTCAGAAGCTGAGCAGGGCTGGGCCTGGTTAATACGTAGATAGAAATGGAATCACATTGGATGTACCTTTTGTGCCTGGCTTCTGTGACCGTACATGCTGCCCTTTGGGTATGGTCATATTTGCTTTTATCGGTATGAATGGTACTCATACTGCTGAATGGTATCTCATGTGAATGTGTGAGTTTCTCTGTTTGAGTTTGGTGATGAAGTGTCCTCCAAAGACTCCTGTGGCACTCAGGAGAAGAGTTTGGATCCTGAGGACTCTGACCTCATTAGTGGATTAATCCCCTAATGGATTTGTAATGTGACACTATTGGAAGGTGGAGACAAGTTGGCCTAAAGCAATAGAGCCCATTGACCATGAACTGAAATATCTGAAACCATGACCATAAATAAGCTGTTTCTTCTATTTTTCTGCTGGCATTTTGTCACAATGATAAGAAATCGATATAGCAGGTACTAAGATGGCTTATTGGGTAAAGGCCACCAAGACTGGGGACCTAAGTTCCATCCATGGAACCCACATGGTTGAAGGAGAGAACTGATTCCTCCAAGCAGTCCTCTGATCACATGAGCCACGGCTCAGTGGGTGCACAGTACACACAGCCATCCGTCTTTGAGAAGGGAAGACTATGCACTGGTCCTAGCATTAGAATTGTCCTCAGCCTTTGGCAATCATTACCAAAGCATACTCAGACTTTTCCAAGTGCGCTTTTTGCAACTAGATGCTTATATTTCTTTTGACTACATACCTGTGAGTGAAACCACTGGGTTGCATAGTAATGAATAAATCCTTTGAATTAAGATTTTATTTTCTTTCCTCTTTGCCCTTCCCTTCTTCTTCTTCTTCTTCTTCTTCCTCCTTCCCTTCTTCTTCTTCTTCCTCCTCCTCCTTCTTCTTGGTTTTTAGAGATAGAGTTTCTCTGTGTGGCCTTGACTGTCCTATAACTTACTTTGTAGATCAGGTGGCCTCAAACTTACAGAGATCTGCCTGCCTCTGCCTCCCAAGTGCCCAGATTAAACTCATGCAACACCCATTCTCCTTTTTAAATCAGTTACCTCTTCCTCTCTCTTATCTAACCTTCTTCATTTCAATACAATAGACGCAAATGCTCTTCCCGGTCCTCCTGTCAAACTCACTCACAAAATCCCATCCCACTGCCCTTCTGCTCTGTCCTGTTGCAGGGCCACTTTATGTATCTTGAGAAAAATCATTTACGGGACATGAATGGGTGATTTCTGACCTCAAATGGGCCCTTAGAGAAAAAGGGCCCAAATTTTCTCACTGTGAGAAAATTTATGTATTTCTGCTCAGCAATCCTCTTCCCAGCAACTATCACAACCTGATTTCATTTCCCTCCTCCCTTCTGTGTAATCTCAGATTCCCTCCATTACATATTTCCTTGCAAGTACTTTTGTGCCTCCCTTCCTTCTGTTCTGAGGAAGAGTTAGGTTTGCCTCTAGCTGCCAAGGGTTAAGCCCTCCAAGTACACTTCCTCCAGAATTTTCACTTGCAAGATGCATCTTTATAAAAAAATGATTTATTTATTTCATGTATGTGAGTACACTGTAGCTGTCTGCAGGAACACCAGAAAATGGCATTGGATCCCATTACAGATGGCTGTGAGCCACCATGATGTTGCTGGGAATTGAACTCAGGTCCTCTGGAAGAGCAGTCAGTGATTGCTGAGCCGTCTCTCCAGCCCTGTAAGATGCATCTTGCTCTGCACCTTCATCTCCCCTCTCTCCAGTGGCCACTCACCACTGTTTACATCTGGCTTGTTGGCTGTTTCCGGAACTTGTCACCCTTTAAGGCTTACACAGCCAGGGAGGAAAGTTCTCCATGTCTCCTGCATGGCCTCCTGATGGCACAAAGATCCTTGGAATGCCAGCAAAGCCAGAGGAATGAGGACTTGTGTCCTAAGAGGAGACACATCTTCCAAGGACAGAGCCCTCAGACTAGATACCAGGAACCCTCCAAGGCCTAAGGAGATAACCTAAGAGGCAGCCTAAGATAAGTATGTCAGTGTGCCATTCAGAAATCACCCTCTACTTCATTAGAGGGCATTTGGAGCAAACAATAGCAACAGCTGAAGTTTTGTTTTGTCTTGAGATAGGGTCTCACTATGTTTCCCAAGCTAGCTTCAAACAAGTGATCCTTCTGCCTCAGTCTGAGTGCTAGAATTACAGATGTGCACCACTGTGTTCAACTTACATCAAGTTTTGCAACAACTGCCACAGAGATAGGGAGGTAGCTCACTAGGTAGAGTGCTGTTTTAGCATACATAAAACCATGGATTCAAGCCCCAGCCTCCCATAAACCCAGCACGGTGGCACATGCCTGCAGTCTTAGCACTCAGGAGGTAGAGGTATGAAGGTCAGAAGTTCATGATCATCATCCTTGGCTATATAGCACATTAAAGGCCAGGATGGAGTACAAAAGTAAGCAGAGGCTGGAGAGGCGGCTCGGTTGTTAAGAGCACTAGTTATTCTTGCAGAGGACCTGGGTTCTGTTTCTAGCTCCTACCTGTCAGCTCATGACCACCTGCAACTCCAGTCTCAGGAGATCAGGCACCCTTTTCTGGCCTGCCTTCAAAGGCACCAAGAGTGGCATACTTGCAGGCATACACCCATACACATAAAATGAAAATAAGCAAGTTTTTTTTTTAAAGCAAGCTAACAAACAAAACCCACCTGTCCAATACTATTAACTTAAATCCAGTCTTGTCTTTTTCTTTCTAAAGATGGAGGAGGACTCCTCTCCCCCAAAGGCTTTTCTCTACACAAAGCTGATTGGCTGCCACTTTGCTGCTATCTAAGTGACCCTGGACATGCCTCTTTTCTGCACTGCCTTTGAGAGGCCAAAGCTACTCCATCTTGGGACCAGATTCCATCTAAAAGAAAAGAAAAAGTCCTGAGAACTTGACCTACGGCAGAACCCAAGTTGCACCCATATACCAGGAAGGACCCCAAGGCTTGTTCTTGGCCAGTTACTCCCTAGCTACTTCCTAGCAACAGTTAATCAAAGATTGGTCAAATTGTTTCAGATGTGCTTTCAGACAGTTTGTCTTGCTGTCTTTTTTTTACAGTCTTGCTTCAGAGCACCCACCTGTTGGCTGACGGTCATTCTATTAGATGCTTGTCAGACTAGACACGTCCTCTGTGACCCCCTTGCTCCTATTTTCCTATAAAACCTTGTCCTGCTGAGGGTTTGAGGCTGCTCTGCCTTCCCTTGGGTTCCTGGGTCCTGCTGTGTCAGGGTTGGGTTCCTGGGTCCTGCTGTGTCAGGGTTGGGTTCCTGGGTCCTGCTGTGTCAGGGTTGGGTTGGAGGAGAGGCCAAGCCCGAGCGTGTAATAAAGAGACCCTAACGCTATTACATCGGAGACGGATCCTTTGTGGTCTCTAGGGGTTCATGAACGATTCCTGGCGCATCTTCTTTTCTGTAACATAGGTGGGAGGAGCAGGCAGGCCCTGGACTTTTCAGTTTCAGGTTGATTCTAGCTTAGTGGTTCTCAACCTTCCTAACACTGGGACCCTTTAGTACTGTTCCTCATGTTGTGGTAACCCACAACCATGAATTCATTTTCATTGCTACTTTATAACTGTGATGTTGTTACTGTTATGAATAGTAATCTAAATATCTGTGTTTTCTGATGGTTTTAGGCAACCACTATGAAATGGTTGATCAACCCCAAAAGGGTCTTGACCCCAGGCTGAGAATCACTGTTCTAGAAGGGCTGCAGAAAACCAGCCAACCCTTTACAAAGGCACACATAAGCACATGAATGTATTTCCTTCCCTATCCATGTAGCAGAACAGATGCTGAGTTAAGAGCTGTGTAAACAGGAAACTAATGTAAATAACAAGTCACAGGGGAACGCCATTCAACAATGAAATCAACTAGTTCATAACCATAAGCAACAATTTTGATGGACCTCATCGGCATAATATTGAATGAAAGAAGGCATCTATAAAGAGTAAATACTATCTGTTCTAGTTAGGAGAATTTAAAATCCAGGGTATAGAGATAATAACAATTCCACTTTGTTGTAAATTAAAAACAAAACAAAAACCAAAACCGTGGTTGTATGGATGGATCCTGCTTTTAAACATTCAAATAGACACCCCACCCACCATCTCAAGCAAACCCAGGACCATACTGCACACTCCTTGGCAGCTGCAGTACCATTAAACTGCACCCGCCGTCCATTTCTGGACTTTATGAGCTAGGAGAGGTCACCCTAGTTTCAAAAACTGAAACTGCTCTCAAAGGAATTACATCAGCAGTATACTTGTAGGAAGAACTCCTAGAGTAGATAGATCGGTGCTGATGTGGTCATCTTTGCTAAATGTGCTCTGCCTCACTTGTCTTATCTTGTTCCTGTCCATCAATGGCTGCTGTAGGTCTCCACATCCTAGTACTACTATCATCTCTTGATACAGTGATGCCAGGGCTCTGTCTTCCATTATCAGTTAAACCACCTCTAGAATCACTTGGAAGACCAGTCTTTGGGTGTGTGCCTATGCAGGATTATCTCGATCGCTTGCTGTGGATGGCACCATCTCCTGGACAGGAAATCCTGGATTGTGTAAACAGAGAAAGAGACCTGGGCATCGGCAGGCATCCACAGCCCAGTGCTTCCTGGTCGTGGATGCCACGTGACCAGCTGCTTCCCACTCCTGCCACCTTGACTTCCCCGCCATGAGGACCATACCTTGAACCGTTTGCTGAAATAAAGCCCTTTCCTCCTTAGTTGCTTTTGTCAGGATATTTTATCACAGTAAGAGAACAAATAACTAAGATACTAGAGTTTTGAGCAGTCCTTCCTTGGGAGGGGCATAATCTGTCTAGACTTGATGAAAGTGATGGACGGGGGAAAACCAAGAAGCTATTGCAACAGTGCTGGCAAAGCTTTTTGTAGGGTGCTTGCCCTCGGATCGTGGTGGCAGGTGTGGAAGCAGGGGTGGGGGGAATGACATTTGTATAGTGTATTTGCTGTGTTACTTATTGTTTGCTTAAAGGCGTCGCTAATGCTTCCTCAGGGGATTTTTTTCCACTTTGAATTCTAGTGAACAGTGGTGATGGGAGAAGCTGAGGAAGATTTCAGGTTACTGAGGATGCTGGGCTGCATAGATCTAAAAGACCTAAGCATGTTCTAGGCCTCTAAGCCTCTGGCGCAGCAATAATTTAGGAGCTGAGCCCCCCCAGATGCTCCTCTGTGACCATGCGCAACAGGCCAGAAAATAGCCTATGGAAAGCACAGGAGTTTCTAAAATCCAGGCCAGCGGACCCCGGGAATCGTAGTTCCTAGCCTTTACGCAGGCGCAGTGGATACCGAAGTCTTGCGCGCGCAGCTGCTGCGGGACGAGGTTCCCAGGGCTTATTGCGGTGCCGCTGGCTGCGGATGCTGGTGCAGGTATTGGTGCTTTCCGCCGTTCGGTTTGGAGCTGCGCGGGTTGTGGGCTCCGAGCGCATGCCTTGGGTGGATCGGGACCCAGAGCATCCCACTGACCAGGTGCTGAGCTGCTGCTGCTGCCGCCGCTGCGGGGGCGTGCACTTCAGCAGCACCGCGCCCTCCCGTCCTTTCCTTCCCGTGCTCAGGTCTTGAAAACTTCGCCACCTTTGGTATTTTGAGCCAGATAATTCCTTGGTGTGTTTGCTCGCGTAAGTGTGTGTGTGTGTATGTGTGTGACCCTTGTATTAGATATTTAGCAGCGTCTCTGGCTGTATCTGTCAGAAACCTGGATCGTCCTTCCTCTGCGTTCCTTATAAGCTGGAGGTCCCCAGGCTTTGCCAGCTGACACCTGTGGGGCAAATTGCCGCTGATTTTCCCCTTCGCCTTGAAAATCTTTATCTGCGTCACATTTTCACAGAGCCTCTATTGAAGCAGCTGCGCATGTCTCAGTCACTGCGGAGTCCCAGGTACCCAAAGGGGTGCCAGGTGACATGGTGGGCGCCCGATGGTTGGCAAACAAAACACATCTCGCGCGTGCTGGGTGTCAGGTCCAGCGGTGGGTGGTTAACGCTATGCTAATTGCAATAAGAGGCTACTATATCCTGTGAAATAGTGGTACATCTCTGGTCCTATTTCGGAGATGTAAGTGATCTCTACACGTCTGTCCTCACAGTGCCCATTCCTATCTTTGTAGATCCCAGTCATTTATGGAATGAATGAATGAATGCAGCATAGACCAGACTGTGCAAAAGACCATGTAGAGATCAAAAAGAATTTCACACGATGGTGGTGACATATCAACTGAGAAGAATTGGAGTTTTTGTTTTTGATATGTTTCTTGTGAGGTTCCCCTCCCCCCACAATCGGTGGTAGTGGTGGTGGTGGTGGTGGTGGTGGTGGTGGTGTGGGTGTGGTATTAATGAGGGTTTAAACCACATGCTAGGCAAGTGTTTTATCACTGAGCAGTACCCAGCCCTGGTTTTATTTTGTGTTTATGAGTGTTTTGCCTGCACTGTGCATTTGTCAGAAAAGAGAGTGTTAGATTCCCTGAAACTGAAGTTACAGATGGTTGTGGGCTGCTATGTAGGTGCCAAGAATAGAATCAAGGCTGGTTCCTTTGCTAGAGCAACAGTGCTCTTCATCCCTGAGGCCCAGGAGCCCTGCTTGGAAGAGTGAGTACAGGATCGTTAAGCGTGGGAAGGCATCATTCCAAGTGATGAGGGGGCAGGAATCTCTCTGGTGTAAAAAATATAGGGAGAGTTTGTGTGGGGTATTTCTGTGTGGATGCAGTGTCAGTCAGTGAGGTATCCTGGGAAATCTTAAGGCTGTTCTGTGTGCCCTCTGCTTTGGCCTTGGCCTTGGTGGACCCTGTAAGGGCTTCTGAGCAGGGAAATGGCAGGGTCAGCTATGGAGTATTAGGAGAAAGCCTACAGCTACAGCTCAAGAATCGATTGAAGACAGCTGTACTTAAGAGAGACGCTCCAAGGTTAAGAGCACTTGTTGCCCCTCCAGAAGACCCAGGTTCAGTTCCCAACACAGACATGCGAGCTCACAAGCTTCTGGCACTTCAGCTCCAGGGATCCAGTGCGGCCTTCTGACCGACATGGGCGCCGGGCACACTTGTGGTATACACGTACATACAGGCAGGCAAAATACTCATATATATAAAATAAATTTTAAAGAGGAGAGGTCTAGCTTGGTTATTTATTATATGAGAAGTAAGAGTCGGGAGGAAAAATTTGGAGGTAAAATGTGAAATCAGGTTTCAGAGTTTGAGTGACTGGTAAGAAATGTGTGTTTGTTGAAAGAGGACAGGAGCTGTTAAATAGGTTTGTACCTGGATCATTTGGAACCAGAGAGATCTTCATTCATTTTGTTTGTGAGTAGTATTAAGTCTGAAGTAACTGTCTGCTTGCAGAGTATATTTAATTATCTTTATTTAACTCTTCAGTTTTTATTCCATAAAGAGTCTCCTTTTAATAGAATAATTGGTTGGGCAGAGCTTTTGTGAGCTTCTAAGTATATAAGTATAGGTATAGGTGGAAGGGGGGGTTCATGTGTGGGTAATAAAAAAAAATCAATGTTTTCAGAATTAACAATTCCTTTACTCATTTCATGTCTTCTGTTTCTTCTTGACAGTTCCTTCAAGACTGTAAATTGGATTCCTGGAGCCCTTGGTAGTTTGGCGTGCATAGATAGTACCTGTTGGCAGATCACACTGATACTCAGATAGTCTAAAGAGGACTGGATTCCTGCTGGTGATACAGTGCAAGCTTTAGTGCCCTCAAACAGGATGACAGGCATCTCCCCAGACCCTTCAGCTTTGGCTTTGAGTGAACAAGGCAGGGACCCTAGAGTGGATCCTCTGAGGGTCCCAGGTGGTATGTTAAGAGGGTATGCTGATGACCCGGAGCCTTTCAGGCAGAAGTTCAGGTGGTTTTGTTACTCACAGGAAGAAGGACCCAGAAAAACCCTGAGTCAACTCTGGGAACTCTGTAAGCAGTGGCTGAGACCAGACATTCACACCAAAGAGCAGATCTTAGAGCTGTTAGTGTTTGAGCAGTTCCTGAGGGTTTTGCCTGGAGAGATGAGGATTTGGGTGAATTCTCAGCATCCTGAGAGTAGTGTGGAAGTAGTGGCCCTGGTAGAAGATTTGAACCAAACACTTAAAGAAAAGGAAGGTGAGAGTCACAGGTGGGGTGTGGGGGTGAGGTGGGGTGTGAGAGGTGTCCTCTAAGATATGACATAAACGTCTCAAGGGAAGCAATACTGCTAAGATTGAAAATAAAAATTATATTCAATTATATATTCAAATATGAGGGATAATTTAAGGCAGCAGTTTTTTGAGATAGGGTTTCTCTGTGTAGCCCTGGCTGTCCTGGAATTCACTGTGTAGACCAGGCTGGCCTCGAACTCAGAAATCTGCCTGCCGCTGCCTCCCAAGTGCTGGGATTAAAGGCATGCACCACCACTGCCTGGCAAGGCAGTAGTTCTGAACCTGTAAGTCAAGACATCTTAGGGGTCATTTATGATATATCCTGCATATCAGATATTTACATTAGGGTGCATAATGGTAGCAAAACTACAGTTTTGAAGTATCAATGAAAATAATTTTATGATTGGTAGTCACCACAACATAAACAACTGTATAAAGGAGTCACAGTATTAGAAACATTGGGAACCACCGATTTAAGGGAAACATTCTATTTTACAGATTACTTCCAATCAGTTCTACATTGTGGGGTCTCTTGTTAGAGACCCTAATTTTGGAAGGTGAGCGTGTTGCAGCGATAAACAAATCAGAGAGGAGTCAGGCAGTCCATGTTTTAGGTATACAAGTATCTGTGTGGCTGCAGATCAAATGGGCAGCAGTAAACAGTACTTCCTCCTAGCCATCTTAGAGCTTGTGGTAGAATCCATTCTTCCCATCGCTGCCTGTGTGGAGATTCCTACAATGAAGAATCCATTGCTAATAGCAATCTGTAAGGAAGAAAAACTTTGTTAAATTAATCCTCTTACATCTTTATATAATTCTTTCTTTCTGTAATTTCTCCCAATTAATCTGGTCAATAAAAAATGTCCACAGTTCTTGTTATAAGATGGTAGAGAATGATTTGAAGAAAATTATTTCCCCTTACTTGAAAAGGAATTGTCATCTGAGGCTGTTCAATATGTTCATTCACTATGAATTCAGGCTCCTCTTGGGGTCTGGACCCAGTCTCCCACCCAGAAGACCTCAACGAGCTCCCCCAGGCCCCGCCCTCTGCTGTTCCCTCAAACTCACACTGGAGCTTTCTTGCTTTTTAGCTATTATCTGTAGGAATCAGCTAGCAGTCCTGGAGGCACATTCCATTTTTGTTTTTGTTCTTGCCATTTTTGTGGTCAGCCTAGTACCTTTGTTCAGTCAACAGCTATAAATAGTATTTGAGCACATTTATAAGACCTTGGTAGATCTTATAAGTTATAATTATTTTCTAAACTCTTTATTGTACAGAGTGCTTTATAGCTAAAGGAATTCAGTTTTGTGGACTCAAGAACAGAAAAGCTCTTTTGAGGAAATAGTGGGAAAGCCTATTTTTTGATATAAGAAAGTGATCTCTGTGGCAGCTCCTTCCCAAAGAGAAGGAAAACCTGATTTCTTTACTCTCCTCCAGAGAACCATGAAACACTGTGTTATCATAAAATAGGAATTTAGGTGTTTATTCCCCGCTGGGCCTGCAGCCCCTATAACCCTTGTCATGTCCCAGGTGACTAGAGCCATGAATGTCATTTTATTAGCACATTTGTCGTTTCCTCCTTGGTTCCTGAAACCTGTCTCAGAACCCTCAATAGATAGCTAAGGTGAAAGACAGTTGTCATTTATCCTAAGTCCCTCGTAGCCATGCCTGGATTTAATGAAGTCATATTTGAAATGTCCATAAATAGTCACCTATGAAGGCTGATTTCCGATGCAGATACAGGATAGAACTCACAACTCCAGCCTCCAGAGAGGGGGAGGGGCTGAAAGTAGAGATGATCACCAGTGATGTCATTACTCATGCCTACATGAGACTTCAAGAAAGCTAGGCATATGGGGATTTCAGGAGCACGGTTATCCATAAAGAGGACGTGGAAGGAGTTTGCATCTGGGTGTGTCCAGGCTGTAGTTAGGTTCAGAAGCACTGAATCTTTCCCTACAGGCCTTGCCCTATACAGCTTTTTTTTTTTAAATCTGGCTGTTTGTATCCTTTCTACTATCCTTTATATTAAATAAGCAAATAAGCCTGTGAGCCATTCTAGGAAACGAATCCGGCTTGAATGGGTTGTGGTGGGTTCTGATTTAGTACAAAGGACTGAAGGAGCTGAAGGGGTTTGCAACCCCTTAGGATGAACAACAATATCAACCAACCAGACCCTCCAGAGCTCCCAGGGACTAAGCCATCTACCAAGGGGTACACATGGCTCCAGCTGCATATGTAGCAGAGGATTGCCTTGTCAGGCATCAATGGGAGGAGAGGTCCTTGATCCATCTCAATAGATGCCCCAGAGTAGGGGAATCGAGGGCGGGGAGGTGGGAGTGGGACGGGTGGTGAAACACCTTCATAGAAGCGGGGCGAGGGAGGATGGGTTAGGGGGTTTCTGGGAGGGGGAGAAACTGTGAAAGGGGATAACATTTGAAATGTAAATAAAGAAAACATCCAATAAAAAAAGAGAGAGGAGCTGAAAGACTGGATTGATTTTTCTCTTTCCCAGATCTTAGCACTCAGACTTCTGCAGTTTGCAAAGAGGAGGATTTGGGAGAAGATGCGATGGTGGTGGCTCCTCCAGACACTGAGCCACGTGTAAGTTATCTTTCACTGGTTTTCATTCTTCAGTGGAAACTGAGATATTAGTGAGGAGCATAAAGATACAAAATCAACCAAGGCAACTTGTAGATCACTGTTTACTGGCTGTTTATTTAGATTCACAGACTGTAACGTAACTCTTAATGCTAAACGAAAGCATGTAAGGCCAGTGAGGTGGTGGGGTGGGTGAAGGTTCCAGCAGGTGAGTCTGATTTCAGCCCCACCCCCCAGATCTATATAGTAGAAGGAGGGAACCAACCCCAGTGGGTTGACCTCTGACCTCCACAGGCATGCTATAACATACTTAATGTACCCCCAAAATGTTTAGGGCAGAAGCATTTACTAAATCCCCAAAGTTGGTCTTGACAGAAATGAGTCAGGTGGGTATAGAATTATAGTTTCCTGATATGGTAAAGAATGTCTCCACATAGGTTGGCTCAGGACATTAAAAAAAAAGAAAGTGGGGGCTAGAAAAGGGGAAATCATTTGAAATGTAAATAAAAAATATATCGAATAAAAAAAAGAATTTAAAAAAAATAAAAAAAAAGAAAGAAAGCTATCCTCAGGTGGAGATACAGAGACAAAGTGTGGAGCAGAGTCTGAGGGAAAGACCATCCAGAAACTACCCCACCTAGTGATCCATCCCATATACAGTTACAAAATCCAGACACTATTATCAATGACCACAAGTATTTGCTGACTGGAGCCAGATATAGCTGTCATCTGGGAGGCTCTGTTAGTCCATGACAAATACAGAAGGGGACACTCTCAGACAACCATTGAGCTGAGCACAGGGTCCCCAATGGGGGAGCTAGAAAAGGATCCAAGGAGCTGAAGGGGTTTGCAGCGCCATAGGAGGAAAAATGATATGAGCCACCCAGTTCTCCCAGAGCTCCCAGGGACAAAAACATCAACCAGATAGTACACATAGTGTTACCCATGGCTCCAGACACATAGGCAGCAGAGGATGGCCTTGTTGGACATCAAAGGGAGGAGAGGCCCCTGGTCCTAGAAAGGCTCAATGCAGCGGTGTAGGGGGAATACTGGGACAGGGAAGCAGGAGGGGGTTGATTGGGGATCAGGAAGAGGGGAGATGACTTAAAAGACTTTGGAGGGGGGACCAGGAAAGGGGAAATAATTTGAAATGTAAATAAAGAGTATATCTAATAAAAAAAAAAAAAAGAAAGAAAGCTGGGCTCACAATGTAAGAAAATGTCAATATTTCCTGAACATATTAGTCAACCAAGTGAAGTAAGAGAGAAATGAGATGTGTTGACGTGTGAGAGACAAAGGCATGTTATTTACAGACAGTGTTATTGACTATTTGAAAGACCTTGGGTTCAACTGAGTAAGACTAGAACTCATATAGTTGCTGGGAAAAGCATCTGGTTATGAAGCAGTAAGTTTCTAGTACTCAGCTGGGCGGTGGTGGCACATGCCTGTAATCCCAGCACTCTGGGAGGCAGAGGCAGGCGATTTCTGAGTTCGAGGCCAGCCTGATCTACAGAGTGAGTTCCAGGACAGCCAGAGCTATACAAAGAAACCCTGTCTCCAAAAAACCAAATCCAATAAACAAACAAACAAACAAAAGAATAAGTTTCTAGTACTCACAATTACCAGTTAGGGAGGAAAAATCAATTATAAGTAATACTTCTATACAAGAACAATAATGAGTTCCAAGAGTATGTCTGCTTCCTAGTCCCTGGAACTTGGGAATATAATTTGCTTAAAGAAAAACCATTCGTTATAGGTGTAGTTAAGCTATGGGTTTTAAGACTTAAAAATGAAGAATTGGTGCTACTAATTGGAAAGATGGCCAGGCATTGGTGACAAACACCTTTAATTCCAGCACTGGGAAGCAGAGGCAGGTGAATATCTGAGTTTGAGGACAGCTTGGTCTACAGAGTGAGTTCCAGGAGAGCAAGGGCTACACAGGGAAACCTGTTTTGAACAAAACAAGCAAAAAATGCTAATAAAATAAAATAGAATTGAAAAGATGAGGAGTTGGTTCTGGGACCTGGGAGTAGGCCTTGAGTGTCTTTGTTCAAGAAGCATGCAGAGAGTGAACAGAGTAAGGGTGGTAGTGATACAGAGAGGGAGGCAACTGAAGGTACTGTACCATTATCTAGGAAAGTCAAGGGATGCTGCTGGGAGAGGCAGAGTGCATTCTCCCCCAGAGGCTCGAATGAGTGCATGCCTGCCCGCTCCTTGATCCCCTATTCTGGCCTCTGGAATTATGAGAGACTATGTTTCTGCTGTTTGAAGTCTCGGGGCCCTGGTATACTTTATATGATATCACATTGACAAGAAGCTGATCCAAGCTCTTGATGACACCACTGTTCTGCCTCTCTGACCCAGAGAATGCGTTAGATCATATTGTATAGAAAATGAAATTTTAAGCCATCCATGATAGCATGTACCTGTACAACCTCAGAACTCAGGAAACTGAGTCAAGATGGCTGGTTTGAAGCCAGTGTGTGTTCCAAGCAAGTTTCAAAGGAGAAAGAAAACTGATTTTAATGAGTTAGTATACTTTTTGTGACTGTGACATACTTGTAAGCATGAGTATTTTTAAAAACTGGATTCTCTTTGATTTCATATTTTAAAGCATTGCTGTAGCTAGGTGTGGTGGTGCACACCTACAGTCCAGTACTAGAAGCACCAAAACAGGAGATCCTGTGAGTTTGAGGCTAGCCTGGACTGAAGAAAGAAGCACTCTCTCTGTAATACCAAGTATCACTATGCTACTTCATGTGACTAAAGTTCTCAACAGCTGTTCTTATGTATTCAACTGTTAGCTGTGGTTAGCTTATAGTCTACAGATTTGAGGATGGGGAATGCCAGTCATATCCTCATGTATGGTTCTCCTTTTAATATTAGAAATTAATGTGTTAGGGTTAACTTGAACAGAGAATTCTTATATGGTCATTATTTCATGACAGATTCTTATGTGGGAAAGGTTGGAATTGTACAGTAATTTGTTCTCTGTTTCTTGTAATAATTACTCTGAAACTTGCTTTGAAGCTTTAAAAAACATTTACAAGCCTGGTCTAGACAGATGATGTAGTGGCTAAGAGTGCTGACTGTTCTTGCAAGGGGCCTCAATTCAGTTCCCAGGACCTACATGACAGGTCACAACTGTCTTCTACTCTGAATTTCAGAAGACCCAATGCCCTCTCCTACTCTCTAGGAGCATAAGTCACACACACAGAACACATACATATATGGAGCAGAGCATTCATGTACATAAAATAATAAATCCCTTTAAAAAATAAAAGAAAAATTACCAGGCCTGGTTGGACATGGTCCTATAATCCCAGCTGCTGGGAGGCTGAAGCAGGAGGAACTCAAGTTCAAAACCTGCTTAAGCAACTTAGTAAGAACTGCTAAAGGCAAAACATAAGGAGGTTGAGGTAGAACACTTACTAGCATTTACCAGTCCCTGAGTTCAGTTTCCAACTAACACACTCACACTCACACACACACACACACACACACACACACACACACACCTCCTAACTGCTTCTCTGAATCCTTACTGCTGGGAGCCAGTACCACTCAGAGACGCTGTGTTTCATCTTCTAGGAATCCGTAACATTTGAGGATGTGTCCGTGGACTTCACCAGAGGGGAGTGGAGGCTGCTGGAACCGTCTCAGAGGGAGCTATATAAGGAAGTGCTACTGGAAAACTTAGGGACCCTCGAATTTCTGGGTAAAGACATCTCTTCATGATCTAGCACCTAGGAAGGTAGCCTCTTTATCCTCTGTCATCTTATCTGAAAGATAAGTGGCATGTGACTGTTTTAACTGTATCTGCTGGGGACTGGGACCTGACATGACCATTCCTAAAATTGAGACCCTAAAGTGTACTTTCTGTGTGATATTTCCTCCTCAGGACGTTTTTTGCTTCACTTCAGAAGAAATGTAGGGCATCATTTCATTGTCCCCAGCATTATGCCTTCCCGTCCTTCCTCCTTGGGTTCCTCCTCCTCTGTGTTTGACGGCATCTTTATCTTTCTCAGAGAAACAGGCTAACTGTGAATATTGGGTTACCTTTGTTCTATGTTTAAACAGTCATTTTCTGTCTTTTCTCTGAGCAGGTTCTCCAGTTTCCAAATTTGACTTAATTTCCCATCTGAAGTGGGTAAAGTTGCCGAGGGTACTGGAAAAAGAAATCTCAAAAGACCCCAGACCAGGAGAGCTGGTAAAAGGTAAGAAGGAAATGAAAACTGTTGTTGACCAGGCCAGTGGGGAAAAATCTTTGCCTGCTGGGTGACCCTAATGCTAGACTATAAAGTTGATGGATTAGAAAAGAGTCTTTGCCTTCCTGGGGTGTTCATGTTCATGGAGGCACCACTGGTTCGGGTCCTCCAAAAAGCAGGTGCCCAGATGTGTATGTATATCCAAGCTGCACTTTTGTTGGGAGAAATTTCTAGTGAAGGCAAATGCAGTTGGGATTGTTGTTGCGAGACCATAGTGCAGGTGTAACCTCTGAGTGAGGGGGAAGGAGGCTGGGGAGGAAGGATCTTAAGCTGAAGATGGTTTGTAAACTTCAGGTGAGGCTTCATAGACCTGGGGCGACAGTCACCTGAGAGGCCTCCACATCTCACAGAAATGGTCCTGGATTTGTGTACTTCACCAGTGACAATGAGAGGGTATGTGACAATGAGAGTGGCCAGATATGGACACAGCCTTGGGGACAGCAGGCAGTCTCCCCATAGATCTGAGAAGCACATTATTGACATTTAAAAGACCAAAACCAGCCAGGCAGTGGTGTCGCATGCCTTTAATCCCAGCACTTGGGAGGCAGAGGCAGGCAGATTTCTGAGTTCAAGGCCAGCCTGGTCTACAAAGTGAGTACCAGGACAGCCAGGGCTACACAGAGAAACCCTGTCTTGGGGAAAAAAAAAACCAAAAGACCAAAACCAAATAAGTATGTTAGTAAGGTAATGCCCACTTTAAGAATGACACATGAGCTGGGCGGTGGTGGCATATGCCTGTAATCCCAGCACTCTGGGAGGCAGAGGCAGGCGGATTTCTGAGTTCGAGGCCAGCCTGGTCCACAGAGTTAGTTCCAGGATAGCCAGGGCTATACTATACAGAGAAACCCTGTCTCGGGGGAAAAAAAAATCCAAAAAAACAAAACAAAACAAAACAAAAAAAAAAAGAATGACACATGAAAGGAACAATGGAAGTATGCGGGAATACAGACTAGACCCACAGTCACTTGCTTTATGGTTCTGTTTTTACATTAATGATGTTTAGTAGAGACCATATTTGACCAGCAGTGTGGGATCTGCTATCATTAGCAAGGCTGGGCACCGGCATCACTCAACACACTCATGTTCAAGGAACCTCATACTTAAAAGCTCCAGGGTGTGTTGGGTGTGCCGAATACATTTTATTTAGGGTATTTTCAGCTTACAGTGGGTTAACCAAGACTTAACTCCTTTATAAATCAAGGAGTATCTGTATAAAGGAACAATAATTTAATTAGCATTTGGACTTAATCTCAAAAGGTAGCTGGGAATTCCACAAGTAAATGTGTATAATAATTTCATTTGTGTGTGTGATTAAAATGTATGTTTAACTGTATAGGTTAAATAATTACAGATTTTTTTAATACCTGGAAAACATTTATGTTCATTTTTAGTATGCTAACCCTCAAGGGATTATGTTGTTTTTCTGTTGTGTTTCTCTATATCTTCCTAAAATTTAAAAATAACTATTTAATATACATTTTAATAATGAAAATGCAATTTAAAAACCCTGAAACTGACCTTTTTCTGATCTACCCTTCCCCCCTCCTCCCTGAGACAGGGTTTCTCTGTGTAGCCCTGGCTGTCCTGAAACTTACTCTGTACACCAGGCTGGCCTCAAACTCAGAAATCCACCTGCCTCTCCTCCCAAGTGCTGGAATTAAAGGCATGAGCCACCACCACCTGGCTTCTGATCTACTTTCTAAAGCATTTATATTAGTCACCCTCTCAGCCGTTTCTATTATAATTACGTAAATAGAAAACAATTGTTTTATTATGCTTAAGCAGCCGATTTATCCCCAGATTTATCCCCAGAATGGGTTTTGCACTGATTTGCAGTACTACACATGTTAAAAAGCTACTTATATTAAGGAAAAAGCAGTAAAAAATTAGTAATGATAATTATTTAACTTATACCAATTAGTAATAAGCTAGCAGTATATTATTTAGAAATAATAAGCAAACAATTTGAGCAGATAACTGATAAAACTGAAAAAGTGAGTGGCTCGTGAACGTGGAAAACGACTCATAAACATGCATCTGGAGCAGCAGTCCTGTAACGAAATACATCTGTAGCTGCTCAGGGATCATTGCTCAGAGGTGATACTGACTCAGGTGAGCTAAACATACATTCTACCACTAAGCTGTACTGTAACCGCAGGGACATAATTTGATAAACATTCAATAAGGAAATCAATAAATTCTATAGGATAGATTATCATGTAGCTAATTAAAAATACCATTTTCAAACATTACCAATGAACTTGGAAATCTAAAAGAAAAATAAGAGAACTTGGGCTGGTTCAATGATTAAGAACCCTGGCTGTTCTTCTAAAAGACCCAGGTTCGATTTCCAGCACCCACATGTCAGCTACATAACTACCTGTTACTCCAGTTTCAGAGAATCTGATACCTTCACACAGACATATATGCAGGCAAAACACCAATGCACATGAAATAAAAAGAAATCAGTAAAATTAAAAAAAAAATAAGAAAAATAATAATACACCTTAATTTTTCTATTCTATATGAAAAATTCACATAACTTGTGAATAATAGGATTTTGAGTTTTAGGGGACTTTGGGATGTTTGGTTGTTTTTGTTTTTGTTTTTGTTTTTGTTTTGTTTTGTTTTTTTTTTTGGTTTTTCAAGGCAGGGTTTTTCTGTATAGCCCTGGCTGTCCTGGAACTTGCTCTATAGACCAGGTTGACCTTGAACTCACAGAGATATGCCTGCCTTTGTCTTCCAGGAACCAGGGTTAAAGGCATGTGCTGCCACCATAATTGTCTGTTAAAACAATAAGGAAGATGATTGTGTGTTCTTATGATAAAGACAAGGGTTGGAGCTGGGGAGATGTCTTAGTGCTATGCTTCATGCTATACAAGCATGAAGACCCAGGTTAGACTCTCCAGGACCCATGGAAAAACCAAGCATGGACTTCTGTGCCTGTAATCCCAGCCTTACAGTAGACCCAAGTAGACTTTCAACAACTGTTGGCCAGCTAGACTACCTGAGACATTCAGCTCCTGGTTTAATAAAAGAACCTGTATTTTTAAACAAGTGGAGAGTGACAAAAGACACTCAGCATCCTCCTCTGACCTCCACATGCATGTACATGGGCATATGATCATGGGCACGTGCATTCCCACATACATTCAGGCGCGCGCGCACACACACACACACACACACACACACACTACAAGGGGGAAACCAGAGTGAACAATACAGTTAATAAATTAATTAATTCAGAGTTCTACGAAAAACCCAATGAATGTATGGTTTTGGAGAAAGTTCCATTTTTCCATTTTGATTATGGGACTTTGAACCTTTGATCCTGTCCGATTTATTAAACTGTGCTGGGGCATTGCATGCTAGGTCATAGGTTTTTAGACCCAAAGACTAAGATTAAAAGTGTTGTGATCTGGGTGAAACAATAAGTGGATACCTGGTTATAAAGAGCCCAGGGTTGGTAGGGTCAGACTGTGTCTGAAGACTGGTGGTGCTGCGTGTGGGTGAGGTGATTGGGATTTTCTATAAAAATTAATGCATTTTTCTGCCTTGAGGAATGGTTATATAGAGATCAAAATATAGAGATCAAAAGGATGGACTGTGACGTCAAATTAAAATATGGCTTTAGGGTCTGGAGAGAGGACTCAGTAGTTGAGATGGCTGGCTGTTCTTCCAGAGGACCTGGGTTCCCAGCACCCATATGGCAGCTCTGAACCATCTGTAACTCCAGTTTTCTGGCCACCATGGACACTGCACATGTGTAGTACAGAGGCATACATATAAGCAAAACACTCATACAAAATTAAAATAAAAAATCTTAAATCTGGCTTTTACCACTTCCAATATATGTGACTTTGGACAAGCTTCTGGTTCTCTGTGTGTCCAGTTGTGACATCCACAAAATATATTACAAGATGTGGTTCATTGGTTGTTGTGAGAATTAAGGAAAACAGTGCAAATACAGTGCTCATTTGGGACCAGCCATCTGGTAAGCATATAAAGATAAGGTCTGAGTATAGAGAGAATAAGTAGGTTTGAACCTGGTATAGGAGTTGGAAAGAAGAGCGAAGACTTGCACCTGTCCTACATGATAAGGCACACGCTTTTCATCTTCCACACTATTTTTCCTAGCCTCTGTGTTCATCTTGCTTTCCTGTGTCACTTTTGTTCTTGACTGTTCAATGCAGCTGTAACTGATAATAACTAAGCCATATTTCTTACATTTTGGGGGTTAGTTCCTATGTCCATCCCAAATATAGCACTTTCCTTTATTGCAAATGGGAAATCCTTGCTCTGTTATCTCTTGTAGAGAGTGAGTCTAGACGTGAGTTGGATGCTTTTATAGAAGAGTTGACTATAGAGAAAACAGTAGAGTGCTGCTTCAGTGATGGTGGGTATGGCTTGAAGACAGAATTCCAGAAGCGGCATGGCAAACCCAAGAAAGATCATGGCAAGCGGGGTAGCCATGAGAGTAGAGAGTCGGAGTTAGAAGGGACCTCCTCTGGGAAGAATGCCAAGCAGATTTCCAACGCACTCAAACATCGGAAAGCCTTCTTAACAAAGATGTCTCAGAGGTCTAAGGAAGGCAAGAAAGCCTTCAGCTTTCGTTCAGCTCTTGTGAACCGCAGAGAGCTCTGTGCAGAAAAGTCTAGGAAATGCAGTGAACGTGGGAAGAGTCGCCCTCTATCTCTTAGTGAAAGTAAGAGACATCCTAAAATTGGTTCGTTGAGTAAGGCCGAGACTTGTAGTAAGTGTGGGGTAGCCTTTACTCAAATCTTAGGGAATTGTATTGAAAGCTCTCAGTGTGAAAAATGCCGGAAGAATTTATTTCAAGATGAAGCCTCAAAAGACAAGGAACCTGTCCCTGAAGAACCCAGGAAGTGTAGGAAGTGCGGTAAAGCCTTTGAGCACCCTAAGAAACACTCCATGTGTATCGAATGTAGAAATGCTCAGAAAGCTAACTCCTCACGCGAGCCTCAGGAAAAAACTAACGGAAAAGAAAAGCCTTACAAGTGTGATGAATGTGGGAAACATTTTGCCGATTTATCCTTTCTCAATCAGCATCAAAGAACCCATACTGGAGAGAAGCCCTTCCTGTGCAAACACTGTGGAAGACCTTTTAACGACAACTCGTCATTTTATCAACACCTGAGAATTCACACTGGAGAGAAACCATATGAGTGTAAGGAATGTGGGAAATCCTTCACTCTTAACTCTTCTCTTTCAAAACATCAGAGGATACACACTGGAGAGAAGCCCTATAAGTGTAAAGAGTGTGGAAAGGCCTTTAGACAGAATTCTTGCCTTAAACGGCATCAGAAGATCCATACTGGAGAAAAACCATTTTTGTGTAAGGACTGTGGATTGTCTTTCCGCCTTTTTAGCAGTATCATGTATCATCAGAGACTCCATGCAGGAGAGAAACCCTATAAATGTACCCACTGTGAGAAAGGTTTCCCCTCTCATTCCCGCCTTACTCGGCATTTGAGATGTCACACTGGTGTGAAACCATACAAATGTAAAGAATGTGGGAAAACTTTCAGACAGAGTTCATCGCTTAATTTACATATCCGAACTCATACTGGAGAGAAGCCCTACGAATGCAATTACTGTGGAGCAGCCTTTACTCGGAGCACAATCCTTATTAAACATGTCAAAACCCACACTAAGGCACAGTATGAATGTAAGAAGTGTGGTAAGACATTTAAAGACCGTTCAACCAGTCTCAAACATCGCTGTACACAGTGATCCTGGGAAGGAGGACTTGGGGGATGGGGAGGTTAATTCAAATTGTGCTCTTATTTAAAAGCTTGCATTGTAAACTACCCACCGCATTGATTAGAAGCTTCAGCTTTGAGGGGTTCCATCCTTCTTGAGGGTGGTCAGTTTTGATTGGACCTGGTAAAGTCATGTTGACGTGAAGAAAGCATGTGAAGTGAAATGATTTTGAGAAGCCAAGTTTAAGTTTCCTTTCAGGAATTCTCCTTTTGGTCTCCCTTTCACTACCATCCTGGAAAAGACTCTCATAGCCTGGGTTCTATCCCAGTCTGCCAGCCAATCACTGTGTCACCTTAAACAAGTCATTTGGACCCTCTGAATATTAGTTTCTTTACCAGTAGAGTTGAAGAGATGAAGACTTCTAAGTTTTCTTTTTATCTACTATTCCGATACTGCAGAAATAGTTTGAACATGTTTCCTTCGTTGGAACTGATGCATCAGGTAGACAGTTCCCTTCTTCCAGGTTAGTGAACTTCTAGATTAATGGGAACATGGAATGTTTGGTGTAGGATCCTAGAATGTGATGAGCAGAACATATCAAGGAAGCTCCGTGAAGTTTGCTTTCAGAGAATGTTCTGATTTGCACAAGTCACCTCAACTCTCCATCTTCTGAGTTTTGCCTCAGTGGATTGAAAATCCAGGGAGCTTGTACCTGAGCTGACTCAGACATAATGGTAACAGTCCTGGGAGAAAAAAAATCAAAACTACCTGTTTAGGATGGATTATCTCCCTGTGGTGAGCACAGCCTCCCTCCAGCACCTCTATAACAATTCCATATGACAAAAGTCACAGGAGGTTAGAGTGAATCAGATTGGGGCCTTAGACGGTTTTAGCTGTCGAGTATGTAAGTATGCACAAAGCTTTCACTATTTAGAAATGCTACCTCTGGATACCAGGGTGGGTCCTTCTGGGTGGCTCCTCCTCATCCTAAACCCCAAAAGAATCAGACATTACTTCAGGATACATTGATCGTATGTATAACTGTTGCCAAACAGACCAAGTAAACACATTCCTGACATCAAAGGAATGTGGCTTATATGAATCTTTAAAATGGGCTTACGGATTTTCTGAAACAATATATTTTATTTAAATATTTAATAAAGTACACAAAACAACTCTTGAGAAGAGACCTGTTCCAGAATGTTCTAGGAAACTTCACAAGAGGATGTTTTTAATCCCAGTCTCAGTTGGGGGCTAGAAATAAAACTTTTTTTTTTTTTTACAATTTGATTAAAATATAGAATACATATGCTTAAAACCAAGGTTTGCTATTTGTATGAGTTTTCATCAGTTTTACTGAAGTGTACATTCATTACCATAATCCATTTTTCGAAACATCATCCTAATAAAAGTACCCATTGGATATACCCATTTATATATAATTCTTGATCTCATCTCTGACTCCAGGTAACCACTAACCTTGTATTAACAGAATGGCCATTTCTAGTCATTTTATATTGGCCTTTGTTTCTCTGTTTCCATCATGGTTTTAATTTTATGCATGTTCTAGCCTATGTGATTTCTTACTATTAAGATGTTGTTTGTTAGTATTGATCATTGTTAAGTAATATTCTATCCTGTGATACTTCATCTATATACCTATGAGAGGACATTCTCTTCTTTCTTCTTAGGTGGTTGGCCCTTAGGAACAACACTGTGAATGTAATGTGTAAGTCTGTGTAGACATTAATTTTAATTGTTTTGCTTGGTAGACATCTTCAGGTAAAGTTTTGGGGTCATGTATTTTTGTTTAGCTATATAGGAAATTGCCACATTGCTTTCCAGTGTGACTACATCATTTTAAGTAATGGCCAGCAGCATGTGAAGGTTCCATTTTCTTTACACCTGGGCCAGTCTTTTAAAACCGCTAGTCACCCTGATGAGGGGCATTTCTGTGCCGTTTTAATTTGCATCTCCCTGATGTGACATCATCATCTGCCTTTCATACATCTTTGAGTTTTTCCAAATTCTTTATCCCTTTAAAAGTCAGACTAGTTAAGTTATAGCAAGCTCTTTATGTACATACAATATGCGCTTTCTATCACCGTGCACTAGAGGGAATCTATAAACCCTACTGCAAAATATTTATCCATAGCTAACAAATTGCACAAAAGCCATTCAGTCTGACCTGCCACCCACGTACTTAAGTCAGGTTTTCGATTGTCAGGTCATCTAAGGGTTTTTAATTTATGGTTTATGACTCCTCATAGAATTTCTTCTTAAACCTTTTTGTCTGTTTATAGTGATAAGTATTTCAGTCAGCTATTGTTTTAAACAAAGTCCTTGCTCTTTAGAATGTTTCACAGTGAGTTTCCATCTGGGAATTCCTTTTCCATCATGAGACAACAAAGGGGTCTGCCAGTGAGTTTACTTTTATTCTTTTTACTTTACAATTATTTCTGACATAAAATATGTGTGCTATAGAATGAGCCACGTGTGTAGCTTTTAGGTTGTCCCATTCTGTGGTTATCACTCGTCCACAGCCTTTGTCCATCCTTCCACACGCACCTCACTGCAGACTGGCTCTCCGTCCTTGCCTCTCCCAATCATCACAATTACACTTCCTTCCCTCACCTGGCTCTTGTCCGATCGTCACACACATAACAGGACAGTATGTGTGTGTGTTTTTGTGCCTGGCTTATCTCACTTGGCACAGAACATTGCAGGCATTCAAGGCCATCCCCAGGTGGACTTCCTCGAGCAGGACAGCTTCAACTCCCGTGAGTCATCCATCCGGGTGGTGCTGATAAAAACACACGAGGAACCTGAGAACATGTACCTGACCCTTCTTAGGAGTCTGCTTTAGCAAACTGAGTAAGAAGAACACTTTCAGTATGAATCATACACTGTAACAAAACAATGAGGAAAAAAAAAACCTACTATCTCTTGCTTTAAAAGGACAACCCATTGGGTCTTTAAACTCAGCTATAATTCTATCTTCTTGAAAGAAACTAATCTTTCTGCTTAGCTGAAGTTCCTTAACAGATGAAAAACCTTTCTAATAAATCAGAAGTTTGAGATTTGAGGCAATGATTTGGCTTCTCTCTGTAAATTTAGGTGTTCTTTGAGACAATGTAATCAAAGTTTTCCGTGGGCAATGTCTTACACAGATCATCTAAAACTAAAAACAAAACAAAAACAAAAAAAATTTGAAAGTTTTCAAATTTTGAGTCAACTGATTTTTGATAATAGAAATGTATATATTCTGTGAGAAATATGTAATTTGCTCATGTTGACACTGAGCAGAATCGTGAGGTGGTGTGGTGTTTTCTGTTTTCGTGGGTATCTTTCAGACTGCCATTTTTCCAAAATATTTTGAATGGATTGTAATACTTGGATTCACTTTCATCTACCTGTGGTCCTCTGTACGCGCGTGTGCATGTGCAAGAGTCAGACTGCTGTGTAATTGGCACGCTTACAATCTGAAACCTGTTAAAAAGTTGCTTACGGTATTTTGGTTAGAAACTTAGATTTCATTTTGCTGGGTTTTGTGGAATTTTTTTTTGACTATGTTGTCAAAGAAAGATGTAGATCTGAAGTACTGTCTTTAGTATTGCCTACTGTGTTGTCTTTAATACTTGAACTCCGTGTTTGCTGCTACTGCTGCCGCCACTGCCGCTGCCTCTGCTGCTGCTGCTGCTGTAAATCGCAACTGGCATTCCTCAGTGAATGTGCACTGGACCCTCGTCCAGTCCCTTCCTTCCCTACTGTGCCGCCTACAGTGTGAGCTTCTGTGTCTGCACTGAACTTTGCCTTAGAGATATGCCTTTGATCCTTAGAGATATGCCTTTGACTAAACTTTAAATATTTTTTCATGTATTTTTACCTATAGAATAATCACAATTCCAGTAAGAAGCACTTTGATTAATGGTTATGAACTATACAAATAACACTTTCACTTGTGCTATCTGCATAACATGTTGATGTAATCCTTTATGATATCCCATCTGTGCAGAGATAAATGTCATTTGTCGGTTTGTCAATGCTGACTAGATGGGTGATGTATTTGTGTGTCACTGAAAAGTGCACACTCCTCTGCAGTGTTAAGGGCACCCTGTACGGTGCAGTAGTTACAGTGAATCACAACTAAAACAATAAAGTATCTAATGAAGAATACCTCTTGCTTTGGTTTTTTTTTTTTGTTGTTGTTGTTGTGTTTCGATTTTGTTTGTTGGCTTGTATGTGCGCGTGCATGAAAACCCGTCATGTCATATGTGTGGAAGCCAGAGACAATTATGAGAGTTGATTTTCTCCCTCTACATGTGTCTTCCAGGGATCAAACTTAGGTTGTCAGCCTTGGTGGCAGACCCCTTACCTGCTAAGCCATCTCATTGGCCCTAGTTTTTTGTTTGTTTTTTAAAGGAGTGCCATTCATGTCTTCAGTTCTCAATAGCCTCCACTGGTTACCTGTTGCAGGGAAATATTAAAAAGTTGACCCGCCAACCCTCCGAGATCCTGGACCATGCTCCTGACCTCCTGCCAACTGGAACACAGGGCTACCGCCCAGCCATTTTTTCAGGGATCTCTCCTGCTTCAGATTCTCAGGCCCTGCAGGGACACTGGGCCTCTGCTGGGCCGGCTCACTTAGCACCCCCTCTGCTAGCCATCTGTTTGGAGGAGACCCACACAACGCCCCACACCCCCACAATCTGCCACCTCACCACCCAATTACTCAATAGAATCAAGACTCTTATTGCTTAATTAACCAATCAGATTTATGTGTAAATAATATTACAATTTACAAGATGTCAATACAATAATTTTAGAGCCAATTGATAATGATAAAAGCTTTATCCCAGTATTTCTAATCTTGCTAATGGATTACAAAGCAGACCTACCTTCAAGTTCCTGCCCTCAATTCTCTTGGTGACACACTGAAACTTATACTAAAAGTATAAGTCAAGAAAACCCTTTCCTCCTCCAAATTGCTTTCATTACAACAACAGAAACAAAATTAGAACAGACACCAAAGGCAACATGTGTTACAGTCACCCAGGAGGAGCTGAAGTCGGCAGCAACCTGCTCATTGTTTGTCATGATTTCATTCTCTATCACAGATGGAGAAAAATCACACGTGTGTTTTATTAGCTAGGTCAAACTCATTGCAGTTAAAGCTTTCCTAAGACAATAGACGTGTGTACTGACTGGTGAACAGCTAATCCTGAAGGGATGATCCGTGGTGCGCCATTTTTTTCATGCTTTCACTATGGCCTTCCCCAGGTTTTCTCCTTTCAACATTCCCATGAACGCTGCGGGCATTTTCTCAAATCCCTCAGTGATGGACTCATGATACTGGATTTTACCCTGCATAGAAACAACAAATGTTTTGGGTTGGTGTCATCTTCCAAATGACATTCTCTTCCCATCCTAGCGACAAACTGATCAGATGCACCGTAAGAGCCCTGGAAGTCTGAGGTGTAGGCCCTCTTGTCTGTGGATAACAAAACCTATGGACAGAGTGTGCATGACATATCACAGTGTAATGGCAGAAAGGTGGTCCACTACAGGAGGGTCCAACCATGCGGGCTCTCCAGAGAGCGGCACATCCTCAGCAGAGGCTGTTTACATCACAGCTAGTAGCCTACTGATAGGACACACTACACCTCAACTAAGACTGGAAGGGGTACAGCCTGTTCAGGAAATGTAAATACCACAGGGCTTCACACCCCATTCTCCCTTCTAACCAAGGTTCCCTCTACCAGCTCTGGGGTTCTTGTTTTTAAAGGGTTTTTTTTTTTAATGTAGAATCCCAAGCTATCTGATAGTTTTTCATAATATAATCTAGTGATGGCCAAATACTCTTTATAGACTTATGGTCATGCCATGAGCCCTCAGAAGGTACAAAAGTGGAATCTGAATCCCTGACTTGATAGACCTAGCTCATTTCTACCTTTAAAAGGATAGAGAACTGCATAAGATAGGGAGCTAAAATCTAGTGTAATAAATAAAAATGCAGAATGAATATTGCTGTGGGCTAAACTGGGCCCTACCTGCCCCCCAAATTCCTTTGCTGAATTCAGAGGTTTCTCAGAGCCTCAGAATGTCTCTTCTAAGTCAAGGCCTTTAAAAACATAATTAGAATATAATGAGGTCATATGAGTAGCCCATAATCAAATAGGACTGGGGTCCCTTTTAGGGAGTGAAACTGACACACTCAGAGAAGACCATAAGCAGATACAGGAGGAATACAGTCTGAAGAGGCAAGCACAGAGTAGCCTCTAGCACTTCAAGAAAATAAATCCCTGTTTTTTAAGACACCCATCCTGTGGTGCTTTGTGATGGTAGCCCTAGGAAACTAATGCAAATACTAGTGGAGATTTTAATAATAGGGAAAATTAAGGTATAACATGAGGATTTATGAAAACTTCCTGTACTGTCTTCTCAATTTTTTTCATGTCAATCTGCAATTGCATTAAAATAAAAACCATTAAAGAAAAAAAAGTAGGGCTCTCAAGTGAGGAAAAGTGTTTGCTGAGCCTTTGGAGTCAATCCCAGTATTAGGCTGTGGAGTAGGCAGTGGGGGCAGGGAACAAAGAAGTAGATAGAATGAAATGAAGACAGCTCAACTTCATTTAGCAAGAAGTCCACGCGGTGAGGAATGGGACCGAGGAGACCAGCAAACGGAGAGCTGGGTGGTTCCAAGAGCGAGAAAAACACCGTGTGCTTGACAAAGGCTGGTGGAATGGGGTTAGTGTAAAAGCCTGACATACAGGTCTGAAACGGGATGGCAAGAAAGACACTGTCTGTGCAAATATAGATAATGCCACCTCCAGGTGTTCTGTTATAAAACGGATGGGTTTGAAGAGCAATGGGATTTAGAGCATTTTGGACATGGTGGTACATGTCTGTAACTCCAGCATTCAGGATGCTGAGACAAGATTGTCATGATACACAGTGGCACACTGACTTCACCACTGTCCTTATCCACAGCCCCAAAGCAAGAAATTTAGAGAAGTCTGTTTTGTTTTTTTAAGATGATTAAAGACTGTATTTGGAAACATTGATCCAACTGGCTTAGAGAAACAATATAGCAGGAAAGCAAAGGACTGCAAGACTGGAGGTTAGGAGTTGCAGAAGCCTTTGGGTGCTGGTGGGGAGGTGGAGTGGTTTGGTCCCCTTACCTGTGAGACCCAATTCATCAAGTCTGTCAGAGCCTTCTGGCGGACTTCTCCCTGCCACCGAGTGACGATGAACCCCTCCATGCGCAGCTGCTGATAGATAACCACCTCTGGGGGTGGGCCTGGAAAAGTAGGGTGCACTTGTGGGACAGAGTCCAGGGACATGTCCACAGTGAAGCAGAGGAATACTAATCACTGGCATGGTTCTCCAAGCACTCTCCACCCACACCATTCTGTTTCCTCTACTCCCTTCTGATCCATGGGGCTGCTGCCCACTACCACTAACTGTGTAGTGGGGAGAATAATGGTCCCAAAGACATCTACAGCCCAAACCCTGTGACTGTATTATACTCCATAGGGAAGAGAAGGCTGCCCTGGTTGCCTGGCGACCAGCATCTGAGAGCATGATGCTCCCTCAGTCTCACACTCTCCAGGGCTCAGCTGTGGATATGAATGGAATGGAAGCATCAGGAGAGCTGAACAATGCAGCCTTGGCTTCCAGAATAACTGTGGTCCATTCACTGCTTGGAAGAAAGTACCATTTGTCATCAGGAAAATGGAACATTGTCTGGAACCAATGGAAACTGGCCCATGATGAGTGGCATATGTAAACGCAGGACCAATGCATAAAGCTAGAAAGAAGTCCATGCATTGACCACTTCTGCAAAGGCTCATAGCAGGGGCTGGCTCAGTGGTTAAGAGCACTCACTGCTCTTCTGAAGGTCCTGAGTTCAAATCCCAGCAACCACATGGTGGCTCATAACCATCCATAATAAGATCAGATGCCCTCTTCTGGTGTGTCTGAAGACAGCTACAGTGTCTTTATTATTATTTATAATAATAAATAAATGGGCTTGAGCAAGCAGGGACTGAACGAGGAAGGTTAACCAGAGGGAGCTGGGCTAACCAGAGTGAGTGGGGTCAACCGGAGGGATCAGAGGTCCTAAATTCAATTCCCAGTAACCACCTGAAGGCTCACAACCATCTGGACAGCTCCAAGTGTACTCATATACATGAAATAAATCTTTAAAAAAAAAAAGGATCATAGCAACCTTATTTCATTTTAAGTTAAAGGTTCAACCTTGGCTAGGCAGATGACTCAGGCATGCTATGCGGGCATGAGGTCATGAGTTCAGATCCCCCAGCACCCATGTAAATAAAAGCCAAGCATGGTGATTCAAACCTCTACTCCAGATAGAAGGATCCCTGGAACTCATTAGCCAGCCATCAGGAAAAATTGACTGCCCCAGCTGCAGTGAAAGACAATAGTCTCCAAACAAACATGGAAAGCAGCCCCAAGAGGATCCCCAAGGTTGACATTTGACCTACACATGAGTACACACACACACACACACACACACATAATGACAAACATACATGTGTCACACCTCACACATGCATAAAAGGTTGAAACTTGGAATCTTTTGCTGATTCTGACAAGAACATTGATTTCTTTGTTAAAGTGCAAAACAGCAAATGTGGCTATAAATTGGTGGAAATAATGACTTGTCTCCAAGGTCTAATGAAACTGGACTGTGCTAGAATTTCTGGGCCTCAGAAGCAAGGCAGAACCCCATCTGAATAAAATAGACAAGGTCAGTTGCCATCTCTAAGATCTGTCTGAGCAACCTAAAATTCCAAAGACTAATTGCTAAAAAGACTAGACCAAATTACTATGTTTAGAAATCTTTGGTTATACTTATTTGAACTACAGATAGGAAAAAGTACCCTGGAGCTCTCTTTGGGTGGCAGACAGATGATTTCCCATGATTCCACCTTAGCATCAAATGCAAAAGAGGATGGATGAGAGGTTTGTCCCTCTCAGTGAGATTGCCAAATGAATCTGGAATGTCTGCTGGATTATCCCTGCCGACAGGAACACTGATTTCTATTTTGAGCAACAGAGCAAATACGGCTATAAATTGGTGGAGATAATGACTTGTCTTTGAGGTCTACTGAAACTGGTTGATTCTCCACAACTCAAGAGGGACTCTGTGATCAATCCTTCCTCAGCCCCTTTGGCCCTAAGCACCCATCTCCAGGCAATTCTGCTGTCGATCTGTGCTGTGAGATTTTATTCATACTAGGCAAGCCCAGAACAGAAGTAACCAGTTGTTCTGTGATCTCCCATAGACTGATTACAGACAGAGATTCCTCCTCTTCATTATCCTTTCTTGATGATCTCAAATAAATCTGTCACCATGACAGCAGAGCAGGGACCCTATGTGAGGAACAACAGCATTGGATTTGGTTTTGTGTCAGTCATTCATCTTGTAAGAGGCTCACACAGGGTCCTTCATAGACCAGAAGCAAGGCAAGTAGGCCCTAGGTTGATACTGCTTTTGAACCTCTGGGGATGTAAGGGAGAGGCAGGGAGTGAAGGAGAGAGATGAAGAGCACAAGAGATATAAAAGCTGCCAATCAAACAGTGTGCAGCAAGAAAGTGGGATCAGCCATGCCTCTTTCTCATTTCGGGGAAAACTGTCAGGCCACACAGATGGCTTGCAGCTCTGGGAAGTCAGCCCACACCTGTGAAGATATGACAGCCAGCCCGGCCCTTCCCCATATCTGTGAATTTTCCCTTTGTCCAGCCCTGCTACATCTGCAGGAGCACAGTACCTTGGGGACATGGGCCAGTGCGGTTGTATTGAGAGATGGCACCACAGATGGCAATTCTTCCAAATGTCTTCATCTGGAGCATAACAGTGTTTGAAAACTCTCCACCTACCTAAGTAGACAGTCAGAAAAAGAGAAAGAAAAAGAAAAAGAAAGAAAGGAAGGAAGGAAGGAAGGAAGGAAGGAAGGAAGGAAGGAGGGAGGGAGGGAGGGAGGGAGGGAGGGAGGGAGGGAGGGAGGGAGGGAGGGAGGGCGAAGGAAGGAAGGAAGGAGGAAGGAAGGGAGGGAGGGAGGGAGGAAGAAGGAAGGAAGGAAAGAAGAAGAAGAAGAAGAGAGAGAGAGAGAGAGAGAGAGAGAGAGAGAGAGAGAGAGAAGGAAAGAGATTTAAATACTTTCAAGATTGCATTGCATTTAGGAGAATTTACAAAATTGGTTGAAGCAGTACAAACAGTTGTAATGATTGCAGCTAAAATTCAACAGAAATGGACATCTTCAGTAGGTGGAGGCAGGAGAATCAGAACTTTAAGGTCATTCTCCGTTACATAGTGAGTCTGAGGCCAGCCTGGGTTACATAAGATAATTTTCAAAAAAGGGACATTTTCATTTAACCTGAGGAACATACCTTGCATAGTAGTAAAGTCAGTGCGTTAAATATTAGAATCTTCTGCATAGCCCAATAGTTTCATTATCCTATCATCTAAAATGTTAAGTAGCACTACACAAAGGGCATTCAGGAACAAAGCTATGGGACTCACACTTTCAAATTTCAAAGTATACCACAAAGCTCAATTAAAGCAAAGTGGAAACAGAAAACACAGTGGGACCAAAGGGAGCACAAAGGCAGCCGTTACATTTGCTCTCGATTGGATTCCATGTGAATGAATGTCAAGGCACTTCCTAACAGGGAAGCCTTGACAACTGCAGAGCCGAATAAGCAGTTGGTGCACAGCCACTCGGAGAAGATCAGTGGCTCTCCCAACTGTAGCCCAAACATGTATGTAACACTGACAGGCGTGCCAGAGCTAACCCTTAAACCTCAGTAGAAGCAAAGACACACATATCAGTGACCCAGAGAAGGCAGCATTGTTAGACAGCACAGCAAAAGCCCAACCAATTGAAATGTCTGTGTTTCTGAGGATAATATCTAGAGAATGCTGAAAGTTCATGGAGCTGGAGAAAACCCTGAAACTATATACAGTCAACCATCATTCTCACAGGATTCCATATCTGTGAACTATATAACTTGCTAAGATTTATCTGTGCCTTCAAAATGGAACCCAGATCATTTGCAGACTTCGGCATTCCCAGCAGAGACTGAACAAGCAAGGCGATGCTCTGCCTTCCTGTGACATCTTGCCAACAAAGGATGGGGACAGTGGAGCCCGGGCTTTGGGCAGAGTGGAGTGGAGAATGGATGTCAACTTCGTGAGTTTAAGGGCCGTTACATAACACTTCATCTTAGTGAAATGCTTCTGAGCCTAATTCCTCTTCTGTAAATAAACAAGCTACAAAGGGGGTGGGGGAGGTGTGTGCTAGGATTTAAGATCATAATCCACATGAGAAATGTTCATATGTAGACATTTCTCCTAGAAGACATAGTTCAATGATCCTGGTGACTTTATAGAACACAACTACTGCCAATAGCGTTAACTGGAACAAAGAGACATATTCTCAGATATAACAAACTCAGAGAGCCTAGATGAGCACTAGGCTATACACTTTTCCCCAAGCATGATACATGTACGCCCATGAGCAATCTTCAGTGTCATGTGACCCAACGAAATGTAATTCAAAACCACCTGAAATGTCACTTCAAACAGACTAAGATAGGTATAAGAAAGCCAGCAATTTCATTAAGGTTAGGGAAAGATTCTAACCCTTCAAGGCCGCTGGTAAGAATGAAAGACAGTGCAGTCACTTTACAAAAACACTTTGGCAGTTCCTCAAAATGTAAACATGAAGTTTCCATGTGACCTGGCTAGTCTACTCACAGGTGAATACCCAAGAGAAATGAAAACAAATCCAAATGAAAATGTGTACATGAACATTTATAGTAGCCTTATACAATGGTTAAAAAAGGGTAAAGAACTTGATGCCTATGACCTGATGAACAGACAGAATATGTGGTATATCCATACAACGAAATAGAACTCACTCATTCAAAAGTGATGAAAGACTGACCCTACCCCAACATAGATGGATATGGAATCCTTCTGCTAAGTGAAAGAAGCCAGGCACAAAGGAACACATTTTTGAGGGGAAGAAAGTGGGAAGGTAACTGATGATTAATGTTTCTTTGGGGAATGATAAACATTCTAAAACTGCGGTCATATAGACAGTTTGATACTAACAATGGTTAAGATCTGAACTATAACTTCCTTTCTTTTGCAGTGCTGGGATTGAACGCAGGGCCGTGTACATGGTCAGCAACAAGTCTATTACTGAGTCATATTTTCAGTCTAAAATTCTACAGTTGGTTGTTCATTCATTCATTCATTCATTCATTGCTTGATAATGGAAGACATGGTCTCACTAAGAAGCCCAGGCTTGCCCTGAGCCTGCTATCCTCCTGCCTCAGCATTATGAGTACTGGGATTATAGGCACAGCTACTCTGCCTGGCTATGCAGTTTGAATGAATAAATCCCATGGTCTGTGCAATTATATCTTAACAAATCTCCCCACCCCCAAAGAATGTACTTTATTCATATGTTCTAGCTGGCAACTTTAGAAACCTGTTCATACTTACATTATCAAAATAGCAATCATAACCATCTGGAGAAGCTGCCTTCAAAGCTTCCTCCAACGACTTTACTGTCTTGTAGTTAAAGGCCACGTCGAATCCAAGCTTCTTAAGATAGGCAACCTTTGCATCAGACCCCGCTGTCCCAACAACTTTGCAGCCCTAAATGGGGGGAGGGGAGAGAATTCTTTAATCAATTAAAGAAGCAGAAGCACAGTCCAAAGCCACGTTCCCAGGCTAACACCATCAGGTTGCCGGAGATCACACTGTGTGCTAGTCAACTGTCCCATGCTATGAAAACCACCGGGGGAAACGAGTTAAAGGAGGGAAGATTTACTTTGGCTCACAGCTTTAGATGCTTTATCCCAAGGTCACCTCACTCCACGTGTCGGGAGTATAATATGTGTATCACAGCAGAAGGGCGTGGCATTAGAAAGCCACTCAACTACGGCAGAGGAAGAGAAGGGACAGAGACAGATAAGGACAATCTAGAACAACCTTCAAGGACAGAGTCCAGTGACTTACTTAAGCTCTTGCATTCTAGTTTTTCCCATCTACCGACAATGCCTTCAGACCATGAATCTACGGGTAGTTGATCCATGGGTGAGGTCAGGATCCTGCCCCTCCCCCATAATTCAGTCACTTCACCAAAGTCCCACTTCTGAAGTAGGGCCAAGCCTTCACCGTAATTTCACCAAATTTCCTACCAAAACCATGGTACACCCCCCACACGAGGAACTCCACAGTAGCTCAACAGACCCTGAGGGGAAAACTGGTTCCTAAGCCAGACTAGAACCAGCTACAGCTGGCTTGAGCCCACTTAGCAGAGCTCATCTATGTCTGCTTTGTTTGCTGTTCAGCCTGCTGCTTTTAATAATCCAGTCACCTGACCGCCTGGCTTCTTCACCCTGAGATGCCTCTTCTCTTCCCCCAAAGACATGTATCCTATCTCAGTGCTGTGGTCTTGGTTGTTGCTGTGTTTTGGTTGTGTGTGTGTGTGTGTGAAGGTGCCTAGGAAGGCCAGAAGAGGTCCTGTAGAGCTGGACACAGGAGATTGTGAGCCACTGTGTGGCTGCTGAGAACTGAACTTGGGTAGGTAGCAACTGTTAACTTCTGAGCCATCTCTTCAGCACAGTGCCATGGCTCATAAGATTATCATTTGACATCCCCACTCAAGGATTTTTAAAACTTTATACTTATTATTAGTCATGCATAGTGCTGATGGCGAGTGAGTATGGATGCACGCATAGTTAACAGCACACGTATGGAGGTCAGGAGACAACACTGTGGAGTCCACTCACTACTTCCCCTCGCACCCTCACATGGGTTCCAGTGACTGAACTCGGGTCGTCAGGCAGGTCAGAATGTTCCTTTACCATGCAGTCATCTCTTCAGAGCTCCATAGTTTTAATAAAACATTTGCAATCTATATATTGGAAATACTTCTAATTCATTTTTTAAATCTAGCCTATGCTGAATATAGTTAGACATTCTGAGTTCAGAAAAAAGAGAAACCGAAACCTCCAAATCAAACTCACATGTAAAAGACAAAGGCAAAATTTTCTCGAAATGTTACCAAACCAGAGACTGGGGTATAGTTCAGTGGCAGAGCCTTGCTAAGCATGCACTAGACCCTAGGTTCAATGACCAGCCTTGCCCAAACGCTACTAAATCAGTTCCAAGGGTATATGGATTGCTAAAATGGCTCCGGAAAACAAATGCAGCTCGTTGGTGGTAAAGTTAAGATGTCAAAAGCTGAAACAGTAGTTAGGATTCAGCCGCTTTTCCCCTATAGGTATTTACATAAATACTTCCTACAACCTCATTCATGGTCGAGCTCCTATTAGTAATAAAGACCAACCCTTCACTATTGGATATAGGCCACGATTCAACTCCATTCCCCTCCCTTGTCCTTCTAAGAACGTGGCCAAGTCCTGTGCAGACGCCTTTGACAAAGCGACATCACCCAGGTAGATCTCCTGAGACCCTCCACACTGTGAGAAGCCAAATCCTGGCCAGGTCTGAGCTGCCTGCTCTCCTGCATACTCCCCTCAGACTGCATCCCCTGAGCAGAGACCTGCCCAAGTCACAGCCTACACTTCTAGTGCACTTCTGCTTACGTTTCTATGGCAGGAGCTGGTTCCCAAACAAGGGCCCCGCCTCCCTGGGCTGGCTGCTCATTTCTTTCTGGTGCAATAGCCTTTGCAATGAAGTCATGTGGGCCATGACTCCTGGTTTACAAGTCCCTCTTTGTAAATTTCTTGGGACAATCATGAAGGAAGGGGATTAAACTGAGCAAGAGAACACAAAGTAAAAATACTACTACTGCTGCTACTATTACTTGTAGTAGTAGCAGCAACAATAACAGTAACAACAAAAACAACAACAACAATAACAGAAAAAATAGTGCTAGTACCCCGCAGTCTAGCCGGGCCCACTCCTGACCTGTCCTGTAGCTGTCAGTCAGCACTGGCCAGCTCATCTTTACTGTTCTCTTCTCCCCATTCTGCCCTTCTCAGCCTCTAACTTCTGAACAAGTCGCAGCAAGCTGACTGCACCCCCTTGAGTCCAGAGAGCCCTCCCTCTGCAGGTGCTGCTGTTCTCGGTACACACTGAGCCGTGCAGAGGCATGACCAGAGGAAGACACGTACCTTGAGCTTAGCTATCTGCCCCACCACAGAGCCCACTGCTCCTGCTGCCGCACTGACCAGCACCGTTTCTCCACCCTTGACGCCACAGATGTCAAGCAGGCCGAAGTAGGCAGTGAGGCTGAGGAGAGACCATAAGGATGTGTGAGTAGTGCCCCTCCCCACTCCTCGCCCTCCCCCCATCCCCTGTCCCCTCCCTCTCTTCCTCTTTGGCCATGTAGCCCAATCTTTTAAATTACGATCTACCTGCCATTTTACACATACTGTGAAAACATATGTTACATATCAACTCATTTCACAGATACACACACACACACACACACACACACATTTTCTGGCTCTGTCATTACACCAGTGTCAAGCAGCATCTCCTTTCACTGTCTACCTCCAAGGAATCTCTAGAGTCAGCTTTCAAGTAGACACACTGACCTAAGAACAAAACCCCACTTCCTTTTAGACACCAAACTGAGGTAAGGTCAACAAGAAAAAAAGACGTCCTAGGCAGAATTATTAAGCTGCCTTAGCCTAAGGAGGATTTAAAGAATCAACACTTCAGAAAAGAAAACATTAATTTGGACGTCCCACCCCCTTTGTCACTTTTTCCGGGGCAGATCTCACTGTGTAGCCCTTGCTGGCCCGGGACATGCTATGTAGCCCAGGCTGGCCTCAAACTGGGGATTGAAAGCATGTGCTACCACACCTGGCTTGATTTTTTTTTTTTTTTAGATAGCGGCTAGCTTTGTCTCAGGCTGACATCTAACTCATGATCTTCCTGCCTGAACTTCTGAGTAACTGAGATTACAGAAGACAGAAGACAGTTTGCTTTTCAATGTCTCTTGCGTGTTAAAGAATGATTTCCCACATTGGCACCGCTGGGAGAGGTTGGAGCCTTTAATAAGTGGGGCATGTCTGACATGATTTTCCCCTCTTCATTTAGCCTCAAGAATACTTGTAGATCATCTTTTAACTGACAATAACTGCACAAATGTAGACATATACAGATATGCATGTATAGTACATAACATGTTTTAAATATACATACACAGAATAACTAAATTGAGCTAATTAACATACACATAACTAATTGCCAACCTTATTGTTCTAATATGTTTGTCCTGCTGTACAGCAGCAGTGTCTCTTAAATGAACATCTCTAAATAAGGTTTGTGTCTCTGCACCAACCTGTCTCTCAGGCCCCATCATTATCCTCTCCCTTCTATGGATTCCACTTATACTACAGTTTGGAGAGGAGCTGACCCCCTCTCCCACCTGGGCTCCCCCCAAGGCTCATGGCTTCCCCAAGGCTTGGCTTCCAAAGCATCAGTGTTCAGAGATGTGGTATTGGCAAAGTGATTAAATCATGAGGGCTCTGACGTAATCAAAGCATTCATCGCATGGATTCATAATATGACGGCATTATCAGGAGGCGGGGACTAGTTGGAGGAAGCAGATCACTGTGGGCGGTGCCCTAGAAAGGCGCATCTCCTCTCTGGCTCCTTACTACGTTTCTCTTCTTCCTGAGTGCCAAAGGATGGATAGGCAGGTCTGCCCCATCATGCCCCTGGCACCATGATCATCCACCTTGTCGTCCATCAAAGCAGCAGTGATGAACTGAGGCCTCAGAAACCATGACCCAGCAGGACCCTCCCTCCATTAAAATTGCTGCTCCTGGGCGTTCTCACAGAAAGAAGACGCTGACCCAGGATGGCATGAGATCGTGTGGTGTTTGTCTTTCTGTACCTGACCTACTTAATGTCCTTCGGGTTCATCTACGTTATGATATATGCCAAGATTCCCTTCCTTTTGAGGTTGTACAGTATTCTTAATATATAATGTTTTCTGTATTTATCCAGTAACTCACTTTAAGCTCCCTCCTTTCTTTTTTCTACCATCTTCCTCTTATCTGTCTTCGCCTCACATCTCTCCTTGTTTATCAAGTTACAGCGCTGGACATTCTGACAGACAAAACCTACCGATGGCACTCACCCTGGCATGCCAACTGTTCCCAGCGCCAAGGACAGCGGTAACTTGTCCGGCCACCCTGTGGGCAGCTTCCTCAGTCCATTCCCATCAGAAATGGAATGTGATGTCCAACCTAGTAAAGCCACTACAATCGTTCCTGTTGGGAAGGCTGCGTTCTTACTTTCCACGACTCTGAAAGATAAAAGTACAGTAAGATGTGTGATTCCCTTTTCCCCCGCTCATGGGAGTCAGGAGTCTGTGTGGGGAATGTTCACAAGAAGGCACTGAGGTTTATAATCTGTGGCTGGCACCCTGGGGAAGCTCCCCTAATTCTTAGCCATTGTGAGAGCCTTCTGAGAAGAACAGTCACAACTGGTCCAACAGCCACCCCTGTCCCTGCCCACATCCCTTCTTTTGAGCAAGGGTCCTCTCTCCTCTGGCCCCAGAGGCCTCAATCCTCTGCCAACACAATTATGTGTTCATTTCCTTGATTAGCATGAAACATAAAAATTTACAGAAGGAAGGCTGCTGATGGCTAAGACAGGTGAGGAGTACACCCTGCACTGGAAGAAAACAATTGTTCTAACATAAAAATTAAGCCACTGAGAATTCCTAATTAAAAAAAAAAACTATAAAAGTGACAGAAGTCATCTAGGAAAGGCTATGGCAAGCAAGTGAGTTTCCTGATGATAGCCACCATTTTGCATGGCTACCATGGGTGCACTCTGGAGAGACATAGCCTTAGAAACTTCATCCCAAGATTGCTTTTTGCTGCTGTTATGCCTTTCCTGCCACTAATACATACATACATACATACATACATACATACATACATACATACATACTATATTCTTGAACGTCAACCCACTCTATTGTGGATCAACAGGAAGATGAACTTTCATGAATTAATGCTGTTTAAATGAATTAATGACTTTATAGCATTCTTGATTTGATCCAAATAATTATAGGAAGAAAATTTAGAGAGATGGTTTTAGTTGTTTTGTCAGAAAGATGTAGTAAAATTAGAATCAAGAAAAGAATGTGCCTCTTCCTCATAGAATAGTAAGTAAAGGCTGCATAATAAGGAATAGAATGAGCTTTATAAATTGCACTAGGAAGAAAAATATACTTAGGACAAATTTGTGATCAAGTAAAAACATTCATTCTGAGTCAGGTCCAAGGATGAGGCCACAGGAGTGCACTAAGATAAAGCAAGGCCACGTGAAACTGTTGCTTTGAACTTATAATGAGCTCATAGAATGAGAAAACCTTGCTTTGAACTTTCTATCAACATCCTTCTGTAACTCTTTTTTGTGTAACATTTTATCTATGAGGCAATTTTATCAGGAACTTTTATCCAAGAAGGTAAAAAAATGGGCTAAGAGAAAAAATATTTAGATAGGGCTTTATTTACATCACTAAAAGTAAGGGTGGCAGAGAGGCTGAAAGTACAGTTCTACATCTATACTGGTTGTGTGGTCAACTCGCCTGGTTGAGAGCCGCCTAGGAGGCGAGTCAGTGGATGTGTCCTGTAAGGGGATTAATACTATGGAAACTTCCTTGAATGTAGGCAAGCATAGGCTGCTGTAGGCTGAGAGCTCAGACTGAGTGAAAGAGCAGAGAGATGAAAGCTAGTTAGGACAGTGCTCTCTCTATCTATATCATCTATATATCATCCATATCTATCATCTATATCTATACCTATCCTATATCTATATCCATATCCATATGAATATCTATACATATCCCTCTCTCTCTCTTCCTTTCTTCCTGGAGCCAAGAAGACTCTGCAACAGGCTCCTGCTGCCATGATCCTTCTCAGTTCAGGCTCAGAGTCCAGAGGCAAGAGCCACATACTAAATCCTGGGAAACCATGAGCCCGACAAGCCATTCCTCCCCAAATCATTCCCCTTGGGTCATTGGTCACAGCCACATCATTTTTCCTTCTCTCCCAGTGAGCCACAGAAGCACACAGGCTGGGGAGCGAGCTGCTGTGAGCAGCAGGTGGACAGACATAGGCCTGGCGGGCAGGAAGCACAGGAGACGCTTATCCAAACAGAAGGACTTGTGTAAATACCAATTACACAATTACACAAATTACCTGGCTACTTGCTCGCCCATTATCCTGTCACCCTCCTTCAGTTTGTTTGCTGCAATTCTGAAAAAAAAAGAAAAAAAAAATCCGTCCTTAGTGTGCGAGACCAGCCAGGAGAGAATAGCTTGACTATCAAGCCAATGGCAAAAGGCGGCACACTGTGTACAGAAACAACTCCCAACCTGTAGCACGACCGTGTGAAATAGTGTGGAGTGTTTCTGCCTCGGACCCTAAAATACGCATTCTATGAGTGAGGGTGAGGGTCCTACCACTGTGTTTGTTTGGAGGCGAGTGACTGCCAATGACACTAAAATGCAGCACAAAATAATGTTACCCCAACATCAACCAGCCCCAAAAGGATGGTAATTACCATTTTTTTTCATTCAATGGAGTCTTAACTTGTTGTCTTTCTGCCTCAGCTTCTCAAGGTAGAGCCACCCTGCCCATCTACTAGTTAACACCTATAAATGGTATTCTTCAACCAAGAGTTGAATCTTTGCTAGCAAGTTATGGGGGAAAATACTATATAATGGCTGTATTACTTACTTAGCTTAAAAAAATTGCTGAAGCACCACTGAAGTCATTTTTCCCCCTTCCTGACCTTCAGTGTTTTCTGAATCATGAGTTTGAATTAACTATGGACCATGTAATTAAAATCAAAATGCTGGTCAATAGAAGACGAGAAGAGCTGGTTTTAGTCTTAGTAATTTCTGTTCATCTATTGCAGTAGGAAATGGTAAAGTGTGGGGGGGGAGTAGCTTCCCCCCTTTTCCCCACAGCAATTCTGGAAGGAACTCCACTGAGCTGCAATGGAAGGCACGCTGTGCAGAGCCGGCCTCTGCCTGCAGATGAGATGAGCAGCCATGAATCTCATCACCGATACAATCCAGGGAGAAACGGGCGGGCAAGCCGGGCGTTTTACTCAAGGTCTGTCTTAAAAAAATGAGCTGCGAGCCAGGTGGTGGTGGTGGTGGTGGTGGTGGTGGTGGTGGTGGCGGTGGCGGCAGACGTCTGTAATCCCAGCACTCTGAGAGGCAGAGACAGGCAGATTTCTGAGTTCGAGGCCAGCCTGGTCTACAGAGTGAGTTCCAAGACAGCCAGGGCTACACAGAGAAACCCTGTCTCAAAACAAAACAAACCCCCCCCCCCAAAAAAAGAGCTGCGGTTCTTCAAAATGTGGACAGACATACAACCTGAGAAGCCGGGGAAGGAAGCCATACCTCATGTAAGGATCCACAGAGAGGAACAGGGCTTCCAGCAGAACCTCTGCAAAACAAAGCAATCCAGAAGTTACTGACACAAGACCTGATGGCTACAGTGCTCTGGCATTCTGAATAAACGGGCCCACTCTTTCTGCTTAGCGGCAGAAGGTACTATCATAGTTAATTCTACCGTGCCATGGACGGACTCCAGAGCCTCCTGCATGCAAGAGAAAACCATGATCTTCACTTTCCAGCTCCCCACCTGTGCGTTCTATTGACCATAAGAGGGGCTTTCCATTCAGGCCAGCCCAGCTGATGATGGTGACAAGGACAGTGCCACTCATATTGTCTTAGAGGGATCCATTTGTTTGCTCTTTTCAACTATTGGTCCCATCCTATTTAAGGTCAAGGTAAGTAACTTAGCCAAAGACACGTTAGTAACCACCATGGCACAGTGTTGATGTAGCATCTGATTGGCTTCCCACTGCTGTGGTAAAGACCATGATCAAAACCAACTTGAAGAGGAGAGGGTTTCTGTCCCCTTACACGCCCAGATCACAGTCCATTATAAAGAGACATCAGGGCAGGGACTCCAGGAGGGAACCTGGAGGCAGGAGTTGAGGCAGAGGCCATAAAGGAACTCTTGGTTTCCTGGCTTACTCACATGACTTATTCACTCTGCTTTCTATACATCACCTATCCAGGGGTGGCGCTGAGCCCTCCTCTATGATCGTTCTTCAAGAATGTTCTAGAGAAAATGTCTAAAGACTTGCCTACAGGCAATTTGATGAAGCCGTTTCCCTCCATTGAGGTTCCTGTGTCAACCTGTCAAAAAACTAACCAGGACACATGGTGTTTTATTACCTACCTCAGGGATACCAAAGGAGATGGACTTTGTTAGAGTGACTTTCACCTGTGTATTTTCTGGAACTCTGAATCCAAGTTTTTGGCCACTGCAACTTAAACTCAGACAGTGACTGTGGCATGGACAGCGAGTGCAGCTGATCTCAGGCCTGCTCACTGCAGCGCTCCACAGACGGTGCTCGTAGTCCAGGCTCTGGCAGGGCACAAACGCTAACTCACTGCCACCATCAGGCTCTCGAGGACACAGGAGCCTTCCTCCTCTGTCAAAGCCATGAAGGATAAGGTACCCAGGCGTGAGCTTCCTCAAAGAAGCTTCCTTCCCGGGGACGGGGTGGGATGACATTAAAGCGCAAAGAAAAAAAACTAAAAAGGTTTATGTGGAGATTGCAAAATGGACACAGATAACTCCCACCTCCCTGTTCTGGCCTTCCAGTCAAGAAATCTTCTGTGGCTTGAGGATGAAGCCCAGTGGTTACCTCAGATCATGAAAAGGAGGAGGTAGCAAAAATAAATAAATAAATAAGAAAAAGAAAAAAGGAATTTGCCAGCCTTTGACTCTGGACAGCTTGCTCAGACCTATGAGATTTTTAAGGAAAGTAATGTAAGTAGAAGCTTGAAAATTTCTCAGACACTGGAGTTTGCCAACCCTGGGCCGTTCTAGATCCACCACAGGACCACTACAAGGAAAGACGCCAATCTGGCTGGCTAGAAAGGCTTCCCAGGAACTGCAGCCTGAGTCCAGCAGGAAGCCTGCTATCCTTAGAATGATGAATGAGACTTTTTCTAAAACCATCAAGCCAGGTGAGACCTACAAAAGAACCATTCAGCTTATACTAGACAAACTGCTAACACATGGAACTGTAAACTAATTAAAAAAATTGTTGTCTGAAGTCAAACTTGAGGATTCTCTTTTCTGCAGCAGATGCTAACTGTTGCAGCCCCTGCCAAGATCTTCCTTACCTCCATTATTTAAGGGTGGAAGCTCAATCGTCCTCAACTCGAAGTTACTGTCCGTAGGGAAGCCTTCAAAGTGCTTCTTCAGGGTCCAGCTCTTGGCCTGCACCATCCTGATGTACCTAGAACACATGAAACACATACTCAAGGACCATCTTACAGCCCCTAGGCACAGCACTGGGGCCAGAAACACAGCCCTAATGTCACTCAGCATGTTGTCATTTTACTACATCCATTTAGAGCTTTCTGGTATTATGCTAAGCATTTCACATGTCTGATCTCATTTTTTAAAGATTTATTTATTTTATGTATATGAGTACACTGTAGCTGTACAGATGGTTGTGAGCCGTCATGTGGTTGCTGGGATTTGAACTCAGGACCTTCAGAAGACCAGTCAGTGCTCTCACCCACTGAGCCATCTCTACAGCCCATGTCTGATCTCATTTTATTCTCATGATTTTCCTGTTAAGACTCAGGTGTGTAGAAACAGGCTAAAACAAACTCTCAAAGCAAAGAAAACGTAACCTGGCAAATTCTGTCCGGGCCATGCTGAAATTTCTCTAGGACACTAAACAACTAATGGACTTGTAAAGTCCTGCAGTTTCTAACCTTTCCTGCAGTGAATCTTCAGGGAAAGCCTCACATACAGAGACCCAAAGCCCACAGGTTTCCCCCGCTACAGCATGGACCTCTTAGCCACTAGGGGGCGAAGCGACTCCATCTATTCGTTTCTGGTTTTGGCTCTAAGGGGGAAATCAAGTATTTAGTTTCATCTTGCCTTCAGGCAAAACCAACAGATTATAAAAAGGTGCTCTGCCATCACGTGGGACACCAGAGAATTCTTAAGATAAGCAATCAAGGCTAACCAGTTCGCTCACGAAGTCCACTTCACCCAGCATGGTGGGTGGAGAAGGTGATCCAAAGCCCAGCCCTTCCTACAGACTTGTAGCTGTTTGCGAAGTGGGTTCATGAAGCCCAGGCTGGCCTTGGTGATCCTGCAATCCGAGCCTCATGAGAACCATCACGTGGTGCGGATAATCGGAACCGAACCCTCTACAAGGGCTCTTAACATCTGAGTCATCTTTCCAGCATCCACGTCACCCCCGAGTAAGATTTTTAAATTGACAAATAGATAATTAAACAAATAAAACTTACCTTGATAGGACATAGTGTATGCAATGTAGAATGCCTAACTCCCCCTCCCCCAGTGCCTTCTGTAGCATCTATTTTTATGAGACATAATCTGCTTGTTTTGAACTAATCATTATTGTTGACAAGAGCCACACTCCTGATTCTGTGCCCTTTCACTAATACTTCCAGCCCTTCTTAGCCTCTAATAACGATCATTTCACCCCATATTTCTGAGTTCAACTTGTTTTTCTGATTACAGCGCCTGGCTATGTAGCCCAGGCTAGCCTTGAACTATGTAGCAGAAGCTGTCCTGGAACCTTGCATCTTCTTGCATCTACATGCTGAGATAATGGGCATGCTCGCTCTGCTTAAATCTAGTTTACTGTTATTATTAGTTCGTGTGTGCGTGATGCAGGTGCGTGAGTGGGGGCGCATGCTTGTCACCGAGACCCTGTAGAGACTTCAGAGTGGGTTTCCGCCTTCCACTCGTGGTTTCAGGGCTCGAACTCAGGGCTGTGGGACTTGTGTGATAAGCACCTTCCCCCACGGAGCCATCTATTTCACAGGCAGATTTCAATTTTAAGACTCCATAATTCTGTCTCTTTTTCCAAAACGACAGCGTCTGGTCCTTCTGAACTCGTCACAAGTCTAAGAGGACCAACCCCCTTGCAAAGGGTCCCCTGTGTGTGTGTGTGTGTGTGTGTGTGTGGCCTGCCCTGCAGGGCTAGCTTTTACTGCACATGAGCAAATCCCCGCCTGTCTTCTCCTTTGAATCAGTTTAGCAATCCTGCAAACTCCTTAGCCCAGGCCTTCCTGGGTGCTGGCAGTTCCGCTGCATGCACCTTCAGACTTTGTTCTGTCCTAGCGCGGGTCTCAATCTCTCCAAGAACGTGCAGGACCGCAAGTGATCCCAGCCTCCCTAACTTCCTAAGTGCAGAACCCAGGGATCACCGAGCACTGGTGGTGTGGGGCGGGGTGGGCTGGGGGTCCCTCCCGCGCTCACTTGCCCAATGAGGTTCTAGATGCTCGGCTGGGAGAAAGAAGGGGTTGGAAAAGGGAAGAGGGAAAGAAGAGGGCTCAAAAATAGTAGTGAATTTACTTACACAAGCTCACAGAAACTCCTTTCCGGGAGGCCGCTGTGAAAGCTTCCCAAAGCGCCCAAGACTTGACTCTGGACTCTTACTGGGCGGTCGGAGAGGGCGGGGCTTCTCCAGGGAGGAGCAGCTTCTGGAAACTTTCGAGCTTTGGCCCACACAGGGCCGGGAAGGGACAGACATTGGGAGGGGTGTGTGCATGTATGTGCACGCGCGCGCGCGCGCGTGTGTGTGTGTGTGTTTAAATAATATTTTTTTCTTTTTTTACTTTGTGTCCACAAGATCAGAAGCAAAGAAAACAAGAAATGACTACCCAGTTAATTTAGGCAAAGTCCTACCACCTCTGGCCAGCATTAGTTAAGCTAGCTGCTGCTGCTTGTCACAACTTTATGTGAGAGGCTGGTGCTAGGTTCTCTGAAACCTTGACAAAGAAGGTGTGCAGTCATGGCATCTAAAAATATATTTCGGAAAGAATAAGAAGAATTAAAGGAGAGGCAGCCAGCAGTGCTTGCTGCCAGCAGCCTGGTGTCCCCAGATCAAGAATCCCCTTCAGGTCAAGTCCCCAAATCAGCTAGTTTATTAATGGTGAGGATAACACTTACTTTAGATAAGCGGGACATTTAGAAACCTATGCTCCCTGGGCAATGCCTAAGTCACAGAGCCCAAAGAATGTAATTTGCACCTAAGCTTAAATATGTCAGGGAGTGCAGTGCAAGCTGGTAACTGAGATAACTTATAACTTATAACTGATAACTTGAGAGGGCTTCCCAAGGACCGTGCTCAGACTCCTGGCAGAGAAAGCGCTCAATTCTTTCTTTCTTTCTTTCTTTCTTTCTTTCTTTCTTTCTTTCTTTCTTTCTTTCTTTCACTCTTAAGTCTCAAATATTCATCCAACATCCTTGCTTGAGGTGATGGCCTCAGGAAAAAAAAACCCATCTCCATGGGTAACTTTGACATTTTATCTTGGAGTTTCTGATCCCCAGGAGGGAACCTACCCAGGTTTTTGAGTGACCAGCATCTCTCCCTTCCTGTCCCTCTTACTTTCCATCTTTGTGTCACACATTAGGACCAGCCTGTGGTCCAGTGAGTGCTGGATCTCGGTGACTTGTTCATTTATGAATCACCCAGCCTTAGGCTAATCTCCATAAACCATGCCAAAGCACAAAAATGTTTTAACTCTTTAATCTCTACTACCCCTTCTTTGAATCCACAGTTGTTACTATTACTGACTGCTTTTCATTCCTTTTCTCTGATATTTCAGAAATACATATAAAGGACTTTCCTGGTTTTTAACCAAAATGGAGTCCTTCTATTTCTTTACTGTTCGTTTTTGAACCCCAGGCCTCACAGATGTTCAGTCTATACTCTGCCATTGAGCTGTGTACCCAGCCTCTGTCTTTTTTTGGAGAGATGGGGAGATTATTCCTTAGCTGAGGTGAACAACCACTACCTTCTCGAGGCTGGACCTGCATCTTCTGGCGTTCTGCTCCGTGGATACAGTGCTATAGCACACCCTTGTGTGAAGGGCTACATTATTTTTTACTTCTTTACTTATTGTTGGTTTGTCAAGACAGAGTTTCTCTGTATAGTCCTGGCTGTCCTGGAACTCACTCTGTAGACCAGGCTGGCCTCAAACTCAGAAATCTGCCTGCCTCTGCCTCCCAAGTGCTGGGATTAAAGGCATGTGCCACCACCACCTGGCTCAAGGGCTACATTATTCTAACACCTTTATCTCCACAGGCACCAAGTCCAGAATGTCTTTTGATTGCTGGATTATACCCCACAATCTAAAATCCACATTTTATGCAAACTCTCTAGTAGGGACTGAATTCTGCCCCCATTCGTATACTAAAGTCCTGTCCCAACTCAGGCTATAAACACATTTGGAGAAATGGTCATTAAAAGAAAAAATTAAATGATTTCATATGAGTGAGCTGTATCGGGGAATTAGGTGGGATTTTACTGCTGCCTAGGTCTGAGGAAGCCGTTAAAAGGGAGGGGTTTACATTAAACACAGGTGCAGGTAGGCTTTGTGACTGGTGTCTTCACAGGGCCTCAGGCATGTACATTTACCAGTGAGCAACATCCAAGCCCCGTTTGATCTTCTGTAACATGAACAATGCATGTTGTCTGATGTACAGGAATGACTTTGAATTCCATGCCTCATTTTGTTTCTTCCTTCCCTGCTACAGTGCAGTGTCATTGAGATCATCAGCTCAAAGGCAGAAGAGTTTGAGGCCAGTCTGGGCTACATGAGACTCTGTCCAAAAGAGACAGACAGAGAGAGAGAGCGAGAGGGGAGAGAGAGAGAGAGAGAGAGAGAGAGAGAGAGAGAGAGAGAGAGAGAGAGAGAGAGAGAGAGAGAGAAGAGAAATGAAAGTAAACAAAGAAACAAATAAAGAGAAAAGAGAAAAAATGAAGGGTTAAAGAAACAAAGAAAAGAGAAAAACAGAAGGAGAGAAGAAAAAGAACACAAAAAACAACTACACACATATGCACACACAGGTGCACAAACACATATACTGCATGTACTACACACACTCACACACACACACACCTGGAACATGTCATAATACTAGCCTGTGGTAAGAAGAGTAGGAAATGGAAATTTTTCAAAACAAATTGAGAGAAAAGGGAGAGAGCCGGGAGCAGCAGAGCTAGGGCCATGTGCTGTGAGCACCAATGGGAATGAAAACCTCCACCCTCTGGCCCCCAGGTCCACAGTCACACAGCACATCCCATCTCATCTTCTTAGCAGAAGACAAGGAAGGATTCCCACGGACACAGTCAGACTGTCGCTTTGTTCTCTGATAGTTGGTCCATGGAGTGACATCTGATTACAACTTGCCTTTCCCATTTAGGACATGGACGGTTATGGCTTCCTCTGTTCTCTGGATAAAACACCTGGAGCAGCAGACGGTAGGAGCAGAGTCTGATGTGAGTGCTCTCCAGCCATTCCTTCTTGCTAAGTCCAGGGGCAGACGTGGACTGCCCGTCAGGATCTTTACTCTCTCCTTTCTGGACCACATGCAGTCCCTATTCTTGTTAGTGTAGCAAGGAGCCCAGGCAGAGACTGTCTCCCTCTTCATAGCTGGGGTTGTGTTCCAGTTCTCAACAGTATGCAGAAGCCTAGTGAGGATAGAGCTCTTAAGAGAATTGCTATTTATTGGTAAAATAAAAAGAAGCACATTCGCCGGGTGGTGGTGGCGCACACCTGTAATCCCAGCACTTGAGTGGCAGAGGCAGGTGGATTTCTGAGTTCGAGGCCAGCCTGGTCTACAGAGTGAGTTCCAGGACAGCCAGGGCTACACAGAGAGACCCTATCTTGAAAAAACCAAATCCAAAAAAACAAAACAAAACAAAACAAAAAAGAAAAGAAAAAGAAAAAAAACCACATTCAATGTGCATGATGCTTCTTCTCTTTGTCCTTCCTGCCTGAAGTGTGGAGGGACGCCAAGTATTCCAATATCCTCTTGGGACTGCCTACAAGGAAACCATTCACTGTATACATCAGTAGATGAAAGGCAGATGGATTATTGAGCATTTGGCCAGCTCTGGGATTCCTACTTTGGATTCCTCTATGGGGAAGGAGGCATGTGCTTTTTAAGACACTGTGGGTTGGCTTCTTGAACTATAGAATGCAGACTTGACCTGGGAAAGTGCAAGGCTAAGTCTGTTGTTTTAGTTACTGTTATTTTTGTGTGAAAAGATGCCATGACCAAGGCAACTTTTAAAAGAAAACATTTAGTTGGGGGCTTGCTTACAGTTTCAGAGGGTTAGTCCATGACCTTCATGGCGGGGAGTGTGGCAGCACAGACAGACAGGAATGGCCCAGTCAGAACAGTAATTAAGAGTTCACATCCTGATCTTCAGAACTCAAGCAAAGACTGAGCCTAGTGTGGACTTTGGAAAGTTCAAGGAGACCACTAACAAACAGTTTTAACAACGTAGTTTTAAAACACTGTGGTTGGGATATGGAAAGAGCTAATAAAACAGCAGTGAGAAAAGTCTTTGCCAAGTGAAAATCTCAGACACAAAGTGCCGATAGCACAAGGTACCTCAAATGCTCACTAGCCAGAAATAGCACATAGGAATGAGATGCAGCCAGGATGTAGCTCAGTGGTGGAGGAATTAGTTGCTGTGCCCGAGAGCATGGTTTAATAATCTCCAGCCATAGAAAGAACCGTGGACTATGCTGAGTCAAAATCATAGCTTTGGCTATCACTGTGACTGAGCCAGTCTGCATGACTGTGGACAGGTCACAGTGATTTTGCTAATTCATGGTGAATACACAATCCACAGTTATGATATGGAACAAAGGATCAAGAAGAAAGATTTCCTTTACTTTGCTCTGAGAAGATTCAGTCATCTGCTCTTAGGTTTTCAATGAGCTCTGGTCTAGTGACCGGAGAGAACAAGTAACTTAAAACATTGAAATAGCCTACATACTAAAAGAATGCTTCTCATCAAATAACCCAGGTAATACAATATATGGAGCACACATGATAAAGTAATTATCGATGTAGTAGGAATTCCTTGTGAATGTTCTTCTGTGGTGATTTATTTAGAAACTTTACAGATGTGTCCCCCTATCTTCATGACAACTTCTGTAGTTCACTAGTCTGGTGAGATGCTGGGAAACCAGGTATAGTCAATTCATAGGGCTGGAGACATGACTCAGCAGTTAAGAGCATGCATTGCTTTTCCAGAGGACCAGAGTTTGTTTCAATTCACAGACACCTGAAATCCAGCTCCAGGGGAAGCAATACCCTCTTCTGTACTTATACACGACCACACTTGAGTGCTCACACACACACACACACACACACACACACACAGTTAATAGCCTTAAAAACCAATGTGTGAAGTTACTTTTATAATTGCAGGAAAACCTTAGTGCAGGAGGGATTCCACATTGGAGACCCTCATGCAGCGTATGAGAGTGTGAGGCAGGTGGTGTTACCTCAGCTGTGAATCTTGCGTCAGAGTAGCCCTTGGCGTCCAGTATTTCTAGTCCTCAGTACAGTTATCTTCCCCCAGAGCCTCAGGAAAGCAAGAGGCTAAGCAGCACAGACCAGAGACCAGGTAGCCAGTCAGTAGCAGGGCTGTGACTAGAAACCTGGTTAGTCTTTTCTGGGGCTGACACTTTCCCCTGGGTATTCGACCTCTCAACCCTGTGGTAAAGTAGACTCCTCTTTAGGAAAGAGCAAACTGAAGGAAGGCCACACTTACAGGATTTCTGGAAGTTTCTGTGAGCAACCTGCTGAGGTTTGGAGGAGTGTCTCTCCGGGTTTCCCTTCTGGGTTCTTCCCCCACTGTTCTATACCTTGCCTAGGGCTTTTTTTTTTTTTAATTTAAAGATTGATTTATTTTATGTGAGTACACTGTTGCTCTGTTGCTGTCTTCAGATACACCAGAGGGCTTCTGATCTCCTTACAGATGGTTGTGAACCACCATGTGGTTGCTGGGAATTGAACTTAAGGCAGTGCTCTTAACCGCTGAGCCATCTGTCTAGCCCCCTTCTAGAGTCTATATAACTCTGCAGCAGGCACTCTTACTGCCACACTTGGGCTGGGGCCTCTTTATTAGTAAGGAAACATATGGCAAGTTAAGTGTGTGGGAAAAAATGTGGCAGAAAGAAAAGGAAAGGAATAGTGTCTGTCAGGAGGACAAAGGTGCTTTCTGGGAGCTTCCATTGACCAAATAAAAGATAGTTTTAACATCGGAACTAGCAGTCAGTACCCACATAACCCAACAATAAAGACATGCTACTCCACACATTTTCACTAATCCCGATGTCAGGAAATGATCTCCTTAAAGCACAGAGTGTTAGCCACTGATGGTAACCAAGAGGATAGAACTGGAATGGCACAATTCTGCGACTATTAATAATTGATTCAGGTGGTCTGGTGGTGGTGGCCCATGCTGTTAATCCCAGCACTTGAGAGGTAGAGGCAGGCTGATCTCTGTGAGTCTGAGGTCAACTGGTCTACAGAGTGAGTTCTAGGACCGCCAGGGCTGGTACACAGAGAAACTATGTCTCAAGAAAACACAGAGAAGAAGAAAATGGACTCAGAAAGAATCTTGAGCTGGAGCATACAGGTGAAAGGCTGATGGGGAGCAGTGTATCTGTGCAGTGCATATTGACACATTCTTTCACAGATTATTTATTAAGGGGACAAAGGTAACTTTACAGTGGGAAAGTCTTGGCAGAGAAGTGGCCCAAGTCCAACTGGTAATATGAGACAAGCAGGTGTTATCTCGTGCTTTCTGATAGTCGGTCTTGAGAGAGTACACGGTGCAATGATTCATGGCATCCTGACAGAAGCAAGTAACTTGGGGCTGGAACTTGAGGGGAAAGCAGACAGACTCATGTTCAAAACCCTACAGAACCCCGGGTGTGGGTTTTAGTCTTTCAAAGAGACAAGGTCACAGGAGAGGGAGAAAGACATGGGGACAGTTCTAGAACAAGAGGACAAAAGAAATGTGACAAGAGATGACCCTGAGTTACTGTGGGAGAGGAGCAAGGGGTTAGCTCCTATAGACACGGCTGAAAGAGCTGCTGGGCTCAGAACATGGACTGTGGATTAGGGGAGCTGGCAAACCACGAATAGCCTCAGAGTCAAACTTCTGGGTAGATTTTTGAGTGTTCTCAACAGAAAAGAACAAGTGTGTGAGGCAAAAGGAAGTAGAAATCACTTCTGTTCTCTGAGGGTCAAAGGTTAAACTAACAGGGTGGCCCATGATTAGGTAACTCCTATACCCGGGGATTTGATGTCTTCTGAAGGCAAAGCACACACACACACACACACACACACACACACACACACACACACACACGCACACAAAATGACACTGAGTTCAAGGTCAGCCTGATCCACATAGCAGTTTCAGGGATGCCGTTTCTGTGTCTTCACTTCCTGGAGAGGGGAGAAAGTCTTTCAAGCTTCTTTTGTAAGGGCACTAATGCCAGTCGTGAGGGCTCCACCCTCATGACCTATCACCTCACAAATGTCTTGATGATTCAGTGTTAGGACTTCAGTGTATGTGAGGATACGCAGATTCTTAGATCACAGAAGCTGGAGGCCGGGAAATGAACTGGAATGTAAGGGTTCTTTGGAAAGTCGGATGGTGTTTTGCTGGGGTAAATGTGAAGGAGGGTTTTCCTGAAGCAGATACAAGTCAAAGGATGTTTTGCTAAAGCAAGCTGGTGAAAGGATGCACGATGGAGAAGTGTTTGCTGATGACGCACATGCTGGTTCGCCTTACACTGCATAGCTGAGCTTTGTCTGTCGTGACTCCATTGAGAGACACGCACCAAAACACTTCTGATGGTGCTCTCCAGGCTTTTTGCTGCTTCCAAGGATTCAGGGCAATTGGCAGAGTGATGTCAGATGATACAGACTCAGGTGGTGTTTTGCTAAAACAGACTGGTACTGAGGCAATGTGGGGTGCCAGATGTGGAGAAATAAACAAGGGGGGGACCTGCGTCTCGCCAGAGCTGCCAGCATGGGAGACTGCCACAGGACTCCACAGAACCACTGCAGGAGGCTGCTGGGCCCCACTGGGGGTGGGGACATGCAGTCCAGGGTCCCTAGGCCTCACGACATCTTCTAAGGATGGAGATGACAAACTTCTTTGCATCCGTGTTTATCTTTCTGCCTCTGAGAACAGGAAGCTGCTCTCCTAAAAGGACTGTGTCTTAATCTTCTAACTTCTCGGGGCTACTTCCGTTATTCCTTCCCTCTTGCAAAACAAGAACTGGTTCTGATTCTGTATGAAGCTACGGGGTTCTACACAATAAAATGGAAGATTTCCCACCTCTAAAAGGATGGGCCACATGGTACAAGAAGAGTCATCTTTGTCAAGGAAAAACTTGCTAAAACTGACATGGAGCCAAAAGACGAAGTTTCTTAAGAAATGGATATGGGCAGATCCAAGGCATCAGAGAAGGAAACGAAGTTCTCTGAGAACTTGGAGTTCCCTAGTTACACCCAAACGGGAAGAAGGAGGCTGCTGAGGAGGCTCGGGATGCTTGCTGCCAAGCCTCATGCTGGCTTGGACCGGTGATCCATGGGAGTAAGACGGAAACTGACTACTGCAGGTTGTCCTCTGACCTTAACACACATAAAATAAATAAGTGTAACAATTCTTTAAAGAGAGGAGACTATAACCTTGTGTTACATAATAGAATCTCCCTTCCATAATTCCTTGGTAATTAGCAAAGTCATTTAAAAGATTTCTAAATAATGAGATGATTCCGTTGTCTGTGGAAACTGGTGGAGGGGCTAAATAACTCATCGATGTTACCTCAGGACAAATCAGAACCACGCAGATAGAAACAGCTAGAGAAATGCAGGAGTGTATTGTCTGGTATAGTAATGCACACCTTTTATCCCAGACTCAGGAGACAGAGGCAGAAAGAACTCGAGTTCAAGGCTAGCCTGGTCTACAGAGTGGCTACATATAGACACTCCATGGCATGGTATGGTAGAAAGACATTGGGTTGTAGAACTAGAACTGTGGGCCAGTGCAAGGTTTCAGGTCAGATTTTTCAGGTGGAAACCTGAATGGCTCTAAATCTGTGAGGTCCTTCCCCTAAGGAAATTGTGGGGTGGGGGTGGGGGTGGGGGATTAAATCAAGGATACATGAAAAAGATATCTCATAACCTAATTCCTAACTCAGATTTTATTATTCCTCTAAGCTTGTTTCCAGAAAAAGCAGCTCCCGTGGACAGGAGAAAGAGGAGGACACAGGATACAGGGCTAACACACAGAATAAGGCAGTGTTCGGAATGGCGAGCAGGGCCCGTGTACCTGTAGAGGGAGACTACTAGGGGGGATTCGGACTTGATCCTGTGGGGCGGAGGTCCGGGAACGCAACGAGGCCTGTTCCATTATTCCAGCATGGCGGGTTTCGATAAAAGGAGATAACCCATGTCTTTAAAGCTTTATTGTAGAGAAATAAAGTAAGAGGGGGGAAGTAGAAAAGTAAAAGCCTGCCATGACCACGAGGGAAGAGGGCGAAGTGAAGAGAAAAGAGAAAGAGAAGAAAAAGAGAGAGAAGACAAGACAGAGGGGTGAGAGCGAAGGGCGAGCACCGGCCAAGAAGCCCCTTTTATAGGGGGCCGGGTTACCTGGCAACGGCCAGGTAACTGTGTGTGTGGGGGGGGGGCGGTTACTGGCTGTAGCCAGGTGACTGTGGGGGTGGAGTCCAGCCAGAACACTAGGGGCCCGGCCCGACTGATGTGACTGATGGCCACAGGGTTATGTCCTACAAGGCAGCCTGGGCTCCAGAAACCAGACCCTAAGCTGGGAATCTTGGTAGATCCTAGGAGAGAAAGAACCCGATCTACAGGTATGGGGGCCAGGTGATAACGGAATGAGAATGAGTAAGGAAGGAGCAGGGCAGAGCTCACGGGCAGGGCCTATGGGGATGGGAGCCACAGGGAGAGCGCGGACACTTATGCATACCTACCATCCCGCTTCCTCCAGGCAGAGTTTCCGCAGGGTGCTCAGGAACTATGGAAGAAACATCTGTTGAATTTAGCTCCCTCTTAGGAGCCAGGGCTGTAGAAAGAATTGTTACCAACATGGTTTCTTTTCTGTTACACAATGCCTGGAAAACCTGACCTGCACTTTGTAAATGTAACAGTATGTTTAAGAGTTTTCTTTTCACATCACTTAAAGAAGACAAATTTAGCTGGGTGTGATGGCACATGCCTTCAATCTCAGCACTGGGGCGCTAGAGGCAGGAAGATTTTTGTGAGCTCAAGGGCAGCCTGGTCCACAAAGCAAGTTCCAGACCAAACAGGGCAACATAGAAAGACCCTGTCTCAAAACAACAAACCACAAACCTAATTTAATTTAGTCTCTTAGGTAGAAAACAAACAAGGACTTTTGTTCTATGTTCAAATGCCTTCTCCATGAACACAATTTTATTTGCATACCCTTCAGGCAGCAAGTCCTGCACAGGGGCTGGCTGTTTCTGTGGAATTGGTGACTTTCAGGAATTATACCACCACGATTTTCTTTTTCATGTTATTTGTGGTTTTGCTTTGGAGCTTGCACTCCAGGAGTTAGGCCATTGGTTAAATTTAGCTTTTTAAAATGAATTGTTCATCAATTAAGAGCACTCGCTCTTGCAGAGGAACTGAATTCAGTTCCAGCACCATGTGGGATGGCTCATAACTGCCTGACACCTCAGCTTCATTGAGATCTGAGAACCTCTTCTGGGCCTCCTCCTGCACACAGGGCATACACACACACACACACACACACACACACACAAACCACACACACACACATACCACACACACACACACATACCACACACACCACACACACACACACCACACACACACACACACACAACACACACACACACAACACACACACACATACCACACACACCACACACACACACACCACACACACACACCACACACACACATATACCACACACACACACACATACCACACACACCACACACACACACCACACACACCACACACACACAAACCACACACACACACACACACCACACACACACACACATATCACACACACCACACACACACATACCACACACACCACACACACCACACACACCACACACACACACACCACACACACACACACACCACACACACACCACATACACACCACATACACACCACATACACACTACACACACACAAACACACACACAACACAACACACACACACACACACACACAGAGAGACAGAGAGAGAGAGAGGGAAAGAGAGAATTAATTACCAGTTCAGCCTTGAGCTGCTCCTAATCCTGGGGTCTCTCCATTCCGTGCTTTTAGCCATATGGTCCTTTTAAATATCTTCACCTCAGATGGTGATGTTTTATTTCGTGCTGATATTTAAGTGGTCATTTCTGATGGTTCCCACTTTACCCTTTTATTTTGCGTTGATTAGCCACACAGTGCACTAGGAGGTTCCCACGGCCTCCCTTTTCCGTGTAAGCTGTGTGGCACTGAGCCCTGATGGCTCGGCCTCCCCTCACATCCTCATCTTTGGAAGTACCCTTTGTTCGTCTCACCGAAAGCTTTGTTCTCACAGTGGTGACAGTTTATACTTTATGTCTGTGGTCTAGGTTGCTTACATTCAACTAGACATGGGATCAGAGCCAAAGACTTTGGGGGGACAGGGTCTTCCAGGAAAAAAAAATCGTATTGTGTGTGTGTGTGCAAGTATGTACCCTTGTGCACATGTACATGCACACGTGTGCTCCACAGCATTCTTGTGGAAGTCTTTCCTTCCATGTGTGGCTCTCAGGGATCAAAGAAGTTGTCAGGCTTGGTAGCAAGGGCTGCTACTCACGAGCCTCTCTCACCAGCCAATAAAATTTTCTTGATAAAAGATCTGGCAATGATGGAGTAGACATGGCTGAAAAGCAGAATCGTTTGTTGTTCAGTGACATGGATACCCTCTTGGCATCTTTTGTTTATCTTTTAAAATGATTTACATATCTTTTCATGTTCAGAACTTGTTTTGTTTCAGAAGGATACAGTGGTTCACAGACAGGGCAGATTTCAGGAAACTGTCACCAAATCTGACTTAATTGAGATTAGAAGATCCTTTGAACATATTTTCTCTTGATACCTGCCAAAATTTAAACTGTATAGTTAGCTAAAACAAATTTAAAAAAAAAAAAATCAAAGCTTTCAACTTGATAGAAAAATTTCCAAGAGTAGGCATTGGGTTGATTTTAAATTTCTCCTTTAATCCATTTGACTCTCTTGGCATTAGAAAAGTATTTCAGTCATAGATTCTGTGGAAGGTTAGGCAAACAGACCATTAAAGCTATGGATTTTTGGCCAAAGACATGCAAGAGTGTGCGGGAGTGATAGTACCCTCTGGTGGACAGTTTGGGAACTGTCTGCAGTCTGTTGGGTGCGTGGGAACAAACTGGGGAAACAGGACCAGGAAGACTCTTCTTCCAAAATCTCTGCCCAGCAATATTTTTCTGTGGCTTTCTAGTGGCCACAGGCAAGAAGTCATATCCTAGTAGCTTCAGGACATAGACACAATAGGTATGCATTGTCTGAACTATTATTTTTCTGTTTATTCCAAATATGAATGCTAGAAGAGTGGGAGAATCAGAAAAACAACGTTCTTACTGTGAGTGATTAGCGAGTTAAGCGGCACCAAATAGTGACTATGAGGAGGACTGTAGTTAACACAGGGAGAGTTTTTTCCTTAAGTGAATGGGTTTCAGAAACAATAGGGAAAATACACATTAACCTTTTTCTTTCTTTCTCCTTTTCTTTCTTTCAGAAAGATTACACCATGTAACCCAGGCTAGCTTCAATATCTTGATCCTATACCTTTATATCTTGAATGCTAGGTTTATAGGTATGCACACAACTCACAACTTTTTTTCTTTTCTTTTCTTTTTTTTTTTTTTTTTTTTTTTTTGGTTTTGGTTTTTGGTTATTGGTTTTTGGAGACAGAGTTTCTCTGTGTACCCCTGGCTGTCCTGGAACTCACTCTGTAGATCAGGCTGGCCTTGAACTCAGAAATCCACCTGCCTCTGCCTCCCAAGTGCTGGGATTAAAGGTGTGTGCCACCACTGCCCGGCTCACTCACAACTCTTAGAATTTCCCTCTTTATAAAAAGTAGGCATATGTTGAGAAGGCCAAAGAGAGATTACATTCATACAAGTCTGGCTAAATCAAATAATAGGGCAAATCACGAAATTGATGTTTCCACACTATAAACCATGTCTCTACGTCATTAGGGCAGAGTTAATGGTGTGCTTGCAGTGAGGTACACATGATAAATATCACCAAAAAGAAGTCCAAAACAGTGTTTTTAAAAATCAACTTTTTAAAATACAGTTTAAAAAATAATTATAAGGAGCTGGAGAGATAGCTCAGCGGTTAAGAGTACTAACTGTTCTTTCAGAAGTCCTGAGTTCACTTCCCAGCAACCACATGGTGGCTCACAAGCATCTGTAATGGGAGCTGGTGCCCTCTTCTGGTGAATCTGAAGAGAGCAACAATGCACTCACATAAAACTTTAAAAAGTCAAGCATGGTGGCTCATGCTTTAACCTCATTACTCAAGAGGCAGAGGTGGTAATAAAAACTTCCCACCTTGGAAAAAGTATTTGTATTTGGCTCACTTTTATGAACTGATTTGAAATAACTGAGGTTTATAGAGAACTAAGGTGCATATTGACACTAGAAAAAAATTTGTGTTCCTTCTGAATATCTAACATTGCCTATCAAATCTTCACTTGGTGTACAGACTAATCCCAAATGATAGATTCCAAATACAGTTGTTAGCCAGCTGCCAATCATAGATCTGGGAAACTATAGAGTCAGTCATGGGGGATATACTAGTCATGGTTAATCATTATCAACCCAACTGGATTTAGAATCATTGTGGAAGCACATCTCTGAGTGGGTGAGGATGTTTTCCAGCAGGGTTAAACTGAGGTAAGAGCCTGGACATCACCATGCAGTAAGGTGTCGGCTCAAATAAAAAAGAGAAAATAAATTGGGCACTTTTTTCATTTCTTTATTCTGATTGCAGATAACCTGTAACTAGTTACTTTGTTGCCAAGCCTTCCAGACTTCAGGGCTATATTCCTAGACCGATAACCCCAAATAAACCCTTCCTCTTTTATGTTGCTGCTTGCAGGCATTTGGTCACAGCAACAAATAAATTATACATTTAGAAATTGTTGTTCAAAAAAAAAAGAAAGAAAGAAAGAAAGAAAGAAAAAAGAAAAAAACCGGGTAGTGGTAGCACACAACTTTAATCCCATCACTTGGGAGGCAGAGACAGATTTCTGGGTTCAAGACCAGCTTGGTTTACAGAGTTCCAGGCCAGCCAGGGTTACACAGAGAAACCCTGTCTCAAAAAAATCAGAGAGAGAGAGAGAGAGAGAGAGAGAGAGAGAGAGAAGAGAGAGAGAGAAACTGTTTATCTGAAATTCATATTTAGTGGTGGAGCATCTCCTCATTTCCCTTAAGGCATTTGCAAGATCTTAAGCTGTATTTTGATTGTCACAATTAGCGTGAATGCTGTTACTGACAATTTTGTGGACCGTATGGGGACACTACTAAACGTTTTAAATCCTCCAGGCAAATAATTATTTTCCCTAATATAAATAAGCAGAGAAACAGGGAACTGAAAGGTCACCGACTTTCAGGGTTCCTGGGAGAGAGGCAATGCAATTGTCTAAGTTCATCTTCAGTTTGGGTTGCGGGGTGGGGGCGGTGTCCAGGCCTGGAGACAGGATGCCAGAGCCGAGAGTTCCTGCGGTTAAAGTCGCAGCGGATGAAGTCGCGAGGTCGAAAAGGTGGCGTGTGGCTATTCCTGCGCGAGGACTGTGCCGCCTAGGAGCGCCTCAGACGGACAGACACGTACCTCAGCCTCAGAACAGACTACTGAGCTACCAAGGTTACTAGGCTCCGCATCACACAGAAAGCCGCGGGAGGCTACGGCGTCCTTCTCCCCTAGCAACGTGCGAGGACGGAAGTGACTGAAGCGCCACGCCCCCTGCGCCTGCGCACGGGCGCGGACTGCTGACGTGGATCGGCAGCGGGGCCGTGCCCGGCGCCGAGGAGAGCTGCGGCTGCCGCTGTGCTGGCAGAGCGGCGAGCGAGGCGGGGATGGCGGCGCGGCTCGCTTCGCGCGGGGGACCCAGGGCTGCCGGCCAGCGCCCATGGCTGCTGCTGGCGCCGCTGCTGCTAGCCCCGCTGCTGGCGCGGCCCGCCGAGGCCCTGGTGGAAGGACTGTACTGCGGCACGCGCGACTGCTACGAGGTGCTGGGCGTGAGCCGCTCGGCCAGCAAGGCGGAGATCGCGCGGGCCTACCGCCAGCTGGCCCGGCGCTACCACCCCGATCGCTACCGGCCCGAGCCCGGGGACGGCCCCGGGGGCGCGCCGCCGAGCGCTGAGGCTTTCCTGCTAGTGGCGACCGCCTACGAGACGCTCAAGGTGAGGCTCGCGGGCGCAGATGGGTGGACGGGGATTTGGGTGTCCTAACCGGGTGATCAGGTCCTCCACGACCCCAGCACACTGCCGCCGCCTGGACCTTTAGGAGGTTCACGTTTCCCACGTGTCCGTGAGAAAGAATCACCTCTGCCCCTTAGCCAGCTTGGCCACCTCCTTGAGGACAATTTTGGAGGACAGCCAGTTCTGTTTTTGGACAGTTGTTAGGCAAAGCTTTGCACTTATTTAATTTTTGGTGTAAAAAGCATTCTGATAACCTGAGGTGCATGCTCGGAAAACAGGGTGATTGTCAGTGCTAGGATCTGGGACCCAGGACAGGACAGAAAGGTCTGAAATGCTGAGTATTAACTGATCCTGAAATACTGAGTATTAAGTGATCGTGCCAACTTGATAGGGCAGAAGTTTGGCCTCAGGGATAATGTCAATGATGACATTTAGCTTAGGTCTAAAGAACTAGAAAAACACACACAAAACTGAACTTTCAGTCCGAAGGCTGGACTATGATTTTTGGTTCTAACACCCCTCCCCCTCAGTGACCTTGGATAGTTCTTTCTTACTATCCATCTAACGACTTGGGGCAGAAGACTGAGTATTACTAGTAGGAAAAAACTTTTTTGGATGTGCATAGTGATCTGACAAAGGTTTTATTGCGTACTGTGGATGTAGGGAGATTTAGCCTGGTACCCTTTTCTTTGGTTACTGCAGTATATATAAGAAGTCACCTGTTATAAGTCGTGCTTGATGGAGGAGGTATTTCTGTTTCAAGAGCCCCATCAGGAGACTGCAGCAGCAGCACATAGCTGTGTTTCCATCCTAGCTGTGTTTCTTTCATAGGGTTTTTTGTTTTTTGTTTTTTTTTTTTGGTCATTGTTGTTGTTTTGTTTTGTTTTCCAGCCTGCTTGGAATGACTATTTTGGATAGCTGTGTTAATGGTGGATTAGTCCTCCAGATTAACTTTACAGAGTTGAAAAGTCTGAGTCAAATTCCTTTTCTTTCAGGCTTAGAGCAGTTTGACATTTGGAGCTATTAAGAGTGTGCTTCACTTACTAAGTTCTCACCAGCCTGTGAGACTACAGTTTTATTGACACGTTGAGGCATGGACGAGCAGTTAGAAAGGGGCTGACATTAGAGGGCTTAGTCCCCATTATTAGAGCATAGAATGAGTGAGAGAACAGGCTTTAGAAAAACCAGAAAGAACTTGCTCCACCTGGAATAGGCCAGCACATGAACCCCAACTGTTGGCTGAGGAATGTGTGGTTCTGTGTTGTGGACGTGGTGCACTAGGGGCTTTGCCTAGAACGCTGCCTGTACAGAGAACAACAAAAGTGCTAGCAAACCTAGGTTTGTGGGGCAGGAGGTGAGCAGGTAGGCTCCGCGTGGGAATGGTGAGTGTGTTCTTAAGAACTTTGAGAACAAGTGCCAGGAGTAAAGTGTAGTGACAGCAGATGACATTCTCAGTGGGAGGACTCCTAGGACTCAAAATAGTTTTGCCATTTTCTCAGAGATACTGTTTCCAAGGCCTAATCTGGTTGTTCTGGGTGGTTGCTTCTAAAGGTTTCCACCTAAAGTCAAGAACTGATTCATCAGCAAATAAAAAGCTAGATTAAAACCTTTCGTCCACTCAAGAACAAGGGGCTTCCAGGCAGTTACAAAGTATGTTGTCCAGCCTGGTGGCACATAATTCTCATCCCAGCGCTTGGGAGCCAGAGGCGGGCAGATCTCTGAGTTTGAGACCAGACTGTTCTACAAAGCAAGTTCCTGGATAGCTGGGCTACACAGAGAAACCCTGCCTCCAAATACATACATACATACATACATACATACATACCACCCCACCCGCTCAAAAAAAAAAAAAAGCCTAGGGTTTCTAGAGAAAGTATCATTTTTCTTGACTCTGACCAGGTGTTTGCAGCTCCCAACACCTCCAACACCTCCCAGCAGGGAGCTAGAAAGGGCTTGGCACCTGTGGAGAAAGGCCAGCCCTGGGGAGTGCTCTAGCTCCAGCCCTGCGGCAAGACACAGCAGAACTCTGAAAATAACCTGGTGAGAATTTAGATCTGAGCATAGCTTCAGCTCTCCAGGGAGCAGTGATGGGACCTCCTCTGCTCCTTATATTGCCTTCACCTGGAAAAGGACTTTAAAAGCCGTGGGTCGGTTGCCTGATGTGTATTTCTGTCATGCTGGAGAGGCGAGAAAGCTGGTTCGTAGGGCCGGCTTGTCTTCCTCTTATCCCACGGAGGCCCTGCAGATGTAATCACTGTTTTGTCTGTATTATATCCTTAGTATGGAACAAGGGTATGTGGGGGATTAGAAATCTAGATGAACTTTGCTGGGAACAGGTCAGGTAGACTGGCTGGTAGGGGAAACTCCCAGGGGCTCTGGGCTCTAGGATAGAAAAGGCACCCCGGGGCCTGCCACTAAGTGTTGAGCATAATGCGTCCTTCGTGTTTGATGGCTGTGGATTGTGCTTCTGGGGTGGTTTGCTCATATAAATGCCCCTTCAGAGCAAGGTGAGCAAGGTGGGCTTTGGTTCCTTCCTACTGTTTAGTTGTTGTTGTTGTTTATTAAAAATAAGTACAGAATAGGATTTATTACAAATAATGAGAAAAGAAGGTAAGACACTTACTTGGTCATTACTAATTCAGGAACAAATGATTCTGCCTGTGCGAGAGGAGATTGAGGAAAACCCAGAGAAGAGGTGGGTGATGGAGGGCAAAGGCCGTGTGCAGAGGCTTATGCAAGGTTACGCTTGGTTCCTGTTAGCAAGTCCTTTACAGTTCTGCATCACGACATGCCTCCAGACAGTTGTGATCTCACACAGGGCTGTTTGAGTCAAGCTAATACAACTTGGTATGCATTTTTGGCTATTGGGGATTGAGAGAAATCCTAGACTTTGGAAGTGGACTCACTAGCTCAGTCAGCAGACTCTGCTGAGGTGGAGTACTCTGGTCTGGCCATGGGTCCTGCAGTGGCTATAGCACTTATCACACTGAGTGTAAATTTCAGGAGCCCTTCTCTTGCAATAAACATGCCCGATTGTCATGTGTGTCCACAGGACCTAGCACAATGTCTGGCACATCAGATAGTGAGTATTAGTTAAACTCTCATTTGGAAAGGTCAGACAGGGTGGAAATTGGAACTGTCTCTGCCTTTTGACACGGTTATGTGCAGCTGACTTTGCTGTTTCATTCAAACTGTGATTTTAGAATAGACAAATAACATGACCCCCAGATGGCTGGGAGTGAAGCAGCCTGCAGGAGAGCAAACCTGCACTTTCCACTGTTTTTAGGGCTTTAAAATGAGAGCAAAAATAACTGTGAATGCAGGTTAAAAAAAAATTGGATTAAAAAAACAGGAAATAGCACAGAGTAAGCAAATGCAGGAACAGCTAGGAAAGATTCAATTAGAACAGTTATGGTTGGTAAGAGATGAAAAAGTAGACTTGGACCACGCTTCACAACATGACAAGAACATAGAGAAGGTCACAGGAATATTCTGGTGTGAAGGTTATCTGATTAAAAGTTGAGAGTCGTGTAAAGAGATTAGATCTGTCTTGGAAGCGAGGCTTCACAAGAACAATGCTTCTTTTTCTTTTTATCAGTGACTGAGGTGGCAGAACTCCTAGCACTTAGAAAATTTGGCAAAAGGAGGATTTTGCACTCCCTGCCCTGTGCTGTGACTTACTGCTGGTTTCTTACTGAGATTTCTGACCCTGTCTTTTCCTGTGCTGGCACAGGTGCTAGGGAGGAGACAATGGAAGGTACAGTTCTCTCTCCCTGGTTTTTTTTGTTTGTTTGTTTTGTTTTTAAGCCAAGAATTGAATTTTGTATATGAGCTATATACCCAGAGCTTGCTTCTTTCTTTCTTTCCTTTCTTTCTTTCTTTTCTTTCTTTCTTTCTTCCTTCCTTCCTTCCTTCCTTCCTTCCTTCCTTCCTTCCTTCCTTCCTTCCTTCGTTCCTTCCTTCTTCTTCTTTATTTTTATTTATTTATTTATTTTGAGATAAGGTCTCACTATGTTACTTTAGCTGTCCTGGAACTCCATGCAGATCAGATTGGCCTTGAACTCACAGAGATTCTGCTACCTCTGCCTCCTGATTAAAAGCAATACCACTATGCTGGCTTAGACTATTTAGGTGGGTAGGTGAGTAGGTAGGTAGGTAGGTAGGTGGGTGGGTGGGTGGGTAGGTTTAGCTTGTCTCCGCTCCGCTTGGTTTGGAGGCAGGCCTTACATAGCTTAGGCTGACTAGCTAAAGCTTTGAACCTCTTATCCATACGCTCGGCCTCCCACGGTTTATAGGCTGTTCCATGACACATACCCATTTTTTTTCAATTTTAATTTTTTAAGAATTTTTTAGCCTGGCGGGTGGCGCATGCCTTTAATCCCAGCACTTGGGTGGCAAAGGCAAGCAGATTTCTGAGTTCGAGGTCCAGCCTGGTCTACAGAGTGAGTTCCAGGACAGCCAGGGCTACACAGAGAAACCCTGTCTCGAAAAATACCCAAAAAAAAAAAAAATAATAATTTTGATGCAACACTGATCTAAGTTACTCAGGCCTTGAACTCACTACATAGCAGATAGATCTTTAGCCTTATAATTATTCTTTCTTAGTCTTCCAAGTAGCTGAGATTACAGGTTTGAGGCCCCAGGGTCAGCTTGACTTTAAGCGTTTATTAAGTGTAGGGAGACAGATACTTACTGTGTGGCCATGCTTTGCCTACAGTCTATACTACAGTTCATGTTTCAGTAGGAGAAGGAAGCAATTATTCTCGGGGGATTAGAGACAACTAGGCGTACCCTGGTAGCTAGGTCTGAAAGAAAGTCACCATGGTTGGCAGTGGAGGGCATTCCTGACAGAAGGAAAGCCCGAGTAACAGAAATGCAGAGTCAAGTGTTCAAGGTCCCAGGGGAGGTACTTTCCCCCCAGAGACTGTTTTAGGGAGAAAAAGCTGACTACACTTTCAACATTCCAAATCTTTACAGTCCTGAAGATTCTAACCAGTGATTCATAGGACTTGGTATAATTAGCTGTCTGTGCCCATGGGTTCTTCATTCAGGGATTCAACCTCACTTAGATGCAAAACATCTGGAGGGGTAGAGCAATGCCTGGGCTTTGAGGTATAGCTCAGCTGGTAGACAGCCTGCATGCAAGCGTGAGGCTCTTGGGTTTGATCTCTAGCACTGTAAAAACTTGGTGTGGTAGCACACACCTAGGAAGGTCAGCAGTTCAAGGCCATCCTTGATTACACAAGAACTTTGAGGCTAGCCTGTGCTGCATCAAAATAACTGCACCACACATAGATATGCCTTTTCTTTGTCTTCTAGATCACACACTGGGACGACTGTGGCTTAGCACTTCCATTGTATTAGGTATTGTTAACTGAGGATGTAGGTTATATGTAAATGTGCTGTTTTATATACGGGATTGAGCATCTCAGGATTTAAGTATGTTCTGAGACCACAGACTCAAAATCCCCCTCCGCATTCATACTGAAGCATGACTGTCATGAAAATATGTAAATATCTATTACAGTTATGATAGTAATAACCAACCACATTCAGTGGCCCTTAGAGAGCAGTGCTTCTCAGCCTTCCTAAGCTTCGGCCCTTGAATCCAGTTCTTCATTTTGTGGTGACCCCAACCATAAAATTATTTCTTTACTACTTCATAACTAATTTTGCTGCTGTTATAAATTGTAATGTAAATATCCGATACGCAGGATATCTGATATGTGACCAGCAGGGTTGAGAACCACTGCTATAGATCATAGATTGAAGATGGTTTTAATTTCCCGTGTCTGCTCTGATGGAGCACGAGTTCCTGCAACAGTTGTAAGGACTGTGAGGCCCTGCCTGTGGTTAGTCGCAAGGTGTGATGTGGTTGGTGACTTCCTGTGGGCTGGGAAAGGCATGATAGCATTTGTACTGTATTTCCTTTCAGAACTTCTCTTACTGATCCCTTAACTCCAGTTGTTATTGCCCATTCTGTCTGAGGCTGATCTGTATATCATATGCTTAATTCTGATGTTGTGATTATCAAGTGTGAGCTTGTCAGCCACTAATCAAAGCACTTGATCAACCGCAAATTCCTAACGTGATATAATTCTAGTCAAGAACTGACTACTTGACAAAGTAATCCCAGTTGCTCAGGCTGAATCCAGGACCTCATGTGTACTAATTAGGCAAGTGTCCCACCACCGATCTCTGTCCCGAGCCCCAGCAGTTGGCATTTTAACTTCTCTCATGCAGATTTATGATGAGGAAGTTCTAGTATAGAAAGAAGAGTGCAAAGACCTTTACTGAATTTTTTGTAAACTTCTTTTCATAGATCTGTTTCTTGATTCTATATTCTAGACCTTGTAGAATACATGGGAGGGAAACTACTTCAAAAGACTCAGTTTGGGGTCAGATGATGAATGGCCTGCTCTCCCTCTTTCGAGATAGTCATTATGTAGCTGAAGAGGATGGATGGCCTTGGACTTCTTTCTGAGCCTCCAGCTTCCACCTCAGAAGTACTAGTGCTGCAGGGCTGCACCACTGTGCCTGTTTCTGTTTAGATCCGTTTTTATTGTTGTTGTTCTTGTTGTGTGTATAGTGTTTGTGGCTTGCTCCTTACCCACTGAGAGCCAAGCTCCCCAGGCCCCAGGTCTGGTTCTGTGCAGTGCTAGGGATCAATCCCTGTGTTTTAGGGTGTTCTAGGCAAGCCCTGCCAACTGAGCTGTGCCCTCTGCTCAAATCTTCAGGCTTTGCTCAAAAGCTTGAACTTGCTATTTTGAGCAGTTACAGCAGGTTTTAAGATGGAAAAATAACACAGTCTTACGTTTATTTCAGAGAACAGCTCAAAGAAAGTGCTGAGATGTATTGGGGACTACAAACCTGCAGGCATAAGCAGGTGTTGCTTTGTGACTGACCAGGCCATTGCTCATGGAAGCAGCTCTCGTGAGCAGTGACTGACTTGGCAGCCTGGAGCCAGCAGCATAGTGCACTGTGGATCAGAGCACCGGGATTAACTGTTCATCCAGTTCACCGTAGCTGCTGCACATGGCTCCAATCTGCTGAGCCTTGGCTCGTGACTTTCGTTGTCAGGGAAAATGGTCTCCAGGAGTTGAGCATCATTCTGTATCTCTTTGTGTGTTAACGAAATTATAAAGAGGCTGGCTCAGTCCTAAGCTGCTAATTTCTTGCAATGCTTAATAAATTCTATTCCACCTCAGTGTTCTTTTTAAAGAGTTTTGCAAAAAAAAACAAAACAAAACTGTGGCTGGCTTCACATCTGTATAATCCTCCTCTCTCAGTCTTCAGAGTCACAGGGATTACAGATGCTGTTGCTTCTCTGCTCTTTCTAGCCACTTTTTCAATCATTACTTAGTTTTTTCCAATTTGTTGTTTTCATTATACATTATTTTTTGGTGCTGGAGATTAAAGTGAAGGATTTGGGTGTGCTAGGCAAGGACTCTGCCATGGAACTGGACACCGAACCTTCCTAGTCTGTGCTTTACTCTTTCTTTCTTTTTTGGGGGAGGGGGGTTGTTGTTGTTTGTTTTTTGGTTTTTCGAGACAGGGTTTCTCTTTACCCCTGGCTGTCCTGGAACTCACTCTGAAGACCAGGCTGGCCTCGAACTCAGAAATCCGCCTGTCTCTGCCTCCCAAGTGCTGGGATTCAAGGTGTGCGCCACCACCGCCCTGCTGAACTTTACTTTTTCTTAGGCTTCTGTCTTTGTGTATTCTTGTCTGTCTTTAAGCTCTATGGGTTTTGGGTTGTGTGTGCATGTGAACAGATGCCTGAGTAGTAACGTGTGGTATGTGTACATATATGTCTGAGTGATGTGGAAGCCAAGGGTTGACATAAATGTTCGGTTCCTTCTGTAATCACTTTGCATTTTTTGTTGTTTTTTGAGACAGGGTCTCTCTGTGTGGTCCTGGCTGCCCTGGAACTCACTCTGTAGACCAGGCTGGTCTTGAACTCAAAGAGATCTGCTTCTTTTGCTTTGTGCTTCTTTTGCTTCCTGCTTCCTGAGTAGCAGGGATTAAAGGAGTGAGTGTGCCATCACCACCTGGTCCACTCTTTACCTTCTTTTCTGAGACAAGGTCTCTCCTGAACCTGAAGCGAGTTGATTTAAGCCTAGCCAGCTTGCTGGAGCTTCTGTCCTTCCTCTCCACATGCTGAGCATCAGGGCCACACGGCCCGCGTGCCCACCCACTGCTCATGCTCGTCCAGCACAGCCCTGCCCACAGAGCCATCTCCCAGGCCCTCAGAGCTCCTTCACCTCACTGCACCGCTCACTTGACTTTTAAGCATTGGCTCCAACTCCTGCCTGTTTGGCCAGCTTGGTTTTTCAACAGCCTCTTATCTGTAGCACAAATAGTTTTGCTAGCCAGGCGGTGGTGGTGCACACCTGTAATCCCAGCACTCTAGGAGGCAGAGGCAGGAGGATTTCTGAGTTCGAGGCCAGCCTGGTCTACAGAGTGAGTTCCAGGACAGCCAGGGCTACACAGATAAACCCTGTCTCGAAAAAACCAAAAAACAAAAAAAAACAAACAAACAAACAAACAAAATACCCAAAACCCAAATAGTTTTGCTTACTTTGTTAAAGACTAAACTTTAAAAGAGAATGCTGCTTATCACACAGGTATAAAAAGAGTGTGTGTCAGAGACTGTGGTCTAACTCACTAACTGATACTGACATTCGAAAGAGAAAAGTTGTAGCACATTTTACTATCTGATAGGAATTGCCTCTCACTGGATACAGTTTTCCTTATGAGAACAAATTATTAGCATCATTACCAGGTTTTCACAAGTTACTTCATCTTGACAGTTAATGGAGGCTGTTGGTAAACAAAGCCCATTTCTCCACAGTAGTCCGTAAACAAGCCCTGGAGACTCCAGGAGTGCAGGTATATCTGGCCATGTCTTCCCTTCCCGTTTCTCAACCTCCAGACTTGCTTCCTAGTCCTTCATTCTTACTTGGGTCACATATTCATTATAATTAGAAGCTTCAGTGTCGTGTTCAGTATCTCCTTAGATTTTGTTTGTTTTGGTTGGGTTTTTTGGAGACAGGTTTTCTCTATCTGCTGTCCTGGAACTCACTGTGTAGTCCAGGCTAGCTTCAAGTTCACAGACATCCACATGCCTCTGTCTCCTGAGTGCTGGGATCAAAGTGTGTGCTACTACACTGGGCTCCTTTGATTGTTGTATATCCTTTTAATTATATATCCTTTATATTCTATTTACTCACTAAAAGCTATTCCTTATTGATCTTTTTCCTTTCCTTTTTTTTGGGGGGGGTTGTTGTTTTTTTTTTGGGGGGGGGGGGGGTTCGAGACAGGGTTTCTCTGTATAGCCCTGGCTCTCCTGGAACTCACTCTCTAGACCAGGCTGGCCTCGAATTCAGAAATTTGCCTGCCTCTGCCTCCCAAGTGCTGGTATTAAAGGCTTGTGCCACCACTGCCGGTTTCCTTTCCTTTTTGTTTTTTTTTTTTTTTTGGATTTGTTTTCAAACTAATGCAACAGAAATGTCTTGAAAATAAACAGTTATACTTTATGCAGTTGTCCTCATAATTTGAAGCATTTCACTTTTAAACATCAGAGACGATAACTAACTTACTTTCTAGTTCTTTGCTACTGCTTCCTAAATATCCCCATTGCTCCACTCTTCAGAGCCTTTGTACCTTAGCTCTTGGTCCTGATCCCTGCAACAGGGTCCAACACTTCTCACCCACTTTTAAAGACCCAGTTCTTACCTCGCTTTATCTCTCCTGTGAACCTCATTGCCTGTGAACCTCAGTTCTTTGGTAGCGCATGAAATTGTGCTTTTTGTTTGCTAGAGTCTTCTAAAAAGGGGATTCTTGAGGCTAAGGCGGTATCTTGCTGGTGTTTTCATCTCCCCTGTGTTTAACCCAGGGCTAATCCCTGTGTTCTGTTTTGCTGAATAGGAGGATTAAAAAATCTCAGGTTGAGTCCATACCTATCCCATTAGCTGAGACAGAGCAGGCTTGGGTTTGGGCTTGTGGAGTTGTGGTTGTTTATGTTCTGTTTAGAATATATTCAAGACAGTTGAGAGTAGGAGAAGCCAGGGGAAGTAGATGTGTCACTAGTGCATAGAAGGTTGAATCATGGACTCTGTAGAGACATTAGAATGAGAAGACAGGTAAGGCAGTTGCACTTGTGACTGACAGGCGGACAGGGAACAAGAAAGAACGTAAGACTGATAGCAGAGAACGTAAAGAACGTAAGTCTTCTTTTAATCATTTTGAAGCATCATCGTGTGTGTGTGTGTGTGTGTGTGTGTGTGTGTGTGTGTGTGTAGGCACACACGCGTGCATGCTAATAAGATTAATATGTATTTTAAAGAATGAACAAAATATAATTACAATTACATATATTCTTAATTCTTGTCCTTTGCCATGAGAAAGTGCTTTCCCCATTCTGTATAATAGAACATTTTGTTGTAAAACTGTCTGCAGTATCTTACAATGCAATTCGTGTTTCTTGAAAGAAAGCAGTGCATACCTTCTTTTAAGCCAAGGACGCAGCCGGTTTGTTCTGGGTGGGGGCGGTCATTGCTGTGAGAGAAGGAAGGCTCGGTGCTGCTTTGCGTGGGTTTCCTTTGCTCACTGTTGATGTAGATGTTGGTGGTTGTATTCCAGTCCTCCTGCGTATGCCCAGAGGATTGGGGATGGACCGACACCAGCAGAAGCACCACTTACCTGTAGACATTAGAACAAGGAGTGTATTGCCCTGCTTGTCGAGGCTCAGGACAGGAAGACACAAGTATAAGTTTTGATTTTGGAAAGAAGTTGGAATCTCCTGACCCTGGGACCTTATGATCCACAATATTGCTGAAAGAAAAAGTACTACCTTATTGAAAGGTAAGCTCTCAAACTGTTCAACATGTTTTAGCCACAGTAGCGTATTTTCCTAAGCTGTGAAGTCCAGCAGTCATTTCTGTCAGGCTGACAGTTTTGTGATATCATACTCATCCAGCCTCGCTGGTGAGCTGCAGACCTGTGTGGCTGGAGCAAGATGTAAGAGGAGGGGAACTGAGAGCCCTCTCTCAGCTTTGAAAGGACACACTGACTGCCAGGCACTGAGCTAGGCCCTGGGTCTGTAGAGATGAATGGACACTGCACTACTTCCCTCCTAAGAAATTCCCATTCAAGGATAAGAAAAGCCCTAATGACTACACTGTGATAAGTGCTATAATAAATAGGTTCTCAGTGTAACTGAGTGTTCCGGGAGTGAGGGAGTGTAGCTCAGTGGTAGAGCACCTGCCTAGCAAGATCAAGGGCCTGGGTGCGGTCCTCATCACCACAAAAATCACCACCGCTGTTTGAAGCAGCGGCATTCATGATTTCTAGTAACTCATAAGGTTAACAAAGGCATAGGCTTTAATTTAGAGAGTGTTAAGTGTTCAAAGACACGAGAAAACACATGGCATTGGAAGAGTGTACCAAAACCAGAAACTGCCGTCTGCCTGCTGGGGTAGAAACTCGGTAGGTGAGTTAGGGCAGGCGTGGAGCCTTGTTGCTTGCCAAGGAAATTTAAATCCGACCGTGAGGAAACCTAGGGACCATTCATATGAGAAACCTAGGAACCTCGTTTCTAAGATATTTTATGGGGGAAGCTATACATTAATAATGTACCTTAGTTCTCTAGTATGGTCCCCTAAAAGAAAGTTCAGCTTCTTGTTTGGTCTTTACCTATTTGTTCTTGGTAGCTGTGTGTCTTAAGCTTTGTAGGTTACTGAAGAATAGGATTTTTACCTCTGTCTATTGATAGAACTTTGTACTAATGTCCAATATTTTTTAAATTGCATGAATGCTTTCGCTCAAAGATCATTTTCATTTTGTAGAACAGAAAGGTTTTATAGCGAGAGTTAAGTAAAAGGAGTAAATGATAGAGCGTGGAGGTGGCCTGCGTTTTACTCTCTAAAAACCAGAACAGGCGTGTGCAGTTATGGTGCCCCTTAGAGGAAGGAACCATCCTAAGGGAAGTTAGGTGTGGCCCTGGGCCCTTTCCCAGTGTTGTGTAGTGTCAGGCCTTAGGAAGCTCGGCATAGACCCGAGGAGAGGTGGGCATGAGGTGAGCGGAGTCGCTGCTGGGGCTTCGGCCACCAGGCTCCCAGGAGTCCAGTACCTCGAGTCGTAAGAAGATGGGGGCTGGGGAGGTCTGGATGTAACGCTTTAGCAGGAGCAGCATCTGTGCTCCATGGAACGTGAACTTCCCTGAGAAGGGGGAGAGAAGAGTGCATAGCCACACAAGTTAGAGTCCATGGGCCAGGTTTCACAGGCCTTGCTATGAGCTTCAACTGGGAGTGCAACCCACCAGCCTGAACCTGACTTCAGTGTGACATTTGGTTTCAAAATTAGGTGCAATATAGTCGGAGCACAAAGATTCTTGCCTGGGTTAAATCACGTTTCAGGCCTAGTGAGGACATTTCTATAGAATTAGCCACCAGAACCAAAAACATGGTGGGAGAAGGGGGAAGTGCCAAAAGGACGGACACCTCAAGAGATGTGGGCTTCAGTGCTCAGGGCTGCCTGCCTGTGTGAGTGCTGTAGAGACGGCTCCCTCCTCGGTTAGAAGCTCTGGACAGTGCTGGCTTGGTAAGGAATAGTAAGTACATCGATGGCAGAGACTGCCATGAGAAGCCCTTTGATACAAGAACATACGTGAACATGTGTGAATCTGAAGGCAGTGTCAGCCCGAGCCCAGGCTTGCTTTATGTAAGCAGACACTCTTGCCCTGGTCCTCCGCATGGTCTCATACAGCGTTTAAAGATAACCCGTGACTCCTCAATACCAGCGCTCTTACACTAGTGAGACTTAAAATATTTTAAGTATGATCAAATGTGGGATAACTTTTATTGAGCACTCTTACTAAAGTTCAGAGGGTTTTTTTTTTATTTACTTTAATTTATTTAATATATATGAGTGTTCTATATGCATGCCAGAAGAGGACATCAGACCCCATTATAGATGGTTGTGAGCCACCATGTGGTTGCTGGGAATTAAACTCAGGACCCCTGGGAGAGCAGGTAGTATTCTTAACCACTCCGCCATCTCTCCAGCACTAAGTTCAGAGTTCTTTATAGAAAATAACACATGATGATTTTAGTAAACACAGAAGAGTTTATCGTTAGCCAACTTGTTATTTTAAGTATAAGAAAATACATATTGCAGGACTCAAAAGAAGACAGCCTTTGAACAGACCCCGGGCATCTGCCCACAGTGACAAGGCACTGGGTACTGCATGATAGATGAGCAGTTTAAACTAGAAGGGCACTTCTCCGATTATTATCATTATTTTGCAATGGTTTCTATTGCATACCATATAGAAAACAAAGACTTAGACTTGGTCTTAGTCTTTACCATTTTTATAAAATGAGACAAGTTGAAAATTAGGTTTCTTTTGAGATAAAACTGAGTCTAATATGCTCCTAGATAACTCAATAAAATGTTTATCTGTTAGATCTTGACTACATAAGAAAATTAAAGAGATTTTTAAGAAGTGTTACTGTGATGGGGTGATGCTGAGAGAGGGAGTTGAAAGTGCTTGTTCTGTGTAAGCATGAGGACCTGAGTTCAGATCCCCAGAACCCACATAGACAGGGTGTGGCACTGTGCGTCTGTAAACCCGGGCTTCTACACAACACTAGTGAGGTGGAAGGGAGCTAGGAGAATCCCTGCAGGCATGCAGGTCATCGAGCTTGGGAGTCATCAGGAAGCAGGGAGAGTCTGTCTCAAGCGAGGTAGCAAGTAAGGACTACCATTGCGCTGTCCTCTGACGGACGGCCACACCTGCTGTGGTGCTCACATGCTGTTCTCGTGCACACAGATGTGTGTACATGCAAACCCACACACATCATAAACAAAATGAAGTGCATACATCCCTAAAACATTTTGGAATTCTTTGGACAGATTCTATATGAATAGGAAAGAGAGGTCACCTTATCTATGAGGTGGCTGTGTCACTGTTTTAGTAAGTACTGCACATCTGCAAGGAGACTGCGTGGTGGCATCTGATATCAGAGCAGCCGTGGACACGCTAGGACAGGCAGCATCTCTTTTTACAAAGGAAGAATGAAGCTCTAAGAAAGGTCACAAATCCAGACTTTGACTTTTGTGTTGTCTCAGAGCTGTCTCAGTGTTCCTAGACACGTTTAGGCACAGACTGGCTTTACCTACTTTTTGATATCTTATTCATTGTTTTCCACAGAAAACTTTCTACACAAAGCTGGGACCTGATTGTGAATATAAATAGGAGATGAGCCATATCTCCTTCCTGTGGCTTATGAATAATCAGAATGCCCTTAAGTTACAGGGGTTTTGTAGTGTAGTTAGCTGAAGGTTAGCTGTTATCAAAGTGTTGGATTATCCAAGAACACTAATAATACTAAAGAATTTAGGGAGTGTTTTTATTCTGTCTTTATATCTAACATAAGGTTAGTACACATACCTCTAAGAGTAAGGAAAGTTTTTCGATTTGATATTTATATCTTTCATAGTTATAAAATCCAAAGTTAACAGATTACAGACTGAGGCTCTTAAGGAAATATGACATGAAATCGAATCTGCTCACTTTACAGGATGAAGAGACGCGGAAGGATTATGACTACATGCTGGACCACCCGGAAGAGTACTATAGCCATTACTACCACTACTACAGCAGGCGCCTCGCCCCAAAAGTGGATGTCAGGGTGGTGATTTTGGTCAGCGTGTGTGCCATTTCAATGTTTCAGGTGTGTATTCATGAATATATATAGTTCTGTGTATAAATATATTTTTGTTGCCTTATGCCATTAAATCTGTATTATTAATATACTTTGTAGATTGTTTTCTAGATGAGATTTGTGTTTTAGGATATTTTTCCCTTGGAAATACTCATTATGCATGGTGCTATATCACATGATAGGTCTCTTCATTATACATGAGCACACCCTGTCCCTGCCCTGTAGCAGGGGAATCTTCGTCATCAGGAAGTCTAAGGAACTAGTGATGACTAGTTACCAGTTGTTTTTCTAATGCTATGATAAAATACCAGAATGAAAATAACTTAGAGAAGGAAGAATTAGCCGTGGCTTATGGTTCCAGAGGGGGTTCTCAGTTCCAGAGGGAGTTCTCGCAGTGAGGAGGGCATGGTAGCAGGTGGTCTGAAGAGGAAGCTGCCTGATACATTTCACCTCAGCTCATCATGCGGAAAGCGGAGAGCTGTAAACTCTGAAAGCACGCCCCAGGCTCGTACTTCTCCAGCAAGACTCCATACCCTAGATGGTTCAGACCCTCCCAAACAGTGCCACTGAACACTTGACATCACAGGGACAGTTTACATTCAAATCACCTCAGATACCATTGCATGCTACAAAACAAAAGAAAACATTTTTTCTCTTCTTCCTCCTAAGAGTATTTAGCTACCACATAACAGCCAGATCATATCAGTTTTATAGGACTTTTCAGCCATTTCTCATAGACTTGGGAAAAGCTGAGAACACCTTTACCGTGGCCTAACGAGGCTGGCTTCCCATTGGCTGATGTCAGCAGTGCTTGCCCACATTAGCACTCGCAGACCACACTGTCCTGCATCCCAGGAGGAGCTGCTCCCACATTCAGAGACTCACAGGAGTCGAAGCTCAGCCTGGAGTGATGTCTTCCCTGTTGTTCTTAAACTAACCACACTTGTGCTCGTCTGGAGGAAGAGAGCTCATCAGGAAGAAAATAGTCAGCAAGTTTGAGAATTTTAGTTTTAAAAAGCTTTATTTCTAGTTTATGTGTATCTGTGTTGGCCTGCATGTATGCGTGTGTAACCCCAGGGTGCCTAGTGTCTCTGGAGGCCAGCAGAGGGTGTCAGGCTTCCTGCTCCTGGAGTTACAGGTGGCTGTGTGTATAGAAAAGCTTGGGCTTTCCCTTTGTCTACCTCAGTTCCCGAATGATGAGTGACATGGAGCCTTACTGATTATTCCTGCCTAGCTTGCTCCCTAACTAGCTCCTAACTCAGTGAACACATCTGTACTATCGCATGTCTGCCACAGGGCTGCTTCCCTCTCTGCAGCTTCTGAGTCTGACTATCTCCCAGAATTCCAATCTCCTGGAACGCCCACCTTCTACTTCCTGCCTTTTGCTGATAGGCCATCAGCTTTTGATTGACAGGTGTTGCTTCTACTCTTTACATGAGACATTGTCCCTATAGTTGTGTGAGCTGGAAAACTAACGGAGGTGCTCAGAAGGATCATGTGTTCTTAACCTTTGAGCTTTCTCTCTAGCCCTGGAGATTGCTTCTCTTGGTTAACTGCTTGAAACAATATTCAGTTTATATAAGAAAAATTCTTACTAAACAGTGAGGGGCTATATTTCAACTTACTAGCATTTGTAGATGTATTGTCCTCCCCTTCCCCCTGCTGTTCCTGTAGATCCCAGGGTGTTACTCTTTTGGCGCTGAAGCACGTGTGTGCTGGGTGAGAGCCAAAGGAGTAGAATTCAGATAGAATTCTCTACTCGAGGCTTGGTTTCCCAAGATGGTAAGCGTTCCTGTAGCAACCTTGTAGATGGTTTAGGAAAGAGAAAAAGGAATAAAGTTGCCCGAGGTTACACCCTGTCCAAGTTTTAAACAAATGTTTTACTAGCTGTTATCAGGGAGGTGTATCACTAATGAAGATCTTCGAGGTCACTATTGTTCCTGGTTTTCTTAGATAGGCTCTTTCCACTTCGCCCTGGTTGGCTCCAACAGCGATACTGCTGCCTCCCCTGCTGCCTCCCCGGGCTTAGAGCAGGGCTCAGCACACCGGCTGAGGTCCTCAGTTGCAGGCAGGGGGTTTCTGGGGCGCATTCACAGGAATTTCTGCTGTTGCTTTCTTTTGATGAATTTTGCTAATAAAGTGACTTATTTTTTCATATTTTATGTTCTAGTATTTCAGCTGGTGGAATAGCTACAATAAAGCAATCAGCTACCTAGCCACAGTGCCCAAGTACCGCATCCAGGCAACAGAAATCGCGAAGGAGCAGGGACTGCTCAAAAAAGCCAAAGAAAAAGGGAAAAACAAGAAGTCCAAAGAAGAAATCCGTGACGAGGAGGAGAACATCATAAAGAACATTATAAAAAGTAAAATAGACATAAAGGGAGGCTACCAGAAACCTCAAGTTCGGGACCTCCTCTTGTTTCAAGTCATCCTCGCCCCTGTTCATCTGTGCTCGTACATAGCCTGGTATTGCCGGTGGGTCTACAACTTTAACATCAAAGGCAAAGAGTACGGGGAGGAGGAGAGACTCTACATCATCCGGAAATCTATGAAGATGTCTCAGTCTCAGTTTGACAGCCTGGAGGACCATCAGAAAGAGATGTTTCTCAAGCGGGAGCTTTGGATAAAGGAGAATTATGAGGTGAGTGCCAGCAGCTGCCCTCAGAACACGGACTCTGCCACACCACAGTTCTGCGGAGCCAGGTCAGGAGTCCTAGAGTTCAAAGATCAACGCAGCTCCTACTATTATTGAGAATGTGGCTGTGTTTTATAGTGGGACAGTGGGTGTTTAACTTGAATTTGGTGTTTTGCTTTTTCTTTTGTAAAGCTGTACTCAAAACACTCTAATCAGCTAATCCTGGTGAAAACTAAGAGTAATCTGTCAGACTGCAGTGCAGTGACATGTGCACAGCCAGTCTGGGTGATTTCTATTCTTTGCACTAATTAAACTTTTCCTTTCCAAAAACCCAAAACAGGAAGGAAGGAAGGAAGGAAGGAAGGAAGGAAGGGAGGGAGGGAGGGAGGGAGGGAGGGAGGGAGGGAGGGAGGGAAGGGAGGGAGGGAGGGAGGGAGGGAGGGAGGGAGGGAGGGAGGGAGGGAGGGAGGGAAGGAAGGAAGGAAGGAAGGAAGGAAGGAAGGAAGGAAGGAAGGAAGGAAGGAAGGAAGGAGGGAAGGGAAGGGAAGGGGGAAGGGAAGGGAGAAAGAAAGGAAGAAAGAAATTTTGTTAAAATAATTGTTTATTTCAAAATACATAAGCATAGAATCTTCTGAATAGTACTACCACATTTTGTAATGTTATTTGCTTTTAATTCAAATCAAGTTATTGTAATGCCTTTAAACCTGGGATATTTTATCATTAAGTGTTATTTTTCACTATTACCAGCTACAGAAGTTATTCAGAGTAGCTCAGTTATTTAGCCACAGTGCTGAAGACTCCCGAGTTCTGGAGACAGTGATTGGAATGTAAGAATATAAGCATTGAGCACATGAAAGATTCTTCAGAAATTTAAGAAACATTAGATGTTACATTCTTTTGTAGTCAACTTCATTTTGTATGTAATGTTCAAGATAAGTTTTTATTGAGAGTAAAATTAGTAGGAGTTGTCAGATGTTTAGCAAGCAAATATATTCCTGAATATAAATTACCTAAAAATGAGAGATGAAGTATAGTAATTTAGCTCTTAAAACTATTTGAAGAACTGGGTTGGCTGTGTAGCCAAGCCCCTGCCTCACAGACATGACTGCCTTAGCTTGGTCCCTCAGAAACCCCATGGACTTGTGAGGACAGGTGGATTTCAGATGCTCATCGGCTGGCCGGCCAACCACATCCCAGAGCTCTGGGTTCAGTGAGAGAGGCTGGGATGGTGGAGAAAAGTCACGTCCACCAACCTCTGCAGGCTCCACGTGCGCACACCCATATTTATAAGCACGCACATGATCACTATGTCCACATAGGCACACACAACCACAGCTTTTTGAAAGATTTTTGCTATAAACCCTGTCTTTTCAGATCATTGTATTGGACTGAATTATTATGAGGTTTTATAGGTCATTGCTTACAATATTTGAAAACAATTTTTAAAAATTAATGTGGCTATAAAACTGGCTGTAAGAAGTTTATCATTTAGCTTTGGTTGAAAGCTTCAAGAAATACTAGAAATTCATTTTTTTAAAAAGATTTATTTATTTTCTGTATATGAGTACACTGTAGCTGTACAGGTGGCTGTGAGCCATCATGTGGTTGCTGGGAATTGAACTCAGGACCTCTCCTCACTCTGGCCCCACTAGCTCCGGCCTCGCACACTCTGACCCAAAGATTTATTTTTTTTGTTATATGTTAGTATACTGTAAATGTCTTCAGACACACCAGAAGAGGGTGTCCGATCTCATTATGGATGGTTGTGAGCCGCCATGTGGTTGCTAGGATTTGAACTCAGGATCTTTGGAAGAGCTGTCAGTGCTCTTAACCACTTGGTAAGCCATGTCTCCAGCCAGAAATTCTTGATTCTTAACTTATGTGATTTGTACAACCTTCTTTGGTAACTTTAGAGAAAAACATCCCTAATAATTATCTTTGAGAAGTATATTTAAATTCAGTTTGGAGGCAAATGTATATATAAGGCCAATTTGTTCTTTGGTTGGGGAAAAAAATATTAATTTAAGCCAGGTCCAAGGATGGTATTTGCCTGTATATGATCCTAGACATTAGAAGGGCTAAGACAGAGGATTATGAGTTGAAAGCTAATCTGAATTACTCATCAAGGTCCAAAAGTAGCCAGCCTGGGCTACATTGCAAGACCCCATCACAAAAACAAAGCAGAGACCTGGAAGCTCTTGCTTTTCTCACTCCGGATACTCAGGTACTTCAGTGTTCGAGTCAGTCTCCAGGCAGCAGAGACCATGCTCACCTCAACTAGGACTGCCATCAAACCAGTGCGGGTCTCTCTTTGTGTCATAAGGTCACTTAGTGCTGTGTGTGCTCCTAGGTCTACAAGCAGGAACAAGAGGAAGAATTAAAGAAAAAATTGGCAAATGACCCCCGGTGGAAGCGGTACCGCAGGTGGATGAAGAACGAGGGGCCTGGCCGGCTGACCTTTGTGGACGACTGAAGACGCCGCGCCAGGCTCGGCTGTGACGTCGCTTGCACGGCAGTTATTTGGAAATGTGTCTGCTGCTCTCAGCAGCATCTAGCGTTCACAAGTGTATGATTAAACAGAATAATGTAGAAATTTCAACTTTCCCTTAAAACTTTATACTGAAGACATTTATGATGGTTCAATTTTTATAATCTATTTGTGGATTTTGTTTAAAAATATTGACATGGGGACTTATTAGTTACCATTTAAAATTTTATATGTTTAGTTAAATTTGACATGAAATTTATTAGATGCCATTTAAAACTTCTGTGTGAAGTGTTTCTTCTTCAAGAGTGTTTGCTTATGTTTTCATAATGCTACATTTTCCTCCTTTCCTGGTCTCTATTTTTACAAAAAACAACTAACAGAACAGTTACAACAGCACTTGATCAGATTATTGTGTCTTTCTGGACACAGTTTCTCCGGGAGAATCACTCAGTACCATACTGTCCTTACTGTAGCCCTTACAGGTTTGAGTATATTCAACGTATTCTCTAGGAGAGTATTCCAGAACCTCTGCAGTTCCTGCCCAGTGATGCTACTCGTGATAAGATCAGAAACTCTCCAGGAGAGTGAGTCACATCATGTCCTTCTGGGATGTTTTCAATTACAGTCTCATTATAGGACTGTTTCTCAAACATTTCTGCAGAGGGGACCTTGTGAAAAGGTCTTTTATACCACCGTCTTGCTGCCTCCCTCCCTCTTCCCTCTCCCTTTCTCTTTTTCTCTCTCTGTCTCTCTTCCTTCCCTCCCTCCCTCTCCCCCTTTATGTGCATTTGTGCCAGAGAGAAGACAGGCGTGGCTACGTTGCTCCCACCCTCTAGGGTATAAGTGTGTCTTTATACCTATGGAAATGAACATAAATGGCAGAATAACTGAGTCAAACCTGATACTTATCAAAGTACCATATACACTCATACCCAGTGCTCCTGTTCAAGATCTACCCTACTGCTTCATATTAATAAAATGGTTGTGATACAGCTTGCTGCCTGGTAGGCTATATGAAGATTAACATATTGCTTTTGTAGCATATACTTGTAAAGATTAGTATGACATATAAATCTGAAGGATTTACTTCTAAGTGAAGTAAATTGATCCTTTTAAAAGCTCAGCCCAGGGACCAGATAGCTTGGTTGGTAAAGTGCTTCCTTACAAACAATGGGGACTGAATTTGTAAACACCTCCCCCCTTCTCATGTAAAATATACCAGACAATGGTGCCAGCTCAAACTGAGCCTGTCTCAGAAAACAAGGTGGAGAACACCTGAAAATGAGAACCAAGCGTGTACTCTGCCCCCCACACTTGTATATCTACACACACACATACACACACACACACACACACACACACACAGAGGCACACAAAGCTCAGCCCAAATTACATCCATGAGTCCATCCTTGCCAATTAGCCAGAAGACTTGCAGTTATTTTAATGTGAATGAACAATTTCAATTGCTAATTACAAGGATAGAATTTGACCAGGCTGTCAGTGGGGCTCTTTGTAGCTCTGGGTTTCTGAAATAATATAATTTTTAGAGTTCTGTAAACTTTAGTTGGAAATGTTTGTGTGTTCATTATTCTTTCGGGTTGTGGAGAATCATAGAGTTAGCACCTGTTGCTCATTATTATCTAAGAACAAATTTATGTCATAGGGACCAGAAAGAAATACCAGTGCCTCACCATTTTCCAAATGTCTCTGATTGCCTGTATTTTTCTAGGTTCATTTCTGGTACTCTGACAAACATCATGACAGAAAGCAGTAGAAGGAGGAAAGGGTTTCTGTGGCTTACAGTTGCAGGTCACAGTCCATCATTCTAGTGAGAGGCGGAAACTCAAACAGCTTGTAGTATCATTCCCACACCAGCAAGGAAAGATATGTGTGTCTTTGCCTCTCTCGTTGTCCAGCATTTCTTTCCTTGCTAGGGGATGGTGCTGCCTGCAGCTGGCTGGGGCTTCCTATGTCACTAAATTATCAAGGCCATCCCCCAGACAGGCCCACCTCAATGAGGTCCTGTTCACAGTTGATTTGAAGTCATCAGGTTGACAGTAAAGACTGACTCGAACACCTTTTGTAAGGAGAAGAGAGATGTTCAGCCAATGGAGACTCTATGTATCTCTGGATATTCTTTTGTCTGTCTTTTTTTTTTACTTCTGTATTCTGTTTCTAGAATTGTCTGCTAAAGGCTGCTTATGTGGGAGCTTGGGCATGGTCATTTCGTGAATCAAAGTGGACTCTTAATAGAAAGATGGTGGGTTTCCCCTTCCCTCTGTTCACTGTGCTTCAGATTCTCAGGATGAAGGAAAGGCCATTGCTTGCAGCAGTCACTGCACTTCACCTTAGTCTTCCACCAAAATCTCTTCATTTTAGAGACATCCAAGAAGACTTGAGGCCCTTACAGCCCTGTTAGTGCAGGGAGGGGGCTGTCAGAGCGTGACTGTTCATTGCTGCTTATTTCTCATCAGTTCTTGTAATTGAAGTCTTCAAAATTACCATGTGGGTTTTATTCATATAAATGCCTTCCTTACAGATCTGCTAATAGTCCTTTCTTCATTGGTGTGTAATGAGTTCTCCAGTTTCTGTAAGTTGATCCCTTCATGGATCAGCAAGATCAACAACACAGTAGAACCGGCCATCCTGTCAAAAGCAATCCGCAGATTCAAAGGGGTCCCCATCAAAAATTCTAACACAATTCTTTACAGATCTTGAAAGACAATGCTCAATTTCATATAGAAAAACAAAAAACCCAGGATAGCTAAAACAATCCTAAGCAATAACAGAACTTCTAGAGGTATCACCATGCCTGATTTCAGGCTCTAGTACAGAGCTATAGTAATAAAAACTCATGGTATTGGCATAAAATAGACATTGGCCAACAGTCATGTTAATCAATGGAATCAAATTGAAGACCTAGGCATAAATCCACACCTATGGACACCTCACTTTTGTAAAGAAGCCAGAAAGAGACAGTAGGGGTTGGGGAAGGCACCATTAACAAATGGTGCTGGTTTAACTGGATGGTTTCATGTTGAAAAATGCAAATAGATCCCAATTTATCACCCTGCACTGAAATGCAAGGAGATCAAAGACCTCATCATAAAACCAGATACACTGACCTGATAGAGAAAATGAGTAATGCATATTCTTATAGGAGACAACTTCATTGTAGCACAGGCACCAAAGTCAATTAATAAATAAATAATAAATAAACAATAAGTGGGACCTTATGGAACTAAAAAGCTTCTGAAAGACAAAGGACATTGTCAGTAGGACAAAACGGTAGCCTACAAATATTAAGAAGTCAAGAAACCAGACACTAACAAACCAAATAATCCAATTAAAAATGAGGTACAGATCTAAACAGAATCCTCAACAGAGGAATCTCAAATGGCTGAGAAGCACTCAACATCCTTAGACATCAGGGAAATGCAAATCAAAGTGGCTCAAATTCCATCATATATCTGTCAGAAGGCAAAGATCAAAAACAAAGTGACAGCTCATATTGGAAGGATGTGGAGCAAGGGGAACGCTCTTCCATTGTTGGTCGGAGTGCAAACTTATTCAGCCACTGTGTAAGCCAATATGGCGGCTCTTAGAATATTGGGAGTTGAGCTACATCAAGACCCAGTACCCACTCCTGGGCATGTCCCCGAGAATGTTCCTACTACAAAGAGACTTGCTCAACTATGTTCGCAGCAGCTTTATTCATAACAGCCAGAAGTAGAAGCAACTTAGATGCCTATCATCCAAAGAATAGGCGGGGCAATGCAGCACATGAACGAAATGGAGTACTAGTTGCTAAAAATAAGAAAAGAGAAAGACAGGACCGTGAAATTTGTAGGCAAATGGATGGAACTAGAAAAAATAATCTTGAGTGAGGTAACCCAGACCTCAAAAGACAAACATGGCGTGTACTTAAACATGGATATTAGCTGCTAAGTAAATGACATGCTGCAATCCACGGACCCAGAAAGGCTAAGTAACAAGTAGAGCTCATGGAGGACGCATGGATCTCTGGGAAAGGGAACTAGAATAGATTTTGCAGGTGGGAATGGTATCAGGAGAGATCATGATGGGGAGAGACAACTGGAATCGGAGGGCATTTGGGCAGAGGTGGGCGGTATGATGTGGAAACTGCAGGAGAAATTCCCAGCATTTTACAAGGGTGACCCCATTGAGAACTTTTACTAATGGAGGATGTGGAACCTGAGTCAACAGCCAACCTTTGTAACCAGGCAACTTCCAGTTGTGGGAATGGGACACCCAGCAACAAAACCTGCAACCTACTCTACTGTACTTGGCCTGCAAGATGGAGGCGGGCAATGAGGGCACGAACCGTAGGAGTGGCCAACCAATGACTCATCTAATTTTAGGCCCATGCCTGGCACTGCTGAATGACCAGGAACTGAAGCTGGGTAGCCCAGAGACCTAAGATAGAAAAAATTCAATAAAATGATTTTTAATGTTATACTGCTGAGTTATACTCAGTGATCAGTGCCTCACCTAGCTGTCACCAGAGAGGTTTCTTTCAGCAGCTGATGGGAGCAGATGAGGAAACCCCCCAAAATTGGAGATCTCCATTGGATTCCTCCCCTTGGAACATAGGAAACCCTGCAGAAGAAGTCAGAGAAAGAATTGTAGGAGCCAGAGGGGACAAGGACATCTGAAGGACAGGGCACATGGAATCAACTAAGCAGGGCTCACGGGGCTCACAGAGACTGAAGCAGCCAGCAGTCACGGAGCTGCGTGGGTCTGTGCTAGGTCCTTGGCATATATGTTACGGTTGTTAGCTTGGTTTGTGGGACTCCTGACAGAATCACAGTGTCTCTGACTATTTTGCCTACTCCTGGGATCTTTTCATCCTACTGGGTTGCTTCATGCAGCCTTGATATGAGGGTTTGTGCCTCGTCTCATTGTAACTTAAGCTGTGTTTTGTCAATATTTTTGGAGGCCTGAATGTTTCTGAAGGGAAACGGAGGAGCAGTTGATCTGGGAGAGAAGGGAGGTGGGGAGGTGAGTGGGGAGGAGTGGATGGAGAGACAACTGTAGTTGGGATGTAATGTATAAGAAAAGAATAAAATAATAAGTTGCAGCCTTATAACAGGCATCAGACCTCCTGCCTGGAATCTAAACACTGTGGTTGTCACAAAGGATTCTGTGAACATTAGCGGTGGAAAAAACTTGGAAAAGTAACTAGTTCAGTTCTGTTGCGTTTATGTTTAGAAACATGTTTGTTTCCTTTGGGTTTATTTTGGGGGGTGAGGGGAGAAGCTATTGGTTAAGCCTAGTTGTAGCAGAAGACCCCAGTGTATTGGAGATGCCAGTACCATGGGATGATCAAGAACAGCAGCAGCAGTGGAGTGCATCAACCTGAGTTTAGAGTGCTCCAGAGGGCAGGGCTGGAGAAGTGATGCAGGCGGGTTGGAGCGGCCCAGAAGGTCATGTGTGGATCCCAGACATTGAAACGAGTCTGTGACAGTGACGTCGCCTTGGAGACCCCAAGATGTTGAAGATGCCAGAGCCATGTACTGTCTGCTGAGGAAAGCTGCTAACAGAGTGGAATCTGCCCAGCAGAAAGTAGTTTGGTGCCGTCAACAAAGATGAAAAAGGAGCTGCAGATCTGAAGACCTCTTTGACATCAGACATAGAGATGTAGAGTTTGGAGTCTGCCCAGCTGGTTTCCTGCCTTGCTTTGGGGATTACAGTTAAGTGATTGTTGAATCTCAGAAAAGACCTTGAACTTCGGACTTTTAACATTGTTGAGACTGCTGTAGACTATGGGGCTTTGGAAGTTGGATTAAATGTATTTTGCCTTGTGCTATATGCTTTAGGTGTGGCCCCTGTAGACTGTGTTTGAACAAGCCTATGGGGGCCAGGGAATGGAATGTGACGGTTTGTATATGCTTGGCCCAGGGAGTGGTGCTATTAGAATGTGTGACCCTGCTGAAGCAGGTGTGGCCTTCTTGGAGTAGGCGTGTCACTGTGGGTGTGGACTTTAAGACCCTTATCCTAGCTTCCTGGAAGCCAGTATTCTGCTAGCAGCCTTCAGATGAAGATGTAGAACGCTTAGCTCTGCCCGCACCACCGTGACGTGGACACTGCCATGCTCCAGCCTTGATGATAATGGACTGAACCTCTGAACCAGCAAGCCAGCCCCAATTAAATGTTGTCCTTTTAAGAGTTGCCTTGGTCATGGTGTTTGTTCACAGCAGTAAAACCTAAGACACACTCCAACCTTAGAAATACTGTTTGAATGGACACCTGCTTTGCTAACAAGCAGCTGATACTGTGAATGGGACTGCTGGGGTGAGGTGTGGTGGCACGTGCCACCAATCCCAGCACATGGTAGGCAGAGGCAGACAGATCTCTGAGTTTGAGGTCAGCCTAGTCCAAATATCAAGTTCCAGGGTAGCCAGAGCTACATAGACCCTGTGTCAAAAACAAACCAACTGAACTGTTGAAATAGGGTAAACTGGACACATGAAAGTTCTGTGGAAATCACACATGAACCTCAGATCTAGTGACTGTAGAACATTGAAGTAAACATTGTCTCCCTGAGACTGAGACACTGGGACAAGCCATGTCTAGATGAATTATAGTTAGTATGATTGGCAAAATGTGACAGTTTTCTCTTATGTGTATGTGACAAAACTGAACTAGAACCTAGGTTTGTTGTTGTTGTTGTTGTTGTTTGGGGTTTTTTTGGTTTTTTGTTTTTGTTTTTGTTTTTGTTTTTTCCAAGACAGGGTTTCTCTGTGTAGTCCTGGCTGTCCTGGAACTCACTCTGTAGGCCAGGCTGGCCTCGAACTCAGAAATCTGCCTGCCTTTGCCTCCCAAGTGCTGAGATTAAAGGCATGAGCCACCACCACCCAGCTCTAGAACCTAGTTATTAATAACCTAGTTATTCTGGTTCCCCATCTGTGTAGTGGGATATTCTAAATAACCAGCATTTAAAGTTCTATGATATAAATTACTGAATTCCTATAGCTCTAATGTAAGCATGCATAATTTACATGGATCTGGAGTAGACAGATTGCTTGCATGTGAGCAGAGCTGTGGCTATTTTTAAAGCATACATAGTTGATGATTTTTAACCAGTACCTTAGTTTTTAAAAGGATTTAGAATATCTTCAACATGTGTATAGCCTTAGGTCAGTGTAATGCCATGTTGCTGTAGATTCCTTGTCTGATTAAGGGATGGAGGGATTTGTCATTTTGCAGACCTTTTTATTGGTAGAATGGTAAAGTTCAGGATGGAGGGTCAGAGGCCTGCAGATCCTGGGCAGGGGCGGGGCCAAAGGAATGTTTTAGGACACTGACATTTCAAAAACAAGCTGATGTTCTCAGAACTGAAAATGAAGATGTGAACCCTTCATTGTGTGTTCCCAGGGGGCCACAAACTTGCAGCAATCCTTTTGTCTTAACTTCCCAGGTGTTCAGTGTGCCCTCTGGGCGAGAAGTCATTCTGAAGTAGAAGCACCACAGGGACAGACAGATGATAGGCCTTCCTGTTAGGGGACAGCCCTCTTGACCATGGGTCATTGTTGGACCGTGAAAGGCAGTCTGTTCTAAACCCTGGCGACCCAGTAGAGCATTCTACAAGGGACGGAAGGTCTGTTCGCCCATGCTCCCCGACTGACTCAGGCTCCTAACATGAGACTTCAGTTCTCCATAATTCTGGGGCCATCAGTCACATAGGGCCACTCCCCAAGCCTTAGTATTCTGGCTGGACTCCACCCCCACTGTCGCCTGGCAACAGACAAGTATGCCCCGCCCCACAGTTACCTGGCAGAAGCCAGGTAGCCCAGGCCACTATAAGGGTGGCTGTTTGCCCCCTCCCCTCCCTTAGTCTCTGCTCTCTTGTCTTTCTTTCTTGCCTCTTGCCCTCTTGGGCTCTTCCCTTTCCCTCTCTCTTCTCTCCTATCTCCACGTGGCCATGACTGGCCTCTACGTCTCTACAATAAACCTCTCTCTACTTCTCTACAATAAATACTAAAACCAATGGACTGCCTCTTCTCATCTGGACTCGCTGTGCTGTGCTGGAGCAATGGAACAGGCCCTCCCCTAAAGAGCAGCTAATCCTCAGCCGGGAGGCCTCTCAAAGTTCCAGCCATGAGATCCCTACCAAGCCCTCCGCCAGCAGACGCCTGACCAGGCCAAGGACTCGCCCATGCAGGAACCACTCTGTGTCCTCCCTCTGCCCTCCCCTTTCCCCCTCCCCCCTCCCCCCCCCCCCGGCCCTTTTCCCTTGGCCCAGGGCCGCTGCCGCCCCTGCCGCCCAGGGTGGGGGGCACTCGTTCATAGCTCTTCCGTGGTATCCAGAGTGTCCTGCGATGCCCAAGAGCTAGAACCTGTGGAGGCCAGGGACCCTGGATTGCTCTCTCCCCACCCCCAAGAACTGGGGTCCTGTGGCTTCTCACAGCCAGATGCCCACCTGGCAGACGCAGGCTCCCTCTCTCTTTATTTTCCTACATCCTGCGCCCTACAGGTCATGTTGTGTGTGTGTGTGTGGGGGGGGGGGGTTATGCCCAATCACCTGCTTTTTTCAAAATTAGACCATTCCTGTTGAAGAACAGTAGGAAACAACACTGAGGCTGTCTGGAGCATCGAGTGTGTGCAGGCAGGATAGAGGGGCCCAGACAGGACATTCCTGCCTCCCGACTGACACACAGTATGGCATCATGTTAAAGCCTCCATTTTGAAGATCTTTGCTGCGGTGGTAAGTGCTGTGCAGATATCACTCACACACATCTTAGTGGGAGACACTTTCAGTGGCTTAGAGGACCACAGATAGAAATATGACCTCGCTTCCCCTGAACTGAATCCCACATTCTTCTTTACTGAGGACACATAGCTCACAAAATGAATACAGGATGGGACTGGAGAGCCAGAATATTGTGTAAGAGAACTGGCTGCTCTTGAGTTTACAAGTTTGATTCCCAGATTGCACATCAAGGGCCTCACAGCAGCCTGTAATTCCTGCTCTAGGGGACCATCTTGCCCTTTTCCGGCTTCAAGCACTCTTACACACAAGCAGAAGCACAGGAAAACACATTAAAAAAAAAACTATGAAGAGAATATAGGAAATTCAATATCAAGGTATTTAAAAGATGCAAGATAGCATGTTTCATCTTTTAGATCAAAGGTTCTCAACCTGCGTTTCATGACCCCTATGGTGGTCAAATAGGGGTCATAGGGGTCATGACCCCTATGGTGGTCAAATGGCCCTTTTATAAGGGTCTCCTAAGGTCATCAGAAAACAGATATTTACACTGATTCATAACAATAGCAAAATTATAGTTATGAACTAGCAATGAAAATAATTTAATGGTTGGCGGTCACCCCAACTTGAGGAACTGTACTAAAAGAATTAGGAAGATTGAAAACCATTGCCTTAGATAAAGAACAGCAATGCAGGTTGTATAATAATTGTACTATAAAAACAGACTCCTATCTTTCATAAAATTGTTACTACGCATCGTGAGACACACTAGGAAAAGTTTAAAATGTTTACATCCTTTTGATCTTTTTTAAATGGACGACCATTGCTGGTGTTAATTCCAGCAAGGTGGACGGATCGTGTTCTGGGTCAGCCTGATCTATAGAGTGAGTTCCAGCACAGCCTGAGTTACACAGAAAACCTTTCTTGGAAAAAAAATAATAAAGGAAGAAAACACACACACACACACACACCACAGGGAGGGAGGGAGAGAGGGAGAGGGGGGAGAGAGAGAGGGAGAGGGAGAGGGGGAGAGAGAGAGAGACTGACTTCTGATCCACATGATCTTTGTACTCAATCACTCCCACCTCAGCCGCTGAAGTCCTGGGACCTCAGGCGTGGTGTGTTCGGCATGGGTCCTGGTGTCTTTGGCTCATTCTTTCTACTTTCGGCTGCCCAGGAAGCAGAGCACGAAGCTCAAGCTGTCCACGTACTGCTGTACTGAGTAAGAGGGTGGTTGGTTATGACCCAGGTGCAAAATTCTATTGCTGAGAGTAATTGCTGTAGGGCCTCTCTAGGTTTTAATAGCTTATATTCTCTTCTGTCGCCTTTTACACTATCTCAGTTTTTCTTTATCAAAATCATTTTCCACTCTGATAGTTGACTGGGTGTCTTAGTTTTGGGTTCTTCAGGAAAACAGACTCTGAGGTGAAGGTTTTCAGGCTGGAAGTTCCTGGGGGCTGGTCCTTCTAATTAGTACTTGTTATGGAATCCCCGTATTGGGCAGGAGAAGCTGACCTCAGATGACCCCGGAAGGAACTCCAGAGTTGGGATGATCAATCCGACTCCCTCAATTTGAGGAGGTTGAGGGTGGGGGAAAGTCTCACGGAATGATGGCAGGCTGTGGGCGTGTTTGCTGGATGCCTTGTTCCTGCATGGGTCTCTGGTGCAGAGAAGAGTCAGCAGCCGGGGAAATGGGCTGCTTCAGCCACAAAGCCTTTTAAAGTAGCAACTGGTTTAAGGGAAGGCTGTTCAGTATAAACCAGGGAGACCCGTTTGAGATTCTGCTCCCTCCCCCATAAATCTAGACAGGGCTAAAAGAAAGCATGTTTTTTTTTTGTTTGTTTTTTTTTTTTTTTTTTTGTCTCCACAGCACTACTGAGTCTATCCACCTTAAAGATGAGGCCAACCCTCAGAGTTGAACTAGGAGATGAGAATTTGAGCCTTGAAGCTATTTTTTATTTTTTTTAAATTATTATTCTTTAATCTTTTTTTTTTTTTTACAGTCCAGTTGTTATCCCCCTCTCCGTCTGCTCTCTGACTGTTCCTCATCCCATTCCTATCCCTATCCCCTACCCTTCCACCATCGTCCCCAAGAGGATGTGTCCACACCAGCAGCTGACCAGATCTTCCCACTCCCTGGGGCCCCGAGTCTCCCACTGAGGTCGGAAGAGGCAGTCCTCCACGTGTCGGGGCTCATTTCAGCTGGTGAATGCCGCCTGGTTGGTGGCCCAGTGTCGGAGAGATCCTGGGGGTCCGGGTCAGTTGTGACAGCTGGTCTTCCTATGGGGTCGCCTTTCTCCTCAGCTTCCTCCACCTCCTCCCCAATTTACTCGGGGACCCCTGTGGTTGAATTGGAGAGGGGCCTTGAAGTTATTCTTAATTAAACCGATGCTGTAAAGTCTCTGGGCTTTGAAGTTCAGCAAGCCCACTGATATTGCCTTTACGCATAATCCAGTTTAGTGAGCGCTGACTGGTACGATGGTGTATGAGGATGGCGATATAGTTTATTACATAGTAAGTGTAAAAAACAAAAACAAACAACCCCCCACCAAAAAAAAAAAAAACCTAAAGTTTTTACGTAATGATCTCAGTTTTGTAAAACAAATGTGCACACTCAAAACACAAAATTGGGAGAAGACTGGAAACAATGGCTATAGCTGGTGGGTGAGCGGCTGGTGTCATTTCATTCTGTATCAGACCAACTAGCTGGATTTCCTCGAAGGCTCCACTTGCTCTTCCCGACGTCCTACAGTGCCCTTCCCTTCGCAGCGCAGGCGCCACCTAGGTTTGTTCCGAGGCTTGGACGACCGGGGCCGGATAGCTCGCGACCCCAGCGCGGGGACAGCGGGGCGGGCGCGGCGGCTTCCCCGCCCCGGGGCGGCTCCCCGCTCGGCTGCGGTTCCGCCCAGCCGAGCCCGCCGCGCGCAGCCTTAGCCGCCATGTCTTCCGGGGCCAGCGTGAGCGCCCTGCAGCGCCTGGTGGAGCAGCTGAAGCTGGAGGCCGGCGTGGAGAGGATCAAGGTGAGCGTTCGCCCAGCCGGATCCCGGCGCCAGCCCCGACGTCGACCGAGCGGCGCGCAGGACGCCGGGGCCCGGAGGAAGTGGGTGCCACTGGGCCGGGCGCGCGCCGGGGCCTTGGGTGCTCGCGAGCCGCGCGTGGATGCGGGGTGGCTCCAGGCTCGATCCCTGGGCGAGCGCTGGAGGCCCCACGGGTGCTTCCGGCGGCGCAGCGTGTCCCAGACACCCGGTCCGAAGCCTCCGTGGGCGTGCCCGCAGCAGGCTGGCGACACGCTGGCGGCCTGGACTCGGCCAACCCGGCTGCGGGAGGATGCTGCTTAGAGATGGGGAGGGAGGCCACGGAAGAAACAGATGCGAGCGAGGTGGCTGCGGGAGAAGGATGCTCGGCCTTCCTCAGCTGCCCCCGCCACGCTGGGGGATCGGAAGGGAGAGTTGAGGAAGTGAGTTCCGTTTGGATCTGTGGCTTTTACAGAGATATCCAGGGGGAGATTTCGCTGTGTGGACAGAAGCCCACAGCACAAGGCCGAAAGAGGTCATTAAAATATGTGAGCGTGAAAGAGACAAAGAACAGAACTTGTAGCGTGCTGCCAGGGACAAGTTCAAAGGAGAAAGGTGAGAGGATTGTCAAAAGAGGCTAGAGATGACTCAGCTCACTAGCTGCTGTTCCGGAGAACGCGGGTTCAGTTCCCAGCACACACCCACGTTGCTCACAACCATCCCTCAGTTTCAGGCGACTCTGGCTTCCTCAGGCAGCAGGCATTCACGTGGTGCACAGACATGCAGGCAGAAACACGCGCGAGATAAAATGAAAATGAAGGCCTGCAAACACAGCCAGGGTTTACTCTGGTGGCTGTGTGATTGGCAGCTAGTGTGATTCGCAGTGTGTGGCTAGGTACATGCTAGTTTCCTCAATAGTGTCTTAGCCCTCGACCTGGTGCTACTCCAGGGAATAGGGGATTCGGGTGGATACAGTAAACAAATACACAAATGACTTCAGATAGCCAGGTTTACAAGGTAAAGGGACAGAGGCACCAAATACGGAGACACAGAGACTCGCCAGTAAGGTGTAGTGGAAGTCCGACTGGTTAAAAAAAAGTTTACCAGTTTTAAAGAAATAACTTCCTTTTCCCCCTCTAAAATAAAAAAGGGTTTTGGGCTGATAGGAAAGATTTATTTATCTTGTCATTTTATTTTGTCAAGGAAAATGGAGGCAAGATGAATGTAGAAGAGACAAGGGTTTGGGGTGACATCTTCGGGGACAGGAAAAAAGGAGATGTGTGTAGAGTGCCTCTGATTATGGATGCCAGGTCTAGGGGATGGCTGTCTTGTGAAACAGGAAATGCTTACTGTCCACGGTAGAGCTCGCCGGCCTGGGCAGCCACAGGCGAGACTCCGAGATAGGAGGCCTGTACCGCTGTGCGTCCCTTTTCCTCGCTGGTATCTGACCACCGAGGATTTTGAGGGCGGAAAGCTAAAGGAGTTTGATCCAGAGGGTGGATGAGCAGGAAGTATGCCAGCAAGTAGGGGTGGGGTCAGCCAAGGGCTGGCTGGAAAAGGCTGAACCCAGCCTGGAAAGAGCGAGCAAAGTCAGCTTCTGGTGGCCGTGAAGACATAGAAGGAGCAGCGACACCTAGTGGCCATTGTGAGCTCAGCGTAAGCGCGTAAAAGCTTCACCCTGGATTACTGAAGCCTTGGTGCTGGCTGGAGCCCCTGGCTGGGAACAAGGCTGTCTGCGGACAGAAGATAGGGAACTAAAAGTAGAGTCGTTGAGAGTGTTCGGTATCATTGACCATCAGACCTGGAAGAAAAACAGTCAAATGCCTGCTAACCCTGGGGACACCATAGAGGGAAGAGACTCTAACCTGCGCTAGACAAGGGCTTGTGGAGGCGCACCAAGTACCACAGAGAGAGAAACATTTTAAAAAGTTTATTTAGCTTATGGTTCTGGAGGGGCCAAGGTCTACCCTCTTGGAGCTGGAGAGACAGCTCAGTGATTAAGAGCACTGGCTATTCTTGCTGAGGTCCTGAGTTCAATTCCTGGCACCCATACAGTGGCGCACAACCGCCTATAATGTAGTCTCATAGAATCTAGTGTCCTCTTCCGGGTTACAGATGTACATGTAGATAAAACACCCATATATAAAAAATACATAAACAAGTTTTCATCCTTCATAGTAGAGATTAAATTTCAACATATAAACCTTTGAAGGACAAACTCAAACCATGGCTAAAACATAATAGCTCTGTTTTATTTACAATGATGATGATGACCAGTACTGTTATTTTTGTGTTTTGTCCTGCAGGGCCTCCCTTGTGCTAGGCAGACATTCTATCGCTGAGCCCCACCCTCAGCCCCAGAGACAACATTCTTAACCAGCAAGCTGTTCTTTCTGAACAGCATAGAAGAATAATTCTTTCACATGTTTGGCACAGACTGGACAAAGTCCCAGCCTTGTTCACATAGCAAATTTAGATTACCTGTACATGTTTTACATATTTGTACTGGGAACTTGAGAACGGGCCATTTCCTTACCAATTTGGTCTTAAAACTAGAATTCTAAATGGATTAAAGTTGCATATCCTTTGTCGAAGCAGTCTAACAGTATCCTGGACTCAGTGGTAGACAGCGTAGTCTCCCATTGTGGGACTGAGTGGCTGGAGTTAGCAGACAGCCTTGGATGATGACAGCGGTGTCCCACCTCGGGCTGGCTGTGGGCAGCGGGTCACGCTGTGCTTTGTCTCAGGTCTCTCAGGCAGCCGCAGAGCTTCAGCAGTACTGCATTCAGAATGCGTGCAAGGACGCCCTGCTGCTCGGCGTGCCGGCCGGAAGCAACCCCTTCCGGGAGCCCAGGTCCTGTGCTTTACTGTGAAGACTGGTGAGTTGGGGTGCGCTCTGTCATCTTGGGACCATAGTGTCTTTGGGGAGCTGTCCAAAGGTTAAGACAGAGTCAGAATCTTGCCTTGCCTGATGGGTGCTTCTGGGCTGTAGCTTCCCAGCACATGGAAGGTCTAGCTGAGAGGAGCCTGTTCTCTGGCCCTGTCTGTGGCATGCTGTTGCCTTATGCACGCAGCTCTTTAACTGAGCTGGCCAGCAGTATTTCCTGACCTTAATCCCCTCTCTGCCCTTACAGCATCCCAGAGTTGTGATGCGCTATTTGGTGTTACCCTCTGACTTGCATGTCTGGGGACTAAGGACTTGACAGAGGCGCCAGCTGCCTTGAGTCTGCCTAGGGCTATGGCTTCTGTCTAGCACCAGCTTCCTAAAGAGCTCTGCTTTATTTGTTTGGGTTTTTCTTTCTTTCTTTCTTTCTTTGTTTCTTTCTTTCTTTCTTTCTTTCTTTCTTTCTTTCTTTCTTTCTTTCTTTCTTTCTTTCTTTCTCTCTCTCTCTCTCTCTCTCTCTCTCTCTCTCTCTCTCTCTTTCTTTCTTTCTTTCTTTCTTTCTTTCTTTCTTTCTTTCTTTCTTTCTTTCTTTCTTTCTTTCTTTCTTTCTTTCTTTCTTTCTTTCTTTCTTTCGAGACAGGGTTTCTTTGTGTAACCCTGGCTGTCCTAGAACTTGCTCTGTGGGCTGGCCTTGAATTCACAGAGATATGAAAGACATGCGCCACCACTGCCCGGGACATATCTCTGTTTTAATGGAAGATAGACTGTAGCTTTTGGTCTACTGGTGTGTGTGTGTGTGTGTGTGTGTGTGTGTGTGTGTGTGTGTGTAGTGCTAAAGCAGTTTTAACAGTTAATAACTGAAGACACATTTCTGGTAATTTATTAATTAGAATAGCATGAGTTTGAGTGTTTTGCATTGAGGTTTTACATTTCTTTCTTTTTTTCTATATTCTTTGTTTACAATCCTAATGATTTCCCCTTTCCTGGTACTGCTATGTCCCATAAGCCCTCTTCTCTCCACCCATTCCCCAATCATCCCCTCCCATTTCTCTGTCCTGGTACTCCCCTACAATGCTGCATCAAGCCTTTCTAGGACCAGGGCCTTCTCCTTCCTCCTTCTTGGGAATCATTTGATATGTGAATTGTGTCTGAGGTTTTACATTTCTACATTAAAAAAAAAACAACTTTCTAATGACGTATAGTAAATAAGAATGGAGTTTTAATCCACTAGATAAAAATAAAAATCACAAACATTTCTATAGAAAGAAGTGTAACCTCAAGAGTTAAAAACTTAACAAGTCAGCTTTTAGAGCTCCAAGAAAATAGTGACAGTAGAGAAAAGGAAAAAAGTCAGAGAGGGGCCAAGGCAAGAAATGAAACACAAGCGGGAACCCCCAAAGGCATTTTTAGAACCAACAATTCACAGCAAGGAACAGGAACAGAGTTGACCATGAGAGAGAGAGAGACCCAGGATGTCCAGAAGCAACTCAGTCAGAATAAAGACAGTAGAACAAACAGGTGAACAAGCATGGAAACTATGACCCACATCCCAAGATTTTCAGTGGCTTAATCCGGATGCTACCCCACCGCTAACAGAGGAGAAGGGAAGGTGGTCTCATAGGCAGGCACTGACACGGACCTTCAGAACCATTCCCCTGAGAGCCAGCAGCAGGAAAAGATTTTGTTGATGTACCCAATGACATGAAATGTAGTCTGTGGAAGGAGGACTTAGGAAGGTATATTTTCAAGTGGTCAGCTTTCTTGGTAAGTGGATCTTGAAATGATTAGCTTCATGCCTCCTGCGTTCTGAGTGAGGACAGTTGTCCCCCGTGGCTGTCAAGATGTCCTCATGACAACAATCAGCAGCTCCCTAGTCTATAAACGCTTCAGTTTCTGGGAAGATTTATCAAAGAATCTTCTTCATTAAGACCATTTTAAAAATATAGATCCCGTCCATTCTCAATGAGAGTGCAGGATAGAGGGTAAGCAGCTGGTGCGCACGACCTGCCCAGGTCGCGGAGTCGCTACTTCTCCCCCTGGCTGCGCTGGTGTCATCCAGCCCTTCTCGCTCAGACCGCCCCACCTCCTGCTTGACCCTGGTGCAGGATGTGGTGAAAACTGTATGAACCCAGCAGTCTCCAACTTTTGCCTACCTACCAATCTGAAAACTGTATAAAGAAATTGAAACTGGGTGAGTTCTAGGGCAGCCTGGCTGACTCATGAAGACTGTCTGAAAAGCAGTGTAGCTCTGCTGCCAGCGTGCGCAAGGCCCTCACCCCTGTACGTTCCCATAGTTTTTAAAAGATGACAAGGTCATGGGTTATTAGTCCTGGGACCAACATATTTCACATTTTGTGTTTACACAGTAAATGATCATCTTTCTTACATGTTTGTAAAAAGGAAACTGTTCACATTGAATTGAGGGGTGTAGTCAAGGGAGCGGCACACTGGGTTGCCAAGGTGACACAGTTCTCCGTTACAATGCACAACTGTGAGAGTTGTCTGTCCAAGGATGTGCTTACGTATTCTCTTGTCTTCATGTAATGGTTTCTATGTTGTGCACTTTTGGTGTCCTGTGAAATGATAAGGTTCCTTTACAAGTGCATCTCACTAAAGCGAAAACCAATGGAACTCTCTTCAACAGGGAAGCAGCAGCTCGCTGAGGAAGCCTGGTGGGCGTGGTGATGGATGACTGCTGCCAAGTCCCAAGGAAACAGATTTCAAGAGCCAATCATTTTCTCTGTGGCCTGGTCCGAGGTCAAAATTCTATGGAAATCAATGTTTTGTTTTGATTTTAACCTCACTACCAAACTTGCTGGATGCATCTCTTTCGCCATGGAGCCTGTGATAGAGGATTGTTTTATTGACTGAGTATTTGCATTTCAGGACAGAAATGTTGTATTTCCACAAACCGAGTATTTGTAATTTTCCTAACATTTTTATACTCTAGTACAAATTTTTTCATAAAAACTTAAGTTACTCAATGAAACAAAGAATACAATTGGGGGAATAATTGATATCCTGATTTTGTAAAGGAGAGCTTTTCCATTTCCTAAAGAGCAAATGGTCTGACCTGGACAGTGCGCTTGGGTGCTGCTCCTCAGCAGACGGAAAGATTGATGTATGGTTAGGCCGCCTGTCCTGTGTGAAGCTGGTTAGATCTTTCTGTAGTTCCTATACTTTACAACAATTGTGATTGTAGCTTTTAAAAATGTGCCCATGCCTTTAAAAATGTTTAAATGTGATCTACATTTAGAACATTGCAATTGGTTAAAAACAAAATATGAAGATATTATTACCTAAAAGAATTCATGTCACAAATTTTATTAGAGTGATATGCCTTTGATTTAATTGGGGACACTTTTAGAAGGAAAGTTTGTGTTTGTAATAATCTTTAAAGAGCTTAAAAATAAAATTTTTGCCTAAGTCATCATTTTCCATGACAACAGTAGTTTGTGTTTTGCGGTGTCTTTTGGGCCCTGTGGATTTCTGTTTGCTGGTGTGCATGAGTGCAGAAGATATCATTGGGGCTGGGATCCCCTGTAGGATTCTGTTACTGTCTCCAAATGTAGCAAAACATGAAAAGCACCCTCAATTCCCAGCCAAGGTGCCCTGCCTTGCCCTGCATGGCATTCTCCACGGAGGACTTCAAGGGGATACAACAGTGGAGAAAAGGAAACTGTCGGCAGGGCCTCCTTCAGCCCTGCCCTCCTTCAGCATCATTCAGATATTAGCAATCGGGATCCCATAGTAATCATAATTCGGGTGTCCTTTTGGTGTTTCTATTATCTGTTTAACCTTGTCTGCAATTTTGCCCTATCATTTTTGTTATTTGTTTCTTCAAACACCTGTTTCCTACTTTTAGCATCATATATGTTCTGTTCTCCATCTCAGTTAACAAGAATGTCAGGAAGCATTCCAAATTTCCATCACAGACTAAATCCTCTTTGGATCCGCCTTCTCCCTCAGATCACTGCATCAGGTAGTCAGGGAAGCTACAGACATTGCAGAGCTATAACTTGTCTTAAATGGAAGCAAGTCAGATCATCAGTGTCAGGAGGGACTGACGCCTGCCGACCTGGCTTAATATAAGGAAATCTGACAGTAAGGAAGGGACTCTTGGTCTGAAAGTCATCTGAGGAAATTCAGTGTTTGTCCTGTATTTCTCTCTCAAACATGGAGGACAAAAACTACCTTATGGGTGAGTGAGTGAGCCTGCCTTGGCAGCTGCTGAATTAAACAATGTAATTTTTAAAAATTGAAAACAAATTATGAAAATGCCATCCTGAAACCTACTTGTATGCAACTAAAAAAAAACAAATAGATGCAGAACTTTCTAAAATATCTCAGGGGAAATTGATAATGCTTATAATTCTTTTCCCTTAAATGTATCAGACACGTTAATGAAGAATTATACGAATACGTGCCTTGTCATGCATGCATCTGTTTTATACTCAGATGGCTTTGATTGGTTTGAAGTGTGGCTAGTTTCCATGTGGTCCAGTAATACTCCAGAGTGTCTACACTGATAAAAGTGAGTTTCTGGGATTGTCTTTTTTGCAGTGTTAGATTTTGGTATTTGTTATATTCATTACAAAACATGAATTCCAAGTGTTTTGCTACTGCTGTGGAAAAGTAAACAGCCTTAAATTAAAACTCATTAAAAATAAGCTATAGGGGGCTGGAGAGATGGCTTAGCAGTTAAGAGCACTGACTGCTCTTCCAAAGATCCTGAGTTCAACTCCCAGCAACCACATGGTGGCTCACAATCATCTGTAATGATATCTGATGCCCTCTTCTGGTGTGTCTGATGACAGCTACAGTGTACTCATATAAATAAAATAAATCTTTAAAAAAAAATAAATAAATAAAAATAAGCTATAGAAAAATGGGGTTAGGAGTTTGCCACTAAAAAGTTTTATCAGTGACAAAGTTGTAAGACTCTAAGCAAAGTGAAAGCACGGCTTTATGCGCCTGCAGCCCGTTCAGGAAGAACAGCATTACAGCAGGCTTCGGAGAAGACCCCCGCTTGCTGCCGCTGCGGGACTGCAACCCCCTGGGACTTGCCACCCCCTGGGTCAGCCCCCGGAACTGCCAAATACAGCACTTTCTGTGTGAGGAAAAGAATGAAAAAAAGACAGAAAAGAAAAAAACCCCTACAACAACAGAGGTTATCGAAGACAACTTGGAGGAAAAGAGTGGGAACAGGGCTGCCCCGCTTGGTGCCTTTCTCTGAAGTGCATTTCAGTGGCCTTCACTCCAGTTCCCTGGCTTTCGTTTTTCTCCCGTTTGAGACAGGCTTTCATGATTTCAGGGTTGGTATCACACTAGCTATGTAGCCAAGGATTGCAGCCTTTGGCTTTGGCAGGCCCAGCTTCTGCACTCCGGGAACCAAGCCCGATGCTCTGTGGTCAGTCACCACCACTGAGCTATTTCCTAGCTCGCTCCAACAGTTCCTCGTGTATTGGGAAGTATGGAATTCACGCTTGCTCAATTATTCCCATATGTACAAAATCACTTTGAGCAAATTGGAATTGTCCATTTTCACTATGGTCAGAGCACACACTCCTATGGTCAGAGCACATTTATTCATAAAGTTTCATGTATTCTATACTCTAAATATTTACTTTGTCTTCCTGGTAACAAGTATCTATAAATTTTACCTGTTACACACAAGCTGTACTTATAATAGGTTTCATATTATAGTTAAAATTTATTTAAGATAAATTCTTAGTAATATAATTCCTGAGTCAAACTATCTAATCATCTTACATTTTATTAGCTATTGCCTAGAGCGGGTCTAAGAAGATGTACAGACAGTACAGGAAAGTAGTCTTCGCTGACATGCTGACCCTAGGAATTTGAATTTTCAACCTTTTGTCAATATGATAGGTGAAAGGCAGTGATTTATTTAGTAGACAATACCCCTGTGTAACTAACAATGAAGTTGCGTATCCTAAATATTTATAAGCTTGTCTTGTTCTGAGAATATGTTTAGATATTTTATTCTATTGGGTTTCCTTTTTTCCTCCAGTTCAAAAGGGTGTTTTGTATATTAAGAATGGGAACTCTTGCTGGGTAGTGGTGGTGGTGATGGCTCACGCCTTTAGTCCCAGCAGTTGGGAAGCAGAGGCAGGTGGATCTCTGTGAGTTCGATGCCAGCCTGGCCTTCAGAGTAAGTTCCAGGACAGCCAGGGCTATAAGTAAGACTCTGTCTCAAAACAAGCAAGCCAGCAAGCAATGAACAGAATGTGAACCCTTCCCACAATCTAGGTTGCAAGCGGTCTTCCTGCTCTTTCTAACTGGGTTGGGGAACCTGCGCAGAGCTTCTTTTTTTTTTTTTTTTTTTGGTTTTTTTGATTTGGTTTTTTCGAGACAGGGTTTTTCTGTATAGCCCTGGCTGTCCTGGAACTCACTCTGTAGACCAGGCTGGCCTCGAACTCAGAAATCCGCCTGCCTCTGCCTCCCAGAGTGCTGGGATTACAGGCATGCGCCACCACTGCCCGGCTACTGCACAGAGCTTCTTTGGCTCCAGTTTTGCCCTGTTGCGGGGTGCTCCTCACTTCTTGACTCCAGCTGTCAGACTGTGGTGGGGGTCAAGAGTGCTTGCTGCCCTGTAGAGGACTGGACTGCGGTTCCTCGCACACGGCTCGCACAGCTCACCAACAGCAGTAACTAAGGCCCCGTGGCTCAGGTGCCCTCAGCATGCACAGTCCGACATGCAGATGCATAGTTTAATAATAAGAAATTAAACCTTAAAAAAAACAAAACTATGATGGGGACTTGGGGTCCTCTGGCCTCAAGTGCGCACACTCCACATGCACACACACAGGTGTAAAAACAGATCTTTAAAAAGACAAAAGCCTTGTGAAGTACACATGCATCTGAATACTTCTAGGGGTCTTATGCTTATGATACAAGCAGACTTGGATATAAACACTGAGGACATGTAGACAGAATAGCATTTTCTGATGTAGAGTCAAGCCTAAATAATTTTGTTACTGGATTGTCACAAGGAGGTAGAATCTGGCAGGTGGCACTGTCCCTGCTCTTTTTCATATAAACTTCAGCCGGGTTTGCCCATCCACTCTTCCAGGGACTTTCTCATACATTAGACGTCGTTTCTTGGGTTGTGGTACTTGTGAGTACATTAAGTCTGTAAAAAGGAGAAAAGAAAACCATTTTATTGGGATAAGTAGATATGAAAAATGTTTTTTAACATGATGCACCTGTCCCCGACAGCTGTTTGTGATCAGTGCTCACGTAGATTGTTGAGTCATTCATCATCCCCAGATTCCATTCTCCTCTTCCGTAAGGTTCTATGAGCTCCAAGGTCTCTCCTGGCTCTAGTGTGTTTAAATACAACCATTGCAAACAAGCAGCTCAGACAGGCTTCCTAACCCTGAAGGGTTCCAACACATCTTCACAAGCTAGCTTTGTTCCCAGGCTCTGTATACCACAGAATTGCTCATATTGTGTCCAGTGTGTTTACATTTTATTAGCTGTTCAGCTTCCACTTCACCGGCTCTATTTCAAAATTTAATCAGTTTATGCATGTGAATTGTGTGAGTGCACATGTGTGTATACTCATGTGCACACGCACATGTGCACAGCTCCAGGCAGCAGCTTCCACACACATGCAGATACATGTGCACATGCATCAGTAAGTGTGCACCCACACATGAACATTTGTGCACACATGCACACATGCCACACACATATACATGCAAAATAAAATTATTCAAAACTAAATGAATTAAAATGTATATAGATATCTGAGAATTCCACCTATATGCCTAAAAGCTTAAATGTCAGAATTAGAAACTTCCTGGAATTTTCTCATTGAGAAAATGGAAGAATTATATAGGGAAGCAGTCCATGTTCAAGAGTCTAGAGAGTGCATGTGTGTAATTGTTCTAGGGTCCAAGGAAGGGGTTTGATCTGGGTCATTTAGGAACCAGCTATATAATAAAGCACAAACGCCACCACCATGACTCACTCTTGTTACGAAAATCAGAACTAAACATCAGGAACCAAACTAACAGCATCCCTGTACATATACTCAGGGGGATTTTATTCAGCTTTAAAAAAAAAATGAAGTAACATTTGCAGAACAATGGCTAGGACTGAAAGCACCTTAAGGGAACAGCCAGGCAATGAAAGATAGCCATGAAGGTTTTTTTTTTTTTTTTTTTTTTTGTAATTTGTATATGAGTGTATGGGGTGACTATGGTGTGTAATCTGTGTATGTGTGTATATGGAGTGTAATCTGTATACATGTGCGCATGGGGTTACTATAGGTCATCAAACTAGGACAGGGACCAGGAGGCCTTCCTGGGGCGGGGCTAAGGATACCAGTGATGAGAAAGCAGAAAGAAGTCTCCTGGACGGGACAACAGAGGAGCCATCAGAAGGCGCTAAGGGCAGGCAGGGGATGAGGGGAGGGTGGAAGTAAGGATTAGGAGGCCCTCTTTTACTAAAATATAGAATGTCAGTTTGGTTTTTTTTCTGGTCCCTTCTCTGATCTTAGGAAGGAGACTCTGAAAAGAGTTTGAGACTTAACTTTCTCTCCAGCCACTACCTTTCACGACACGGTCATATTCATAAGCCTATGAGATCTTAACACTTTGTTCTAGATGTTCAGTCAATGCCATAAGTAAAGACACAGTGAGTAGGGATGAGAAAACAAAACTGTCCTTTTTAAAAGGTGATATGATAAAATGTTCAGTCAAGTCAAAAACATCCATCAAAGAGAAGATAATAGGGGTTCTTACCCCAAAAAGGTAAGCAACTTGTAGAAAAGGTTTACGCGTGTGCGCGCGCGCGCGCGCGTGTGTGTGTGTGTGTATGTGTGTGTGTGTGTGTGTGCACGTGAAGGCTAGAGGACAAACTCAGGTGTTGTTCCTCCTCAGGTACCATTAATCCTGATTTGATTTGAGTTTTAAGACAGAGTCTCTTCCTGGCCTCTTCCTTACTGAATATATTGGACTGGATGACACCGAGCCGCAGATCAGCCTGTTTCTGCCTCCCATTGCTGGGATTATGAGCCATGACCGCAAGGCCAGGCTTTTGTTTCTGGGTATCAAACTTAGGTCCTCATGCTTGCGCAGTAAGCACCATTGTGACTGAGCCCTGAGCAGCCCTCAGCCTTAACAAATGTTAGCCAGGGGAGCGTGTGTGCTTCCCAGACGCTGAGCCCTCTCCGGTCAGGGCCGGCCTCCTGTTTACTTAAGCTTGCTATTTTCATTTTAAATTTCTTCTTCTTGTTTGTTTGTTTATAACATCTTTTCTCTGTGTAGTCCTGGTTCTCCTGGAACTTAGATCAGGCTGGCCTTGAACTCATTGAAATCCCCCTGCCTCTGCCTCCTGAGTGCTATTTTAAGCTTAAGTTGACTATACGGTTCATTTGATACTACAAGAATTTGATATACTTTGTTATACCAATTCACTGAAGTTTGAGTATAGAGCTACCATTTTTTAATATTTTTATTTGTAGTTATGTGTATGTAGTTATTTGCATCTGCATGAAGGTATGTCCCAGGAGACCAGAGGTGTCTGATCCCCAGGAGGTGGAGTTACAGTTGTGTGAGCTGCCCAAAGTGGGTGCTGGGGACTGAATGTGGGTCCTCTGTAAGAGCTCTTAACCACTGTACATCTCTCCAGCCCCTAGCTTTAGCTTTAAAATCATAACTGGAAGTAGTTGTATCAACTATTAATGTTACCTGTTGGTGTTTCGTAATCTCCCCAACTGGATGAAGATACAGGGAACCTTCTCTGTCTTAAGTAGTTTCCAGGTCTTTGGCAGAAATGAAGGCCCTTGGGTCCTCCTTGACTTACATTAGATTCAAAAGCACAGACTGGATCCCAGCTTGGAGCAGTTGGCAGCTCTCTCCAGAAAGACTCCTTAGTCCCAGCATTTGCATTTCTGTATGTGTTTTCCAACTCGTCCCACAGACCTGGCTGATTACTGGAGAAGTCATCGTTTTGAGAGTGCCATTTGTAAGTAGTCTGTTCTGCTCCACAGCTTGGATTGAATGAATAAATCTGTTTTCTACAACTGTTTTTCTTAAAGTCCCAGTGAAGGCGCGATTGGCAGCTCTCTGGTAAAAAGATAGGGGTGGACACTTGCATGTTTCTGGTTCTTTTTGCTTCAGGACAATCTACAAAACCATGAGTGCCTCTCCTCTGAGAATCAGTTAGTGGCATCATGGGTTCACAACTTACTTGTGTTAGGCCCAAAGAAAAGACATCTGACTCTGAATCACTCCGGCTGGGAAAGGAGGGCCAGGTGACTTTCTTTGATTCTGCATTCATTAGGAAAGGGTTATTCTGCACTGTGTCGGGGCCACAGCTGGGGTCTTCCCAGCAGCTGCTCTGACTGTGTGGTGCTGCAGATGGCAACATGAATGGAGTTTCTCTTAGCTCCACAGGAGAAGAGCTTGTGCCTTTCAGCAAGGTCTCGTCATAGGAATAATAGTCATCGTGTTCTTGAATGATAGGAACTGAACTCTGAGAAATAAAGAGATCAGTTTGATTCATATCTTCCTGAAGTGATGAGATCTGAGAAGACTTTGTCATGGTGGGAGAACTAATCTTGAACAAGGAAGTGATGCTATAAAAATGCTGAAAAATTAAAAAAAATAATGTAATAGGCCTAGAAAACAAAGATGATACCTTCCTAAATTCAGAGTCTACACTGAGCTCTGTACTCACAAAAGAAATAATTAAATGCCATTAAAAGAGAACATTGTAATTTGCATCTATTTTTTTTAGCAGCTTGCAGTGGAGTTTTATACTTTTTAAGAGTTTTAATTTCACAACAATTTCAATGGATTTTATTTTAGCTATTCAAATTATACATGAATACTATTCCTTGCTAAGAATTTTAAAATATCACCAATAACTCTAAAGCTCTCTTCCCTATTATGGTAGAAATTCTTTTTTTTTTTAAAGAAGTATTTATTTTCTGTATGTGAGTACACTTTTGCTGTCATCAGACACACCAGAAGAGAGCATCAGATCCCAGTACAGATGGTTGTGAGCTACCATGTGGTTGCTGGGAATTGAACTCAAGACTTCTGGAAGAGCAGTCGGTGCTCTTAACTGCTGAGCCATCTCTCCAGCTCCAGTAGAAGTTCTTGGAAGGGGAAATATAAATGTGTTAATTGAATATTTATGAACACAATATTTCAAAATGCCTTAAAATGTGATAAACTGTGCTGAATTATCTATGGTAGCTAGTGACAATTCTGTATGAAAGTTAGCTCAAGTAAATGACTTCTTTCCTGTGTGAGATCCAAAACAAAAGCAAAGACCTCGTTCAGAAACGCATGTGGTACAATAGGAAGCCGGAACCGGAAGAGGGAAGCCAGGAGCCTGTGGCTCTTACCCACCTTCAGCACTTTGCCTGGAACCTGGGGCAGCAGCTCCTGCAGCTCGGCAGGACTCGCTGTGAGGAGCCAGTGCAGGGACGGTGCTCGGTGCAACATGAGCTGAGCCACCAGTGGGTTTACACAAGGGAAATCAAGTAGGCTCATTTCTTCCTGGAAAACAGTGTGGTGTCAGGACTCTTTTGAGAGTGACCTACTTTAGTCTACAGATTAAAATGTTTGTCGTTAGATTTATAACTCAATTTGGGGCGTGTGGAAAAGTAAGCTCTCAGTAAGGGACTCAGGTAATCATGTCCGTTTGCTTCACAAATGTTTAAATTATACATTAGAAAAAGTAACCTTAGAAGGTGAAACTTCCACCCAGGATTTATCCAACCATTCATGGGGATCTCTCTTCGATGTCATTAAATTGTAGTCTGCAATTTGTCGAATTATTAAAGCAGTCTCTTCTACTCCCGGGGCAATTATAAGCTAAAAAAAAATAATTTTCATATGTTAGATTGCAGGAGACTATGAAGAAGCAAGATGTAGCATTCAGAAATAGTTTGAGATAAAGGGAAAAAAATCTAAGTAGTGAATTTGCACTCATCGTCTTATATATAATTTATTACTCTGTATATGTCAAATGCAAGGTCTTTTATTTATGACAATAACCAAATTAATTTTCTTTCTTTTCTTTTCCAAGAGAAGGTATTTTTTGTTTTTGTTTGTTTGTTTTTGAGACAGGGTTTCTTTGTGTAGCCCTGGCTGTCCTAGACAGCCTTTCTGTAGACATGGCTGGCCTAGAACTTACAGAGATCCTCCTACTTCTGCCTTCCAAGCGCTGGGATTAAAAATGTGCACCACTACCTGGTGACTAGAGGTCTTTTTTATATAGCCTTGGCTGTCCTGGAACTTGCTATGTTGACCACGATGGACTCAAACCTACAGAGATCTGTCTGCCTCTGCCTCTTAAGTGCAGGATTAAGGCATGCACCACCATACCTGACCCCTTTCTTTCAATATTGTATTCTATTATTTAATTTTTGGAATTTATTTTTCTTATTTTCATTTGACACTTATTAAGTCTTTTAAAATTTACTTAGTATTATATTTCATTTATAGAAAAATTATTTCTTCTGTAAGGGTCTCATGTAGTCCAAGCTATCCTTGAACTCATATGTAGCCAAAGGTAACCTTGAACTTCTGATCCTCTTGCCTCTACCTCCCAAGTGCAGTAGCATTATAGGTATGCATGGCTCTATTTCATGTGGTGCTTGAGGCTGAGCCCATGGCCCTGTGCATGCTGGGTACGCGCTCTGCCCTCCAAGCTATATCCCCAGCCTTCTCAAACTTTAGTAATGACATCCAGTCAGAACAGAGAGACACTTAAGCATATTAATGAGTTACTAACAAAGTAATAACAAATTGGCCATGATCACATCCTAAAATCTATATAAAAAAAAAAACAAAAACAAATGAACAAACAAAATGGATACTCTTAGGATGAATCTGAAAAGCCTTTTGAGTAGTTTTTACCTGGACAGAAGCTACCTACCCAGATGTTTGGAATGGATCCCCTGCGTAGTACTCCTATTTTACCCTCAAGTGCTTTCTTTGGGGGACATCTTCTCTGTACTGTGTGCCTGTATCTGAACACAGTGCCATACATATACTTATTTACCACATGTTGGGAAAAGGCTAACCAAGCAGAAGATCCTTGTTTGAATATTCATTTAATTTAATGTATTTATTTAATTTTATTTAACTCCTTATTTATTTATTCAAGGATAACTTTTCTCAGAATTTTATTTTTGTGTGTAGTATCCATCATGAGACTGAAATTTTCAAAAAGATCTTTCTTGATATTTTTAACAGGTTATGATTTGACTTAACTCTATTTAGTAGATGCTTGTTAAATATAATTTTGGTGTTTGAAGCACTGCACAAGATGCCACAGGTTTACAAAGGACCTAGTTCTTACCTCTCAGAGTTGAGCATGCCTTTAATCCCAGCACTTGAGAAGTAGGTTGTGGGGAGCTTTGGGGGCTGGCTTCTAGGAATTTGGCAGGAATTTGACTTTGGACTAGGGCTTGGAAGTAGGCTCAGGATGAATGCAGCTGAGGACGGTGTTCTTTGTATCTTGACTGGTGTGGTTTTTAAAGATTTCTTTCTTTATTTCATGTATGTGAGTACACTGTCGCTCTCTCAGACACACCAGAAGAGGGCATCGGATCCCATTACAGATGGTTGTGAGCCACCCTGTGGTTGCTGGGATTTGAACTCAGGATCTCTGGAAGAGCAGTCAATGTTTTTAACCGCTGAGCCATCTCCCTAGGTCTGGAAGAGTCTTGTTAAGACCCTGAGTACAGTAATCCTGGGACCTTCCCACTATGCTCTGTTTGTTCCTTGACTACTTAATTTATGACTTAGGACTGACCATATTCTTTGTTTGTACCTAGAATGATATAAAAGCGGCCTAGAAAAAAATAAGCCCGCTTCAGCCTCAGCACTCAGTCATGTTACAGTGCTGTCTAATTGTCTTTTTCTTTTCAGTCCTTGCTCCCTCCCTTCAGACCCAGTTGACTGACCGAGCTGACTTGGTCAGTAGGATCTTTGAGTTCAAGGCCAGCCAGGACTATACTCCACAGTAACACTGTCTCAAAAACAAAAGCAGAAGAAAATACCAGAAACAAACACATCACACCCCAATAAAGGTATAGGGAGTAATGGGGGAGGGCTGTGAGATTATCGAGGGTATGGCTGGGGCAGGTTTCCTCAAGACGCCATGTTTGAAACCCAGCTCTAAGAGACAGGCAGCAGGATTCCTGGGGAAGAAAGGCCAGATGACACCTCCTCATTGGCTGAGTACGATTGGGTGGGAGTTTCTGGAGCAAATGATTACCTGGGACTAAATTTTGAATCCACTTAAATTTTGACTCTATTGTGAATGAAGCAGGAAGACACGGAAGGTATGTGAGCAAGACAACTTATCAATAAATAGTCTTCTACTTGGCACTGTGCTGGGAGTAAACAGACAAGCTCCTCGCCTTCAGAACCTACTGTCTAGGGAGCAGATTCCTACAGCTGCATCTCAGCAATGGGATTGTGTCCGCATATGGGGATAAGGGAAAGTAGAAGGTGATCCTTTAGGAAAGCATTTTAAAAATCTGCATGAGAGTGATGGGCACCTGAACAAGAGAAGCAGAGGTGGGCGTGGAAGACTCTAGAAGCCACAGCCACACAGAGAGGGCTGTGCCACTCAACCTGTGGAGACCTCCAACCGGCTGACAGAATACAGGTGCAGATCTTAAATGTAAGAAGGATTTCAAGAACTATACTCATAAACTACAGCAAGGCTGTGAGAATATCTGAGTTCTTAAATAAAGGAAATGGAAATGATAATAGAAAAGTAACTATCCCTGAATTCAGACAAATGCCGACATTTAGAGTGGGACACTAAGAAGAGGCCAGACAAGGAGCTCACCAGGACACATGACCCCACCAGAATGTCTGCAGCTTTCAGAAATAACTTGTTTTAGTCAAAGGACATTTATTTTTCCTTATATCCTGACTTGGTTTTTTAAAGTTCTAACTATGGCTTGATTTTAAATGAACTACAGCATCACTATTATTTTGTTTTTTTGAGACAGTCTCATTTTATAGCTCCCTAGCTGGCTTTGAACTCGCCATCTTTATGCCTCAGTCTCCTGAGTGCTGAGGTCACAGGTGCACATACCAGACTTAAAGGTTTTGTCACTTCTTATTTGCTTTGTATTTATGTGTGTATGTAAACAAACACACACAAACACTTTTAAAACAAGTTCAAAGGTAAATATATTTTATAATTTGACCCTGCTCTTTATTGGCTCTAAAGGAACTGTGTCTGTTTACTATTTCGTTTCACTAGACACCTGTGTTCAAGTTTTACTTTAGTTTATAAACCCAACATATAAATGTATAGGAAAGTAATACCTTTACATCCAGTTCGTCAGATTTAAGGCCCGAGGAAACCAAAGCTGCATAAATCTGTGCAAGGTGATGAAGTGTCTTTCCTGTAAGATGGTACCTAAGAAGAATTTTATTATTATATGCTTATTCATTAGACATTTTACTACAAGCAAGTCCACCTCTCTGCACTTACTCTACCCTCCCTGGAAAAGATATTCCCACCTCCTGTCTTTAACCCTGCTATTAAGTCTAGGGATGTGAGGCTGTGTGGAGGGAGATGAGGGCTGAGGAGAGGAGTCCTACTATCCTGTTCTTATCTCCAGTGATGAACTAGGTTAGACACATAGAGTACTCCATCTCAAGTCCAAGGGCAGGACACCACCATGAGTACCTTTCCCCTTCAGCAGTTACCAGCCAGGCAACTGCTGCCCTGTGAGAGCGTGGCTCTGCCTTACCACTCACATCTAAGAATATTTACATGATAAGTAAAAACAGGTTAGGGTCTTCTGCTATTCTCCCTGTATTTCAATTGAACCACAAAACTATATATAAAAGTAATATAAAAACAACCTTAGAAAAACTTCCAGATAAGTAATTTATCCAAAAAGTTGCCAAGCTTTGGGTGAAACTTAAAAATCATTTATAAGTACCACTGAGCATAAAGTGTCTCACAGGACTTTTTATCTTCAAGGTAACAGTGTTAAAGCACAGACCACAGCTTTCATTTTGCAGTGCAGGTGGAAAGGGATAAGTGACTTGCTGGGGCTGTTAACAGAAAAGGAGTTAAGAGCCAAGGTGTTTAGACTCTCAGACTCCAGCATGTATTTGTTCTCATAAGATAACAATTATACAGAAAGAGTTTGGTAAACTAGGAAATAAGAATAGCATCAAGGAAAAAAAAAGTGGTGGTGGCAGGGGGAATCTCTATGAGTTCAAGGACAGTCTGATTGGTACAGGGTGAGTTCCAGGACAGTCAGGGCTACACAAAAGAAACTTTATCTCGAAAACAAACATACAAACAACAATAATTCCCAGCAATTATCTGTTAATGGGATGATGCCCTCTTCTGGTGTGTCTGAAGATAGCTACACTATACTCATATACATAAAAGAAATAAATCTTAAAAAAACAGCATCAAGAAAGTGAGAAAAAAAGTCAGAGGCAATGACAAATACATTGATACCTTCTTTACCAACCAATTTAAAGGACTTCTAAAGCTTACTGCGAGTTAGGCGGGATGCGGTACTACAGGGATAAAAGTGAGGGAAACTGGGTAGCAATTTGGTAGGAAGGACAACTCACTCCATGAACAACTTCTGAGCATGTAACAGATAAAAGCAGCAAGCTTTAGAACAAGTACTCCAAAGAACCAAAACAGAGGAGAAGAAACAGAGAGGTAAGCAGTTCACAGGATGGAAAGGGTCCATGAGGGAGTTCTGAGGAGAGATGGAGGAGAAAACACAGTAAGTGCCTGGGAACCGGTCCTAAAGGCCTGAGTGCACCTTCTCTCTAGGAAACAGTTGAGAGGGAGAGAGAACCGGGCTAACGGAAGGCAGGAAAGCCCAGCCTGCAATCCAGCTGGGTCCTATCCCAGGACCTCACATGCAGGCCACAGTGTGAGTAGGTATCTAGGAGCTCAGTAAAGGGTGTGTGTGTGTGTGTGTGTGTGTGTGTGTGTGTGTGTGTGTAAAGTGTTTGTGTGTATTGCATATGGAGCCAGAAGTTAATGACCTTTCCTCATCCTCTTCCTCCCCTCCGCTTCCCCTCCCCGCTCTTCCTCCTTTTTTTTTTTTTTTTTTTTTGAGACAGGGTCTCATTATGCAGCCCTGGCAGGTCTGGGACTTTCTATGTAGAGCTCACAGAGATCTACCTGCCTCTGGCTGGGATTATGCGGTTCTCTACTGTGCCTTAGAGCCAGAGTCAGTGTCTTTAGTGTCACTTCTTAAGTGCTGTCTCTATTGCTTTGTAATTACGGGCTCTGTAATTGTCCTGGAACTTGCCAGCCAGGCTAGGCTGGCAGCCGGGAAGCAACAGGGACCCACATGCTTTTGCTTCCCTAACACTGGGATTAAAATGCAGACCACCATGCCTGACTTTTTTCTTCAACATAGGATTTAAACCTAGGTTCTTGGATTTGAAGTCAGTTCCTTGTGCCAAGTACTTTACTGGCTCAGTTGTCTTCCTAGACCCTCAGTAAAGGCTTTCCGTAGGAGCAGAACAATCAGATCTTGGCTTTAGGGACATCAACTGAGTATATGACACACCACTGAAAGGAACCCAGGTTGTATGGAGAAAGAATAATAGCTGGTAGTGTAACAACATGAAATAAAATCAAAGCTGAGGTCTTGGTACTATAAATACAGAACAACTGGATAGGAGGCAATGCCAAAAATTGCTCAAGGACAAATAAGAAGTACAGGTTTGAAGGGGTCAGAGAACATGCAGTCAGTTCCTACCTAAACACGCCAACTTTGAGAGTCTGCAGAATATGACGGTTGAAATATTTCCTAAAGAATTAGAGATTTGCCAGGTGGTGGTGGCCCATGCCTTTAATCCCAGCACTTGGGTGGCAGAGGCAGGCAGATTTCTGAGTTCGAGGCCAGCCTGGTCTACAGAGTGAGTTCCAGGACAACCAGGGTTACACAGAGAAACCCTGTCTTGAAAAACCAAAAATAAATAAATAAATAAATAAATAAATAAATAAAATTAAATAAAAAAAATTAAAAAATTAGAGATTTGAGCTAGACAGATGGCTCAGTGGTTAAGAACAACGACTGTTCTTCCAGAGGTCCTAAGTTCAATTCCCAGCAACCACATGGTAGCTTACTACCTTATCTGTAATGAGATCTGATGCCCTCTTCTGGTGTGTCTGAAGACAGCTACAGTGTACTTATTTATAATAATAAATAAGTCTTAAAGAAAAAAAAGGATAGGAGATACAATGATGACTCAAGCCATTGTCTGGACAGGACATTTTCTAATGTTTTGGTTATCAAAGTACAGGAGGAAGTTATGTGTTCGATTTATTAACATGATTTTAGATGAGGTTTAAAAGTGATTTACCATTTAGCAAAGAAGCCCAAGATGACAAAGAAATAAAACACTTAAAGCGATAATGCTTAATAGGATGGGGTAGGAGGGGATGATCTGAACAGAATGCCCAAGACAGCGTGTGTCACCTGTCTCCATCCCCAGAGTCCCTCAGTTAAAGCACATTAGATGAATAACGTGACGGGACGTGAGCGTCTGTGTGCAGGGAGGACTGACTAAAGACTCTGACTATGACTAGGGATTGAGAAGCGTTTGCCTACTGTGAGTTTAATGTTTCCTTGGAATATAGAATTATCCAGCAACAGCTATACTGGAACGACAGTGCCATTAGTCTCATAATGATATTGTCTGATGCCTTCTCATGATGTAACTCTTCTAGGTCCTATAAAAGTAAAGAAAATGAAGATACATTAGGTTGATTACTGCTTAAAAACTTCAATAGTCTGGCATATAAAAGATAGCTTGTGAGGCATAGGTATGGTTTCCTATTTCATATAAAAATTAAAATCCCATGGAAACGGAGAGAGCTGCAGTGGACATAAAACAACTGACAGCCTCAGCAGGGAGCCCAAGAGACCACGCAACAGCAGAGTCAGTGTTCCCGTGATGGCAGAGGCTTTTGTGGGCTGAGACATGGCTACTCTGGGCAGCAGAAAGCACATTTGAAAGCCTATGGACTAACCTGTTGGTGGTGCAACGGAAACGCCCTGTAAGCATGGTGGCCTGAGGTAAGCCCTGGAGCCTGCCCTCCCAGGTCTCTCCATGACTGGACCCTCTTGCCCTTTACTAAGAATTTTGATAAAGTGTATAATTCATGACATGTCCTTTTTCTAACAGTAAGTTCTATGACTATGGGTTAAGACATTTCTTCCAAGTCAACAAATAATTTGGAATTATAAATATTCAAGGCACATGGCATCTTTAAAGATCCAGGACTTGAACTTTCCTATTATATCTTTCTTATATTGTAATGTTTATTCATCAAATCAGAGTGTACTTTACCATATTTACCAATAATTTATAGTCTCTGTATCATCAAACCTGATTTCTCATCTCCATTTCCTTGCAACTGGTACTTCAATCATGCAAACATATAAAAACATTCTTTCAAGAATTTATATGCATCTTAAGTACCCACATAGTTGTATGTATTATTTATTTATTTACATCCCAAATGCTGCCCCCCTCTCCACACAGTCCCTCTCCTATGCCCCTCCCACTTTCCTTTGAGAGGGTGGAGCCCACCCAGGCGTCCCACCACTGTGGCACATCAGGTCTCTGCCAGGTTAGGTGCATCCTCTCAAACTGAGTTGTATGTATTTTAATATGTGTGATTTTCTATGTTTAACATATTTTAATGTGATAATTTCATACCTTTAAACATATTCATTCTCCATCCTTATGCTAATCTCTCCCAGACCCACTTTCCACCCAAGCTTCCATTTGTTATTACAGTTTTACCTGCACAACTACAGCAGTGTGCTCATCAACTGTCACCACTACATAACACTCTGTACTTCCAAAGAGTCTCAGCGACCCACAGCAGCACCTCTCCACTAGTGTGATGTTATAGCTGCAAAAGACAACATTCTTCAGTGAGAATCATGCCATGGCCAAGAGAGCTCTTCTGAGTGTCCAGCTGCCCTTCTGAGTATTCAATTATGGGAGGTACTGTTTTCCTTTCATAATTCAAAGTATTCTTTGAAGAAAATTGTGATTTCTTCAGTATATAAAAGAGACTAGAAGCCTTTCTCCTCTAATCTATACCTGCTCACTTGGAAAACTTCTGGTGCATTTTCTATTGGTTTTACCTTGAGTTGTGTTCATCTCTTTTTACATTTCTATTTATTCGTTTTATTTATTACAAATTGAACTTTTAATTTTTATGTATGTTTATGTGTGTGCATGTGCATGCATGTGCATGTGCCTGTGTGTGTATGAATGCATTACATTACAGTGCCCATGGAGCCAGAACAGGGCACCAGACTCCCTTGGCTCACCTGGAGCTGGAGTTACAGGTATTTATGAGCTTGCCCAGCCTGGGTGCTGGAACCAAACTCTGGTCCTCTGCAGGTATTAATTAGCTGAGTCATCTCTATGCTAATTTCCTTTTTTCCTTTTCCTTTTCTTTCTTTCTTTTTTTTTTTTTTTACAATGATAATCCTTTTAAAAAGTATATGCTATATTAGTAGTTGTGCTGAATATTAGTATGTCTTCTACCATTACAAATGTCTTTACCAAAAGAAAATGTCTTAACCAATTTATCCTACTTCTTATAAAATACAAATACCACATCAAAAAATTATAAAATCACTATTTATCAGAATTTTCATCTTCTTTTTAAATTGACTTACTTTTGGAGGTCAAGTTGTTGCTGGGGGTTAAATTCAGGGCCTCACAAATACTAAGTGGTCTCACACACACATACTAAGGACACGCTACAGCTGAGCTACAACCCAGCTCCCACTGTACACGAAGTAACAGTTTTTTGATGAATGCCTGGTAACCTTTCAAATGAAAGTACCCACTATTGATTTGGATTTTATCTGAAGTAATAATCCAATTATCCTTCACTGACACACACTTCAGTATTCCTGTGTGCTGTGGCACACTATTTTTGAATTTAAAGCATTCAATGTTGGTATTACCTCAAAAATAATGACCTGAAAACCCAACCATCCATTCAGAACGTCATAATCCTGTTCCATGCTGTTTTTAAGCAGAAATTCTCATTCTCGATTTTGCAAATGGCTCAAATCTTTGAACATGTAATTTATAGAAAAATAACACATGTCTATATGTGCTGGTAACAAGAGAAATTTAAGTAAAATGCAAATTTAAAGAAAAATTAATTTTTATTTTGCTCAAACATTAGTAAATATCATAAAATTGTTTAATAGTTAAGAGTTTAGGAATTAGAAATATAAATTGATATACTCTTTGGAAAGCAGTTCTTATATATTCTAGTCTTGGGTCAGAAAGACTAGAATATTCAAGAATATAATAAACTAGAGTACAACATGCGAGGCACACCATTTAACTTACGGAACAGATACACATAAGACCAACAACTAAAACCTTACGTAGACTCCAGCAGCCGGAGTATTTCTGGAGTATTAAGAAGTCCTTCAGATGCAAAAAATACATATGGAATCGGAATTTCCAAGAGAAATCCACCAAATGGATCCAGCGAGGCGTGTCCTGAGTAAGAGAGTTACATGCTCACTTTCTCTTTGCCACACCTTTCCCTTTTTTCTTAAACAGCAGTAATGCAGGCGCGCGATAAAGTTCTACAAACACAGTATTTACTCTATGAATAGCAATAGGAACAAAGAAAAGTTCTCCAGTGAAAAGGACCGTCCTGCTCTAGTGGAGCCGCGGGGCAGGACGCTGGCTTGTCTCCTTACTCTGCAGAGCTGTGTCTGGAACAGCAACTTTAAAGGCCAGGAAGGGTATGTCCAACCGCTGGCAGTGCTCGGCCCAGCAAGAGTGTCCCACGTGGTTGTACTCCACCACGAGCGAGAAGCTGCTCCAGGGGAAATCCGCTCCGATGCTGTGACTGTGCACGACCACACAGGCATGCGTACTGGAGACAAAAGTGGCCAAGACGGGGGAATTACACTTGTGCCACTCCTCAGCTGGAGCAGTCAAGATGGCTCCCGTGCTCGCCTGACCTCTGCCTCCACAACTGGGAAAACATCAGCACACTTACTGCTCATTTCTTGTGACTGCGTTTATCTCATCTTATCTTTCTTTCTTTCTTTTGTTGTTGTTGTTTTGATTTTGGATTTTTAGACAGGGTCTCTCTGCATAGCTCTGGCTGTCTGGAACTTGCTATGTAGACCAGGCTGGCCTCAAATTCACAGAGCTGCCTGCCACTGCCTCCAGAGTGCTGGGATTAAAGGCATACACTACCATTTTATCTTTTTCTCTGATGATCAAACTTTAAAAAAATACCAGAATATACAATATGTCATATGTATGAGTCTCAAATGTAACTGATGTTATTACTATCAATAATAGATGTCAGCATGAAAAATCTGCCTTGCCTCACCAATGCTAAGGCTTAGTGTTGTAAACTGCATAGGAGGGTGTTTTCTGACTACTGCCAGATGGAACTGTTTCTTCTCCACAGCCTCTCGTGTGTTTAACAAAGACAAAGGCAGTGGGCACAGCAGTGTAAGCATTGCTTCTCAACATCTTCAAGTGAGACTGAACTACTGTAACTAAACTCTACTACTGCTTTCCATCCAGATCAATCTAGAGGTTAAAAGTGTGTGTGCTGGGGCTGGAGAGATGGCTCAGTGGTTACAAGCACTGACTGTTCTTCCAGAGGTTCTGAGTTCAATTAATAGTAACTACATGGTGGCTCACAACTATCTGTGATGGGATCTGATGTCCTCTTCTGGCATGTACCATATATATACAAAAAATATACATACATATAAAGATTAAAAAGTGTTTATGCCTAGTTTTTGTGGACTTCTATTTTATTTATATTTCTTTTCATTATTTGGATCCCAATACTAGAAATAATTTCTATGTGAAATAAGGCAAGATAAAGACATTGAAAAACACAGTGCTGGGCCTATTATTAATTAATTAGCAGACCCTTCAGAGGACAAAGGGAGATAGGACAAGTCATGCCAAGAAACTGAAGAAAGACTAGGCTGTGTTAAGAGGGTTTTTTTTTCTTCTTCTCCTTTCCCTTCCCTTCCCTCCTCTCACCTCCCTTCCCTCCCCTCCCCTCCTTCCCCCTCCCCTTCCCTTCTTTCACCTCCCCTTCCCTCCCTTCCCCTACTCTTCCCTCCCTTCCCCTTCCCTTCCCTCCCCTAGCCCTACCCCAGCACATCCACACTCTGCACTCCCACAGGGTTTCTCTGGAGTTTTCTTCTTCAAGAGTCCTGGCTGACCCCCTGCCTCTGCCTCCTGAGTGCTGAGTGCCCAGTTTTGTTTCTATTCTAACAACAATGGTGATGATAATTTGGAGATATTACAGTAAGATTGAGCTAAGTCCCCGGATGCTTACTTTACTAACTACAAGACTATGTTGGGAGTTAGAATGTTCTATGTTAGGCATTTTGCACAAAGAGAGTAAAACTGTGCATTTCAGGTTTCCTTAACCTGAACTTCCTGGGTGTTAGGGATCAAACCAAGGCCTGACCCTGGCCTGTGAGCACTCCACCACTGAGCTACGGCCTAGACACCAGGAGGAACTTTCTTTGGAAACTTCCCTGTGGAACTATACTGTACATTAAAAAAATACAACTTTACCCTTTTAAAGCACTGGTAGTTTCCAGAAAATCTTTTCTCTCATTTGAACGTAAAACAGTCATTGTTAAGCCTGTTTGGAAAAAAAGAAAAAAAGGGAGTTTTCTTTCAACAAGATTTGTCTTTTTCAGTTTTGTTATATTTTTTTCCAGTGTCACTCTCATCAAAATGAACTAAAAATCTGTAAACAAGGAAATTACTTGAAATATGATTTTCCAGATTATAGGTCTAAGTCAGACTCTTTCTTTCTTTCTTTCTTCCTTTTTTTTTTTTTTTTGTTTTTGTTTTGTTTTGTTTTTTTGAGACAAGATTTCTCTGTGTAGTCCTGTCTGTCCTGGAACTCACTCTGTGGACCAGGCTGGCCTTGAACTTAGAAATCCACCTGCCTCTGCCTCCCAAGTGCTGGGATTAAAGGCGAGCGCCACTACAGCCCTGCTTGACTTTCTATTAGAAATAGACTAAGTCTATTTCTATTTATCAGAAAGCTTAAAACATATACGATATTTCTGGTATGTACACAGAGATCATAACAATCTAAACTTTTTATGCCACACAAAAGTGGTCAGACATTCAATTTTAAAGCAGCCATACTAAATACTCATTGCCTGTACATTTAAACTTATTTTGCCCCAAATCATAGATTCTTATCTTTTTCTCTAACCAAAGATGTGAGTACATAACAAAATCAGCAAGGGAGTGATATTGATTCAACGTGATATGAGTGTGTGTATGTGTGTGCGTGTGTGCATTTCTCTATTGACCTTGTAAGAAACACAAGACCTACTGGGCAACAGCCATTTATGATTTTTAATTTTAATTTTAAGTTCTTACTAGTGTTTATAAATAAAATATAAACTTCAAACACTGTATCCTTACAGCCATTAGCTTATTTCTGGTTGGCATAACTAATTAAAGAATAATTAAACCAAGTCTAAATTAATTCTGTATTCTATTAGTGCACTTCAGTCAGTTGTAAAGTTCACAAAGTTATTGTACAATAACAGCATATTAATGATTAACCATTATATGTAATATTTCTTGGTGATATATAGCTTTGGTAACAATAAGGATGAGTACTATTTCTTAATATAGTTCATAAGGTAACTCATAACATCTAAAGTCTAAGCAAGTGCATATTAGCTCTGGTCCTAAAGACAAATTAGAAACATGGTAAGTACTTTACTAGATCTCTAAATATGTGGACAGTGAAACCAGATTTTTTTCCCCTATCATTAGACAGACAAACACACCATACATAGACACACACAGACACACACAGTCAGATACACACACACACACACATACTACACATACACACATACCACACAACCACACATACATACCACACACACACACATCACACACAACCACACACACAACCACACACACATACCACATACACATACCACACACATACCACACACACACACACACCACATACACATACCACACATACATACCACACACACATACCACACACACACACACACACACACACACCACACACATACCACACACACACAAAACCACACACACATACCACACACACACACACACACCACATACACCACACACACCACATACAACACACACACACACCACATACAACACACACACACACCACATACACACATATACACCACATACAACACACACGCACATACCACATACACCACACACACCACATATACCACATATACCACACACACACACACCACATACACCACACATACCACCCCCACACATACACCACACACACCACACACCACACACACACACACCACATACACCACACACACCACACACACACACACACACACACACACACACCACATATGCGTGCATGTGCCTAACTAGCTCCTGGCTGAGGATATTTTCAGTCTGAAAGATTGAAAGCATTTGTAGTTTGCATAGTCACCTTTTGTGTCAGCAGGCAGTGCTGAGCAGAGGACAAGTACCAAAAGCGACTGAGTGTGCAGGCCGGGCCCAGAGCTGCAGCTGTCTTGCTTTGTTGTTTTTTGTTTTGTTTTTTTTTTCCGAGACAGGGTTTCTCTGTATAGTCCTGGCTGTTCTGGAACTCACTCTGTAGACCAGGCTGGCCTTGAACTCAGAAATCCACCTGCCTCTGCCTCCCAAGTGCTGGGATTAAAGGTATGCATCACTCATCTTAACTAATGTGGAAGGAGGAAGTGCTCCATTACGCAGCTCTAGGTTTTTTCCCTCTGGAGCAGAGCATTCCCTCACCTCCACAGAACATGGACTGCTATGCAGCACTCTCCAGAGTAATTGATTTAGTGTGTGTGGTGGGGGGTGGTCAGAAGACAACTTTCAGAAGTTGGTTCTCTCCTTCCATCATGTAGGTGATGGAAGACATGCACACACACACACACACACACACACACGCACGCACGCACGCACGCACGCACGCACACGCACAGATAAATAGGGAAAGGAAAATAATCTGCTTCCATATGAGAGAGCTACAGAGGAAGCAAAGATGTGTGGGGAAAGTGACGTTTCAGCCATAGTGTAATGGAGACAGCACACAAGCAGTGGGTTCCCAAGCAAAGCAGAAAGGGCCTACCGAGGCGGCATCAGTGAGCAGAGCTGAAGTATACACGGACTGGAGAAAACTGAGTTAAATTCCATCTCCTCAATTACTACTTGTAAGATCAACTATGCTATGTCTTTATGAATATTTTCTTTGTTTATAAAACTGTAAAGTTGTAAGTAGGCAGTACTAATGTAGCAACTAGGGAGTAATCTAAAAACTTAATAAAATTACATTCTTAATAAAAATACATATAAATACATTATAGATAAATTATAGACTTACAGTCTACATTGATTTAAAATTGTCAGTTAAATACTGATGAGAGTTTGAGCAACTGGAGAATCAAACCATTAGAGAAACCCCAGTGAGTCCTAGATTTTGAGAAGACAGATTTATAGTATTTTAATGTCAATGCCAGTTAGATGAATACACTTTTATAACTTAAAACATTTACTAAATGAAGGACAAGATAAATGTCCCTACCTTCTATTTTCTTAAGGGTTTTAAGAAGCAAATGCTTTTCTCTGTCTGAGTCCATTCTTATTATAATCAGTACCTAGTCAAAAAGTAAGAATTCCACATGTAAGCTGGGTGGTGGTGGTGCATGCCTGTAATCCCAGCACTCTGGGAGGCAGAGGCAGGCAGATTTCTGAGTTCAAGGCCAAGCCTGGTCTACAGAGTGAGTTCCAGGACAGCCAGGGCTACACAGAGAAACCCTGTCTCGAAAAAACCAAAACCAAACCAAACCAAACCAAACCAAAACAACAACAACAACAACAACAACAAAAAAGAATTCCACATGTATTGCTGAACAACCATTCTTCTCTTCTGTATTTTTGTGTGTGTGTGTGTGTGTGTGTGTGTGTGTGTGATGCTGAAGATCAAACCTAGGCCCTCACGCATGCAGGCAAGTGCTCTAGACTGAGGTATGCCCCAGCTGAATTATTCTTTTCCATGGTTTTGCTACAGAGATAAAACTAGCAAATGTAACTGGTCGGATACACCTCACACCAGAGAATACAGTTGCAGGTGTGGTAGCCTGCAGTCAGGAGGCCTGGGCAAGAGGCCTGAAGGTCAAGGCCGGCTTCTGCTGCACAGAGAACCAAGCCTGCCTTACAAACAAAATGGGAGCACAAAGGTTACAAAGTAAATGGTCCTGTTCTAAATTCTGGTGACACCAAATACCTATGAGGGAAGTATTCTGAGGCAGGGTCTTCACATCTGTCTGTAAGTTTTGTCTGTACGAAAACTGTCCCAGCCCGCTTCATTACTGTTAACTTCAACCCCACGCCTGACATCACTGCACAGAGGAGCACCGTGTATTCTCCTACTTACCCCACAGTCTTTCTGGAGGGAGCAGAGAGTGAGGTCTGATGGTAAAGTTGTCACTTACTGATTTAATTTGATGACTTTTAAAGTCATTCAAGTGACTATAAAATTGAGAATAAAGGAGCGACAGAGTGGAAAAGGAAAAAGCTCACATAAATTTATATTCAGATTCAGTATGATGGCCTGTAATGCTTTCCTGCTAGATTAGGTTTGGAGAGGCATTGTGCCTTTAAAGTTCATTAATTCAGGAGACATGTGGTATTTTTTACAGTTATCATGTGAGACGGGATTCTGGCTCCCTACACAAAAGTGAATTATTACAGTTATGTTATGATCTAAATCTCCACAATCCAAGACAACAGTTTACAACAGAAATTACAGCATTTGAATTTGAAGGCAGTGAATAATGAATGACACGACCTCTTCTCTGCGTCTGATTACCGTTAAGGAGAAAACTGTCAAGGGCCAAACATAACCTATTTTATAACCTCAACATTAAATGCGTCAAATTATGTTATACCTCCTTCTTTATACTAAATACTTTATCTGCTTCAGCCCAATACTCAACCTTCATTTTTTGTTGACTCTGCAGTCTAGTTAGTATCTGACGTTGCAATTCTTGAATCTTATAGTTGGTTTTAGGCCTTTTTTCCTTAACAAACTGTAAAATTTTCAGCTGTCTCCAAATGTTATCCAAACAGGAGTCTAACACACTTTTGTAGATATCTTTTGCATTTGACAAATATCCTGTTAAAGAAAAATTAGGGAAAATGTTAAGTCTTTTAATGTTTTTTAATATAAATCCATGCCAAAAATCACTTAAAAAATCTTTTTATGTTCTGTTTATTGAGACAGGGTCTCATTTACTATGTAGCTCTGGCTGTCCTGGGACTCCCTATGCAGATCAGGCTAGCCTTGAACTCATAGAGATTCTCCTGCCTTTGCCTCTGCCTACTGAGTGCTGGGATTAAATACATGTGCCATCATGCCTGGCTAGAAATAATTTTTTTTTGAGACAGGGTTTCTCTGTGTAGCCCTGGCTGTCCTGGAACTCACTCTGTAGACCAGGCTAGCCCAAAACTCAGAAATCCACCTGCCTCTGCCTCCCAAGTGCTAGGATTAAAGGCGTGCACCACCACCCGGTAAGATAGGGTCTTCCTATGTTCTGCAGGATGGTCTCACATTTCAGGGGCTCTGTTAACCTCCCCAAAAGCTGGCACTACAAGCCTTCACCAAATCTTGTCCTTGAAAGGTCATATTTAGTAAATCTAGATTTTTATCCCAGGGATTTCTCTCTGACAAGCTCTCCATGAGATTTTGGGGCCCAGTGAGTTTGCTGAACTTTTGCTGCAGAGCACCTGGTAGCTTCTGTAGCTCAGGTGTTGAACATATCTGGATAATCAGTGAGTGCTGACTTAGGATGTTTTGTTCACTCCATGTGGTCTCCATGCACATGCACGTGTATCAGTGCTACTAGGCTGACAGGAAACTTAGAAACTGGCTTACATTTTACCTCCTAAGGTCTCAGACCTGATTCTCAATACTGTTGTTGGACTTTTAACTGTTTAAAAAGATTTATCGTAGGCCAGGCATGGGAGCACATACCTTTCATCCTATCACTGCAAAGGTAGGCAGGGCTCTGAGTTTAAGGCCAGCCTGGTCTACACAGTGAGTTCCAGGACAGCCAGGGATACACAGAGAAAACTCTGATCCCACCCCAAAAATTATTGTATTTTTACTTTATGTATGTATGTATGTGTGTGTCTATGTGGTAAATTCACATGAGTGCAGGTGCTATGGAGGTCAGAGGCAGCAATCCCACTGGAGCAGCAGCTCAGCATGGGTGCTGGGAACTGGGCTGGGGTCCATGCAAGAGCATATATACTCTCAACCACGAGTCAGCTCTCCAGCCTCAGAATTAACGTTAAAAGCAAATTTCATCTTCTCAATGGCTCCCTATCCCTGTGTAGTAGTGATAAACTATTTTGTATAACAATAGCTAGTTCTTACTTTTTAAGGCAAAGTTCCAAACATGCACTAAGGGCCTAAAATGTATATAGCAAAATGTCAAATTTCACATTAAAAACCAGTGCATAATGATTTACACATATTATTAAATGAATATACATTTAAATCCATATAAGGCCATCAGAACTCAGCAATTCAGACCTGGAACAAGCAGCATAATCAGAATATATATAGTTCCATTCTGTGCTGGAAGTGTGGCTCGGTGATAGACTGCTTATTTGGTATTAAAATATTAAGAGGTCATGAGTTTGATTCCTAGCACTGAAATACATGTAATATATACTATATATGTATATATCCATTAATAATTATGACAAAATGTATGTTGATCAGTGTAATAAGAGAGAAGGCTACATAATTTTTCAAGAAGTGATATCTTTTTTAGAACAGTAAGTTATTTCAGATGAAATATTCAACAAGAAGAAAACAAGAAATAGAAATTTCTCCACCAACCTAATGCTGTATCCAAGTTGCATGTTAAAAGGACGTCTCTAATTGTTACCAGCAGATGTAAGAGAGCAGCATGCTTGAAAGTCATTTTTCTGTCATCACTTTTATCTATATAAGCAAAAAGATAGCTAGTAGATTAGAGTTTTTGTCTAACAGTGACAGCTGATGTCTGTTAGCAAGTGCTTACAGCGCTAGGCTGTATATAAGCAGGTTAACTCGTGGACTCTATCATCCTCTCAGGATTACTGTGATCCTCATTTACAGATGAGGACTTAGCCTTAGTGAGGATAAGTGATGCTCAAGACAGCACTAAACGCTGACAACTAACTGCAGAGCTCATCCCCTAGTGGTGAAGACTAGTACATTATGTTTACTTTTTTGGGGGAGGGTTGGGGGAAGCAGTTCTAACCAAGAAGACAATTAAATTCCTAACTAGCCTATTGTTTAAGATAGACATAGAGACTTGTGAATGAAGAAATGCTTTGAAATGCAGATAGTATCTGAAACTGTTAGTTCAGAGACAAGACTCACAAGGCAGAGCCAATTGCCTCCTCAGCCTGCTCTACGCACGTTCTGGAGATGACTGCTTGGATTCCTCTGCATGTGAAAGTATGAGATGAGGAGTGGAGGCGTGTGTCATCATGTGTGTGAGTTCAGGAGACAACATGTGGGTTCTGGGAATCCAACCCCGGCCATCAGGCTCGGCAGCAAGCACCTCTATCTTCAAAGCCGTCTTGCTGGTCCCTTTCACTTTATTTTTGTGGCTGTTGTTTTGGTGTAGGGTCTAACTATGTAGCTCTGGATGGCCTCAAATCCAGAGATCCACATGCCTCTGCTTCCTGAGTTGTATGATTCAAGGCATGAACCGTCACGTCCAGCAAAGATTTACTTATCTTTTATTTAAGTTTATATATGTGTCTGCATGAGTTTATGTATATATACCATGTACAGGAAGAGGCCAGAAGAAGGCTACAGATCACCTAGAACCTAAGGTTACCGGTACTATGAACCATCATATGATAACTGAATCTAGGTCCTCTTTAAGAGAAGCAAACACTTTAAAACACTGAGCTATTTCTCCAGCCCACCTATATTATTTTTTAAAGAAGTTGAAAATTTGTTACTGTATATGTAATTTAATGAATTTAGAAAATTGACTTTACTAATAAACTAGGTCCAAATAACATGTAATAAGCACAGTGCACTGTGTCTCTTGCACTGATTCGACTATAAACACAAGGCAGAGTACATGGACCACTAGTACAGCTTAAAAATGAATGAAAGCTAGCAGACTGGCCAAGCAGGTAAGATTTCAAAATGTCACTCAACAAATGGTAAGTGTCCTATTTTTTATATTAGTCTGTCCTGGCCTGTACTATAGGCAACTACAAACCCCAAAGGGCATGCCACAGAAAGGACAGAAATAACTCTAAGAGGAGGCCTCAATCCATGGTCTGAGTAGCAGGGAAGAGGCTTATATGGGTGAGAAAGAGTAGAAAGCCACAGTCTTGTTTTAAAATCTTTTTCTGTTCTTTCCTTCCGTAGAAGCACAATGTCAGAGGTCAGCAATGACAGCAGTAATTCCTGGATATGAATCTGTCAGGTGCCCCAAATCCCTCCACCTGTGCAGAGACAGTTACAACAAGCCTAGTGACCTCTGGTAATTCCTGTACCTTGACTCAGGTTTGTTTCAATAGATTATTCTCATTATGGGTTACAGTTCCTGTATCTCTTGTGTATTTGGTTATATGATTTTACACTAGACATCGTCAGTTTTATGTTGTTGGGTGCTGGGTTGTGTGTGTGTATGTTTGTGTGTGTGTGTGTGTATATATATATATATATTTCATTAGAAGATGCAGTTAAATTCACTGGAAACTATCCTTTGGATTTTTTCATGATTTTGTTTGGGCAGAGCAGGGCCAAGGACTGGTTCCACTGTGAATTGTTACAGGGTTAACTTTGGGTTTGCAATGCAGATCTATTAAATAATACATGTCAGGAGATTCACTAAGAAACTTCTGGGCTTGGCCAGATGTGTGTACTACATGCTAAATTACAGTCTGGGTTCCTTCCAGGTCTGAGGGTCCGTATAGCTACAATTGTTTAAAAATGTATTCCTTGCGTATTATGGATTTGATTTGAACTCACCTTGGTGAATAGCATCATTTATTATTTTTTCTTGTTCCTTTAAGAAGAATCTTGTTTGGTCAAAATTGACAGTGGCAAATTTCCAGTTAGCAGCAGGGTAAGTACAGAGGCAGACAAGCTTCTTTAAGATAGGAATCGCCGTGGCTTCTAGGAGACAGTATGCTTGGCACTGGGTGTCTGGAAAACAGCGGCACTGTAATCGGTGTGTGTGAAAAGGATCATGTGCTGTTTCTGACACCCAGCTCACATCACTGTGCCTTAGGTGAGGGTGGGGTGGCCACTGATAACACATTCCCAACCATGAAGACCATGCACGGAGACTATGGGACAGGACTCCTGCAGCCCCTTCTTTTCACAGGAATGCAGGAAAGTGGCTTCAGTTTTTTTGTTTTGTTTTGATTTTTGTTTTTGTTTTTGTTTTTTGGATTTGGTTTTTTTGAGACAGGGTTTCCCTGTATAGCCCTGGCTGTCCTGGAACTCACTCTGTAGACCAGGCTGGCCTCGAACTCAGAAATCTGCTTGCCTCTGCCTCCCAGAGTGCTGGGATTACATGCGTGTGCGGCCACTGCCCGGCTGTGGCTTCAGTTTTAATGAAGGAAGAAGTAACAATTAGTGGTCTGGAGTAAGGCAACGGGAAAGACCAAAGCAGTGTACATGATTCCAGGTCTGGAATAACTTGAAAACAGAAATAGAATTAAGAAATGTCTATATCCCAGCATTTGGGAGGCAGAGGCAAAGGCAAGCAGATCTCTGAGTGCAAGGCCAGTCTGTTCTACACAGTGAGTTGTAAGGCTACACAGAAAAACCCTGTCTAGAAAAACAAAACAAAACAAAAGTTTCTGAAACAGTAAAGACAATTTCATGGAAAATAAGGTATGTTCTAGAAGTCTGGAGAGGACTTCCCAATGACCTTGCACGCACACTGCACACCTGATGCAGGCATCTCGATGATATCAACTGTTCTTTCTTGACATTTTTCCTCTGGCGCTTTATTATTAGAAACAACAGGACTTTCTTCTTGAAGAGTCAAAGAATATTTTTCTTTATCTTCAAATTCTAGCAAAAACATTAAAGAAATGAGGCTGCTTTATTTTCACCCTGTGTTCAAAATCACTGTTGTTAAATCTTTTCATGGAAGTACACGAGAGTGAGTTAAATGAATTATCCAGATCAGCAAACCTAGTGCTGTGCTAAGGAACAAGGCGGATGATGGAAATGGGACAACTCTGGCGTCCACTCTGAAGTCCACCTCGGCCCTGCAGCAGCCCCAGGTTCCTCATAGGTAAAGCGTGACTTAGGATGCCCACGAACTCTAGGCACCAAACTCCCACTCCAGTTCTTAATGCGTAAAGGACAATGGCATTGTACCTCACCTCTCTGTGGCTTTCCGGAGTTTCCCCTCTGTCTCCAACCTTACCATTAAATCTTCAGTTCAACCATTTTCGTTTTTTTGTTTTTTTTCTAAATTTTCTTTCTTTCTTTCTTTCTTTTTTTTTCTCAAGACAGTTTCTCTGTGTAGCCCGGGCTTTCCTGAAATTCACTCTATAGACCAGGCTGGCCTCGAACTTAGAAATCCGCCTGCCTCTGCTGCCTCCCAAGTGCTGGGATTAAAGGTGTGGGCAGTGCAACCATTTTCTACATGAAATCTCATTGTAACTGCCCTCCTTACTTCCTTTAATATGCAGTGTGGTATCTGATACAGCGTTCAATATATGTTAGGTTTCTTATTCTCTAAATATTATAGAAAATTTATGTTTGTGCAGGTACAGCTATTTTAACTAAATATTCATGTCATCCACTAATAATATGATTATAAGATACTTTTTAAAACTGTGCTACCAGCCTGAGATACTTTTATGTGAGGTTAAAAGTCTGTTAATGGAGTGGGACATGGGTCCTGTGCCTATAATCCCAGCACTTGGGAGGCTAAGGCAGGAGGATCATGGAGTCAAGGCCAGCCATGGCTATACAGAAAGATCCCACCTTAAATAAAAGAGAAGAACCCCAGTATAACGATGGAAAATATACAAAACCAGATTATGTTACAAGTAATGCTGCCAATCAATTTTAAGTACTCTGAATAGGTTCACTCAAGTGATATTAATTATTGAGATTATTGAGATTTTAAAGTCATAACATTTCTCATCTCCAATTAACTGTAAAATAAGACAAGAAGTGAAATATTACCTTTATTGCTAATAAAGCTGAGTTGGAGAATAGGGCTTGATTTGAGAGACAAGTGGGCTTGGTAACTAGATATCTTAAGGAGGCATCTACCCATTCAGTCATCGCCTAAGCTGGCCAGGGAGACTCTCACCAGGAAAGAGTCACGACATGGGACAGGCTGACAATACTTCTTTCTTTGGGGACGCTCGTTTCCTTAAGTGTACACCAATTTCACCCCCAAATATATAGCTTCCACACTTGTTTCTACACCTGACCAGGGAACGATATATACAGGAACAAGAGGCCAGGAGTGTCACACTGACCGAGCCAATGTCAGGAGCACAGAGGCATGCCTCCGTCTTAATATCAGCACTCTTTAAAGGTGTAGTAAGTTAGCTATTTTTTTAACATGAAAATATTCTTTTTATCTCTTTCAACATTTTTGCTGTGGCTCCTTATTTATGATGCTAATATGTCCTTTATAAGCTAATCTCACAAGAAGAACAAGCAGAAAAGGGTGCTAGTGCTCACAGTTCAAATAGGAGGAGAATCTGGAAACAAATCTAAAAGTAACAAATTTTCTTTTCCCCATTTGCATGTGTATGTGCATGTGTGAATATCACACACATTGTGTGTGTGTGTGTACTGCTGTGCTCTATGTGTATGTTTGTGTGTATGCAAGTGCATGTATGAGCGTGCATGCGTACATGGTGCATGTGTGTGTGTGTGTGTGTGTGTGTGTGTGTGTGTGTAGATGGCCATCTCTGTTGGTGGTTTTGGTTACTGTTTACTCTTTCTTTTGAGACTGTCCTGGAGCTCACCAAGCTGGATAGGCTGGCTGGCCAGCAGTCCCACCTTGCTAGGACTGGATTACAAGTGCATGCACCACACCCAGCTTTCTTTTAACATGTTTTTTGGGGCTCCTTGTACTTTTAAGGCAAGCATTTTACTGACTGACCCATCTCCCCAACCCCTTCTTCATTCCTTTATGCAGAGGGTGTCTCTGAATATCCCAGAGACATACAGAATTGTCATCTAGCAAGGTGAATTATTACATGGCTAAACTGTCATAGAACCAGAAACCATGGAATATATAGACACATAAACAATCAGGGAGCTCTAAAATCTCTGAATCCTACTCTGAATCTTCACCAGGATTGTCACTGTGGAAAATGTCATGCAGTGGTAATACATCTCAGTACATCTGTAAATGGCTGTCACACCTTTTGGAAAATCACACACAACTGCTGTGACACCAAGAACCAAGTCTTATGTCCAGAGATAGAACATGGACCAAAAGACCCAATTATGCTCTAAGTAACATAAACACTTCTATCTATTTTACCAAGGGGAAGTCTGTCAAAATTATTCCAAAATGTAGTGACACACAGTTTAATCTAAGCACTTGGGAGGCAGGAGAAGCTCTGAGTTTGAAGACAGCCTGCCTGGATGACATAGTGACTTCCTTGACACCCAAAGCTACATAGAGAAACCTGTCTGAAATTTGAAAATTATTCTAAAGTTCTATTGTTTTAAACCAGAAGTAAAATGATATGGCACACTGTACTTCTTTTGATGTGGTTAGAAGAGTGAAAATATAAGAATTACAGCACAAATGGCAACTTTTTGATAATATTATAAAGATTAATAAGCAATTAAATGTGAAAATGCCTAAATACATATTAAGTATGTTTAAATATTAAGATAAACCCATAGCTAAGGAACTATTGGTAACTGACAGTTGCCTGGAGAGGGACTGTTAGCTTCCTTTAAGGTCACAGCCCCTGGTAGGTCTAACATGCTCCAATGGCCACAACTTAGAGTAGGTAAGTAGCATTAATGAGATTTGATGGGCTAAAAAAGGAGGGGGGGGTGGATCTGAAGAGATGGCCCAGAGATTAAGAGCACTGACTGCTCTTTCAGAGGACCCAGGTTCAGTTGCCAGCACTCAAATGGCAGCTCAAAACTGTAACTCCAGCTCCAGGGGTTTCAACATCCTCTTAAGCTTCCATGGGCACAAGGCACACACACAGTGCACATGCATACATGCAAGCAAATACCCATGCACATAAAATAAAATAATCTTTTAAAGAATGAGGACACGAGGTTGGATAAATATGAATTGAAGGGTGGATATGGGAGGGGGGACATGATAATGTTAAAAAGATAATGTTTAAAATTCTTGAAAAATCAATAAAACTATTTTTAAAAATACTGATAGGATTGTAAGTGAGTAAGAAAAAAGCATGAAAGCATAATTAAGTTAGGAATACTAAGTTTATATATCCAAGTTATAGAAAGCAAGTTTTAGCCTGGCAAGGTGGCGTACACCTGTAATCCCAGCACTTGGGAGGCAGAGGCAGGCGGAAGTTCGAGGCCAGCCTGGTCTACAGAGTGAGTTCCAGGACAGCTAGGGATATACAGAGAAACCCTGTCCAAAATCCAAAAAAAAAAAACAAAAAACAAAAAAAAAAAAAAACCAGTTTTATTAGTAGCTTTGTTACAAATGAAATTGTACCTTCTAATCTTTGAAAGCATATTTATCTCCATATCTAAATCTATATCTACATACCTATCTCTAATAAGTTTCAATGGTGTTTTCCTTGACTGTGAGAGACCATACAAATTCTCTAAAAGTGCCTTTATTTTCTTGCATTGTGTAATGGACAGTGCCCTGTCCTAGAGCTACATCCTATGCCAAAATCTTTCTGAGTTACCCACCATTGTTTTGGTCTTGGTCATGGATTTTGACGTCAGCTTCTGAAGGGAAAGTCTGGTGTTTACTTCTCAGAATAATAAACTCACTCAGAAGGTCCAAATTGTCTTGTTTTTTATCATAAGATGCCTTGATCTGTGAAGAAGCAGCAGCTTTGACAGAGGGCACAGGATCACCAAGTCCAGCGCCGCTGGTCTCGCTCTTCTGCATTACTCTAGCACCTAGTTCTTGGTCACTCTTTGGATTTGCTTCTATTTTTGATTTTTTAACAGAGACACTTTCACCAGACAAACAAAGGCGTGGCACTTCCTTTTCTGAAGAGGGTATGGGTCTCTTCTGTGCATGTAATTGGTGAACATCTGCAGATTTTTCACTGACTGGCACAATGGATGAGGGACGACTCTTATGTTCTAGCCAGGCTGGAAATAAGAAAATAGGATTCCAAAATGACTTTTGTGCTTAAATGAATACCTTTAGTTGTAATTTCCTGTTAACATAATTTGATCTTTAGGGGTAGTTTGTTTACTGTTTGGAAAATCCATTTTTGCTTCTATATAAAATAAGCTTAAAAAAACAGTTTACCATCACTTTTCTTCCTTCCTTATTTCTCTCCCTCTCCTCCCTCTCCCCCTTCTTCCTCTCCTTCTCCCCCTCCTCCCTCCCTCCTTCCCTCCCTCCCCCCTCCTGTTTTTTTGACACAGGATTTCTCCGTGTAACAGTCCTGGAATTCTTTTTTAGACCAGACTGGCCTCTGCCTTTCAAGATCAGCCTGTCTCTCTGCCTCCTAAGATTAAAGGCATGCATGACCACCACCCGGCAACCATCTTTTCCCCTACCCCCACTACCGGGTTTCACTGTGTAGACCAGGCTGGTCTTGAACTCAAAGATCCACCTGCCTCTGCCTCCTGAGTGCTGGGATTAAAGGTACACACCACCACCACCTGGCTATCTCTTTTTCTTCTTTTCCTTTTTTAAAAAATTACTTTTGTTTTTTACTTTTGATTTTGTTTAGATTATTTTATCTAAAGGACATTTTATAATAGTTGACCCACAATTTATGCACACACATCACAAAGATAATTCTGTAATGACTTTGAAATCTGGTTCAATGCCGGGTGGTGGTGGCACACGCCTGTAATCTCAGCACTCTGGGAGGCAGAGACAGGCAGATTTCTGAGTTCAAGGCCAGCCTGGTCTACAAAGTGAGTTCCAGGACAGTCAGGGCTACACAGAGAAACCCTGTCTCAAAAAAACTAAATCCAAAAAAACCAAAAAAAAAAAAAAAAATCTGGTTCAACTGAATTATGCAGTTTCATCCTTCAGTATGCCTTCTTGAGTAAGCTTATTTATAGCATATGAAAGTTAAATAATTTATGTTTTGTGCAAAATTACACATGGTCCCCTGTGTCATGAATGATGTTCCCCATCTTCTTAATGAGAAGTTTCCTGGGCCATGGATGATGCTCAGTGATAGTACACTTAGATATTCTGCTTTATGCTCTAATGAGAACTCAATCCCCAGATCAAAGAGAGATGAGTGGGAGAGAGGGAGGCAGAGAGGGTGGGCAGAGAGGAAATAAGGAGAGAGATGAGGGGAAAGTAAAGCATAGAAAATAGAGGTAAAGGAAAATGTACATAACGTGATTAAACTTTCAAAGTTTTATACACACACACACACACAATGAGAGTGTGGAAAAATATAAGTGATGCTGTTTTGTTCTGATTAGCTTAAGTTCCTTTTCTAGTAGTCATGACGCTGGCAGAGAAGGGAAGAGCAATGGATAGCACTGACTAGGCCCTGTATCAGTGCTGACACTGGGAAGCCGTCCGGGCTTTGGGCTGCCTGAAGGCAGTGGTGATCCCCTGCTTGTCCTTTCTGTCAGTCTGTTTCATCTCCAAAAGAACTGCTTCTGATAACAGCTCTATAAATGCAGACTGGATCCGACAGGCCTTCTTAAATGGAACTTTCATCTCCCAGTTCACAAAGCAGATAGACTTGGGAGAGGTTTTAAAGCAATGATGTATGTTTTATCTTGCCCGGTTTGAGGCAGCATTTGTTTAGCCCTAAATTCTTCCCAAGCCTCTATTTGAGGCTTCTTTTTTGTTTTAAATCAATAATACATGTTTTATTTTTTTTAATTCTTTATTTTTATTTCATGTGCATTGTTTTGCCTGCAGTATATCTGTGTAAGGGTCAGATCCCCTGCAACTAGAGTTATAGACAGCTGTGAGCAGACACATGTGTGCTGGTAGTTGAACCCAGATCCTCTGGAAGAACAGTTAGTGCTCTTAAACACTGAGCCATCTCTCTAGCCTCACATCTCTTTTCCCTAATACTAGGAGCTCAGTTTCCAGGCAATGAAGGAATTCCAGTAAAGTGCTGTTGCTAATAGGTTATAATGAATCATAGCCTTGGAGAAAGGGCTAAATACAAAATATATTTAAAGAATCTTATAAATTAATATTTTAAAAGAAACCTAATTTAAAAGTTGGTAAAAGATTTGAACATCTCTCTCTCCCCCCCTCACACACACACCCTACAATATAGATGAATCATGATGGTAAACAAAGTAAGTAAGTCACAACAGACCAATATTTGACAGCTTTTATTTATACAGAATATTTAATAGAGGCAATTTCATAGAGACATAGTACAAATTAGTTATCTACAGCTGAGCAAAACAGATCGCAACTGCTGTGGAATTTGTGGGAAGGGGCTAGTGTCAGGAAATTGTGTGTGTGTGTATGTGTGTGTGTGTGTGTGTATGTGTGTACAACCCTGATTTTCTCAAGACTCATTGATACACTTTAAATTGCTGAGTAAATTCTATTACAATAAATCTGGTCCCGAGTATGTAAAGATACTCATGACTATTAGGCATTGGGGGAATATAGAATAAAGTCATAATGGGCATTGCACATGCCCATAGAATAGCTGCTACCATGTTGATAAGGATACAGAGTAGCTGAAATTCACACATTGCTGGTGAGTATGTAAAATGATGAAAGAACTTTGGAAAACCAATTTAATAATTTCTTATTAAATCAAATATATACCTAAAACACCAATAATAACAGTAAATTTTTTTTCTTTTTGGTTTTTCAAGACAGGGTTTCTCTGTGTAGCCCTGGATGTCCTAGAACTCACTCTATAGACCAGGCTGGCCTCAATCTCAGAAATCTCTCCAAGTGCTGGGATTAAAGGTGTGTGCCACAGCACTGCCTTGCTAACAATAGACAATTTTACTTCTGTATCTTCTTTCAAGAAAAATCCTACCATGGTCCATAAGAAGACGCACAAAAACAGTCATAGAAGTTTTGCTCAGGGTACTAAAACAATTGGAGAATAAATCCTGGGAAGATGATCACACTCTGGTTAAGTACATAAAACAAACAAACAAAAAGATTTATCAGTAAAATAAACAAGTTAGTGTTACACATAGCATGGATGAATCTCACAAATGCTATGCTGGGTTGAAGAATCCAGGCACTAGAGAGTTTACACGACGTGACTCTATAAATGAACAGGGGAAACTCACCTCAGGGCTTGCTGAGGGCTAGGGGAAAGCTGAGGAAAGGAGAAATGTAGATGGAGAGTGGCTGAAAGAGAACTTTCTGTGATGGCAATATTCCCTTAGTTGTGGTGGCCATCGAAGTATATACATCTGTCATGATCCACCCAGCTATAGTATTATAGCTAAAATTCTCTCTGAAGGAGACAAAGCAATGCCTACCCCTCCTCCTGAGCTCCCAGAGGAGTGTGACTATACCAAAGCTCAGTTGGAGCCCATACATTTGTTGGGCGTCTTTACAGAGCTAGGTAAGGATTAGAGAGGTGTAGGCACTCCTCCCCAACCATCTAACACCACTGAGGGCCTCCCTGCAGCTGCAAGGAGGTACAGTTGAGCAGTGGGGGCCCATGCTTGTAATCCCAGCACTTGGGAGGCAGAGACAGGTGGATTGCTGAGTTCAAGGCCAGCCTGGTCTACAGAGTGAGTTCCAGGACAGCCAGGGCTACACAGAGAAACCCTGTCTCAAAAAACAAACAAACAAACAAACAAACAAACAACTACAAGCGCAACTAAATAATCTAACTACGTGAAATATATGGCTACTGTTTAATAATAATCTTTAAAAAGAAAAAAATGTGCATTTTTCCTTCAAAATTGGGTCTAAGGGTTTTTGTGGTTGTTTGAGACAGAGTTTCTGTAGCTTAAATTTGCTATATAATTGAGGATAGTCTTGAACTTTTGGTTCACCTGCCTCTACTTTCTAAGAATGAGCTGGCATCCCCAGTTTTATGAGGTCTGGAGATCCACTTCAGGCCTTCATGAAATCCAGGCAAATGCTGCTCAACTGAGCTATGTCATTTTTGTCTTTGCCTTTCTTAGAAATACTGAAACAAGTGACATTGTTCTTTTCCCTCACTGTACCGCATTTAAGAGACAGGCGTGAGAGTAATGCTTAAGTACAGCTAGCCCCTGGCCTCGGCCTGTGAGCACCAAGTCCTGAGTGAGCTTTCAGTGCAGCATGTTTAAAGTGGGAACTAATGAGAGTCCCAGTTGTTACTATCATATGAGAATGCAAGGCCAGTCTGGGGAATAGCAACAATAGGCAGCACACGATGAGTGTCTAAAGTCCTCCATATTAAGCACTGCTAAGAAAGAATCTGCAGCAATTTGCAAGTCCTGAATGAACAGAGGCTGAACAGGGCTTCTTCAGTGTTGACAATTTGCTAACCCTGAAGCTTTTTTGGAGATATCTGGTTCTCAAATAATTAGAAACTGCTAATTATTTTACTTTCCTGACTATTCTCATATATATTTACTTTTCTAGACACCCCCCCTACTCTGACAACTTGGCTATGGGCTCTATAAACTGTTTTGAGACAGTTTCTTTTTGTTGTTTTGAGACAGACTTTTTCTGTGTAGCCCTGGCTGTCCTGGAATTTGCTCTGTAGACCAGGCTGGCCTCAGACATAGAGATCCACCTGCCTCTGCCTCCTGTGTTCTGGGATTAAGGCATTCACCACCACTGCCTGGTTAGTTATTGCTTCTTTTAAACTTCACAATTAAATTACTGTAATAATTCTAGTGGAGTAAGAATGGTTTCTTTTAACCTCAAATTTGTTGCTTCTGATACTTTATACAATCTTAGAGATGTATGATACTTGAAGACCCCATAGATATTTGAAGACCCTGTAGAATTTTTCTTCTGTGTTTATTTTTCTCACAATGTCTTAAACTCTACTATTTTTATTTTTAAAATTAAAATGCAATTACATCATTATCCCCCTGTAAGTACACATATATAACTGCTCAGTCCATCTGTGTATATGATTGCATGGTGACCACTTGGTACTGCAGAACCAGCTTGGGGAGGAAGCTCTTCCCTGTTTCTCCCACTCCAGCACTCCTTGGCTCCTGAGTTCTTTGTGCGGGTTTGAGGCCCCAAGAGATTTCCCCTTCCGTTTAGCATGCTATTGCTGTCATCCTTTCCAGGTCTTGTGTGAGCAGCCATGTTGGTAATACTTCACGGACAGTTTCTCTCGTGTCTTGGAGACAGTCTCACAGATAACTTCTTGTTCCTCTGGTTCTTATATGATCTCTGTCAAGTCCCATGTCCTCCCATTATGATCCCAGAGGCTCAGGTGTCTTAGGTGAGTGGGTTGGGACTTGCCACCTACCATGTAGTCACCTGTCCTCTCTGCTCAGCAGTGGGTTTCGTAGTGGTCAAGGAGATGTCCTTTGATAGAGCTGGCCCTCCGGTGCCCTTATTGCACCATGAATCCTTTAGGACTGGGACAGACACCCATGTGTCCGCTGTACTCTATCCTTCTTCCTCCCAAAAGAACTCTGAGCCATTAGTCTTCCAGAACACCATGCTAATCCGAGCTTCCATTCCTTATCTCCTTAGGCCAATTTCCAAATGATGATAATACCTAAAGCTCACTTTTAAAATACCTAAAGTTCACTTTTATTTACTTTCTATAACAGAATGCTTTTCTCAAACTATGCTTCTCAAATCCTTAACAACGGAAACTTACTACTTATTGTTGAAACTAATTTTTGAAAGTATGTACATATATTAGTGAAATGGCTAGAAAATTTTACAGTAAGTGTAAAATTTTAGGCAGAATAGGATTTTAAGGTTAGTTAATAAAACTGTGATATTTTTTCTAAAAAGAAAGTAGAGCCCAGAGAGGCTGAAAGTCGTAAGCTGGCAGAACGGAGGCACACTGTGACTGCTAAGCCTTAGCTGCCAGTTTCCTAATCACTGAGGAGAAAGTGAGTATTAGACACGTCATATGAGTGGTCACACAAGTTCACTTACTATCCTACACTTACACTCCACCTGAAGTACTTTTGTAGGCAGAAAGATCTCCAGCCTAGTCTCCTGAGAAGACAGACCATTATGACACAAATACGCCTTCAGATGCTCCAATGTTTCGGCCATTACTGGATTTAGTCTTGCTTGTTTCCACCCCTTTGCTTTTGCAGTGTTAATCACAAGACTGTCTCCTTTGATAGAAAAGATGTTCCTCATATCTGCAAGTGAATATTGACTGCTGGGTTCTTGAAATCTTGGAACTTGAAAACAAACAAACACAGGGATAATTAATGAAAAACAATAAACAGACTCATATTAGACTTTCTCAATAAAATGTATTTCTCACATTAGGAAATGGTGAAATTGCAAGTTATATCTGGTTTATTGTTCTCAAAGTTTTACTATTTGTATAAATCACATTAGTTAAAACAGTTTAACAATAGAAATCACACACATTTTTTCTTCTTCTCTCTTTCTTTCTTTGAGGCAGTTCCCTACAGTGAGAGCGGTTCTGAACTGTCAGCATGGTTGAGGATGACTGAGCACTGACCCTCTGTCTCCACCTCCAGAGCTCTGGTATCTATAGGTGTGCGGCAACAAACGCAGCTTATGCAGTACTGGTGACTGAACCCAGCTCTATTAACAGAGGCACTTCCCCGGCCCTTAGATAATTTATCCACTCTTTGTGACTATCAAGAAGTTAAAATGCCTCCAAATTTAGTAGTGAAAGAAACTGCATTTTGATTGTTTAAAAATTACTAATACTTGATAAGATTTGGAAGAGCAGAAAAATTATTAAATCACAAATTCTAACTCATTACAGCAAGCCTAAACAAGACATACTTGTCCAGATTTTAGGGTGATGTCATCTTAGGTATTGTGGTACAAACATTATTATGTTAGCACTTTTACCTAAATAGGTGAAACCATAACATACAGAAGAAATAGAGTAGCACAATTACTTAACATTACTCTCTGCGTTATAAGCATCCACCCAAAATTAATATCATAAATTCTGAATTTATAACTTGGAATGATGCTTTTATTTACAACACTAATAATAACTAAAACAGATAAGTACCAGTATTAATATTAATAATTACCAAAAACATAACATTGTACTAAATATTTTCCGTGTATCATTTCTAAGTAATCCATGGACGTACCCTATGAGGTAGATAATATTTTAGTAGTTTTACTGACTTATGACTAGTAAGCAAAGAACTAAGTATATTTAGAAGAAAAAAATTAATCACTGATTCATTATCACAGAAAATTAATTCTCCTGGAGGTAGGATAATTAACAGCTCAAGATCATAGCTGGCTGTCCAGGAATTTGCTCTGTAGACCAGGTTGGCCTCAAACTCACAGTGACCTATCTGTCTGCCTCTTCTTCCCAAGTGCTGGGATTAAAGGCATGCCACCAGCCCTCAGGCTTGTATGTGCCTTTGTATAGATACACAGATACAAAGTATTACATATACACATTAATAAGTATGTTGCTAGATCATCTCTTTTCTCTTTCATGGATAATCAGCAAGAGCAAAGCATTGTTTATACGATGAGCTCTAGAGACAGCTGGACTTGGTGTGACGTCACCTAGTCCATGCTATGCTATGCAATGGTCACAGCTGGTCTTTTTTCCTTCTATTTGCCATTCAGTAGCAAGCATTCTGTACCTGTGAGCAAGAACAGGACCCAAGAGCTTCTGCAGCCTCCCAGTTGCCACAGCATACAATATTTATTAGCTGATTCTCCAGCGCTAAGCAAATGACTGTAAAAGAAGAATCAAAGTTTAATTCATTAATAGTACTAGCTGTTATGTATAACCAAATGCTAAGAACGCACTTTTCCAAGTTTTTTACATGTAAATACAAGTAAAACTAAACTTTATTTTGTAAATGAATAACCTAAGTAGAACTGAGTAAACCACATTTTGAATACCTTTTTCTTCTCTTAAAGATTTGGCATGAGCCTGGTAATAGTGGCACACACCTTTAATTCCAGCCCTCAGGAGGCAGAGGCAGAGGCAGGCAGATCTCCTAGTTTAAGGTCAGCCTGGTCAACAGAGTGAGTTCCAGGACAGCCAGGACTACACAGAGAAACCTTGAAAAACCAAAAGAAAAAAGATTTGGTATTAATAAATTTCTCAATTACAATAAAAATCATTGTGATGTACAATCTTTATCATTAATGTGATTGGATGCAGAACCACCTAAGAGATTAGCGAGGCACGAGTGTGTTATCAGCCAGGGTAGATCAGTGAGGGCGTTTCCATCAATGGAGGGCTGTGTGGTGGTACTATCCCAAGGCTGGGATCAAAGGAAGGACGAGGGAGAGAAGGAGAAGGCAAATAAATGATCGAGAGCTTCCATCTCTGTTTCTTCGCCAACCAAGGAGCGGAACAGCTGTTCTCTACGCTCCTACCTCTATAACGACAGACTCACCACGGCCAAGCAAGTATGGACTAAATAAACCCTTGAAACCTGAAGCAAGGTAAATCCTTCCTCACTTAAGCTGTTTCAGTCAGATATTTGGTTGCAGCCATGACAATGGTTGATTACTGGTGGCTACTTGTAACCAGGCTTACAGTGAAATTTGGGGTTAAAAAGCAGAATGGAAGAATGGGAAAAACATGCAATTTGGCTAGAAAGGGTTCATTTAAATTTCTAGATAATGAGGATGGGGCTGTTAAAGGGCTCATCGCCATTAAAGAGAAGCCAAGCACTTTGTACCATTCCCATAAGAAAGATACCTGAGCCGGTCAGTGGAGGTGCACGCCTGTAATCCCAGCACTCTGGGAGGCAGAGGCAGGCGGATTTCTGAGTTCAAGGCCAGCCTGGTCTACAGAGTGAGTTCCAGGACAGCCAGGGCTACACAGAGAAACCCTGTCTCGAAAAAAACCAAAAATAAAAACAACAACAACAACAACAACAACAAAAAACCGATACCTGAGGGCATCTCAGGAACTGGATCCACATGACAGGCACTAAGCGGTAAAACTCATCCAGCAGACTTTCCTTTGAGAAGTGAGTGATGGGGCACCTTGCTCCCACAGAGCCATCAAGGGAAATGGTTTCATTAGTTGAAGTTCCTAGTTACCCAGACACTCTAGCTCTAGCTGTGGTGTGAGGACTGCACTTTAACTGGCAGCAGACATTGGCATCTTTACAAGATGCTGGGTCTCCAGGCATACAGAATAGAAAAATCATGGTTTCATGTAGACTTCAGCCCATGTTTTTAGAAGAAGATCTGGAAGTCCAGGTAATGTATAACACACAGGGCTGGATTTCCTTCCCAGGGCTCTGAGCATGTGGTCAGTGAAGGAGCTGTGGGGAGGGTGAAGCTGAGTGAAAGCCTCGGATGCTGGAGTTGCCAGGTGACTCCAGGACATCAGAGGCAATGAGCTGAGCAAACCCAAGAGAGCTATTCTGCTGTCCACCTGACACAAATTAAAGACATCTGAGAATAAGGAATCCCTGGTAAGAAAAATCTCCTTAGCTGGGCAGTGGTGGCACACGCCTTTAATCCCAGCATTTGGGAGGCAGGGGCAGGTGGATTTCTGCGTTTGAGGCCAGACTGGTCTACAAAGTGAGTTCCAGGAGAGCCAGGGCTAAAGAGAAACTCTGTCTCGAACCCCCCAGCCCCCCAAAAAACACCAAAACAAAACAAAAAAATGTTTCCTTAAATGGGGCTGTGGGCAAGCCAGCAGGACATTTTAAAATGAAGCGCAGCCCTTGTGGGTGGTGTCACCCCTGAGCTGGTGTCCTGGGTTCTATTTGAAAGCAGGCTGACAAGCCATGAGGAGCGAGCCAGTCAGCAGCACCCCTCCCTGGCCTCTGCATCAGCTCCTGCCTCCAGGTTCCTCCCTGTTTGAGTTCCTGTCCTGACTGTTTTCCATAATAGACTGTGATGTGAAAGTTCAAGCAAAATAAACCCTTTCTTTCCCAGGTTATTTTTGGCCACGATGTTTTATTACAGCAATAAAAACTATCATTTAAAAGAGAGGGGTCATGTGAGTTGGAAACGGCAGGGTGACACAGACTGGGAATCTGAGCACCTGCAGCAGACATGAGAGCACAGAGTGCTTCCTTCAGAGGCTGGGCTAACCCTGCCCTGACAGGCCCCAGCTCTACTCTGCTTCCATTCTTCCTTCCTACACTCCTCTTCCTCCATTTCAGAATGGGAGTAATTACTCCTGTTGAATAATGGCAGTGTATAATTTTCTTTTTAATTTTAGAGGTTCAAGTAAAAGATGCCCGAGTCTCCATTGAGACTGTGAATTTGGACTTTCAAACCACGTAAAACTTTTAAGCTTTAGCACTCAAAGAGACAGACTGAGTACATTTGGACAGAAGCCTTTGGAGACAGCTATGGGATGTTGTGCTTAAAGCGATGTGTCTAGGTGTGGAGTTGACAGTGGGTAGGATATTTTCTACACTAGTTAATTTTCCATCACTGTAACCAAATGACTGACAGAAATAAATGAAGAGCAAACAAACTTAGTTTGTTCTTGAGTTTTGAGGGTTCAGTCCACAAGCTTATCCCACTGAGCCTGGGTAAACATCATGGTGGTGCGAGCACTGAGCAGAAGACAGCTGTGTACTTCATGGGTGAGCAGAAAGCAGAGGCAAGGAACACTGGTGCCCTTTTGATCTCTTCTCTTCCCCTACTGTGTCAGGGTCCCAAGCCTATCGGTGTACTACCTACATTCAGGGTGGGCCTTCCTCCTATTCAGTTACTGTTCTCTGGAAACATCCTTGGTGGCACCCCTGGCTGAGATTAGCAAAGTGTAGAAAACTGAAAATAGCCTGCAAATCAAGTAGAACCAAGATTCACTCTCTGCCTTTGCCCTGTTAGATGCTGGAGAGCTGATCCACCCACAGGCCACTGCCTGTGCCACTGTTAAAGTCACAGCATGTATTCACCCCATCTCCCACGATGCTCTGGGATTTGTTGTCTTCCCACTAACACAGTTTCTACACCTGGCCATTGGCCAAGGGCTTACAAAGAGGCACGAGGTTGGGTGAGGACACCTTTCCATCTGGCTAAAGCTACTTTGCTGCGGGCCACACTCCTCAGCACACAGAGCTCTAGATAGGTTTCAGCCTTCTGGGCTTTCGCAAAAGACTCACTTTGCACACGAGAGTTCTTGTACTCTTCAGTTTCTTACAGCAGAGCAACAAGACAAACTAAAGTTCTTACAGAGGTGTGCTGGCTAGTTACTTTCATGTCAACGGGACACAAACTAAAGTAATCTGAAAGGAGAGAACCTCAGTCACGAAACTGAGTCTTTCATACAGACAAGCCTGCAGGACATTTTTTAAGTTAGTTATTGATGGGGAAGGGCCCATCCCATTGTGGATGGGCCTGGGCTGGTGGGCCTGGGATCTATAAAACACCTGGCTGAGCAAGCCATGAGCAAGCCAAGAGCAGTACCTCTTCATGGCCTCCGCGTTAGCCCGACTCCAGTTCCTGCCCTCACTACTTCTGATGATGATCTGTTATATATGAAACTGTGAGTTAAATAAGCCCTTTTCTTCCCTCACCCCCACAAAAAAACTTAATATTTTCTTAGCTTTATAATTTAGGTACTTATTTTTAAAAAATACAGGTAACCCATATAGCTCAGGTTGGTCTGAAATTCATGACTTTACTGCTCAGACTGCCAAATGCTGGGATTACAGCAATAATCCCAATACTTAGACTTAAAAATGTTTTTCTTTTTCTTTCTTTTTTTTAAAAGATTTATTTATTTATTATTTGCATGTAAGTACACTATAGCTGTCTTCAGACACTTCAGAAGAGGGCGTCAGATCTCATTATGGATAGTTGTGAGCCACCATGTGGTTGCTGGGATTTGAACTCAGGACCTTCGGAAGAGTAGTCATGCTCTTAACTGCTGAGCCATCTCACCAGCCATTAAAACATTTTTCAAATGGGAATTTTAAAGGTTTTAGTCAAGAAAGCCAGATGGAAGTGACTTATCTCTTGATGTGATGTGTAACTTTCAGTTGATTTGAATGACTCTAGATCCATTAATTGTTTTAAAAGCCATTTTGTTCTAATTGCCAAACCATAATGCATCAGGCAAGAAGACTTATTTCATAAATTCTCATTAGCTATTTGAGTTAGAACAATAAATAGAAAATAGATATTAAAGAGTTACTAAAGGGAATGGAGAGATGGTTTAGTGTCTCAGAGCACTGGCTGCTCTTCCAGAGGACCTGGGTTCAATTCCTAGCACCCACATGGTGGCTCACAACTGTCTATAAATTCAGAATCCAACACCCTCACATAAGACATACATGCAAGCAAAAAACCACCAATGCACATAAAACAAAAATAAAAAACTAAAAAGAGTTATTATGGTTAATATTTGAACGCTGACTGAAATCTAAGATTATGCAAATGTGTATTGACTTCTGTTTCTGATTGCTAACCTACAGAGTAAGTAAGAGAATGAAAGGGCCCACTAAAGGCTGTGTCTGTAAACAAAAGCCTTCCTCTTTAGCAGAGGGACTGAAGTATTAAAGCATATGTGACTGCATGTGTATGCCATGCTTTTCCAGAGCTCATCCATGCTACACACATACCAAGCTCATGGTTGAGTTTTATACAGCAAAAAACTGCACCATAGATGCAAATAACTTTTTTTTTTTTTTTTTTTTTTTGGTTTTTCGAGACAGGGTTTCTCTGTGTAGTCCTGGCTGTCCTGGAACTCACTCTGTAGACCAGGCTGTCCTTGAACTCAGAAATCTGCCTGCCTCTGCCACCCAAGTGCTGGGATTACAGGTGTGCACCACCACGTCTGGGCCTGGCTCGCAGATAACTCTTAAACAGAATGTGAAGATATACTTAGGGCACTCAACTCTGGCTCCTCCATGTCTCATTTAGGCAACAGACAGACCATTAAAGATGTGTACAGAACCTGTGGTTCGTTCTGGGTCCTTGGCTGCACCTGCCTGCAGCTATCCTACAGCTCAGCAAGAGCAGCCTAGGAATCGTTCCTAAGGACCTTGCAGGCTTGCCTGTAATTCTCCTGGAGGTGTGTGATTTAGGACACAGTAAGTTCCAGTTTATGTGGAAATGAAGACCGTACTGACTAATTCCTATTCTTGTGATTTGAATAAGAAGCAAACTTGAGTGGCTTTATTCCAAGATAATACACTTATCTTGGAAAATACCACATTTATGTATGACATATAATAAAAGACAGCATCCAAAGCTATCTCAGACTCTGTCAGCAGTCATGCATGCTGGCCTACTAAGATAGGCCATTTTGGCCTTTAATCCTGGTACTTGGGAGGCAGAGGCAGGAGGCTGAGTTTGAGGCCAGTCTGGTCTATGTGATGCTTGGCCCAGGGAGTGGCACTATTAGAAGGTGTGGTCCTGTTGGAGTAGGTCCTGTGGGTGTGGACTTTAAGACCCTATCCTAGCTGCCTGGAAACCAGTCTTCCACTAGTAGCCTTTAGATGAAGATATAGAACTCTCAGCTCCTCATGCACCATGTCTGCTTGGATGCTGCCATGCTCCCACCTTGATGATAATGGACTGAACCTCTGAACCTATAAACCAGTCCCAATTAAATGTTGTCCTTTATAAGGACATGGTCATGCCTTGCCTTGGTCATGGTGTCTGTTCACAGCAGTAAAACCCTAATTAAGACAGTCTACATAGAGAAACTATGTCTCAAAAAACAAAACAGAAGATATATCACTTTTGATCCAACTAGACTATGAATGATTTAAATGTCTTGTAGTATCAATCCTAAGATCACAGACAATTCTGTTCAATAACAATGGGTGTTGAACAGATTTATGGATAAATCCTACTTCTATATATCTGGTATTCTCAATACTGAGGCAATAATTACAAAGGTAAGCAAGGACAAAGGACATACTCTGAGAGAAATGGGCTGGGATGTCTGGGTGCTCCTCTGGGAAACAAGCTGATGAGCACACTGTTCTGAACCAGTACTACTCCTGCCCACAGGTGCATCATGGTTTTGAAGCCCCTATAACAGGCTCTGAAGCAGACACCCAGCATTACAGAGAAAGAGACTGAGGCACGGGGCAATTCACAGCAAGAGCCTGGTAACCTTAATGCAGAGCTTTAAACCACTTACTCTGGGGTACACTGAGACTTTCTAAATTCTTAGCTTGAAACCTTAATTTCAGAATATCAGACAATGACTGTTTAGAGATAAGATCTTTTAATAAAGAAATAATTATGTAAAGGAAGTAATTAGAGTTCTTTTTAACCCTACACAACCACAATCAACCCAGCAAACACTTTCTTCAGTAGCTTCTGGGACTGTGAGAAAATACGACTAGCTCATGCCATGCAGTCTGTGGTATTTGTCATGAAACTAATCTACACACTGCGCCTTACATGGCAGTGAGTGTAACTACTCAGAGGCAGTCTCCTAATCTTTTTATCTCTGTGTCGGGACCTTAAAACTTTCAATTTATTTACTTTCAATAAACAATATTAATACTAATATTGTAATATCAAATTCAAAATCCTATGTTACAGTAAAAGATTATATTGTGAAAAAAATCTACCATATTGCCATATTACCTAGTTCCCTTCTAGACAAAGGCAGCCTTGTGTGTTTCTTACATCACGATCTAACAATAAATAGTCTATGAAAAACCACAGATGTGTGCCTATATATTCATATCCCTTCTCCAGCTGCTTATAATACACATTATATAGCCTCATATTTTTTCATAAGAATTTCTTGGAAGTTGCCTTTAAATGGAGATATTTCATTAAAAACTGCTTGTCCTGAACTTGGGTTCTAGATATAATCTTTACTTACATTTTACACGCAGCAGAAAATGGAAATGTCTGAAATCCTGTGTATAATGAACACACTGAAGAATGCTGCCTTGGAAAACTTAGATGGGTTGGTGGCATTTCTAGGTCTCCTGAGATACATAGAAATTAAAGTTACATAATACTGTATAAGATTTAGAACTCTTACAAATAATTATTTGGTTTGGTCAATTTATTGCAACAAAATATTTATATTACCTTTTAAAGAATTTAGTATAGTGTGTTTTATATCATATCTACCCTTTTTCCCAACTCCTCCAACATCCACACCCACATCCTAACTTTGGGTCCCTTTCCCCTTTTTTGTCACCAAATTCAATTTGTGCTGCTTATATAGCTTTTGATATGGCAACAAAATATGTCGGTAAGAAGAGAAAACATGCCAGAAAGATTCAGGGGTGGGGCTGAGGCGGCAACTCAGTTGGTAAGGTTCAATCCCAGTGCCCATATCAAAAGCTGGGCATGAGTAATCCCAGCCAATCCTTTCACTATGAACCCAAAGTTCCAGGGAGAGATCCTATCTCGGAAAACAAAGGAGAAGGCTCCTGAGGAGCAAAGTCTGAGGCTGACCTCTGGCTTCTCACATACATGAGTGCATACACACACAACACAAGAAGTTTAGATTTCTTGAAATACAAAATAACAGTCCTAAATTTACTATATAAAGAATTACAAATTCATGACTTGGTATTTCAATCTGACAGTGGTGACTTTAAAAAATTACTGTGATGACTGAACTTTACTGAGCTTGCTATATAAGATAAATCCTAAGAGCTTTGTGTATAAGGAGAGTTTTACTCCTACAGGCTCATGTTGTCAGCATTTAGGAGACATTGGAAGAGTAATTCTTTATCTCAGTGAGTCAGGACTCTAGATGTCCTTGTCAGAATTATAAATTAATAGAGTGGGCCTGAAAAATAGTCAGCTACAATTTCAGACTATGTGTGGTAAGGGTGTATATGCATACACACCAGGGTGGAGGCCAGAAGTCAACGTAGGGCGTCTTACACCCTTGCTCCTCCATATATTTTGGTGCTGGGTCTGCCATTAAACCTAGGTTGGCTATGGGGACCGCACCTAGGCGGTCATGCTTCTGTGGCAATCACTTTACTGACCCACCCTCCTCCCAAGCCCCAAGATTTGCATTTCAATGTTAGCATTATTTCCTCTACTCATCCCCTCAAATATGACTCTGCTGCATATATGCTCAGCTTTGTTGCTGACAAGATTCTGATAGAGCAAATATAAGGGGCAGATGGGAAATATAAGGGAAAGATGACAAGGAGGATCATAAGGATAGCATTTTGAATGCAAGAACCAATTCGCAGTAGAATATAAGGGCAAATACAGTGTGCTTCTGCATCTCATAGGTAACCCCTGCGAAGTCAGTGACAGGCAAAGTCTCTACCTGGCTCATTACACTCTGGTTCACAAAGGCTTGCAAATGTTAAGTTCTCTGTGGAGTTGCATTTTATATCCTCAGTAACAAATTCATGCTTGGAAGTAAGATCTGAAAGGAAATGGAAGAAACTCTATCAACAAAGTACCACTAAAGTCAAGTATATTCTGAAAAAAAATGTTGACATAACAGGTAATACCTGTTCTCTGATGCATAAACCCTTCACTCCTCATCTATCAACTAAAACTACCAAAAAATATAAAAATGCAAAAATCAGCAAAACAACAGAAAGCTAAAATGGGGTTAAGTAAGAACACAAACACTTTGAAAAACCCAATCTTCCGGCCATAAATGGTGACTTGTTAAACTTTTTAAGCTGGAATTCTACAGGTGGCTCTGCAGATTAAATCCAAGCCTTGGGTATGCTGGGAACTCTGCCACTGAATCACACCTACTGGCACTGGTCTGTGTTAATGGCTATTAACCATTTCCCAGTTCCCTGGCATATTGTGCCTATCACTTTATAATTGTTATCATTCTGTGCACATGTTTCTGTATGTGTATATGCTATGAAACTAGCAGTCAATATTTGGGCTCTTCCTCAGTCACTTTCCACATTATTTTTCAGACAGTGTCTCACTGAGCCCCCAGCTCACTGATTTGACTTAGGCAGATGGGTTAGCATCTCCGGCAGGCATCCTCCCCTCTCAGTCCTCTCAGCACTAGAGTCACAGGTACACACATGCATGCTTGGCTTTCAGTAAGTGCTGAGGGTCAAACTCAGGTCTTCCTGCTGTGCTGAGCTCCTTACTGATGCGGCCCCCTTCCAGCCTATTACTTACTATTCATTTTTAACGTCATCCTTTGTAACACATGATGGTTATAAACAACTTATATATATATATATATATATATATATATATACACACACACACACACACATATACACACACATATACATATTAGTTCCTTGGGTGTAACAGATTTTTCTATTTTGCTTATAAAATTATTATTTATCTTAGAATCAGTATGTACATTTAGAAGGCTTCTTTCCCCTACATATTTATTAAGTTGACAATGAGTCCTATAGTTGGTGGGTTTTTAGACTGTCAGAAGGAGAAAGCACCCAGAGAACTGGCAGTAACTGGCCATGGCCCTTTCCCATTTACAGCTCTTTACCAGAACTTGGATAAAAATAAGAGTCTCTTCATCATGAAAATTTTGAAGACAAATCTATCTTCACTGGATTAACAAAGCAGCTGGAAAGTAAATTCAAGAAAGGAGAGAGAACCAGAGAAGCCCCAAACTCTATAAATATGCTCTGCCTAAATCTTTAACTCCTGAACTATATATTTGCTGTGCTGTTCATGAAAAACTCTTTTTCTTTTTTTTTTTTGTTTTTTGTTTTTTGTTTTTTTGGTTTTTTTTTTGGCTTTTTGGTTTTTCAAGACAGGGTTTCTCTGTGTAGTCCTGAATGTCCTGGAACTCACTCTGTAGACCAGGCTGGCCTAGAACTCAGAAATCCGCCTGCCTCTGCCTCCCAAATGCTGGGATCACAGGCATGCACCACCATGCCCGGCTCATGAAGAACTCTTAAGACTAAAAACACCTAACAGAGACTTCAACTAATTCCTGATATAGAGTGAAAGAGAATATAAATTTTGAGCCAAGCTGACAATTTCTTGTGAAATAAACAAATCAACTCTCATTAGTGGGATATAGAAGAATTTAAACAACAGCCACAGGCAGAAAACACAGTTAATTGATCCTCAAATGTGAAGGCTTCTAAAGACAAGAAAAGAGAGCAGGATGTCTGCTTTCACCATCACTGCCCACCACAGCACTAAAAGCCCCAAGAGAACAGTGAAGCAATGAAGAGAAATAAAAGGTATCCAAACGGGAAAGGAGGAGTCAAATTGCATTTGTTTGCAATATTGTGATATTGTACATAAATGCAAGGCTCTGACAAAAATAAAATCTGGAATAAAGAAATTCAATAAATTTTCAGGATAAAAAAAATCAGCAGTCTGCTGTGTTTTGATATGCTATGAACTATCAGGAAGGTCCACTGGCTACTACCAGGACGACTGGATAACTGTGGTGCAGGTTAGCATGTGGAGGATGCATGCTGGCCTCAAGGCTCTCTGAGCACCCTGAGTGCCTGTTACAGAGTCCTGCTGCATTCTCTCTGAGAACCCTGAGTGCCTGTTACAGAGTCCTGCTGCATTCTGAGTGCCCTGAGTGCCTGTTACAGAGCCCTGCTGCATTCTCTCTGAGCACCCTGAGTACCTGTTACAGAGTCCTGCTGCATTCTCTCTGAGCACCCTGAGTGCCTGTTACAGAGCCCTGCTGCATTCTCTCTGAGCACCCTGAGTACCTGTTACAGAGTCCTGCTGCATTCTCTCTGAGCACCCTGAGTGCCTGTTACAGAGCCCTGCTGCATTCTCTCTGAGCACCCTCAGTGCCTGCTACAGAGTCCTGCTGCATTCTCTCTGAGCACCCTGAGTGCCTGTTACAGAGTCCTGCTGCATTCTCTCTGAGCACCCTGAGTACCTGTTGCAGAGTCCTGCTGCATTCTCTCTGAGCGCCCTGAGTGCCTCTTACAGAGTTCTGCTGCATTCTCTCTGAGCACCCTGAGTGCCTGTTACAGAGTCCTGCTGCATTCTCTCTGAGCGCCCTGGGTGCCTGTTACAGAGTCCTGCTGCATTCTCTCTGAGCACCCTGGGTGCCTGTTATAGAGTCCTGCTGCATTCTCTCTGAGCTTCCTGAGTGCCTGTTACAGAGTCCTGCTGCATTCTGAGAGTCCTGAGTGCCTGTTACAGAGTCCTGCTGCATTCTCTCTGAGAACCCTGAGTGCCTGTTACAGAGTCCTGCTGCATTCTCTCTGAGCACCCTGAGTACCTGTTACAGAGTCCTGCTGCATTCTCTCTGAGCACCCTGAGTACCTGTTACAGAGCCCTGCTGCATTCTGGCTCTTTTCACCCTGCCCCACTTTGAACTCCACTCAAAGGCATCCTTTCCCCCAGTTTCTCATTCCTATATAACCTACCATTTTGGCCTCTGTCCTGTCTTTATGCACTTTCCTCTTCTCTGTCTCTCCATCTCCCGCTCTCTCTCTCCCTCCCTCCCCCCTCTTCTTTCTCACTCTCCATCCTTCCACCCCTCATGGCCCAGTGCAGTCTGCTGATCATGTTTAGTCTACTACTTTCTTTTCCTACTCTGGCCTCTGGCTGTTCTCTCCTTCAAATCTATAATAAAAACCTTCTCCTCAGCCATACCTTGGAGTGGTCATCCTCATTTTATATACGATCCAAAAGTTTTCATATACTGTGACTAGAAATGTGAATTAGTACAGTCAAAACTAGAGCTAGTATATACACAGTCTGACAAGCTTGCTGCTGGGATAGCCATCCAAAATGAACACAGTATCTCAGAGGAAGGACTACAAATCCATGTACCCCGCAGCATCATTCACTGAAGATAACAATGTGGAAACACCTTGAGTCTCACACACACAGGAACACAACCAAATTAAAAGTGGCCAAAGCATCCAAACCAAGGAGCCAAAGACAATACCTAAATGGCTGTGAAGTACATGAGAAGCTACCCAGGAAAGTCAAATCCCACTGCCATGAGCTACCACTCATGCTCACTAGGCCAGGTATTTCCAATGCTTGATAATATGTTTTAAAGAGGAGGCTAGTACTCAGAACCCTGAAAACCCTGCAAGCACGAAGGAACACATTCTGAAAAATTATGGTAAGTGAAAGAGAGCAGCCACAGGAAGATTGTATGGTTACATTTTACTGAATTCCAGAATAATCAAATCTAAGTTGGACCTCAGGAGTGGAACTCAGTCGTAGAATACCTGTCTAGCACACAAGGGCCCTGACTCAAAATCCAACACCAGAAAAAAAGTGATGGGACAAGAGTCTAATAGCAATGAGCCCGAGACTTCATCAGGAAACTCAGAACATCGCTGTAGTTTAGTAAATAAGAACTCCAGTAAGTAGGTTTTTTTTTTTTTTTTTTTTTTTTTGTTGTTGTTGTTAGTTTTTTGAGACAGGGTTTCTCTGTACAACAGCCCTGGCTGTCCTGGAACTTGCTTGCTTTGTAGACCAGGCTGGACTTAAACTCACAGAGATTGGCCTGCCTCTGCCTCCCAAGTGCTGGGACTAAAGGCATGCACCATCACACCTGGTACAAGCAGTGTTTACAAGGAACACATTTCTAAATGAACTCTCACCTCTTTTGAAACGTGCACTTTCATCTACAGAGTCCATTATTTTCGGTATCGAGTTTAATGGCTCCTTCAGTTTTGATGGTGGTAGAATGAGAATTTCTTGTTTGGGATTTGTAGATATCGAGGATTTAAACCCAAAAGGAAAAACTGATGGCTGAAATAATATAACATTAAGAAATTTTACAGAGGGGCCGGGAAAAAAAAAAAAAGAAATTTTACAGAATATTTCTAAGTAAATATATTTAATTCCTAAATGGATATGTTTGTTTAATAAATAGCACACTATAAACATAAGCTTTATTATGTCTTAAATGCTATACAGTCATTCAAAGAATAGAAGTTTAGCAGTCAAAAATAGATTTCTTTTTACAAGCAATGCCTTTCTTGAGTAATCTTTTTTATAATTTTTATCACCTTAGTGACATACAGTATCTCTAAATGTGTTTGTGAGCCACCAGGGACTAAACCACCAAACAGAGTACACAGGGAGGAACCCTGTGTTCTGTGACAGAACAGAGCTCATCTCTGCCACACCCCGTGGGCTGTGATGGAGTAGAGCTCTTCTCCACCACACCCCGTGGGCTATATTTTTCTCTCACCCTCAACATGTGAGACTGCACCACAGAATTAACAAGAAAGGTGAAAGCATATGGAGTTAGGAATTCAATAAGGAAATTAATATCTTTACCAAGTTGTTCACATTTTATCTAAATATATATAAAAAGCAAAAACCTTGAAGTGCCTTTACTGCCTGTGTGTACACCCTCTGAAAATGGTATTAAGAAAAGCCCCAATATATAAAATGTTTTACTTGTCCATAAAACATTATATGTGTATTTAAATTAGAATTCTAATGGGGTTTAGTTTTTAATTTTTAAACTTAACTACTTAAATTTCTATACCAAGTGTAGTGATTAAAATTACTAAAAGAGGTTTGAAAATTCTTTGTGCCTGGACTGCCCACTACACCAAGTCAGTCAGGATACAACTGGGTAGGATCCAACTTCAACCTTAGCTGTGGCTGAGACTCATTATTGAGAAGTAAAGTTGACTCCATAATTGATACCTATTCAACCTAGTATTCATTTTTTTCACATGATAGTTGTAAACAGTTAAAGTAAATTACTGAAACTTATAAAGGTATGCCCCCTTACTTCTATAAATACATTACTGAATGCAAGTTCTAGGATTCTATTGAAACATACTAGATTCTTCTTACAGAAGGTCTCCTCGGTCATATGGAAATCTCTCACAAAAGGTTTCAAACGTTCTTGAACAGAGAAACACTCCCTTAAATAAAAAACCAAACAAGATTAATTAATACTTACTACAAACATTTAACAAGCACTGCCACTTAAAACATACAACAACTCATGTCAGCTGAGATGAAGCGGTGGAGCCCTTACCAACAGCATCTACACCTGTGGTTGTACACAGACTGTTTTCTGGTACCAAAGCAATTACACTACCGGGAATTACATACGTGAAATTATCCTTTCCAGAGAGCTCTTCTTTGAAGTCTAAAAACGGATCCTTCACCAAATAGAGCTTTAGTCTGCTCAAGAGACTATGCACAGTTGGTAGATGATTGTCCCTTGTTTTAGTCATGAAAACCATTTCCTCATCAATAAGTAATCCTGAAAAGAAATAAGGAATTAAAAATCTAATAGCTATACCAGAGATCTAGACATTAAATATTAACAGATTCTTCAAACACACTGAAATCATTAAGTTCTCTACTATACTATGCATATAAAATACAGAACGTGGTACCCAGACAGATGGAAAATTTCAGGAAAATGTGTTGTTTAGCACCTGGAAACAAAGACATGCTCTCTCTGAAAGAGCTGTATTGCAATGACATGCCTCACCAACAGAGACTGGCCTAATCAATCGGGGAAGCATTTTCTTCTTTAAAACAGCACCAGAAGTTTAAAGAAATAAAAATACTGGACCCTGGCTGAGTCTGGTTTTCTGTTCTCTGCATCATTTAATCTGTAAGGATATACATGAATGGATATGAGCACACATATGAAATCACGGACTCCATCATTATAAAGTTACCCATACAAGATACACAGTTAATTATGGTGAAAACTGTATACTGGAACATCTACTTGGAAAATATAATATTCTTTACATATTAAAAAACACCACTGGCAGTATTAACCATGGACATAAAATTTCCTTTCTACCCCAGCCTTCTATGTTTGGGTTACTTTATCATCTTGGCTGCTTATATGAGTTTCTAAGTCTTGGATGGGAACATTAACTTAGTGAAAAGAGAAAGGAAAATACATGCTTAGAGGAAGAAGCACTCAGAAAGCCGACATCTACACCATGAAAGCCTCCTTGAGTGTGGAGGATGGACAGATCTCTTGTTCTGAACACAGGTCTTTTGGTTAAGTGGGCAGTAGGTTTCAGGAGAGGAACAATATGCAGTTTTCAGGTAGTGATGCCTCTCAGGGCTGACTACATAAGTCATATGCACATGCTTAATCAAAATCCAACAGAAGACAAGCAGCTGCGAGCATCCCTTGTCTGACACATACAGGTATCGAAGAAGAACTTGTTATATAAACCACCTTCTTAGCTGACCATCCAAATCTTTTAAGTTCCTGACAATCTCAGGGCTTATCTGAGAAAATGAAGGGCGGCTTATCTGTATCATCCACTCATTCTGCAAATACCAACAAGAGTGAAATGGCATAGGTTTATATCCCACATCTCCTTTTTTTAAGTGAGCCATCTCTCCAGCCCCTCCTTGTAACTCTTTAAGACACAAGCTTTGAGCCTGTCACCCCAAATAAAGCCATATTCAGATATATGTCACTTAGCATCCCTATATCCTTTTAGTCCCTTCAATTCAACTACCATGTTTGATGCAGCCACTAGAGGTCAGCAAATCTCCACAACCAATGCTGTTAGACAAAGGCTGTCTGCACAAGTGATGGTCCCTTCTTTATATAAGTTATGCAAATATAGCAGTGGTGTATCACCTGGAGTTCTTATCTACAGCAAGCATGTGTGCTCACACTGTATTACTCTATTGTAGACAAATGATAAGCAGGAAATGCAAAGTGGTTAGTTATGAAAGAAGCAGCAAAAAGAGGCTTGGTGACAGAAGACTTTGCTAGAGTTACTTCTGTCCAGTTAGGAAATCCAAGTTAAGCAGACAGAAACAGTGTGAGTTCCTTAAGATGTTATATATTATGACATTTGTTTTAACGTGATCATTTCTTAATGGATGCTGTTGAGGATCTTCTTCTTCAACAACAACAACAACAACAACAACCCATATTAAATATTAAATAAAAGGCAAGACAAACGGTCCTCCCCCAACCCCCAAAGTCAGGAAAACACTTTAAAGGATCTAACACTGACTTTCCAACAGGTGTTATTTAGAACTTTTGGGAAGGTGACTACAAAGTAAATTTAGACAAATAAACACACGAAGTCAGAGGAAAGAACAAGAGGAAGTTGACATATGTCACAGGTATGTAAAAGCTCAAATTAGGTGATACTAATACAATAGATAAAACAATAGACAATCCAGAATTAAACTGGAGTGGGTAAGAACTTATCACTTAATATAAGCACCACTTCTAAAAGGGAAAGACCCTTGGCTAAATGATACTGGAACAAATACCAAAATGTTTAAACATTTTAAAAAAATATCCCTAGTTTTAAACATAAAAAAACTGAAATAAAATTATATAAAACATTTAAAAAAAGAGTGGGGTGTCATGGCACACACCTAAAATCCCAATACTCAGGAAGCAGAGGCAGAGGCAGAGGCAGAGGCAGAGGCAGAGGCAGAGGCAGAGGCATATAGATTTCTGTAAGTTTAAAACCAGCCTGGTTTTACAAAGTGAGTACTAGACCAGCCATGGCTACATAGAGAGACCCTGTCTCAAAATAAGCAAATCCTTAAGCAATGGAAAAGTGTTAGAATAAAGGAACATTTTTCTAAGCACAAATGCAGTGCTAGAATCAATAAAGAAAACATCAGCAGAACTAAACAGATTAAAGTTAAATGCATTTGGAATTATTGGTGTCTTTACATATAAAAACATGCAATATAATAATCATTTTACAAAAGAAAAAGATACAAACTGCCAGTACACACTAATAACTTTTAAAGATGCAAGTAAGTACATTTCCCCCCATCACCCTGGTTTATGTGCATCTAGTGACAACAAGGCTGGCAGGAATCAGGTATTCTCATATTACACCACTGGTGCTAAAGATAAGAACAAAATCAGTGAAATATTTCTAGCTCCAAGATTAACCACAGTGAAATAACTAGCAGTGTTTCACCCAGTGTAGAAGAGACCCTCCTTCTGAATGCCTGCAAAAGACGGATCAAGATGAAGAAGAAGTCTTGACTCCTCTAGCACCAAGTCAGCCTGGACACTACCATGCTTCCTGCCATGATGGTAATGGACTGAACCTCTGAACCTGTAATCCAGCCCCAGTTAAATGTCATCCTTATAAGAGTTCCCTTGATAATGGTGTCTCTTCACAGGAATGGAAACCCAAACTAAAACAATATATAACTATGAAAAAATAGATTACAAAGATAATAAAGTGAAATCTATGATATAAGACACAAATGGAAGATAAGTTAAGTATTATTTTTTTCTCTTAGATAATTGACTTTATCCAACAATGGCTTACAGTTATCACAGGATAATAGCAGTTCCATGTTTTGTAGCCTGCTAATTTTTATAAACATCCTATAGACATATAAAATGTAATATAAATATATCTTCATCTCCACAAAATTTTACAAGAAGTTTTGATAATAAATCAAGAAAAAGAAAGGAAAACTAAAACCATAATCTACCCTGGACCCTCAATGACAATTTTCTCCAAACTTGTTGCCAAGCATAAAATAACAATAAAGTAACCTAGCTATAGTAATTTTTTTTTTGAGTCAGGGTTTCTCTATGTAGCCCTGGCTGTCCTGGAAGTCACTATGTCGACCAGACTGGCCTTGAACTCACACCTGCCTCTGGAATTAAAGGTGATGGATTTACAGATTACAGCACTCTTGACTATACATTTCTTAAATAGCAGGAACAATTATATAACAGGCCTTCAAGTTTTGTCATTAAACACAGAGTAGGCCATCATAATACAAGAAAGCCAGTTCTCGGCAATATTTGAAGAACTCAGCCAGCTAGAGTGGAGATTTGGAAAACAGTTTGGATAAAACATAATTTTAGTTAATAATGACAATAATACTTAAAACCTGGTGTATATCTTGGCCTACTATAACCACAACTCCATCTCTGTGTGAGGATCACTTTCATATACATTAGGTAAGACTGAGCATCTTTAGGGTGTTTTGAGAAACAACATAGAGGCATAACATAAAATCCAAACCTTAATGCCCTACAACATTTCTGTTATCACAAGATCTGGAAACAGAGCCGATTATATTACAAGAACATGCTGGAACATACCAGGATCAAATCTGTATAGATTATTTTGAGTTTCAGCAAACTTAAACTAAAAGAAATCCATTTGTGAAAAGCATATTAATACGAAAGAGAAAACACTTTTAGTTTTTAGGCAGAAGTCAGACTTACAATCATGTAGGCAGATACTTTCAATAAAATAAAGATACTACCTTGGTGCTCTGCTTTCACACCCGGGAAGTGTGGGGAGCACTTGATAGGAATAAAGTCATCTGTGTAGCCCTTAGTGGGGAACGGCTTGTCGTTCTCTAGTCCAGGTGGAGAGTTTGGATTGGAACTTGGAACAATTTCCTCAAATTTGCCATTAATCATCATTCCTGTAATTGTTTTCCTGCAATATAAAAGTATTGATTTTATCTGTATCTATACTAAAACATTTTTATTAATAAACAGTATGTGTTCATTCAGGAAAATTTGCCAAATTCTAGTGGACACTAAGAAAAATGATCTGTAGCCTCACCACTTGAAAGGAATGCAAAATTATTCAAATTCATCAAGAATTTTAAACAGAATCATACATAGTATTCCATAACATTTTTTTCCCTACTGGGCTGTGGATAATGGGTCTACTCACATCTTCACCACTGACTTTATATTTGTTGAAGAAGACCAGAATTCCACATATCACTGCTATAATTTGGATCTTACATAACTTCCCAAAGGCCCCTGTTAAAGGCTTGGTTCACTGAGTGGCACTAGTGGGAAGCAGCAAGAGTATAAAGGATGGGATTGGTTGAGAGGTGCTTGGAACTCCAAGTATGTCCTTAAACGGGATAGTGGGGCTGACCCTTTCTTTTCCTCTTCTGCTTCTGGTCCATGAGCTGAGCACAGTTGCTCCACCATGTGTTCTTGCAATTGTGTGCTGACTCACCACAGGCCCAAATCAATTGATTATACCCAGAAACTCCAAAATTGCAGACCAAAATCTTTTTTAACTTAAATAATTCAAGTACCCTATTAAACTTATTGAAAGCTACTACATTTAATAAACTGTCATTTATTTAACTAGTTCTCCCTTTCTGGAAGTTTATACATTTTTTTAATTTTTAATTTTTTTTGGTTTTTTGAGACAGGGGTTCTTTGTATAGCCCTGGCAAGTTTATATCTTTTATGACTGTTACTATGAGCAATAATGCAAGGACCATTTATATATGCTTATTTAATCATTTTCTAAAAATATATTTCCTAAAACTAGAAAAAATTCTGGAGAAGTTAGGTTTATTTTTATGTTTTTATTCTTATTTATTTATTTATTTATTTATTTATTTATTTATTTAGGTTTTTTTCGAGACAGGGTTTCTCTGTCTAGCCCTGGCTGTCCTGGAACTCACTTTGTAGACCAGGCTGGCCTCGAACTCAGAAATCTGCCTGCCTCTGCCTCTCAAGTGCTGGGATTAAAGGCATGCCCCACTACCGCCCGGCTTATTTTTATTCATTTGCAACTTCTGCCACTGATTGCCAAGTTTCCATTGTATTTCATGTTCAATGCCTGTTCCTCAATCTTACACAGATCTTCTCCTCCTCATTTGCTTTATCCTGGCCCCCAAGTCTCAGGAACCCTCTGGGAACCCACAGGCCACTCCAAAACTCTGTAGTATCTTCACCTCTCCCTCAGTTCCCCCAAATCCAGTGCTCCAGGTTTATCCTCAGCTTTGTATCAGATTCCCTGCTGTACCCAGCCTCTGACTCCAGCAGGTACTACCTGGGGACCCACGAGCTACTCAGGCCATAGGAGCAAGCAGGCTAACTGTATATCTTCACCTTTCCCTCCATTCCTCAAGTCTAATCCCCCAGTCTCTGATCTGTAGACTACCTGCTGTGGCCCCTCCTGTTCCCATTCCCAGAGGACTAAGTAGATTCTGTGGAACACTCTGGAGGAGCATCACAAGGGAGGGAGATGAAGGTGAGGAGGAGAGAGAAGCCACATGGGGTAAGTGAGTTATAGAAATGTGGCCCCGAGGGCTGGTCAACTGGAGGTAAGAGCAGCCCGGACAGAACACAGTAGTAGCTCAGAGTTATCGATAGGAAAGATTCTAATAGAACAGAGGGTAAATCGCTGCCCAGCTCTAGTGCTGAGTAAGGTTTATTATAAATATAAAGGTTGAATGCGTGTCTTTTTCCTCCCTGGGAACTAAATAGTCAAAGGCAGGGTAAAAACTCTGGATTGGGATTACAATTGTCTATGACAGGAGAGAACACTAATTCTTAACATCTATGCCACAAACACAAGGGCATCCAGGTTCATAAAAGAAGTACTACTATAGTTTAAATTACGTATTGACCCCTCACACACTGGTAGTGAGAGACTTCACTACTCCATTCTCACCAACTACTAGAAAGGTCATCCAGACAGAAACTAAACAGAGAAACACTAGAGCTAATGAATGTTATAAACCAAATAAACCAGAGATATTACAGAACATTTTGCCCAAACACAAAAGAATATATCTTTCTTCTCAACACCTTGAGAAACTTTCTCCAAAACTGAACACACATACTGAATGTTAACCTAGACAGAGACAACAAAAGCTTTTAGACTCACTACTGAATGAAAAATGGGTCAAGACCTGGGTGTGGTAGGTGGTGCATGCCTTTAATCTCAGCATTTGGGAGGCAAAGAGATAGTCAGAGTTCTGTAAATTTGAGGCCAGCCTGGTCTACAGAGTGAGTTCCTGAACACAGCCAGGGTTACACAGAGAAACCCTGTCTTGAAAAACAAAACAAAGCCGGGCGGTGGTGGCGCACACCTCCCAGCATTTGGGAGGCAGAGGCAGGCGAATTTCTGAGTTCAAGGCCAGCCTGCTCTACAGAGTGAGTTCCTGAACACAGCCAGGGCTACACAGAGAAACCCTGTCTCAAAAACAAAACAAAACAAAACAAAAACAAAAAAAGAAAAAAAGAAAAACAAAACAAACAGCAAAAAACAAAAACAAAAAAAAAGAAAGGAAAAGTAGGTCAAGACAGAAATTGAGAAAGTAAAGGCTTTCTAGCATTGAACGAAAATTAATACTCAACATACCAAAATATATAGATCACAACAAAGGCAGTTTTAAGAGGAAAGAGCTAAGTGCACATATATATGTGAAGAGACTTCATACTAGTAACTTAACAGCACACTTGGAAGAACCAGGACCAAAAGAAATCATACCCAAAAGGAGTAGACAATGAGAAATAATCAAACTCAAGAGACTAAATCAAAAAACTATAAACAAACAAAAACAATACAAAAAATCAATGAAACAAAAAATTCTTTGAGAAATTCACTAATATTAACAAACCTGTATCCAAATTAACAAAAGGAGGATAGAGAATATCCAAATTAACAAAATTAGAAATGAAAAGGGAGGCATAACAACTGACACTGAGGAGATCCAGAGAATCATAAGAACACGCACGCAATGTAAATCAAAACTGCTTGGAGATTTCATTTACACCAATCAGAATGGCTAAGGTCAGTAAAACAAGTGACAGCTCATGTTGGTGAGGATGTGGTGTAAGGAAAACACTCATCGCTGGAGAGATGGCTCAGCAGTTAAGAACACTGACTGCTCTTCCAAAGGCCCCGAGTTCATATCCCAGCAATCACATGGTGGCTCACAACCATCCATAACAGAGATCTGACGACCTCTTCTGGGGTGTCTGAAGACAGCTACAGTATACTTATATATAATAAATAAATAAATCTTAAAAAAAAAACACTCATCCATTACTGGCAGGAGTACAAACCTGTACAGCCACGATGGAAATCAGTGTGGTGGTTCCTCAGGCAAGTGATCTACCTCAAGATTCAGCTATAACATGCTTGGGCATACACCCAAAGGATACTTTGTCCTACCACAGAGACACTTGCTCAACCATGTTCACTGCTGCTCTAGTCATAATAGCCAGAAACTGGAAACAAGTCAGATGTCCCTCAACAGAAGAATGGATAAATAGAATGTAGTACCTTTACGCAATGGAATATTATTCAGTTGTTTGAAAAAGTAAAATTCACGGGGAAGTAGATGGAACTAGATGGGAAAAAAAACCCACCATGAGTGAAGTAACTCAAACGCAGTAATACAATATGTATATATGTGCTTACAGGTGAATACTAGCTAAATCAATGATAACTAAGCTACAATCTGCAGAACCACAGAGAATGGTAATAAAGGGATTAAGAGAAGTACAGATAGATCTCCTTAGGAAAGGGAAATAGACATTATGTATGGATGGGGTTGGAACTGGAAAAGGAGGATCAAATGGGGAAAGGGAGGGGAGAGAGGAAAGAGGGAGGGAATATGAAGAGTAACAGCTAAAATTAAGGGCTATTTGAGGGCTAGTATGGAAATTTAAGATAGTAGAAGCTTCCTAAAACATATACATATATTAAGGTGATCTAAATGGAATTGTCAAATAATGGGGGAAATAGTGCCCCAACTGGCCATCTTTTGTCACCAAATGAAGCTTCTAGTCCCAGAATTGGGTTACATATAATTGAGTTGGTGGTCAAAGGGATCCCATGGGAACACCCAAACAACACAGGCTATTTCCAAGACTATAGGTTGCTCTCTACAAACTGACAGCAAGGCCCCATTTCTGAAGACAACACCTACACAACCATTGACAATGGAGAAGTTGGGCTGGTGCCTACAGATAGCCTTAAAATCTTTGGTACTGAAAAGTGTTCTGCACACTACCAAAGGAGAAATGTAAATCCCAATCTAGCCATGAACTATTTGATTGACAATGCTGTCCTGCCTACAATATAAACTAGCACAAGAGTGGCACAAAGCCTGATGGAATGACCAACCAAGATCTGATTTGACTTATGCCCCACTCCCCATGATGGAACTCAAACCTGATACTGCTTGGGTGATCAGGAACCTGAGCCCAGACAGCCTAGGGACTTAGGATAAACTACTATTCTAAAAACAGAAATAGCAATAAGGTGACTCCTAATGGCGTTCTGCTGTATTCATAGATCAGTGCTTTGCTCAGTCATCATCAGAGAAGCATTCTTCTGTAGCAGATGGGAACAGATACAGAGACCCACAGCCAGACATTATGCAGAGACTGACTTACTAAATAGGATATCTGCATCAAATCCCTCCCCTCGGGGCTCAAGGAACCCTGTGGAAGAACAAAAGGCAGAAAGAGTGTAAGAGACAGAGTGTGGAGGACACCAAGATAACAAGGCCCTCTAAATCAACATGAGCCATGCACAAATGAATGCAGAGGCTGAGACAGCATGTGCAGGGCCTGCATGGGTCTGCAAGAGATGGGTCCTGGAGCTGAAAGTGGGGAACATATGGCCCCATCCTTAATCTAGAAGCGATCTCCAATTGCAAATGAAAAATTTAGTTTTTTCCAAGGGAGTGTCACTGGGGAAGCAAACTACTCTTAAGGGTAGGCTGCCTGCCCAGCAGTAGATGGCCAACACAAAACAAACTCAATGGATCTTTGGAGGTTCCTTCCTTATCTCACAATGACATGTCAGTGCTTTTCTTTGTATTTTATCTTATTTTATACACACACACACACACACATATATGTATGATGTATGTATGTATAGTGTTCATCTCTCTTTTTACCCTATAGGTATTTGCATATATCTCATGGCTTCCTGTTTAGCATTTTTATGGGATTCCTGAGTATGTGAACAAGTGATTCTCTGTTGCTTGTGCCTTTTCTTGGGCTTGTATCCTTCTTGTTTGTTTTGATTTGTTATATTTTATTATTATTCCTTAGACACCAGCTTGTTTTCTAATGAGAGAGGGAAGCAGATGATCTGGGTGGAGCAGGAGGGCAAGAGGAATTGGGAGGAGTAGAGGGAAGGAAAACCATAATCAGGGTATATTATATAAGGAAAATCAATTTTCAATAAAAGGGTAATATCGTAGGAAAAACACTCTAAAATTTTTCCTTTACTCTTGAGGAAATACAAGCTACATAAAGACAGAGCCTAACACTCCCATATCTGTATTACTTACTGAAGAAAGTACAAGATATAAGACAAGAAACAGCTTAAGGGTTTATTTGCATTACTCACTGAGAGTATTGGTTTATATATGGACCTTCATAGACTTCCAAATTTAGTTATTTAGTTAATGTCTTTTTTTTTTTTTTAAACCATGACACAATTAGTACTTGGTAGAACACCGAGTACACAGTGACATGAAGATCAGTGCTCCCTGGTTCTTCTCATCCCCTCTCTCAGTGTGCTTGTTCTCCTAACATGGGAGCCTCCTCTTTTGCCTGACCTGGGAATACTGGTGCTTGGGAGATGTCCCATGTACATGGGTTTGCTTCCCTTAGCTATCATTCTTTTGGGGCCATTTTACCCACTGCCATTCATTAGTTCCTTTGAATATCTACAGGTTGAATTTCTACAATGTGCTAACTCTATTCTTGGAACTTGCACTATACTAGGAAACAGTCTTGTTCCCACAAAGTTCATCTGTTAAAGGGAAGAGGAACAACTAAATGGAAAACATTGCAATGTATTTACTATAACAAGATATGCAGACATCAAGTAACAGTCATAATAACGTTGGTATGTTTAGAGAATGAGCTAGTGAAAGGCTCACTGAAGAGCTATTTTGGTAGCTACCTGAATAATGATGGGAACTGAGGCATAAGGGGTTAAAGGGGGAAACAAACAGTAGATTCCAGGTAAAAGAGTGAGGTCAAAGTAGCTGGAACAGAGGAACGTTAGCAGGCAGAGATGGAATCATTAGGGATTATGTAAGACATGGTAAGTACTTAGGCTTGTATTGTTTGCTGGGCACCATTTGCGGGTTATAGTTAGAGGTATTTCATGATCTAATTTATGTCCTTTTAAAAATGTTTTCAATTGAAACAGAATTATAACATTTCCTCCCTCCAGTACTTCCCATGTCCCCAGCTTCAGAGTTGATAGCCTCCTTTTCTTTGAATTTCTTTATTTTCTTCTTATTAGAAGAAATAAACTAAAAGAAAATAAAGGAGCAAATTCTTATGACCTTGGAGTATGTAAATTTCTCATATATATATTCATATATATTCATATATATAATTTTCATATATATAATTTTCATATATATATATATAAAATAGTAAAAAAAAAAACTTGGGAGAGCAGAAGCCACAGAAGTTGAACTATCAAAGTTTTAAGATGTGCTTCAAAGGACACTATCAGGAAAGTGAGAAGACCTGTTTTCTCCTGAGTTTTTGATCTTAGCCATTCTAACTGGTGTGAGGAGAATCTCAGGGTTGTTTTGATTTGCATTTCCCTGATGACTAAGGATGTTGAACATTTCTTTAGGAGCTTCCCAGCCATTCAATATTCCTCATGTGAAAATTCTTTGTTTAGCTCTGTATCCCATTTTTAAATAGGGTTATTTGGCTTTCTGGAGTCTACCTTCTTGAGTTCTTTGTAGATCTTGGATATTAGCCCTCTGTCAGATATAGGGTTGGTAAAGATCTTTTCCCAATTTGTTGGTTGATGTTTTGTCCTTTTGACAGTGTCCTTTGCCTTACAGAAACTTTGTAATTTTATGAAGTTCCATTTGTCAATTCTTGATCTTAGAGCATAAAAACTCAGGAGAAAACAGTTGCTGTCAAGGATGTGGAGAAAGAGGAACACTCCTCCACTGCTGGTGGGGTTGCAAGCTGGTACAACCACTCTGGAAATCAGTCTGGTGGTTCCTCAGAAAACTGGGCATGATACTACCGGAGGACCCCATTATACCACTCCTGGGCATATGCCCAGAGGATTCCCCAGCATGTAATAAGGACACATGCTCCACTATGTTCATAGCAGCCCTATTTATAATAGCCAGAATCTGGAAAGAACCCAGATGCCCCTCAGTGGAGGAATGGATACAGAAAACATGGTATATTTACACTATGGAATACTACTCAGCTATTAAAAACAATGAATTCATGAAATTCTTAGGCAAGTGGGTGGAACTGGACAATGTCATCCTGAGTGAGGTGACCCAATCACAAAAGAACACACATGGTATGCACTCACTGATAAGCAGATATTAGCCCAGAAGCTCGGAATACCCAAGAAACAATTCACATATCAAATGATGCCCAAGAAGAAGGAAAGAGAGGCCCCTAGTCCTGGAAAGGCGCAGCAGTGTTGGGGAATACCAGGACAGGGAAGCAGGAAGGGGTTGTTTGGGGAACAGGAGGAGGGAAGAATATTTAAATCATAATAAATGAACCTGTGAGAGAAAAAAAAAAGGAAAGTGAGAAGACAAACCACAGGACAAAAGCTTTTGCAAACCACACCATCTGATCTAGGACTTGTATCTGGAGTATACACAAAACACTTAGAAGTAAACTTTTGCCTTCTGATTTCTATCTGGGATCAGTCATCATGAAGCCTTGGCAGGAAATCAAAGGTGTGAGAGGGACAGGTTTGACAATGACTCCTGGATCCATCTCTGTTGGATCAGTTTGGAAGTGATAATACACATTCACCAAAGGCTGTGTGTTTTACAGCTAGGGAGGCATGGCTTCCTGCTGATTCTAACACTATGGTTATTTTCCTGTTGTCCTCTTAACTCACTAGTACAGCAATAATAAAAAGGACAAATGATAAAGTATTAGTAAGGATGCAAAACCTTAAGCTTTATGACACTTGAAAGAGTAAAAATAGTACAGTTAACTGGATCACACCTGGCAGTTCTTCAAAGAGTTAAACATCAGTTACTGTATGACCCAGTAATTCCAACCCTAGATAACTGTTTACATGAAAACCTGAATATGAATGTTAACAGCAGAATTACTCACAATTGCAAAAAGGAAAAACAACCTTAATGTCTGTCCTAATGAACAGGTAAGTAAAATGTGGTATATACATATAACAGACTATGATTTAGAGTAAAAATAAGTGAAATCTGGATATAATCCACATAAGTAAATGTGGTGGGGGTTTTGTCATTTATTTTCATTGCCATTAGAAAAGATTTAAATTGGGCCCCGAAGGGGATAGGAACTCCACAGGAAGACAGAGTTAACTGACTGGGACTCTTGGGGCTCTCCCTCATAGTCTGAACCATCAACCAAAGAGCATATCTGGGCTGGACCTAGGCCTCCCTGCTCACACGTAGCAGATGTGCAGCTTGGTCTTCATGTGGGTCCCAAACAACGGGAATGGGGCTATTCCAAAAGCTGTTGTCTGTATATGGGATATGTTCTTCTAGCTGGGCTGCCTTGTCTGGCCTCAGTGGGAGAGGATGTGTCCAGCCTCATCGAGGTTTGATACAACAGGGTGGGGGCATACCCAGTGAGGTCCCCACCTTCTCAGAGGAGAAAGGGAGGAGAGATCGAAGGAAGGATTGTGGGAGGTGGTGACTAGGAGGGGGCAGTGAGCAGGATGTAAAGTGAATAAGTAAAACATAAAATTAAAATTAAAAAAAGAAATATTTTAATTATAATGTTTGCAAATATGAATAAAAACAACAATCTCTCCTGTGTCTGATGCACATTATGGGTGAAGTGAAGCAATTAATTGTTGGGATTGATCCTGAAAACTGCCGCCTCTGGACTGGATGTGCAGGAGGACTCTCATCTCCTTCTCACTGCTGGGCGGTCCCCCTTCTCCCAGTGTACTTTGCTCGGTGACTGTGGTACTTTGTTCTTAAGCTCTGTTTCTTGAATGCATAGCTACACCTTTGCTTGTTTTCTAGCTTGTATACACATACAAATATGCAAATATCTGGAGGATGATTGAACTGATAATAAATAATATTGATAGAATACATTAGAAAATAGACTTAAGCCTGCATTTTTACTAAAGGAAGTTTTTAATTTAATATAGATTAATAAATGTTGTTCAGAAGATTGACATATTAACAAAAGTATGATGCCACCGGTTAATTCTGAGTATCTTTTGTAACTAACATCAATGGAGAGAGTAATAATTAAACTGTGGTAATGAGGGAAGGATAAAAGAGGCTATAAATAACTCCCAATTTGCCTCTTTGTGCTTGAAACTAGAGCTTTCTTCAGACTAGAGCAGAAAACATGTGGGAAGCAAAGGGACTCTAAGGTGTCTGAGGAGCTTACTGTTTGTCTCCTACAGATAGAGAATCTGAGATTCGGGATACATACTTCTCAGGAACATCCTCCACACAGAACCTGGTTCTCCACTGCTCCAAGACTGAATTATCAGTCTCATCCGGAACTGGAACAGCTGAGGCCAAAAAGGAACAGTCAACATTAGCTTCTAAAATATCCTTTTACACTTAACAGAAGAAAGCCAAACATACATCATTTTTATTATGGAGTTATCTTTACTTATTCACAAATATAATTACTTTTTCAAAGTGCTATCTGATTTTAATCATTATAATCTGCTTGCCCTAAACTCAATCACAGTTAAAAAAATATCATCTGAATGTATCAACGATTCCCTCCTTTCCACAGCTTCTCTTTGCTTAGAAGCCACCATAATCCCAGATAATCCTGTTCAACAGTCCATGCTCTGCCTCACAAGGCCTTCATTAAGCACTCCAGTTCGTTCTGATGTGCTCTCCTCAAAGGTCCCTAATATGGCTAGTAGAACTCTGGTACTAATTATGTATAGCTCTATATTAAAATTTTATGCATCTATAGATTACTTTTGAAATTAGATCCTCGATTCCTTAAGAAGATGGATATTATATTCTTGTGCCAGAATATGCAGTTGCATAGTCTACCATATGCAGTAGTAGCATCCTAGTCCATGTTACTTCTGTGTTACTTTGATTATGTTACATCTTTATCCACGCCTCACGGAAAAACAAGGTAGTGGCAGAAAACAAGCACATCTGGGAATCACTCAGCCTAGATTGTAACCCTTGTCCTACTACTTACTAACTTCATGAGCTTGAGTAAATCTCATAACCTTTGTATATCTGTTTCCTTAAATATGAATTGGGAACAGTAGCTATTTCATAATAGTGTTGTAAAGATTTAATATGATGAGATACTAAAATTAATTAGAATGGTGACTGACATATTGCAAGTGCTCAGTAAAATTTGGCAGCTGTTATTGGAGTTTTTCTGGTTTTGTTATTTTTTTTAAAAGAGGAAGAAATGATTAACCATTTCCTTTACTTTCAGAGCAACAGCCTGATAAAGCTACTTTCTGGGGCTGGAGAGATTGGCTCAGAGATTTAGAGCATTGGCTGCTCCTCTAGAGGACTCAGGTTCAATTCCCAGCATTCACATGGCAGCTCAACTGTCTGCAATTCCAAATCCAGGGGATCCATTGCACCAGGCATACATGTGGCGCACATATCTGTGCATGTTGCCAAAGTATTCATATACATAAAATAAAATAAATAAATCTTCTTAAAAAAAGAACTACTACACCTTCAACATAATTATCACTTCCAATCCATTAATCCCTCCATTTATATATTCATCATGGTTTCTTGCTTCTTATTCAGCTTTCTCTGTCAGTCCTATAATCAATGCCTTAGAAAGGCTTGAACCCCCCGCCTCCCTTTCCCACGTACTAACTTAGAAAAAGCCTATCCTCAACTTTCTGTGTATATGGAGGAAATCATCTAGCCATGCTGAATTATCTCATTTCAGAGTACATCATATTTCAAATGGTCATCCAACATTGACAAAGAATAACAAGACATCCTCTATTACAGTTATTCACACATCCTTCCTCAAATATCCAATGTGTACCCTCTAGCACTCTGTCTATAATTTTGCTTTTACAAATGTATCTTTTATTCACCAGATGTAATTGTCATCTCAGAATAAGCTTACCCTGTGTAGCTCTTTCTGAACTCTGGCTGGCTGCTTCAACTCAGCTGTTCTGGCTCAGAGTCTTCTCTAAGCTGCCTGATTCAATCTGGCTTCTCACTGAATTGCTCTACTTTGCTTCAAATTATCTCTGTAAAACTGTCCTAGTAAAATTGCTGCCACCTTCTCTTCCTCCCTCCTTCCCTCTCTCTCACTCTCCTTCTCTCTCTCATTCTCTCTCTTCCTCCCTCCCTCTCTGCTGCCCTCTTAAGCTGATTCTCTTTCTGAGCTGATCTCATGAAAGTTGGGCATATCCTATCTCTGACTCATTCTGTCATCTTTCTCTGATTCATTACTAGGTCTGCCCCTCAATTAGATGTCACTTTCAACTGTGGTTTCTTCCTTCTACAAACCAAAATTACCTTCATTGTTTAGGATTAAAGGTGTGTGCTATATTCTAGTCAGAAGGATTAAAGGTGTGTCATTCCATCCAGATCACATAGACCTAGAAGGTCTTTGAATGTGATCCCTTGCCAGAATAGCCATGTTGCTGGATTAAAATTATTCTATAAACATAGAAATTAATATAAATAGAACTGATCACCTTCCAGCAGCAATTCTACAGCCTACTGTTGAGTCTTATGGTCCCTATCACCGTGTCTACAGAGGGAAACGACTTCTGGCCCTGCTGAACACCAATGGGAGCTCTTGGTGCTCTTGATTCTACTCCTCTTTAAGGTTTTTTTTTTTCCTTTACTGAAAACAAACACTCTAAATTGTCTTTTTTTTTGTATATTGAAAAAATTCACATTAGCAAAGTAACATTTAGCTACACATGGTGACATACATTTTTACTCCCAGGAAGGAGAGGGACGTGGATGTCTGAGGTCCCGGCCAACCTGGTCTACATAGCAAGTTCCAGAACAGCCAGAGCAACATAATAAAGAGAGCCTGTTCCCCCCCACCCCCCAAAAAAAATAAAGAAAGGAAGGAAGAAATAAAGGAAGGAAGGAAGGAAGGAAGGAAGGAAGGAAGGAAGGAAGGAAGGAAGGAAGGAAAGAAAAATAATTTTTACCCTATTTTCTTTGAGCTACTGCTTCATTTTACTTCAAATAGTACTTTTAGTACTGGAAATGCTAATGCTCCTTGTAGGATACTCAATAAACTTTTCTTTAAAGAAAAAGAATGGTTTGGGGCCTGGAGAGATGACTTAGAGGTTAAGAGCACTGGTTGCTCTTCCAGAGGTCCTGAGTTCAACTCCCAGCACCCACATGGTGACTCACAACCATATGTAATGTAATCTAATGCCCTCTTCTGGCCTACAGGCATACATACAGGCAGAACATTGTATACACAATAATAAATCTTTTATTTTTTTTTTAAGATTTTACAGATTGGGAATAGATCTTTACCAATCTTACATCCGATAGAGGACTAATATCCAATATATACAAAGAACTCACAAAGTTAGACTCTATAGAACCAAATAACCCTATTAAAAAATGGGGTACAAAGCCAGGCAGTGGTGGTGCACACCTTTAATCCCAGCACTTGGGAGGCAGAGGCAGGCAGATTTCTGAGTTCTAGGCCATCCTGGTCTACAGAGTGAGTTCCAGGACAGCCATGGCCACACAGAGAAACCCTGTCTCAAAACCTCCCCCTCCCACCCCCAAAAGGACTGAGTTTAGGGTCCAGCTTCTTGCATTTCTTCCATTTTCCATGTTAGTAACATTCCTTGGATAACTCCAGTACCGTGGAAAATCAGAACGCAAGAGGCTAGACCAAAGGACGAGAGAGAGAGAGAGAGAGAGAGAGAGAGAGAGAGAGAGAGAGAGAGACAGAGCTGCTAAAACAAAGAGTTCTCAAGTGAGGAATCTTTAGTCATCAAGGAAATGAAAATCAAAACAACCCTGAGATTCCACCTCATACCAGCTAGAATGGTTAAGATCAAAAACTCAGGTGACAGCAGGTGCTGGCGAGGATGTAGTGAAAGAGGAATACTCCTCCACTGCTGGTGGGATTGCAAGTTGGTACAACCACTCTAGAAATCAGTTTTCTTCTGGTACAGAAGAAAATTGGACATAGTATTACCGAAGGACCCAGCTATACCTTTCCTTGGCATATACCCAGAAGATGCTCCAACATATAATAAGGACACATGCTCCACTATGTTCATAGTGGCCTTATTTATAATAGCCAGAAGCTGGAAAGACCCAGATGTCCCTCAACAGAAGAATGGACACAGAAAATGTGGTACATTTATACAATGGTGTACTGCTTAGCTATTAAAAACAATGAATTCATGAAATTCTTAGGGAACTGGATGGAACTAGAAAATATCATCCTGAGTAAGGTAACCCAATCACAAAAGAACACACATGGTAAGTACTCCCTGATAAATGGATATTAGCCCAGAAGCTTGGAATATCCAAGATATAAGTCACAGACCACATGAAACTTAAGAAGGAAGACCAAAGTGTGGATACTTTGTCACTTCTTAGATAGGGTAAATACCCACGGGAGGAAATACAGACACAAAGTGTGGAGCAGAGACTAAGGGAAAGACCATCCAGAAACTGCCCCACCTGGAGATCCATCCCATATACAGTTACCAAACCCAGACACTATTGTAGATGCCAACAAGTGCTTGCTGACAGGAGCCTGATATAGCTGTTTCCAGAGAGGCTCTGCCAGTGCCTGACAAATACAAAGGGGCTCTCAGCTATCCATTCAGCTGAGCACAGGGTCCCCAACAGAGGAGCTAAAGAAAGGACCTAGCTGGGCGGTAGTGGCACACGCCTTTAATCCCAGCACTTGGGAGGCAGAGGCAGGCAGATTTCTGAGGCCAGCCTGGTCTACAGAGTAAGTTCCAGGACAGCCAGGACTATACAGAGAAACCCTGACTGGAAAAAACAAAACAAAACAAAACAAAAAAAAAAAAAAAGAGAGAGAGAGAGAGAGAGAAAAAAAAGAGAAAGGACCTAAGGAGCTGAAGGGATTTACAGCCTCATAGGAGGAACAACAATATGAACCAACCAGTACCCCCAGAGCTCCCAGGGACTAAACCACCAACCAAAGAATACACATGGAGGGACCCATGGCTCCAGCCACATGGGCAGCAGAGGATGGCTTGGTCGGACATCATTGAGAGGAGAGGCCCTTGGATCTATGAAGACTCATTGACCCAGGGTAGGGAAATGCCAGGTCATGGAAGCAGGAGTAGGTAGGTTGGTGAGCAGGGGGAGGGTGGATGGGATAGGGGGTTTTCAGAGGGGAAATGAGAAATTCAGAGGGGAAATGAGTAATACATTTGAAATGTAAATAAAGAAAATATCTAATATATATAAAAAAGGTTTTTACATCATATGAACATTTGTTAAGTGCTGCTCAAACCCACCATGTTCATTTCCCATTCTCTTCTCACTATACTCCAAGGCTTCAATATGTATATAGTGGTCAGAGTCAGTTCTCACCTCCAGCCCCATAGGTTCCAAGGTTTAAATTCAGACTGTCAGGTTTGGCAGGAAGCAGCCTTACCCACTGAGCTGTCTTACTAGGTTCCATGTCTCTACTTTTGACTCATAACCTCTCCCTTCCCTTTTTTTAGACAACCAGGATTCTCTCATTCTTTTTCTAAAACTGCCCAAGGGTTTCCCTTATTTGTTAGCCAGTTTGAGCTGCTATACCCCAGATACTACAGACTAGGTGACTCAGCTAAGACCATTTCCTTTTTATGGTACTATAGATTAGAAAGTCCAATAATCAGACTCCAGAAGATCTGGAATCTGATGGGGACTCTATTCTAACATCATCCTGCTATGTCCTCAGGACAGGAAGGAAAAGGGGGTTCTTTGGGATCTCTTGTACAAGAGTGCTAATCTCCAGTCTCATGACCTCTCTTCTGAATACAATCACAATGGGGGTTAAATTTGAACATATGGTTTCAAGGGCATATAAACATTCAAGCTATTGTTTTTATAAAAAGAAAGAGACAAGGAAAGTCCATGTTACATTCTACAAAGCCTTAGTTAGATAACACAAAATTTGCTCATATCTCAGATCTCCTTTCTCTTACCTAGTCCTATGGCCTAAGTTTCTTAATTTACTGCACTGAACTCAGAAATAACTATCAAGAAATGAAAACAAACATACCTCTTGTCCATGGTCTTCTATATTTATCATCAATAACTTGTTTATTTTGATTTAAACATGAAGGAATCTGAAGCAATAAAGCATTTCTGTAAAGCCTCTCTTTAACTGTGTTCTGTGTGAAAAGGTAAAATAATTTTAATATATACTATATACCAATATTCAGAATATTATCATAAGTTGATATAATTTTTAAAGTGATAGGTTTATTAGAAAAATGTCAAATTAAAGAACCACATATTAGAGAATAATATCAGCAAATTGTCTTACATTTTTTTCCTATGACAGGCTAAAATATATGTAAACTTAACTAAAAAAAAGGATTATATCACTTAGCAATGTGATTTTTCTTCCATTAACCAGTATCATGCCACTACTGTAACTTTTGTTTCTATGCAAAAATCTAAAAATAAGCTTCTAATTTAAAAAAGTAAACCTAAGGAATAAAACTCTTCCTTTAAATGATGTTAAAGGTGGCCAATGTGGTGCTGCTTCTAATCTCAGCCCTTGGGAGGCTGAGAAAGGAGGATTATTAGTTTGAAGCTAGTGTGGGCTATATATTGAGTATCAGGTCAGCTAGGATTACATAGCAAGATCTTAGCTCAAGCAAACAGCACAGAAAGGATATCAGTTGAATAAACCCATAGATTAGCTCAAGCTCTACCCAGGCTCTGCCTTGATGTCCAACTTGACTTCCATTACTTTGTGGCAATAGACTGGTCCCTCCTCTAGCCATGCCACCTCCCACTGTCACACTGGCCACAGTACTGTAGTCTACCCTAAGACAAAAGCACTGCTGTTCTATAGCTCTCTCTGTCAGTAGAAGCACTATCTCCTTTATTCAGTCTTCTCCAGACTGTGACTTCCCATGGAATTCGTTATTCCATGTAAAGGCAAAAACAATTGTGTTTTTCTTTGTGCTTTTTTATGTTGCAGAAGGTGTTATGTTAAATAAGACGTTATCATCATCCAAGAATAAGGGGTATAAAAGATCACTGAATCTGGCCTATGTAAAATGAGGACACATGTAAACAGGAAAAAAAACTTTCATCTAAAGAAGAAAGTTACAAGAAATAACTTTTATCTAAAAATTTTGTTTATAATTGCTTTTTGGAATAATTTTCTCATAAATTATATTTGATGATTTAGAAGGCAATCATTTTTTTGATCATAAAGAAGATAACCTATGGGAAATTTTAAATAATCAAGATATCTCTGAGTCCTTGGATACTCAGACCATTTTCTTTTTCTTGTCTGTTAAGCATTCTTACTTTGCAAGATCTTTATAAAAGCCTTAGTTGTAATTTGGGCAGCTTTTACTACTCCTTCATTGATTCTATAAAGCCCCACATCTTCTGCAAGATTTGACATTTCTCAGCATCACATCTCTATTATACACTAAGAAGTGCAGTATGCCAGCAAGAAATTAAGGCATCATGACTAAGGACAAATCTTTGAGAACTTTTGACTATCTCCATTTCTGTAAGTAATCAACACAGTAATAAACATTACATTAAACTATAATTCCCACCTAAGAATATAACTACATATTTGTGTCTCTCAATTATGAGAGAATAAATAGAACTTTAAAATATATATATAGGTTTTGTTAGTTTGTTTTTGTTGTTTTTTTCTTAAGACAGAGCTTCTTTTCATAGCCCTGGCTATCCTGGAGCTCACTCTGCAGACCAGGCTGGCCAAAAACTCAGAGATCTGCTTGCCTCTGCCTCCCAAGTGCTGGAATTAAAGGTGTGTGCCACCACTGCTCAGTTGACTATACTATTTCTTAATCCTATAAGATGCAACAGAATTTTAGTTTACTGGAATATTTTTGTGCTGGTAGATGGAGAAGGTTAATGTAATAGTAAAAATGAAATTTTAACTTGTCAATTAACATTATAAGAACAATGAGCTATTACTGAATTCTACTACAACTAATTTATTAACAATATAGCTGGACATGAACTTCACATCTGGCATTTTTATAAGCTACTTAGTTTCTCTGGACATTATTTTGCTAACTGTGAAGCTATCAAACCTGTAGAATAATAGTATTTGACACATGAGTACTTGCAGTGATCAAAAGACATAATCCACTACACGGACAAAGTATCTGTTTTATCGGGACATGCTGTCACAAGAACAACAGCCAGGATTACTTTTGTGCCCCTTATTTCTTTCTCTGTATTCATTTATTTTCTCCTTCTGAGATGGGGTATCACTATACAGCCCTTGGTGGCCTGTGTTAGCTTTCCAACTACTGGGATTACAGCCATGTGCCACCATTCCCCATGTCTCGTAAAAGACCACTTTGCTTAAGAATCACCCTTTGAGCTTGCCAAAAGTTTTTCTTCAGATAGCTTCAGACTTATTTTGCTACTTAATTATTTTAATTTAATTTAAAAGTCCCTTACAAAAGTGTCCTTTTAAAGAAATGTTAAAGGTTGAAACTAGGGCTAGTGAGATGGCTTCAGAGGTTGAAGGCACTTACACCAAGGCTGATGACCTGAGTTTGATCCCCAAGGACTCACACAGTGGAAAGATGGAACTAATTCTTAACCTCTACATGCATACCATGGCAAGAGTATGTACCCACACACATGTACAAACACACATATATACACACATGCTCACACACAAATGAGTGTTTTAATTACTGTTAAAAAACTAAGGTAATTTTAATGACTCTGAAAACAACTAAAGATTAACCTATGGATTACTGACAACTATCATATACTGAAAACACCTGTTTTCAAGAATATTTCATGGACTGAGTAGTTAAGAGCATTGACTGCTCTTCCAAAGGTCTTGAGTTCAATTCCCAATGTCCACATGGTAGCTTACAAGATCTGATGCCCTCCTCTGATATGTATGAAGCTACAGTGTACTCACATACATAAAATAAATAATTCTAAAAGAAGATTATAATATCCACATCCTGCCTGGAAAATAGCACCATACAACAGGATAACCCCTTTTAATGAAAAGAATAATTCATAGTAAATGGATAGCAAGCCAGTAAGACCATACCTCATGTAAATAGTCTATTGCATAATATTTGAAGGCTGAAAACATAGCTTTTCCGTTCAATGCCATACAAAGTCCAATATCTAGAAACATAAAAGTTAAATGTTGGTAAAATAGCAAATCCAAGAGGAGAAAAAACTCTCTTAATCACAAACCTTTCATTCACTTCGTTTTCAAAAGGTCCTAAATGATAAAAGTATAAAGCAACATTTATTTTTGTGACATAAAATCTAATATGGAAAATAATGTACATTGTTATTAATTTGTATATTTTTATCTTGACTTATATTCCATACAAGTTGGTGAGTTCAAATATGTTTAACATGATAATTTTGCTGAAAAGAGGCCAGAGTGGCAGAAACGGACACTGTTTTATCCAGGGTAATTATATTTCTCCGGTGATTTAAAAATTAAATAATCAATGACAAAACTCTATAACAAAGAAATTAAAGGCTGGAGAAATAGCTCAGTGCTTAAGAACATTGGCTGCTAATGTGAAGGACTCAGGTTAAGGTACCAGGACCCTCACATTACAACTGTCTGTCTGTCCACATCTGGAGTTCTAAAGCCCTCTTTCGACTTCCAAAGCCACTGCACCATATGTGGTGCAGAGACAGGCATGCAGGCATAACACATGTATGCATAATAAAAATAAATCTTTAAAAGGTGATAATATTAGACAAATGGATGGAACTGGAGAACATCATCTAGTCAACCCAGTCTCAAAAGAACACTCATGGTATGCACTCACTGATAAACAGATATTAATCTAGAATCTTGGAATACCCAAGACACAATGCACATATCAAATGATGCCCAAGAAGAAGGAAGGAATGAGTGGCCCCTGGTCCTGGAAAGGCTCAGTGCATCGGTGTAGGGGAATACCAGGACAGGGAAGTGGGAAGGGATAGATTGGGGAACAGGGGAAGGGAAGAGGGCTTATGGGACTTTTGGGGAGGGGGGATCCAGGAAAGGGAAAATCACTTGAAATGTAAATAAAGAATATAGCGAATAAAAAAAGGTGATAATATACTGTCTTGGCATTACAAGTTCTTAAAACCTTTACATTTATTTATTTATTTATTTATTTATTTATTTTTGGTTTTTTTGGATTTTGGTTTTTTTGAGTCAGGGTTTCTCTGTATAGCCCTGGCTGTCCTGGAACTCACTCTGTAGACCAGGCTGGCCTCGAACTCAGAAATCTGACTGCCCCTGCCTGCCAGAGTGTTGGGATTACAGGCATGCACCACCACCGCCTGGCATTAAAACCAGAACCCAGGTGTCCTTCAACGGAGGAATGGGTACAAAAAATGTGGTATATTTACACAATGGAGTACTATTCAGCCATTAGAAACAATGCATTCATGAAATTCTTAGACAAATGGATGGAGCTGGAGAACATTATACTAAGTGAGGTAACCCAGTCTCAAAAGATCAATATGGTATGCACTCACTGATAAGTGGATATTAGCTTAGAAACTTTGAATACCCAAGACATAATCCACATATTAAATGATGTCCAAAAAGAATGGAGGAGTGGCCCTTGGTTCTGGAAAGACTCAATGCAACAGTATAGGGGAATACCAGAACAGGGAAGTGGGAAGGGGTAGATGGAGGAACAGGGGGAGGGAAGAGGGTTTATGGGACTTGCCGGGAGTGGGGACCCAGAAAAGGGGAAATCATTTGAGATGTAAATAAAAAAAAATATATCAAAAAAACATTTTGTGATAAAATTAGAGATTTACATGGAAAATATTTCTGATAAAATAAACGAAATATATCGGAAAAAAAGAAAAAAATTTCCAAAAAAGAATAAAAAAAAAACTGGATTTCAGAAATTATATCCATTCTCTTACTTAGAAAATCAAAGGCCTGGAGTTAGAATTTTCTAATAGCTAATTCATTTGGAATAAAATGATTATGGTATGATACAGCAACCAGGTCAACAGACTACTGGAAAAATCAACAGAGCTACTTAATAAAACAATAAGTAATTAGAACAATGAATTAGGCCAAGATGGTTCTCACATTGAAACCAGAGAACTATAGCTTAGAAGTTATTAAGTTTATTAAGTAGATCTTAGCATTTTTGCCATTTAAAATGTCTGTAAAGAGTGGGATGTTGTGATGCATGCCTTCAATCCAAGCACTAAGAATAAGGAGGCAGGTAGATTTAGAGTTCAAGGCCAGTTTGGGCTACATTGTGTAGTGAGGTACACAATAAATAAGGTCTGTGGGCCGCTGAGAAGGCTCATTGGTAAAGGACTTGACCAGAATGCTCAAGGCTGTGGGCTCAATCCCTACCCCTGTAAAAACAACCATACTGTCTCAAGGAATTCAGATGTTAGATGTTTTTTTTTTTTTTTTTTTTTTTTTTTTAATGAAGTTTTTTTTTTTTTTTTTTATTTGATATAATTTATTTACATTTCAAATGATTTCCCCTTTTCTAGCCCCCCCCACTCCCCGAGATGTTTTTACATAAAGTATAATAATAGTGTTTTATGAAATTAAATAAATATTTTAATAAAAACAGTCTTGGCATAGTGCTATTATCACTTCATTTTTTTGTGGCTTACCCATGTGTCTTATATAATGTGGTATACTGAAATCTAAAGACCTTGGGTGGTGGTGGCACAGGCCTTTAATCCCGGCACTCTGGAGGCAATGGCAGGTGGATCCCTGAGTTCCAGGCTAGCCTGGTCTACAGAGTGAGTTCCAGGACAACCAGGGCTATGGAGAAAAATCCTGTCCTCAGAAACAAAGCAAAGACACAACAAAAAAGAATACCTGAAGATATTAGCCACAGTAGAGGGCTATAACCTACCCTGTTTTTAGTTATCAGGTAAATATTCTATTTATAAAACTTTTATTGCATCTATATTCATTCATTATTTATTTAATCTCCCTCCCCCTCTCCCTCCCCTTCCCCCCCCCCTCTCTCTCTCTCTCTCTCTCTCTCTCTCTCTCTCTCTCTCTCGTGTGTGTGTGTGTGTGTGTGTGTGTGTGTGTGTGTGTGTGTGTGTGTAAAAGAAACAACCTGTGGAATTCTGTTCTCTCCTTCTACTCTGAAGGTTCTCGGGCTCAACTCAGACCCTCAGGCCTACTGGCAGGTACTCAAAGTGAACAACCTTAATTATTCAACTTGAAGTTTTAAAAGCAAATAACTCCTAAAATAATCCATAACACCATTACTTTAATAACAGGAAATTTTAGATATTACAGTAAGTCTTTCAATTAAACTGAGCAAATGTACACTCCAGTTTAGTTTTGATATTGAAACTATCTCCAGACACACCAGAAGAGGGTTAGGATCCCATTACAGATGGTTGTGAGCCACCATGTGGTTGCTGGGATTTGAACTTAAGACCTCTGAAAGAGCAATAGGTGCTCTTAATTGTTGAGCCATCTCTCCAGCTCGATATTGACAGTCTTAAGTCAATAAGACAGACAGTCAATAAGGATGGTGCCAGTTGTATACTGTACCCACTTTTTTTTTTAAAGATTTACTTTTTTATTATACATAAGTACACTGTAGCTGTCTTCAGACATTCCAGAAGAGGAAGTCAGATCTCATTACAGATGGTTGTGAGCCACCATGTGGTTGCTGGGATTTGAACTCAAGACCTTCAGAAGAGAAGTCAGTGCTCTTAACTGCTGAGCCATCTCTCCAGCACCCATACTCACTTTTAATGTCAATATGGCATTCTTTTACTGATGACCATCTGAGAATATTTATAATCAGTATACCTCTGTACCTTTCCACACATTGTATTGCAATCTTTGAAGCAAACGAATTCTAGAATTTTGATGTCTTTTTCAAAAATTTATTTATATGTACACATAAAGTGGTGTGTGTGTATCTGTGTGTGTGTGAGCACCATGCATGTGCCTAGTGCCCTTGGATCTACTGGGGTTACCCATGTTTAGAATTGCCATTTGGGTCCTGGGAATCAAATCCAGATCCTCTGAAAGAGCAGGCATTGCTTTAACCCTGAGCCATAGCTCTAGTTCCCTATTTTCCTGTTGTAAAGTTACATTTTCTCTGTCTATGACCCTAGAAGTAGGTTTACAGACTAAAAGCAAGCACAACTCTACTGTCTACAACTCAGTTTACAGTTAGCATTTATTTTCAATTTTCTATCCTTACGTGTAAAGCCTAGTATTTCTATCAGCTTTAGAGTTGTCACTCCTATCAAACTACTTTGAAGAAAGCTTTTTTTTTTTTTTTTTGGTATTGGCTTTGATAACTGACATTCATGCTATGAACTACTTAAGATACCATATATTACATTCCCTATCAGAATTTCATCTGCTAATTCTATTGCATTGAATAACAGGTATCCAGCTGGGTGGTGGTAATCCCACCAGCAGGTAATCCCAGCACTATGGGAGGCAGAGGCAGGCGGATTTTTGAGTTCGAGGCCAATTTGGTCTACAGAGTGAGTTCCAGGACAGCCAGGGCTATACAGAGAAACCCTGTGTCGAAGAAAAACAAAACAAAACAAAACAAAACAAAAAAACAAAAAAAAAACAAAAAAAAAAACAAATCCAACAAACAAACAAACAAAAACCCAAATAACAGGTATCCGAACCCACCTTAATTTGGTGGGTGGATGGGATGAAAAGATAAATTGGCTTTATATTTAAAGGCCAAGCACATAGGCAAACATATTCACAGTCAAGATGAGCTTTTTGTTTGTTGATTTCTGAGACAGAGTCGCACTATGGTAGGTCTTGAACTCAGAGACAATCTGCCTCTTGAGAGCTAGGATTAAAGGCGTGTGACACCACACTGTCCAGAGACAATTTTTTAAAAGATTAACTTTTAAATTGTAGTAATTTCCCAGGATTATTTTTAAACCTACTTCTAAAAGATTTTATACTTCCTCCTACCGGAATAATGGGTCAAAAGACATAATAACTAGGTTAGGTTCTTGGACACAAAGTTGGGGAAGTTAGTTTTACCAATATAAATGCCCAAGAGGAGTGTGAATCTTTAGGGTTTAAAAGTCGCATCTTGCCGGGTGGTGGTGGTGGTGCACACCTGTAATCCCAGCACTTAGGAGGCAGAGGCAGGCGGATTTCTGAGTTCGAGGCCAGCCTGGTCTACAGAGTGAGTTCCAGGACAGCCAGGGCTACACAGAGAAACCCTGCCCCGAAAAACCAAAAAAAACAAACAAACAAAAAAAACCAAAAAGTTGCATCTTCTCCCATTACATGAAGGCATTTTGGAATTTTCCCTTCCATACTTCCTCACAGAAATCACATAAAAACCTTTTTTTTCCCTACGGGGTGGTGGGGTGGTGGGGTGGTGAGGTGGTGGGGTGGTGTGGTGGGGTGGTGTGGTAGGGTGGGGGGTGGGGGTGGGGTGAGGAGGGTGGGGTGGTGCGGAGGGGTGGGGGGTGGGGTGGTGCGGAGGGGGAGAGGCGCGCTTTGGTTACTTCCCGTAACCCAGGCAGCTAGTCGGTGGAAATCCCAGGGCCCCGCCAGGCCGTTCCTAAGACCTGCTCCTACTTCATCAGCAGCGGGCCGAAGCTGGGTTCGGGATCTCATTCCTCCTCCGCTACATAAGCCACGCCTCAGAAATCTGCTTTCTAGAACATTCTGAGTTGCTATCGGTCGGCCTCCTCAGTTCTTTCCTTACCCTCAGCTAGAGAGGCCTTCCTCCCCTTCCGGCCGCTTCTCCTGTGGTGAGGTAAGGAAATCGCCGCCCTTGGCTTTAGTAGGAGGCAATTTCCCCGCCCACTGAACACGTGACCTCAGATGGCTGCTGAACCCAACGCTCTCATTGGTCAGGCCAGACTCCGCCCTCTGGGTTGGTTCTTCAGTTGCCAGGATGTGACAGTCCAGGCCCGTCAGCCTGTCCCGCCCAGAGTTCGTGCCTTTTCCTGGCTGTGGTAGGCTGGGGGAGGTGTGACTCTGGGTGAGCTGTGATGGAGGCATTGTGGACCGGAAGTCAGTAGGAGCCGAGCCTGGGTTTATTTGCATCTGGCTACTATGTTAATTAGCTAATGTCCCCAGAAGCAAAGCATGTCTTGTAGCTTTTCACAGGTAACTCTGAGAGGGTTTAGCAGGCAGAGGACCAAAGGGAGGAGGCGGAAGAAGGTGTGTCGCCAGGTGGCTGTACAGTACTAGAGAAAGAACATTTGAGGTCTGTCGGAAAGGAAATTTGAGGCAGGGCTTTGAATGGGAATGTGTGGACTTTAGATCTTGATTGAAGGGCACTCCCTCACATATTCTAACTTAGAACAACTACACCTCCCTTGATAAAGAACAGTTTATTCCTTTGTGTGTCTAACTTCTGCTTTCTTTTTCACGGGTACAGCTTGGCTCTGAGCTTCTTCCCAGGAGATTGCAGGAAGTAATGAGTATTTATTTTATTAATGCATATCTCTTTCTAGCTAATATTGAAATGTTTATTGTGAAACATCAGTGGGATAAGCCACTTCACTGCCTTCAGTCCCTTACTTCATTTCATTTTCCACAGTTTGTGCAATGTGTTTTAGTAATATAGATTATCATTTATCAACAATTTTGTGACTCACCTGCCAATGAGGTACATTATTTTGCATTCTTCCACACATTTTATTAAAACTAAAATTATAACATTTCACTAATTAGAGAAGTAATACAGACCGACTAGAACCAGTAAAAATCATCCAGAGATACTTGCAGAAGTAACCTTGACTTCTGTCCTGACTCCCAGATAAGGTAACCACTATTTAAAAATCTGGGTTCCAGGGCCAGTGAGTTCCTTAGCAGGTTAAGGTGCTTGCCACTAAGGCTGATGACCCAAGTTCAAATCCTGGCATCCACAAGGTGGAAGGAGAGACCCTACTCCCACAAGTTGTCCTTTGACCCCTACGCACTAGCTGGTACATGCACCCCTTCCCATATGCACAAAATAACTAAGAAAAATCTAGGTTCTGTCTTTTGATATTTTGCATGTCATTATAAACCTATCAGGTAGATTAATACAAAGTAGATTGGTCAGAAATATAAAATGAATACTTCACTTTCATCATGAAACAATAATTCACGAGCAACCTTCCAGGCCAGCATCCATCCATCTAACACATCTTTAATATAAAAACAGTCGAGGCATTGGTGGCACATGCATTTAATCCCAACACTCAGGAGGCAGAGGCAGCCAATCGCTGTGAGTTCAAGGCCAGCCTGGTCTACAGAGTGAATTCCAGGACAGCCAGAGCTACACAGAGATACCCTGTCTTTGAAAAGTAAACAAAACAAAACCCCAGCTGAATAATAGGGTATCTCATGGTAACTATGTGCCATATTTTATTCAATATGCCACAACTGAAGATTGCTTCCAGGATTTCACCTGAATGTCACAATGAGATTCTTGGATATTTGCTCTTGAATAATTCCTATGGAATATTTTTTTTTTGATTTGCTATCTCAAGTTATGAGAGCATTTAAACTGGTAGATATGTCTTTTTTACCTTTTAAAAAATTATAGCAATTTATATTAACAATGTCAAGAGAGATCATTTTTTCTGAATACTCAGCAGTATAATACACAGCAATACTGAATATATTGCTCTTTAGAAAATTTTGCCAATATCGCATATCAAGTACTTTATATTTATTTGATAATTAAACACTTTTTTAGGTGTTTATAGTCCTTTGGGCTTTTTCTTACATGTTGTCTATTTGTGTGTTTGTATGGAGTAGATCAGACAATTTTTTTGTTGGGTAGGTTGTCTATCTTTTTAAAAATCTTGGTCCTAGCCGGGTGGTGGTGGCACACACCTGTAATCCCAGCCCTCTGGGAGGCAGAGGCAGGCGGATTTCTGAGTTTAAGGCCAGCCTGGTCTACAGAGTGAGTTCCAGGACAGCCAGGGCTACACAGAGAAACCCTGTCTCGAAAAAACCAAAAACCAAAACCAAAACAAAAATCTTGGTCCTGTAGTGAGGCAGATATCACATCAGGGAGCATGTGATTAGGACAAAGTTCTTCATTTCACCACTGGAAGAGAAGGGATTGGACTGGAGTCCCATCATCCCTACTAAGGTCATGCCTAGATAGGTATATTAAAGTAAAATCTAGCTGTAGAAATAGCAGGGCATTTCAAAGTAATTTAAGAAGTCCAAAGATGAGGAGTACAGGATAGACAGAACAATTCTTGTCTGTCTGTCCATCCCCCTCCTACCAGCCCTCCCACCAGCCCTCCCACCGGTGACTAACTTTCCTTCTGTCCTGTTACCCTGATAGATCTCTTGTGGGCTTAGAGAGCCAGTATTTAGGAGGTCACATGGTAGAGGAAAGAATGAACTACAGGCTAAAGGATCCGTGTCTCTTTGTGTGTGTGTAATTTAAATTGTAGAATATGATATACAAAAGTATATAAGACAATGTATACTTTTAAAATTGTGATAAGAAACATCCATGAGACCTCTGTTCTATATAAGACAATGTATAGTTTTAAAAATGTGATAAGAAACATCCATGAGACCTCTGTTCTACTTAAGGAACAGAACATTGTAAAAAGTTCAGAAGCCCTGCATTACCTTTTGAAATTACAGCTCTTCCCTAGAGGACATCTCTCTCTCTCTCTTTTTCTCTCCCTAGAAATTACTATAATCCTGACTTCTACTAATCATTGTCTTGCTTTTCTTCAAAAATGTTCTGCCCAAGTTGTGATAGCTTGCCTTTTTTCTTTGTTTGTTTTTTGTTTTTGTTTTTCGAGACGAGGTTTCTCTGTATAGCCCTGGCTGTCCTGGAACTCAGAAATCCACCTGCCTCTGCCTCTGCCTCCTAAGTGCTGGGATTAAAGGCGTGCACTACCACTGCCTGGCTAGCTTGCCTATTTCTAAAGCTTTTTGTTTTGTGTTACTTTAACTCTTAATTATTCTATGCAGTGGATGTTATTAAATGTACTTAGTGTTGATTTATTTTTCACTGCTGAGTAATTTCTATAAATACACCTCATTTTATTTTTCCACTGATACAATAGTTGGGATCCAACATGTCCTTCAAAAGCCCATGTGTCTTCCAAGCATTTAGCAGTACTGGAAGGTGATAGACAAGATCTCTTAAAAATGGGCAGTAATGAGCCGGGCAGTGGTGGTGCACACCTGTAATACCAGCACTTGGAGGCAGAGGCAGGCAGATTTCTGAGTTCAAGTCCTGGTCTACAGAGTGAGTTCCAGGACAGCCAGAGTTATATAGAGAAACCCTGTCTCAGGAAAAACAAAAAAAAAACAAAAAAAAAACCAAAAAAAAAAACCAAATCCAAAACACACACACACACACACACACACACACACACACACACAAAAAGGCAGTAACGAGGACAATTAGATAACTGGACTCATGACCTCAGGAGGGATGTTGGGACCTAGTCCAGTCCCTTCCTCTTGCGGGTATAAACGGAAAACCATTAATCACACACTCCTTGCTGTGAAATCCTGCTCATTACAGGCCTAAGACAACTGACCTTGAACAGAAACATTCAAGATAAAAGCTAAAATTGACCAACCACCCACCCTTCTTCTCTTCCTCTTCCCTATTCATTCCTCCTCTCCCCCCACCCCCATTTCCCTCTTTCTTTCTGCTACTACCCTCACCTTTAGGATAAAGCTTTACTATGTAGCCCAGGCTGGCCTCAACTCTTGATCCTCCTGCCTCAGCCATCTACATTTATTGTAATCCAGGGCTTTTACCGATTATACTCCCATTGATAGTCTTGACTGTGTCAAGACTTGCCTTGTATGCTTGTACATTTCTCTAGACTATAAATTTAGAGAATTTTTCTGAACTTGTTCATAAATGTCAACATGCTTTGAGAAGTGACAGTTCTTGTTACTCTCTAGCTGCACTAACTTTTAATAATTTCATTCTTATAAATTTTAAGAAGTTGGAAGATGTCCAGTTGTCTTTTGAGGAAGGTTCTCAACAGCTATCACATGGCACTAATGGTTACATGTCACTGATTGGGCCTTAGACACACAGTTGCATGTGGTTGTAATAAAAACTACCAGAACATACAGTGTTCATGCCAGATAGTTACATATTTAGTTACAATTGGGAGATCCTGTTAATATAAGGAAGAATTGGGAAATATATAGCAATCTCTGTCATGCTAATGATAAAAAGCTTTTAAGTGCTGAGTTTTATTTAGAACTTGGCTTATCCTAAACACTTTTCTGTCCTACATAATTAATATATGATGAGCACCAGTTTATAAACCGGCATTGAATGCTTAAGTATCTTACCCAAGTTCAGCTAGAAAGTGTGATCCTGAATTTTAAACCCATGTAGTCTGACACTAGCATCCATCTCAATCAGGCTGCACATCATCCAAAAAGAACATTTGCTTCCACTCTGCTATGTGTCTGCTATGTATACTTTTTCCATACATTTCATAAATTACATAAACAATTTTCCTTATCTTTCTAGGGAAATTTACCTTCCCTAAATCACCTTTTTCCTACTATAACCTATATAACTTAATCATTGTTTTTAAATGGTTGGAACTTTTTAGCAATTTCTTTTACTTTTAAGTGTGTTTGTATGCATGTATGCAAGCATGTGTGTGTGTATGTCTGCAGGCATGCATGTGAGTGCAGGTGCCTCTAGAGGTTAGAGGTTGTACGATCCTCCCCTAGTCAGAGTCACAGGCAGTTGTAAGCTGCCTGGTGTGGGTGCTGGAAATTGAATCAGGTGTTCTGAGTCAGTCCAACCGCAGCACCATCTCTCCAGCCTAAACAATTACATTTCCCTGTAAATTCTCTTTCATCATTTTTGTACCATTGTTATTTTAGATCTAAATGTAAATAAAACCAGTTCAGACACATACTTAAATATAAACTAAGCTCAAGAATCATCATGGGAGGAGGAAAGGAGAAACTCCATTGTAATCATGGCTGTTTCGTTCACATGCCATGTGGCCATGATGAAAATGTTTAATGCTTAATAAAAACATACTTTGTGTCAGACACTGATGGCGCTAAGAAGGACAATTACAAATCCTTGACTGAAGTTTCTCTGTTTTGTTTTTTCAATATTCCTACAGAAAAGTCTAAGTGTTGCTGCCAGGATGCTATTTTTAACATAACTGATGGAGGGTCTCACCTCTGTGCTGAAGCTCTTGGAGCTCATCACCTACAGCATCGCCTGAAATCCTTAGCCTACTGCAGCCCTGTTCACTATGGAACTCTCAACCACTGGCCACTCTCTGAACCTTTCTCAGATTTTCCTCCTCTCAAGGCTGTTGGACAGTGCTTTCTTTAAAAAAAAAAAACTACACACACACACACACACATACACATAATAATAATTGTTTTGCTCATGTCTGCCTCGCCCATCAGACCAGTCTTCCTGAGATCGTGGTTCACATGCCATGCCTTGATTATCTTTATGCCTTACTCAAGGTAATCACTGAGATAAAAAGTTAATTCATTTCTTCTAAAAGTCCTTTCAAAGTAACAATTTATTTTTGCATTTCTGTTAAATGTAGGTTTTCAGTGTTCTTGCCTGGATATTTTGTGTGTAAAATGTTCCACAAGCAAGAGCACGCGCATGCTAAGTGAGCCTGGCATGAATATGGCAAATACTTTTCTTAAGACAGAATTGAGTATCAGCTCAAACCAGATTGTGCAGAAAATCTGGATATATGGAATGAAAAGGGCATTGCATAAATGTGTTACACAAGTGATTTATTGTCTTGGAGAACTAATGTATAGGTGTGGCTTCGTATACTATCTTTTGATCATCTTGAAGGAACTGCTTTGCATCTGTAGACCAAGAAGAAATATTTTAGCACAACATAGTCAGCATTATTAAAGTAGATAATTACTGCTGAAAGAGAGCTGTGGCTACGGTGACATTAGCATGAAGAAAACTCTGCAGGTGCAGAAGAGAAACCTAACGTTTCATTCTGGTGTACTTACCTTTCCCTCAAATGCTAGAAATCAAGCTTGTGAACCTGGTTTTTGCTTGCTTGTTTTTTTGGCATTCAACTTTGTCAGCATGATGACCTCTCTCATGTGGAAAACTCCTCAGTTTTTGGACTGTGAGCCATCTCACACGATGCTGTACCTATGTGCACCGAGGAATTCATGTAAACTTAGATTCTGACCAGGTTAGAAATTTTACCCATACATTTGACTTGAGAGTATAACTCAGGAGCATATTGACTGGAATAAATAAAATAATTGGGTCACTATTTCCTTGGGACAAATGGAAAAGCAGACTACAACTTACCATTTCCTTGGGTAATATTCCCCTAAAATGCCTCCCATTTTATTGCCTACTGAAATTAGGGGATTTTTTTCTAATTACATAGATATAGTTCACAAGCCTTCTATCCAGGAAGGCATCATCATTCACTCACAGTTTCATCCATCAGCTATTTTGATTGCATTTATTCATTTATTTATTTATTTATTTATTTGGTGTGTGGAATGTATGGACAAGTGTGTGGGCACGTGTGGAGAGATGAACAGACGACCTGGAGGGAGTCTTCCCTTTCCTTCTACTCTCTGGGTCCCAGGTATTAAACTCAGGTCATCAGGTTGGCAGCAAGTGCCTTTACTCACTGAGCCATCTGCCTGGCCCTTGTAAACTATTTAAAGCACATATTATATGCAAGGAGCTAGGTTAATTGGTGAGAGCTATCAAGTGACCAGGGAACTAGCACCTTTACATACATAGAAACCAATCATTCCCTGAGGAAATTAGTGTCATAAGACTATGGAAGTATAACAAGGAAATAATGACTTATGATTTCAACAACTAAGTTGTAGAGATACAAAAGAATAATTGATTAGATAACTAATATTGCCTGAGATTAACAACATCTTTGGGGAATCTAACCATTTAGAACACATGAAAAAAATCATAGTACCCCTGTATACCTAATAAAAAGTGAGTCAGTGGGCTGGAGAGATTGCTCAGTGGTTAAGAGTACTGACTGCTCTTCCGAGGTCCTGAGTTCAAATCCCAGCAACCACATGGTGGGTTCACAACCATCTGTGGTGGGATCTGATGTTCTCTTCTGGTGTGTCTGAAGAGATCAAAACAGTGTACTCATATATATGTGAAATAAATAATTTTAAAAATCTTTAAAAAAAAGAAATGGACTTTATAGCTTGGCTCTGCCTGCCTCTGTGTGTACCACCACCAGCTAGACTTGTAAATTTAGCTGAGTGTGATGAGCCATACCATTACTGCCAGCATTCAGGAAGCTGAGGGAAGAAGATTACAAATTCAAGGTCAGCCTGGGCTATGCTACAAAGGCCATATCTCAAAGGGGCTAGACACATGGCTCAGTGGTTAAGAGCATTTGCTGTTCTTGCAGAGGACCTGAATTCTTACCCAGCCACCACATTGTGACTCACAATCCTCTGTAACCCCACTTTCAGAGAATCCAACAGGCAACAAGCATGAAGGTCTTCTGACCTCCACAGGTAACAAGCATGCATGTAGTACACATATTTAAGTGTGTTCAAAACACTTATACACATTGAAAATAATAAATCTAAAAACATTTTTGAGAAATAGCAAGAATCATCTCCAGTGAAACTTAGAATTTTTAAACCATTACTTATGTTCATGTGTTTAAGTATTTTGCCTACAGGTATATCTGTGCACCACATATATGCAAAGGAGGCCAGAAAAAGTTATCCCATTCCCCCAAACTGGAGTTAGAGTTGTGAGCTGCCATGTAGGTATTGGGAACTGAATGCTAACCCTATTCAAGAGTAGCAAGTGCTGAGCCATCTACTAGTCCCTATACTTGGAAGCTTAAGCTAGAGTTATAATAAATGCCTCAGACATCCAGAGTGTCCTATATCATATCTGTTAAATATGGAAGACCTCAGACATCCAGAGGGTCCTTTATCATATCTGTCAGGTATGGAAGACCTCAGATATCCAGATTATCCTATATTATATCTGTCAGATATGGAAGACCTGTATATCTCTTTTTCTCTCCTTCCCAGACCTTAGTGTCTTTTGAGGTATCCTTGACTGCTATGTTATATTTAAGGATGGAGGTGATGAAGCCCTGTGCCACATTTGGAAAGATGACATTACATTAATAATTCCATATCCAGGAGAAACAATTTTGTGAAAGGCTGAGTGCAGTTCCTTCAGTAAATAAAACTGTAGTGAATGTATAAAGCAGTTTCTCATCCCTTCACGTACTTGATCGTTTTTGTGACAATATCTTACACTGGAGGTTTGGCTGGCCTAGAAATCATGATGTAGCCTGATTTGGCTCCAGATTTTCTGCCTCGTCCACATGAATGCTGGGATTACAAATGTAAGTCACCAAGCCTGGCTTTCATCCCATCCTATTTTTAATATAGGACCAACCTTATATTTAAGAATATAAATTAACAAATAATTGTTGAAAACCTGTTATATATTCCTCATGTAAAGCATAACGGGGAAATTAGGCAGCTAGTCCTAACAGGAAGTGGGAAGAAGCAGTAAAACCACAAAATCAGGCTCCTTTGCTTCACTACAGACTTCAGGGTCTTCAATGTCAAGTGTCGGTGATCATTAACTAATAAACGGTAATGACTTCTTTGTGTCTAAAAGTGCTTCATTGTATTTTATCCTAAGGTACTGTCTGAAACTCTTACTTTGGTTCTTTAAAAAATTCCTAGAATTCCCTATGGAGTCACCACCTTTTTTCTAGACCAGTTTACCTGGGTTTTTCCAGCCTTTCATCTGCATAGTGCTACAGAATTTGGATTATATACACTATTACTATCAAAATCTTCCAGCAGTTAACCAGTGCGTACACATAATAACTATGATAGTTAAGTAGTCCCTGGACTACTCCCTGCTCGGCCCTACCTGCCCTTTGGGGTTGAAGGTGAGGTGGCATGGAGTCAACGACACAGGCTCTGGGAGCAGGTGAGAAAGGCAGCTGCAAGCTCATCTGAGCACTGCTGCTGCTCCTTTATACCCACTCACCCCACTGGTGCCAAGAAAGCATCTCTCTCTCTCTCTCTCTCTCTCTCTCTCTCTCTCTCTCTCTCTCTCTCTCTCTCTCTCTCTCTCTTTTACTTTTTTTTAATTAGATATATTCTTCACTTACATTTCAAACATTGTCCCCTTTCCTGGTGTCCCCCTCGAAAGTCTCATAATCCATCTCCCCTCCCCCTGTTCCCCAATCAACCCTCTTCCGCTTCCCTGTCCCAGCACTCCCCCATACTGCAACATCGTGCCTTTCCAGGACCAAGGGCCTCTCCTCCCTTTGATGTCCAACAAGGCCATCCTCTGCTGCCTGTGCATCTGGAGCCATGGGTAACTCCATGTGCACTCTCTGGTTGATGGTTTTGTCCCTGGGAGTTCTGGGAGTACTGGATGACTCATATTGTTGTTTCTCCTGTGGCACTGCAAATCCCTTCAGCTCCTTGAATCCTTTCTCTAGCTCCCCCATTGGGGACCCTGTGCTCAGTTCAATGGCTGGCTGAGAGTGTCCCCCTCTGTATTTATCATGCACTAGCAGAACCTCCCAGGTGACAGCTATATCCAGCTCCTGTCAGCAAGTACTTGTGGGCATCAATAATAGTGTCTGGGTTTCGTAACTGTATATGGGATGGATTACGAGGTGGCATAGTCTCTGGATGGTCCTTCCCTCAGACTCTGCTCCACACTTTGTATTTGTATCCCCCTCTAAGCAGCAGTTACTGATTGGCTGGCAATGTCTGCACTAGCAATCCTTGGTCTCTCAGGCAGTCCTCTTGGTTTTGCAGCTGAGCAGCCCCCTACGTTTACATAGAGGAGACCCTACCATACCTGCTACAGTTAAGTGCCGTAGATTTACCAGATGCTAAGCCTAGTATATAAATTAGTACAGAGAAATACTGAAGTTAAAGGGGGTAAGTGATGGGTAAGCGCCTTCTTATTTGGCCTACAGAATTCTTTGTGTCCCTTCTAAACTTTTTCTAGCTTTTTCTGCTGACCTTCATTGAAATCACATTCTTGCCCAATTACTATTCACCACTGTATTCCATCCTTGCTTTCCTTCCTCCTGTCAGTGCCTCATATTATAGCCTCGGTCTACATGAGCCTTCCCACACATCTCTATAGGTTCAATACCTATTGATTCCTAAAGCCCAAGTTGACTTTCTCAGCTTCATTTGGTTTCCTCCGCTTCCCCTTCCCCTACTCTAGACTTTCTCCTTTCCAAACACAGGCTTACTCTGTCGTTCTTTCTCTGATCCTGCTGTTTGAGAGCAGCATATTTGTCACCCAGGACTAATGTGTATATGGAGCTCTTTGCGAATACTATTTGATATATTGGGGGGGGGGCAGTGCTGGAGTGATGGCCCAGCAGTCAGGAACACTGGCTGCTCCTCCAGAGGACCTGAGTTCAGTGCCCAGTACCCATGTGGAAGCTCACAACCATCTGTGAGTCCCAGGGTGTGTGATGTCATCTTTTGGCCATTTTTGCAGGCACCATACACATACATAGGTAGTGTACAGGCATATACGCAGAACACACATACATAATCAAGAGTAGAAGCGCAATAAATATTTGGTTGCTCCTAATAGTCACAAAAATTCTCCAAGATATTAACATAGAAACTAAGGCTCATTCATGGAAGTTAAATGCCCTGCCCAATTGTATAGGTGCTCCAAGCTGACTCAGGCTTGATCCTCCCTGTGACTTCAGAGTGTGGTTCCTCCTACACCATATGTCCTAGCACACACCTTTCTTTCAGTGGCTACTGAGTAAGTGTTGAGCCAATGAGTAAATACGTGCTAAGAACATATTATTCAAGATTGAGAAGCATGAGAGATTCGTTGGCCATAAAAAGAAGAGTCTCTGAAGCTGTGACTCATCTTCATGTGTAGCATTTATCATTCATTTAAACAGAAGGAAAACAAACCCTCCCATTCTGATAAAATATCTTAGGCAGCAATGTGTTGAAGTCTTTATTATACACTTGAGAATACACCTTTAACAAATGTTTTGTCATGTTATTTAAAGTTGGCAGGTAGTTAGGAAACTGGGGGTTAATTTTTCATTTTCTATCAGTTTTGTGAAGAAAATGTATTCTCTTCTTTGCTGTTTCTCCTTTAAGAGCTGTGTTTAGAAAAGCCATTGAATCTAAAAGATTGTTTAAACATTCAGTATATTTTCTTCTGTTTTTACTATGCTGTCTTTCACATTTAGAAACTCTGGGTTGTGTTTGCACATGTGTAGATGATATAAAAGATATTTATAATGTTTTTACACATAATTTACTTTTCTGATAGTCAAATAACATATTAAATTATTCAACGATTACTTTACCCTATTTATTTTTAAATTATGTCACTATCATATAATTAAATATGATAAATTCATAGACATATATATGTCTCTAATTTTTTACTTGTTCTGCTGATGATTTAATTCTGAAATAAAACCATTGTTGGGAGTGTTAAAGTTTTAATTTCTGGTGTGATAAACTTACTATTTAAAAACTGTCCCTGGCTACTCACTAATAGCCTTGAAAACAAATATAAGAAGTATTTTGTTATTGGCATGATGGTAAAAGCCTCTGTATTCCCCACGTTCAAGTATGTCCAGAGACTGAAGCAGGACGATCATTAGTACACACACAAACACATAATATACACAGAAACACATAATACACACACACAAACACACACATAACAGCAAGTCTTGAAATCAGTGCAATTATAGTTTTGGTTTTCTTTTCTCAAAATCAATTATGTTAAGCCATTTGTATTATGTATGAATATTGAAGTCAGCATGTCAAATTTACACTAAAACAAAAGGCCCATGCTAATAAAACTGGAGAACTTTTGGTAAACAAAATGAATAAATACAATATGTTTTCACTCATATACTTGATCTCACAAAAGTAAAAAGTTGACTATTACCTACCAGAGCTTGCATGGAGATGAAGAGGAGGGTTGTTGGCACAAAAAGTTAGATAGAATGAGTTATAATAGATAGCACTGCAGAGGTAGCACTGTACTAATGCATTGTAGATCTTAAAATAGCTAAGAGAAAGCATTTTGAATATTTACAATATAAAAAATGATAAATAATTTAGCTATTTTAGTTGCCCTGACTTAGCTATTAAACATGGAATATTTGTACTGAAATGATTTGACGTAACCCATAAACATTCATGATGATTGTACCATTTTTTGAATCCAGTAGAATCTTAACTGAGGTTGTAGCAAATCTATAGATCAACCGAGGAGAATTTTCACATGATAATTTTGAATCTTCTAATCTAAAAATATTCAAATAATACCTTCAAACTTAAAATTGCTTCTTTGTGATAGTAGAATAACCATTCATTCTTCTGACTATTATTTGCTTTCTCAATCATTTCCTTTCAACTCATCTGTGTTGTACCTAAAGTATCTCTCTTATATGGAGCATATAGTGGGGTCTTGCTCTGTGTGTGTGTGTGTGTGTGTGTGTGTGTATGCATGGACCTAAGTGCACATGTGCCGGAGAAGGATGGTTAATGTCCTCCTCCTTCATTCTTGGCCTCTTGCGTTAAAGCAGTCTCTCACTGAATCAGAAACTCATCATTTCAGGTGGACTGGTTGGCCAGCCAGCTTCTGTCTCTCAATGGTAGGGTCAGAGACACTCATAGCATTTTGTGTGGGTGTTGGGGATTCCGACTCAGTTCCTCACCCTTACAAAGCAAGCACTCTTAAGTTGACCCATGCCACGAGCAGTGAGGTTGAGTCTCTGCAGATTGAAGAATATTCCAGAGACCTGCATGGGAGATGCCATTTTCTAGGCATCTGAGCTCAAGGGTAGTCCAAACAAAGCACTCTTCATTTTTATCATTAAAACAAGCAAAACGGGGGCTGGAGAGATGGCTCAGCGGATAAGAGCACTGGCCACTTGCTCTTCCAGAGGTCCTGAGTTCAATTCCCAGGAGCCACATGGTGGCTCACAACCATCTGAAAAGGGATCTGACGCCCTCTTCTGGTGTGTCTGAAGACAGCGTCAGTGCACTCATTTAAATGAAATAAATAAATCTTAAAAAAAGAAAAACACAAGCAAAACAGGATGACACTTGCTGTTAACTCAGGTACAGTGAGGGATTATGCCTTATTATCCTTGGCCATGTGAGAAGAGCCAGAAGCCTTCCTTCCAGGCCTTTGCCTTTCCTACAGAGAATATGTGGCCATGCCAGGCCATTCCCGTCAGGTCCTTGTTTTCAAGTCATCCTAGTTTACACACCTTGTGGGACGAACAGTCTGCACTCTGCCCTATCCACAGTTGACCGTCAGTCCACAGTCTTCTTACACAGGTGCCCACATCTTACCCATAGTCCTCAGCTCCCACCTGCTTTGTCTTTAAATCTGTTTTGTCGATCTTGTCTTTTAGTTAGAAAGATCAGGGTATTAACATATCATAATTATTGGTAAGGTTAAATTTAGGTCTTTTACTTTGTTACTGATCTTTCATTTATGCTTCTTCTTGTTCTGTTCTGACTATGTCCCGCCTTCTTCGGGACAATTTTTAATGTTTTAATTGGCTTGGGCTATTTCCTTTTATAATTAGTTTTTAGTTTTTAGTGGTGCGTCTATGATATATATATATAAAACAAACTGTTCACAACCTATTTAGAATTAATTTGAATTCAAGAAAAATGTATACTATAACAAATTTATGAATCTATTTACCATCTCCTAGATTAGTATAGCTGATATATAATAACTATATATAATAGTTGATAATTAATAAATTATATGTATATTACATCTTTTGGGAATTTCACTAGGCAGTACTATAATTTTACTTGAAACACTGTATAAAGATTTTAAGAAATAGGGGGAAATGGTGTAGCTCCATCCAATTCTATCATTTCTTTTGTTGTTGTTTGAGATTTTTTGTTGTTTTTTGTTGTTGTTTTTGCTTTTTGAGATGGAGTCTCATGTAGCCCAGGCTGACCTTAAAGTCACTGGATAGCCCAAGTTGGCTTTGAACTCCTGATACTCTTGCTTCTGCCTCCCAAAACCTCTCACATTTCTCTTGTTCTTCCCTCACTCCTGAAAGTTCTCCCCCATGTTGGCTGTTTCTCTTCTCCTTTCAGAGAATTAATTGATATTTCTTATAGAGGGCAGATTGGCTCATAGCAAACCCTTTTCATTTAGCATTGAAGTGCCCTTGTTTGCCTTTCCCTGAGGTATTTTTCCCTGGGCTTAGTTTCTGTTGACAGTTGTGACTGCGCTTCTTTAAAGCTGCGCTACCTTGTAGCCCATGGTTTCAGTCTAGAAATACAGGGCTGCTTTACTCATCAGAGTGTAAGCTAATAAAAGGGAGCACAGGAGTTTCCATTTGTGATTGTTATTACGTACAGTCCTGTTCCTGATGTTTGCATGGCTTGATATACCAATGGAGGCCCAGAAATCAAATTCATAAGTTATGCTTACAGACTATTAAATATAATGTGTTCTGGCTTTCAACCTTTATAAATAACACCTTTGTCAGAATAATGAGAAGGTGAAACTGTGGATTCTGTTTCGTTGACAAACAATAGCAAGATGACTGATTTTAATTAATATAAGTACCTGTTCTGATGATGGACCAGTGATGTTTTTGTGATCACACACACACATACAAACACACATACACACTCATATGTATATATGAGTCACATATATAATTGTGAGTCATATATATATATATATATATATATATAAAATCAAGTGTTCTATCCTGTTTTCTGTGAGAAAAAAAGATCATTATGTTGTTATGGTCAAATCACTTATGTTATACTTTGATCAATAGCAGGGGCTAACAACTTATGGCCTGTGGACCAAATCTGTTTTAAAATGGAATTTTTTGTTTGTTTGTTTGTTTGCTTTTGGTTTTTTGGATTTGTTTTTTTTCAAGACAGGGTTTTTCTATGTAGCCCTGGCTGTCTTGGAACTCACTCTGTAGACCAGGCTGGCCTCAAACTCAGAAATCCGCCTGCCTCTGCCTACCAAAGTGCTGGGATTACAAGTGTGCTCCGCCACCAACACCCGGCTAAAAATGGAAATTGTATTGGGAGACAACCACAGATCATTATGTATTCCTGTGGCTACTTTTGTGGTACAATGGCATATTTGAATGGGTGCAAAAAATCATTTTTCTCATAAAAAATGTTTACTGTCTGACATGTAACAAACTTTGTCAGTCATCTCTGTTCAAGCTACTTTTAAAACCTATTTCCCAACCACCAATGTGACCACCTACTCTCCAAGGATACTCAAAACTGCTGAATATTATTTTGAAATCAGTTGTTGTTAAGTATCTGGAAATTGTGTTAAGAACACTAGAAAGTAAAGAAATATCTATTTATGAAAATCTACTTTTTTTTTTTTACAAAAACCAGGAAAGGGGATCAAGAATCTGTGGTAATTGGACAGTGGTGGCACACGCATTTAATCCCAGCACTTGGGAGGCAGGCGGATTTCTGAGTTCGAGGCCAGCCTTGTCTATAGCCGGGGCTATACAGAGAAACCCTGTCTCGAAAAAAACCAAAATAAGCAAGCACAAAAGAATCTGTGGTGCATGAGCCATGACATGCTTCCTACCTTTTCTCTCTCCCCGGTGTCTAAAACAAGACCTCCACTCTTGATGGATGTAGCCAAGAAAGGTGGGGCTGCTTCTCTGGTCCCAGTCAGGAGATCCCATCATGAGAAGAAGGCCACCAGCTCTTCTCACACACACCCTAGCTTTGAATTATAGCCGATGAAATCTGGCAGTTTACCACTCTGCTCACCTCCCCCTTCTCCTACAGACTATCCCTGGCATGCAGAGACCACTGGGGCCCTGGGCACTCCTGCCCGTCTGTTCACAAAGTAAAGAAAGCCAGAAACTGCTGCTGCTGTTGCGGCGGCAAAGGCGCCACCATCACTGGCCATGGTGGCGGCAGAGGCCTCACAGTATCCCGGCCATCAAGTAAAGGGACTATCCTGACTACCCTTTGTATCCAGTCCTGTGGCTCAGACATTTGGCCTAGGAAGAGACAAAAGAACGAGCTACTGAGCTCTCAGTCTTCACAGGCTGGGTGCAGAAACCCATTTTGAGATAGTGTGTGGGAAGTGCAAGCTTAAGGGTGCTCTCAGTAGGCGACCAAGGTGGGGGGTGGAGTGGGTTTTTATGAAAGGATTTCAGAGAGCTAGAGCTGGCCCTGATGCCTATGTCACAATCCCAGCACTCAAGACACAGAGAGTTCAAGGACAGCTGGGCCTACTTAGTGAATTCCAGGAAAGCTAGAACTACATAGTGAAACATTGTCTCAAAAAACCCCAAAAGAGTCTGGTAGCTCCACTAATAAAATTAATCAAATGTAGAAGATTCTGCTCTTATTTGTTATTTATGTATTTATTTTTGAGACAAGGTCTCTCTATGTAGCCCTGGCTATCCCGGAACTCACTATATAAAGCAGGCAGGCCTCAAACTCACAAATCTGCCTGCTTCTGCCTCCTGAGTGCTGAGATTAAAGGCACTTTAAAATGCCTGGCTGATACTTCTGTTATAATGGTGGCATATAAATCACCTTTAAAGCAGGGCAGTGGTGGCGCATGCCTTTAATCTCAGCGCTTGGGAGGCAGAGGCAGGCAGATTTCTGAGTTCAAGGCCAGCCTGGCCTGCAGAGTGAGTTCCAGGACAGATAGGGCTATACAGAGAAACCTTGTCTCGAAAAACCAAAAAATAAAAATAAATAAATAAATAAATCACCTTTAATTATAGAATAAAGTTTAGAGGCACAGACACTACTAATAACTATAATAAACAATATAACAGCAATTTTCAATGACTACACAGTATAAAAAGATGGAAAGAGTAATATCAAGAACTTGCAAGAAAAGAGAAGCAAATTGAAAACTTTATATGGTTGAAGTTTTAATATTATTGGGCTAAAATAGACTATCATATTCATAAAATGTTATATATAAGCCTTTGATAACCACAAATTCAAAGTCTCGAGAAGCACCAGGAGGTGGAGATTCATGCCTTAATCCCAGTGCTAGGGAGGTGGTGGTGGCAGATCTCTGAGTTTTTGAGACAGGTTTTCACTATCTAGCCCATGCAGGATTCGAACTCACAACCCTGTTGTCTCCATTTCCTAAGTGCCGGGATTATAGGTGTACACCACCACAGTGACCAACTGTCTCTTCTTTATGGATGCAGGCAAGCGAACTGTTGCTCTCACCAAGAGTATAAAAAAAAAAAAAATGATGCTGTGGAGTGTCCTGAGGCACGCCCCAAACCCTGAGCCACACGGGAAGTCTGACCATCTCAGCCACAGGCCGTGAGCCTTAGGATTCAGTGCTCTGGCTCTTCAGGTCAGCAGTGCTCAAGTATCTGATGTTAATGAGAAAATCCTTTGAAATTTCCCAAATGAATCAGTCTGTGCAGTGCAGGGTCTCTTAGGGTGTAATGCAAATGTCCTTCCTTTTACTAGTAATATAGTCCAGGTGCCAGTCAGCTGTGACTTATAGGGTGCATCCATGGGCCACATTTCTAATTTTTTATTTTGTTTGTTTATTTTTGATGTCTCCCACAAGTTAACAATGGATTTTACGTTTTAAAAATAGTTCTGTTTTAAGAGGTTATCATCTCCAGCCAGTATAGTGTGAGCTGGAAAAAACACCAAAATAAAACACTGAAAATGACTTTCACATGTACTTAAACCTCAGTTGATTCCTATGCATAGGAGCCGAACAAGGGTCACACGGGCGTCCGGCGTGGGCTCCAGAGTGATCCAGAGCGTGGCAGATGGACCTGCAGCATGGATGGTTAAAAAGATCCGTTATTTCCTCCTTCTGATGTGGCTAATGGAAAATTGAGTAGGGTTTGATGCAGAGAGGCACGAAAACAAGCAAGCCTGTTCTTCTTCTGTCTATGCGAGAGTCACATGGCTTCTCATCTCTGCCCACAGAAAATGGGAGAACAAGTTTGCCTGATTCATAAATTAGTGTATGTGTGCTGAATGCCTGAGACGTAGGCACCATGCATGTCATAAGACATAACCCTATCTTCCCAAGGCTAAAGAAAGGGGTACTCTTATAATGATGGCTCAGCACCATCCATAGATCTAAACAAACAAAGAAAGAAACAAAAAACTGGCTTTTAGCACAGATATGTCAGGGAAGGGACAAGTTGTGGGATAACGATGTAATTTCAAATACCATTGAAAAGCGCCTTTCACAGTGAGGGAGAGTGTGTCTTTACCTACAGTTTGGATAAATGCACGTTCCCAAGCTTCTGTGGAAGTGGTACCTGGGAACTAAGTCATCCTTAAATAGTTCTGCAACATTTGTTTAAGTCACAGAGGAATCACCATCAGGAGAAAAAATCCAAGGGAATAATGAAGCTTTAAAGAAGAGCCAACACTATGGAGTCCCTGTGGAGTTATAGACGGCTCTATGAATGCACAGCTCCTACAGGCCGGAGTCAGGACTGGCTCCATCACTTGATGACTTTATAGTCACAAGCAAGAAGCAACTTAAATATCTTAAATTCTTTAAAATGTAAACTACGTTTAAAGCTTTTGTAGAAACAAGTTGGATGAGGTATGCACAGATATCAGTAGGCTATAGACACAGAATTGTCTTTTCCTCTTGTGTTGAGCATTACCAAGTACTTGACAGAGTTGTCTGCGGTCATTATGTAGTCACTCTGACATTAAAGGATATGAGATATTCTCATGAATGTGCACTTGCCTTAAGAAGACTGTGAGAAGCCGGGCGCGGTGGTGCATGCCTGTAATCCCAGCACTTGGGAGTCAGAGGCAGGCGGATTTCTGTGTTTGAGGCCAGCCTGGCCTACAGAGTGAGTTCTAGGACAGCCAGGGCTACACAGAGAAACCCTGTCTCAAAAAACCAAAACCAAACAAAAAAAAAAAGGAGACTGTGAGAAGCCGAAGCCGGGCAGTGGTGGTGCACTCGTGTAATCCCAGCACTCTGGGAGACAGAGGCAGGCGGATTTCTGAGTTCAAGACTAGCCTGGCCTACAGAGTGAGTTCTAGGACAGCCAGGGCTACACAGAGAAACCCTGCCTTGAAAAAAACAACAAGAAGAAGAAGACTTGAGAATGGGTGAGGTGGTGCACCCCTTTAATCCCATCTCTGGGGAGACAGAAATGGTGGATTATTCTGAGTTTGAGGCCAACCATCTCTACATAGTGAGCTTCAAGATAGCCAAGACTACATAGTAAGTGCCCATCTCAAGAAGGAGGAGGAAGTAGGGAAGGGAGGGAGAGGAGGAGAGAAAGATGCTTGTGTAGCCCAGGGCCATTGAGATGGCTTGGGATAGGGGCACTTGCCGCTGATGGCCTGTGTTTCCTCTCCAGAACCCAAATGGTATAAGGAGAGAACTGACTTCTGCTGTGTCACATTCACATATATGCACACACAATCAATCTAAAACAATATTTTAAAGAAGATTGTGGCCAAGCATAGTGGTATATACCTTTAATCCCCACACTCAGAGGCAGAAGAAGCAGGTGGATCTTTGAGTTTGAGGCTAGATTGGTCTGTTATAGGACAGTTAGGACCACACAGAGAAACCCTGTTCTGAAAAGCAAAACAAAGTAGAGGAGGAGAAAAGGAAGAGGAGAGGTGGAGGAAGAGGAGGAAGAAGAGGAGGAGTTCTGTTTGTTTGCCGGTGTGTGTGTGTGTGTGTGTGTGTGTGTGTGTGTGTGATTCCTACTTCTAGACTTAATTTCTGAAAACATTAGGAAGTTTGGCCTCAATAGGATTCATCAAAATCAAAGGAAACATAATAAGCAAGACAGAGAGCCTGCGCTGGTGGGGCCCAGCTTTAGTCCCAGAACTTTGGAGGCAGAGACAATCAGATCTCTGTGACTCTGAGGCCAACCTGGTCTAAGGGACAGCCAAAAATACACAGTGGAACCTGTCTCAAAAAACAAAAATAATTAATAATGATGATGATGATGATGATGATGATGATGATGACAGAGACTTAAATATTATGAAAAATCCAGCAAGAGCTAATATACCTTTCACTCATGGGTCCTGGGAATTAAGATTTCACTTTTGCAGAAGGGTATTCATGGAGAGGAATCTAAAACCCTTGCTGCACCATCAGAAGCCTTGATTTCCTATGAAATAGGACTGATTAAAGTGCTTCTTTTGCCAGCACAAATAGAGTACAGGTGGTTTATGTTGAAAAGTCTCATTAAGCAAATTAGTGAACAACCAGGAAACTGATTTGAATATGAGAGTCTTTGTAAATCTGATTTTGCTAGTGAAGAAAAAAGCTCATGACCCTGTCTAAGCCACAGCTAGTTAAGGGCAGAGATAACAAATGGATAGTAAGTCCTGAATTTCAAGCCACAATCATTGCTCAATAAACTTTTGTCGGGCTCTAGTAATTGTAGGATTCTTTTCTGTGGTGTGTTTGTGAGGTTCACAAGTAGGGTTTAGTTATTGTTTTCCCTAGATATTATATGATCAACAAAAGCAAAGCAAATTGTATTTTGAAATTCTACACATTCGGACTGGAAAGATGGCTCAGTGGATAAGAGCACTGACTGCTCTTCCAAAGGTCCTAGGTTCAATTCCCAGCAACCACATGGTGGCTCACAACCATCTACAATGGGATCTGATGCCCTCTTCTGGTGTGTCTGAAGACAGCTACAATGTACTTATACACATAAAATAAATAAATAAATCTCAAAAAAATTCTACACATTCTCATGCACGCACACACAGACACACACACACACCTATTAAGAAGTTCCATTTTAAACAGTGACTTACCATGAACATAAAATGAAAACTGCAGTTAAGACAACACTGAAAGTCTGAACGGGAACCAGGGGATATGTTGGAAGCTGGACTCACAAGTTCAGCTGTCACCTACAAACATGAACCTTGGTTGCTACAACCCATTTGGCTTAGGACATGCGACACAACCAGAACACGGATAGTCATAATATACATAGAAACCCAAGGCGTGTGTCAAGACAGTCTCAGATCCTGGGCTGATGAGTGTTTTGATTCTGCTTATATATCCTTTTATCTTTTAACAGTCATGTAGCCCATGTTCCTTTTTTGACAGTAGTTCACATCAACACTCATTTCTCCTGCTGCCCTCAGTATATTGACTTACTTCTGTCTCCTGAAGACTATTAATCTTTCTACCTTCTCATTTTTCTGAGTCTGGGGTAATGGATGTTAGAAAGTATTCTCTCTGGAATCCAAAGTGATGCCTGCTTCTTGTGCTGTTGTGGATCAAACAGAGCACTTACGTGTGCCATCTTCTCCCCGACATTTGGGGCTAGAAATAGTGTCAGTTTCTAACCCTTTTGTCCTTTTGGCCCAGATTTTGAACCTTTGCTCAAACACTCTTTGCTTGTTGGCTGCTTGGAAGACCCCCTGGCTTATGTGAGTGCTCAAGTATTTGGAACAGCATCTTTCATTTTGAACATGTGGAATTCTGGAACGTTCTTTCCCTACAACTGATATTGGCAGGCAACACAAGTCTGCCTTTTCTTATGGTTAAAACCTATAGGCCCTCTTGTAAATTTCTGTCATGCTGGATTGAAAATACTAATAATATGAAACCATGTTAGTCCATTTGAATCACTCCTGGTATTTTAAAACTGGTTTATTTGCATGTTCGATGATAGAAAAAGCTCATAAAATTAAATAACTCAACTGAAAAGCATAGTTTAAATTGGTTTGTTAGGCAGCCAAGTGTACAAAGTTCACTATTATGGAAAACTCAGTTATCCAGGGCATTTCCACACTGTAATATTCTTGTGAAGTCTTATAGATCTTTTCTTTTCTTTTTCTTTTTTTTTTAAAGACTTATTTATTATTATATGTGTAAGTTCACTGTAGCTGTCTTCAGACACCAGAAGACGGTGTCAAATCTGGATGGTTGTGATCCACCATATGGTTGCTGGGATTTGAACTCATGACCTTCAGAAGAGCAGTCAGTGCTCTTAACCACTGAGCCATCTCTCCAGCCCCCTCTTTTCTTTTCTTTTTTATACCACACACTTACATTTTAATAAAGGGTCAAAATTCTTTAGGCATTAGAAATTGTATTTTATCCACCTTCCTTTGTTAACATTCTAAGTAGTATATAAGCATTATAAAACAAATTAATCTGTTTGTGACCTGGGCTTGTGATAGTAACCATCAATTATACAGGAGTAAAGAAAGGCCTTTTCCTATTTGTTTTCCCAGCCCCTTTCAGTCTCTGTCACGTGTCCTTTCTTGGTTAATCTATCCTAACCCTCCTGAAATAGGGACCAAAACAAGTACCAACTGAGTATCATGAGGTTTAAGAGATGGCCCAACAGTAAAAAGACCAAGCTCTTGGGAACCTTCAAACTCCGGGGGTTCCTACCCTTTGGTAGAGCTCTTCTCAGGTCCTGGGCTGAGAAACCAATGGATCTGTAAACCAAGCACACAGATCTAAAGACTAAGTGAGGGTCTGGATAGTAAGGTGCACGGGCTTGAGACCACCACTAGCAACATCCAGCCTCAGGACTTCCAAGACTTCTGAGCTCCTGGCCCTTGTGGATGCCTCCCAGGTTCCTCTTCCTTCCCCTGCCACACCTGGAACAGTATGAGGGATACAGCAGAGGTCAAAGACAGAGTGGCCAGCCCCAATGGGGGTAAGGGAAGGGGTGTGGGGGAGAAACACTGGCCAAGCTACTGCAAAGTTGGTGACATTTGCTCTTGGGAATGAGAGGTAGGCCCCGGAACAAGGATGGCAGCTGGAAGGGGAAGGCAGTCCCGGCTCTCAGCAGCAGCAGTGATCAGGCTTGAGGGGTTCATTAATTGACATGCCCAGATGCTGGGCCTGCATCCTAGTCACCTTGGTTAGCTTTACATTCAGTCACCCTGGTGGGCTTCATCCACTGCCTCATCCAGCTTCTTAGGCAGGAAGTGAACCCCAATGGGGTATTTATCTTGGTGGGTCTACAAGTCAATCTGTGCCATCACCTGGTTCGTGAAGGAGTTGCTCATCATGAAGCTGGGGTGGCCCATGGTACAATCCAGGTTGACCAGATGGTCTTCAGCCAGCTAGATGATGAGGTGCCCATTCTTTAGCCAGTAGCAGACCACTTGGGGCTTGATGTTCCCGGTCTCCACAGTGTTGTCATTGAGCCACTTCACATCAATCTCTACATCGAAGTGTCCAATGTTACAAACAATGGCATCATCCTTCATCTGTTCAAAATGCCAGCCACGGATATTGCCCTCCTTACTGGCCTCGTCCATGGTGGTTACCTCATAACCCTCCATGGCAACTTGCAGTGCATTGATGGGGTCCATTCAGTGATGAGGATTCGGATCCTGAAACCCCTCAGGGCTGGGAACAATCCTTTCCCACATCATCATAGCCTGCTACCACCACCACCTTACCCGCAATCATCAAATCTGTAGCCTGTTTGATGCCATCTGTGAGGGACTCCCGGCAGCCAATGAGGTTGTCAAATTTGCTCTTGGTGACAGAATCATTGACATAGATGACAGGCATCGTCAGTATCCCACTGGCCATCATGTAAAGGTTAAGGACTCTAGTCATGGTCTCCTCAGAGATACCTCGGATGCCTGACAGAAGCTGTGGGTATTTGGTATGGATGAGGTTAGCAGGGTCACCACCAGCATCCAGAATCATGTTCTAGGGTCCATCCTTGAAATACAACGTCTGCTCAGTGCACCACAGGTACTCCTCATCTGTCTCACCCTTCCAGGCAAACACTGGAATGCCAGCCTTGGCAATGACAGCTGCCGCATGGTCCTGAGTAGAGAGGATGTTGCAGCTGGACCACCGCACCTCAGCACCCAGGCCCACGAGAGTCTCAGTGAAAACAGCAGTCTCCTCAGTCATGCGCAGGCAGCCAGCAATGCGAGCGCCCTTCAGTGGCTTGGAGGCTGCATACATCTCCCGCGTGCACATCAATCCTGGCATCTCATTCTCAGCTATGTCCAGGGCCTTCCGTCCCCAGGCAGCCAGTCCCATGTCCACGACTTTGTAGAGCAGTTTATCAGACATGCTGGCAGCGCCTCCGCTAGGAGTGAACTCAGTGAAGGGGGCTGGGTGGCACCGGGCAGGGTGAGCTCTTTTCTTCATCACTTTCTATTTCTTATTCATTAAGCTGCCCCTTCCACTGTGTTTTCCTTCTCTGCGCTTCTTTCTTTATAATACTAAAATTCAGCTTCTCCCAAAACCTGATTACAGCACCCTGTCTGTGTTAACGGCCCCTTTAAAACAAATTCTAATGAGGATAATGCTAAAACTTACCCATGTTCTTTAGACAAAGACTAGATTATATGCTACTTCTAAAGTGTTAAAGAACTTAAATTTACCCAGCAATCCCCACCCTTCCTCCCCTCCACCTCACTTCTCACTTTCTCTCCTGCCTTGGCCTCTCACATAGTAGGACTGCAGTTGTGTACCACACACCCAGCTAAGCAACAGCACAGCTTTTCAGATTAGTAAATATTAATCTATCTGTTGGAGATGTTTTGGGCACAGAATGGATCATAGATCCTATTTATAAGATGGACCCCCAAAATCACCCCAAAGTTTATATAAACAAGACTTTTTTTTTTTTATTGGTTTTTCGAGACAGGGTTTCTCTGTGTAGCCCTGGCTGTCCTGGAACAACTCACTCTGTAGACCAGGCTGGCCTTGAACTCAGAAATCCGCCTGCCTCTGCCTCCCAAGTGCTGGGACTAAAGGCGTGCGCCACCACCTGGCTTAAACAAAACTTTATTATATTTCCTAAATGCTTTGACTAGCACATTATTGAACTCTGCACCCGACGGCTAGATGAATAAATGTTTTTACTACTATTATGTCTGACTTAAGATAACTTCCACACTTCTAATATGTGAAGTTAATAACCTATTCCATTCCAGCTTCTGAGCGCCGTTTAAACATTTTTCCTGAACTTGTCTAATAAAGACCTCCTTGTTCTCTGGCAACTGACTCAAGCTTGCTCAAAAACTATCAAAACTAGGCTTCTTAGCCATGAACCATCTTTCAAAAGTAAGTATCTATTAGCTAAATTCTTGAAAGGTACTTGCAATTATAACATCAGCAGCATAAACAATAAACTACTGGGCAGTTTTATAAGGACTCTATAAAGTGTGTCTACCAGTGGCAATAGCCGGTAGAGCTTTAGGATAACAACCCTTCCCATTTGCATTTTTCAAGGTCAACTTTCAGTATACCCATTTGAGATACTACAGGGGACTTTCCCAATCTTTATAACAAATTCTCTAGGGGAGACAGGTTTAATAATAGGTGCTAAGGCTACTTGAATCCTGATTAATGTAAAAGTAGCTTTTTTGTTTGTTTGTTTGTTTGTTTGTTTTTTAGTTGTTTGTTTGGCTGGTTGGTTTGTTGGTTGGTTGGTTTGTTGGTTGGTTGGTTATTTTGAGATACATTCTCTCAAGAGTACTGGCTGTCCTGGAACTCACTACTTAGACCAGGCCATCTTCATACACACAAGAGATTCGCCTGTCTCTGCCTCCCAAGTGCTGTGTGCTACCGAGACTAGCAACCATATTGTTCTCAACTCCACTAGGACTGAACAAAACTGCAAACATGACTTTCCCACTGCTCAGAAGAAGCTGTTCCTTCTAAGTGAGTTATGGACTTTGTTCCTTAAATTAAGGCCTCCTTGTGTTGGAAACAGTGTAATTACTCTAAAATGAATTAATCAAGCAACACAACCTTGAGTGTTGATCATCCCTGTCTCACCTTTATAACCTTAAAAGCTCTCTCTGATTGTTTTGAAACTAATTGAGAGCCATGATCTAATGTTTACTCAGCAGCATCTAATGAAACTCAGTGGAGTTGGAGAGAATTTTGTACTTAGGTTTTCCCTAAATATAGGTAAATGTTCAATGCACTTTTAGAGTGGTCTCCTCTTTCTGCTGCTTTGTTTAAATCTCCATTTAACTATTTCTCCTTCCAAAACAATGACTGCACAGAATGCTGTGCACAGTCTTACGGGATACCATCCAATGACAATATATCAAGATATTGTCCATAGCCTTTTCCTATCTCTGACTTATTTTTAAAATATTTATTTGTATTTCATGTGTATGAGTGTTTTGGCATCATCTATGTCTGTGCACCAATGCCCACAGAGAGCTGTGGGCTCTGGGAACCAAAGCAGGGTCTAGAAGCACAGCCAGGACTCTTAACCATTGAACCATTTTATCCAGCCCTCTGACCTTCCTCTCACTCAAATGTGAAACTCTCCATCCGCAGTCATTTCCTTCTCTCTGTAGGACATGAATGACTTTTCTAGTGCCACGGAACGAGACCTGTAAGAATCAACATACAGTCCAAGGAGTGACCACTGATGCTTTTCATGGAAAGAGATCACAACCAAAGGGTGCTGAATGTGTATAAATAAAGGAGAAACACGGATGAAAACACTTCTCTAAATGCAATTAATATAATAGGGAGGCTTATGCAAGATTCCAGCTTCCCTCTGGGGATAGGAACTTTGGCTACCTTTACACTTTGGCCTCAAGTAGCCAGAATGACTAGAACAGCCAGACAATTACAGTGTTCCCAGAGGTAATAGATGCATATCAAGACATCATTCATTGTTTTGTGAATATTTTTATTGTTAATAGATTTTTTCAATCATATAATTCCTTTTCTTTCTCAATAATCTATGGTTCATAAAATTTACCAACTTCTCTGCCTTGCTTGGAACACCTTAATGATACCTGAAATATAATGCCTAATCTCTCAAATGAAACCATTCTCATTTTTTTCAGCTTGAAATTGGATTTGAGACTACCAATATCTACATTTAGATAATCAAGGGATGACTGTGTCACAGTGTATGGTCCGTTATCCATCCCTTTGGAGTAATTTGAAGGCTTAGCTGTTGTGCATAAGGGCACTGAAAACACCAAGAGATAAGGTATTTCAGATCCACACTGTGAGGGTTATACTACTATTGACCCTTTCCGTTTAGTGAGCCCAAGAACCCACATCAAAGTCAGCCGCCAGGACCAGCTCTCACAACCATGTGACCACAGTGTAGGCATTTGCTTGTGGTCCCCTGTCCTACCTGCATTAAGATCCTATTGCCGTCTCACTTCCCAGAGCTCTCTGATGCCCTCAGATATACTGATTTATTTTTTGTTTTATTTGTATGAGTATTTTGCTTGTATGTACATCTGTACAGAAGCCAGAAGAGGGCATTGCATTTCCTGGGAGACTTGTGAACTACCATGGGGTTGCTGGAAATTGAACCCAGAAACTCTGGAAGAGCAGCCAGTGCTGTTAACCACTGAGCCCTCTCTACAGACCCTATATTGTGGTTTTGAGAAACTATTTGATGTCCATCTCATACTCTGAGAAATACTAAGTAAGAGAATTTTTATCCATGATCAGTGATAATATATCCAAGTCAACAACTATATGATACTTAAAAATGCAGTATGATTGTTGGGCCTTCTTGAACAAACCACCCTCTCCAGTAAGGTAGCATCCAAAGGCCTCCAGAGGTACTGCCTATACACCCAAGAATGACAACTCAAATTCTTGGCTTGGAATTCTGGCTCTTGAAATTTACCGCACAAACAATGGACTTCCAAGTAGAAATTTTTAGCTCATAATCATTCAGTTGTGTGTGAGAGAATGAATTTTTAAGTTCAGCAACTTGGCTTTGAAGATCCTAAGGCTGAGTCTGACTACAGAGCAGAGAACACAGTTATCCGACTCTAGAAGGGTGCAGGATGAGGGGAGAATGATTTTGAGTAGCCAAGGGGAAGTAGAATTTCTACCTCTTGGCAGGAAAAGACATAAAGGACCTTGGCCTCACAGTGTTTATCCTTTGTGGTGTTTATCCTTTGCATTCTTCCAGAGTTCCCAAGAAGAATGTGGAAGAGGTGCCCCTGCTCGGCCCTGTGAGGCACAGCAGAGCAGGAAAACCGTCAGCGACCTTCAGTGCACAGTGGTGGTGGAAGGATAGTGCGATGTGGGGAGCCCAGTCTCCAGCAGGACTGACTCTCCTGGTCTGACCCAGGCTTGCCAGATGTCATGCTCCTGGTTTGAAGCACTGTCAGATGATGAGGCAACTTCATTTTAAAGCATTGTTGGGGTTCAGAAAAGAATACCACAAAGTGGAGGTGTCTAAAACAAAGTTCTCCTCTGACCCTGACTCGCAAATCTCTTAAAACTATGGAGACTAAAATTCCTGTTCTCTAAGACAGGCCACGGAAACTTACTTGTTCTCTCCAAAGCAAGTAACAAAGTCTAAAAATATCGCCCCAACTCTAATCTCCTTTTTATCTTGAAGTGCCCTATAAATTCTCTGAGATATTTTGATAAAAATCATAGGACCGCTATTTCAGGGCCCCCTTCATATACCTACAAGGAGAGAATAATACACAGAGAGGCCAGAAAGAATCTAAAAGTTTCCTGACTCTGCCCATTAGCATTAGCTATCACTCTTCTTACCCAATTACATTGCCACATGAATGTTCATACTTCATTGAACCTGTGCACAAAATGACCTACAAAATGCATGAACCTATAAAACAAAACTTATAAAATTATATGAGCTAAATGCAAAAGGATACATACTGTATGATTCTAGTAGTATGTCATATTTAGAATAATAAAATTTATAGACACAGAAAATTCATAGTGGTTACCAGGAGCTGTAGGGGAAGGAAAATAGAGTTATAGTTTAATAGGTAATATACTAGAATTTCAGTTTGTGGAAGTAGATGGTAGTGATGGTCATATAGCAATATAAATATAACCACTGTTAGAAATTATGTAGCAGTAATATACTTAAGAATGACTTAAAGGGGAGTTTTTGCTTTATCGCAATTTTTCAAAATCTAGTTTTTAAAAGTTCTGTGTCAGCCGGGTGGTGGTGGCACATGCCTGTAATCCCAGCACTTTGGGAGGCAGAGGCAGGAAGATTTCTGAGTTTGAGGCCAGTCTGGTCTACAGAGTGAGTTTCAGGACAGCCAGGGCTATACAGAGAAACCCTGTCTCGAAAAAACAAATCCAAAAAAAAAAAAAAAAAGAAAGAAAGAAAGTTCTGTGTCCACCAAAAAGTGGACAAAAATGAGGCTGGGGACATAGTTTAGTTGGTCAAAAAATTATGAAATATAGATTTCTCTCTTAAAGCATTCAGAATAGTTAGGGTTTTTCTTGTTTGTTTGTTTGTTTTGCTTTGTTTTTATTGAGACAGGGTTGCTCTAGGTAGCCTTGGCTGTTCTGAACTCATTATGTAGATCACGGTGACCTCAAACTTAGGGAATCCACCTGTCTCAGCCTCCCAAATGCTGTGATTAAGGAAGTGTCCCATTCAGTATATTTTGGAAGTTACTAGTCTGTGAACAGTTCATCTGGTTCTGTCTAATCCATCTCATAAAAATGAAAATGATGTCACTCCATATGAGTGCTTCAAAATATGCAAAACTCACATCACCCAAACCCTTCCTACTAGAAGCCTTGTCAGTCACCTGGTCTAGGGGCTGCCCTCTTCATAAAGACGCCAGGTAACTGTGACTGCCACATTATTTCATGTAGGAGTCAGAGTTAGGCTTTAAAGATCAGTTTATAAGCTTGAAGTCAGGTGATAATAAAACAACTGAGATCAACCTAGAAACTTCCCTCTCGTGATGTAAGATTGCCTAGCTTCCTTGTCTCTGTCCTATAAGTGCTGAGCAGACAATTAACTGATGTCTCATTTACAAACAAGGAAGACAAAAGTAGAAATAGTTTTTACTTCCCATTATCCTGCCAGAAAGGCATCTCAGCAATCCTACCCCAAGAGATGAACACTAGTTCTGTCTGGTGCAGATAATCTGAACCTGAGTTTCATTATGGCCTCAATCATTTGACCATGGCTCAAGGGAATGCAAAACTCAGGAGCAGCTAATTAAGTCTATGCTAGAAACAAACAAGCAATATTCAGATGTTTGTTATTTTACCTAAAATGAACTTACCTTCCCCAGCAGATTTTATGCAAAATCTTGACCACTTCCCATAAGGAAGTATGTTTCCTGTCTGTGTCACTTTCTGCTGTACATATACTGTTGACTTTTGAACCAGACATAAAGCTTGACAACCCCCCCCCCCCCAACACACACACACCACCACCAAGACCTAAAGTATTGTCAACTCTTTCTGATCCTAAATGTCTCTGGGATATCTTCCAGAATACATCTTTCCATATAAAGTCTGAAAACTGGAGATTTTTGAGGAAATGGCAAATGGTTTCCCAAATGAAATAGAAACAGAAGTCCTGGAATCTACATTAAGAAATACTTAGGAATGTCACCAGCCACGAGTGAGACAAACTTCAAATGAAGATGGAACACACGGAGCCATTGCACCCTGAAAGACCATTGCTGTTGCCACACATCTATTCACTGAGGGGTTAATGACCTAAAAGCCTCAGGCAAGCTGAGAAACTCCCAACAGGAAAGTTGACACACTAGACAAACTTTTTCTGACAGGAAAGGAGTGTCCAGACCTTCAGGACAGTCAACAGGGTCTCCGGAATACCTAAGAAAAGGCGAGAGACAAGAGATGCAAGAGATGGACAGCAAGACAGTATTCCGATCAAGCTGTCAATCTTTATTTTGTACACAAGGCAACATAAAGGGAAGCATGCAAGGTTTGGGAGGGATAAAGGGGGAACCATCTCAGGGGGCTGGCATCATTTCTCAGAAACAGCTTCTCAGTTTCTGGGAAAGGCTAGTTATTGCTGCTGGAATTTTGGCATGATAAAGGGGATCATGAGGAGGTGAAGTGAAAAGGAGTTGCTATAGTAACCTATCCACAGGTTAGCTTTGAGATCTAAGTAAGAATGGCTCCTGGCATCGAGATCTAAGTGAGAATGACTCCTGGTATCAAGATCTCCTAGCACTGAGATCTAGGTGGGGATGAATCCTGGTATTGAGAGCTCTTGACATCGAGATCAAAGTGAGGGTGGCTCCTGGCATCTCTCCCTCCTCTGTATAATAGACAGCAGAGGTCAGACAGCCATTGATGGAAAGCATATGAGGCACCAAGACAGGCAGCGCCTGTCTTAGGAATCGACCCGGTCATCCATCATTCCGTTCCCGTATGGATATCTCTGCCAGCCTCCAGAGACTCCTGTCTTAGGTGGGAGTGGCTCTGGGAAGTTGCCCTTCCTTGGCTAACTGCCCAGCAAATTCATTATTTATTGGTGCCTCGAGCTTGTGGGCTCCTTCTGGAGTCCTGGCTGGAATGGCTGTGACAGGAGTGCTCTCTCTACCAGAGCACTCGACTGCCATTTGGGCTGTTCTGTAACTGCCCTGGGGGGCTGGGTAGCCATCTCTCAATCCTCCATAGCCAAATGATGGTAATGTACCTGAATGGGCTTGGCTGACAAGTCATCTACCTGCCTTTTAATTAGGGCAGTGAGGCGTTTAAAAGTCCATGGTCCAAAAGAACATAACAATAATAGTCCTACAAAGGGTCCAGGTTTACTGGGTAAAAGTGTAGTGAACCATGGAGAGGTGGAAAACCAATTTTCATACCAACTTTCTTTCTGTTCTCTTTCCCTCTTACGTTTTTCTAGGCCTTGTCTGACTATTTTCATGCTGTCTTTTACAACTCCTGTCTTACTAGCATAAAAACAGCACTCTTCTTTTAAAGCTGCACAACGTCCACCCTGTTGGAGGTACAGGAGATCAAGTCCCGCCTATTTTGGAGGACAACCTCAGCTAGGGAGTCAATGGAGTTGGAGAGATCGGCATGTCAAAACCTCCACTGGTGTTGGGAGAAGATCTGCAGGTGGTATTTTACACCCCCAAAGTTCCCTTTTCTGCCATTTAACACCACCGTCCCAGCAACAGGCACACCCTTGTTATACAGTTTCCTCTCCCAAGGAGAGACTGCTGCTCTTCGATGTTCTAAAAGGGGCAATCTGCTTCTCACGAGCTTGACTTCCTCTTTTATCTCACAACTCCCATCAACCATTTAAATATTTATAAATATTTTAATATAAATATTAAGTATCATTTATATACAGTAAAAACGGAGAAAACCAAAAGATGTAATAACGCTCAAACACCAAATACATAAAATCCAATAAAAGATTGGGATCACAAACCAGTGACAAGCACTGAAGCTGGGAGTTTGTTTTGTCTGCTGAGAGAGGTTGTAAATGTTATTATGTATGAGATAAAGGAAGAGAGCCAAACACACAGGGCCTTAGGGTACCCTGGAGCACTGTGAAGAAAGATGAAAGTATGTTCCTAACTGCTGCTTGAGATCAACTGTTCTAATAAGCTGTAGTCATAAAGTGCATTAGGACTAGGCCCAGGTTATATCTTTACAACCAGGAGATGAGCCAAAACACCATATACTGGCTGTAATTAGACCTTCCCTATTCTTTTCGGTTTGGTTTGGTTTGGTTTTGGTTTTGGTCTTTTTGAGACATTGTTTCTCTGAGTAGCAATGGCACTTTGCTTGTAAACCAGGCTGGCCTCGAATTTATAAGAAATCTGCCTACCTCTGCCTCAAGAGTACTGGGATTAAAGTGTGCCACCACTGCCCAGCAAGTTTTCCTATCCTTAATGTCATCTGCAGCCCTACTTCTGTGAGACGGAGTTCTGAAGTAGGGCCTGAGGGTGCATAGTGAATAAATAAAAAAGCAAATGGCAAAGAAGAGTAAGGAGGGGCAGATAAAGAGTTATAAAGTAATAAGTTCTCACTTAAATTCTAAAACATGAATTTATCATGGATTAAGATAAGTAACAACAACCAGAATAGCAGTTCACCCAGAGTAATTTCCTATAGGTGGTCAAACGAAAGTGAGGATACCTAAATGCATCAAGTTGGACATAACTTCCTTTGAAAATATAAGATTATAAAACAACATAGGTATAAATGGATCTAGAACAGGTGCATATCTAAAAGAAACAAGTCAAAAATCTGGAAATAAAAAAAAAAATACAAGGTAGGTATGCTGGCAGTTGCCTCCAACACCAGAACTCAGAAAGCTGAGGCAGGAGGATCACAACTGTTGGCCTGGACCACATAGCCAGACTTACCAAAAGAATAAGAAGTAAGTAGAAAAGCACTTTAATCCCAGCACTCAGGAGACAGATTCCAGTAGTTCTCTATGAGTCCCAGGCCAGACAGGGCTATAGATTGAGACCCTGTCTCAAAGCAAAACAAAATAAATACTTAAAAATACAATAAAGCAAAGCCCCACCCTCCCGAATATCATCTGAGAAAGGAATGAACACCTTATACAGCATGGCGGAACACAAACGTCGGAATCAATAAAACAGACCACACATTGTAAAATCTTATAGATTTATTATAAGTAAGAATGTATTGTTTATTTATATGAAATATCCAAAAAGGAAATCCTAGAGACATACAAATTAGTGATTTCATGAACCTGAGGTGTTGAACCAGTACTGGCTAAATTAAACATGTTATCTTTGGGGAATATAGAGACATTCTAAACCTGGATTGTGGGAGGGAAACACAATTTTATATACTTACTAAAATTGTTCCAATTATAAATCTAAATTAAGTAAATGTATGGCATGGATGTGTTACATAAATTAAGTTTAGGCGTTGGAGAGATGGCTCAGTGATTAAGAGTACTGGCTTTTCTTCCAGTAATTCTGAGTTCAATTCCCAGCAACTACATGGTACCTCACAACCATCTGTAATGGGATCTCATCCCTCCTTTTGATGTGCATGAAGACAGTGTTCACATTCATAAAATACACGGGTATTGCTAAATTTTGAATACTCACTAAATTTGACACAATTAAAATTAGAAACTAAAGACATTCCAGGGAACTTGATGCAGAAAGGCAGTGATTAAATATCAGAGAGCATTAAAATACATGAAAAATAGGATTAGGGAGATAGCACTGTGGGAAAAAATGCTTGCTGGGTGAGTAGAATTCAGACCCCCCAGAAGCTATGTAAAAGCCGGGCACATGCAGCAAGCTTCCTGTAATCCCAGTGTTCTGCAGAAAGAAGATGAGATCCTTAGGGCAAGCTGACCTAGCCAAACTTGGTGAGCTCTGGGCAGAACTCAACCCATAGCAACTAAGAAGAACACGCTATTAATTTCACACCGTCTAATACACGAACACGTGCTTGTGTATCTGGCCACATACATATACTCATAGCATATACACATAGGTGTACAGAAAAGAAATAAACACAAAAAGATAGATTGTGAGGAGCTGGCTCAGGAAAGAAAGTGTTTTCTTTTACAGGAAGTGTTATAGTGCTTGCTGTTACACTTGCTGTTTCTAGTTAGGGTGTGTCTTGGCCCTAAACACACACCTTTAATCCCTCTGGCTGGAATACAGACGTGCCCTCAGTACACACCTTTAATTCCAAACAATGAAGGTAAAGTTAGTTTGTAGAAGGAAGCACCCATGTTTGAAAGGGAGGTCTAATTGAGTGGCAGACAAAGAGAGGAATCAGAGAAAGATTTGACAGAGTAAGATATGCCCAACACTCACATGAAGAGAGAGGAAAAGGAAGCTATTTAAGGGAGAGACAGACAGTATAGGAGAGAGCAGTATAGGAATACAGTAGAATCCATGGAGAGCAGTGCGGTAGAGTTGAGAGGGAAAGTAGAACAGCAGAGAGGGAGAAGGAAGGAATTTTACTGGGACAGTTATAGAGAGCAGTGGAGAGAGAGAGAGAGGGAGAGAGAGAGGTGAAGACAGAACAAGTAAGATAATGAAGAGACAGATTAGAAAAGATTGCTAGAGTTAGTTTGAGGCCAAGCAGAGCAATTCAGAGGCTTGAGAGAAAAACCAAATTAAGTCAGCTGGAAGAGAAGATTGAGCCAGAACAAGTGAGTTGAACCAGCCAGCCAGGGTTCAGAAAGAGCTAGAAAGGGTGAGCTTATTCAGCAGTAAGTCTCAGAGGCTGAAAATACATTCTAGGCCTAGATGAGATTATGTGGAGGCTCGAAGCTTCCAGGAACAGGCTTGGGTTAGCAGACGGAGGCAGTGAGGCTCCAGATGACAATTCCTCCAGGAGAATACAAGTTACTTTTACAGCTTGCCACATAAGCATGAAGACCTTAGGTCAGATCCCCAGCACCATGTAAAAAGCTGGGCACAGGGGTATGTATATGTAGCCAGAGAGCTGAGGGAGAAGGGAAAGGAGGATCCCTTGAGCTCCCTGGCCTGCCAGCCCACCTCACTTTTAATCCTGAGTCAATGAGCCCCAGGCTCAGTGAGGGTCCATGCTCCAAAAACTAAGATGGAGAATGATTGAAGACAACACCAGACATGGACCTCTGGTTTCTACACACATGTGTACACACATGCACATGTACCTGCACATCCATATGAGTATATACAGGAGCACACACACACTTCAGAGGTCATCTTTCAATGGCAAATCAGACCCTTGCAGGCTGAGGGAGGAAGCTACTTCACACATGGAGATAGGGGTGCTCCAGGATGTGCGTCTGTAACGGATCAACCCTCCTACCTTGCACACACTCCTGCTGGTGAGACCCAGGCCTCCTGCCAGTGCGTCCAAGTGGGCCCAAGAGCAAGCTGGGTGTACAAGTTGCCATTGAGCCTGGCCACACACCAAGTACTAGCCAGGCCCTGCACCCCACAATGGCTCCCAGCCCACCCCTAGGTGACCATGTGAGCACAAGTACAAGCACAATGCTACAGAATGCAGGTGACCTAAAGGCAGGAGAGTCACGGGAGCTCTACTGTGACCATGTAGGGGATGGTGCTTTATCTGTCACCTTCTCTTCTGTTCCCACAGAGAAATGGCATTCAGGCCATTAACTGCAAAACCTACTCTAGGCATAGTCTCTGTTCTGTGGGTTCAAGTGTTCTTTTTTTTAAAAAGATTTATTTTATGTATTATGTATATGAGTAAACTGTAGCTATCTTTAGACAAACCAGAAGAGGGCGTCAGATCCCATTACAGATGATTGTGAGCCACCATGTGGTTGCTGGGAATTGAACTCAGGATCTCTGGAAGAGCAGTTAGTACTCAGTGGAGCCATCTCTCCAGCCCTTTCAAGTGTTCTTGTCCTGTATTTTTTTTTTTAACTATTTTTTAAAAATGCACGGAGTTTGGGTTAATCCACCAAATGGTTAACGGGCACCAATGGTCCAATGGCTCCTGGAGGCCAGGTCCCTTCTCAGTACTGACAGTGAGTTGATTCTCTTTTTATAATAAAAAATCTAAGTAAAAGAAGTACCATAAACTGCCTCAGTGGAAACAGAAACTATTTACATTAAATAAAAACCTGGCTGCCAGCTGCGTCTGCACATGTGTGTTGCGGTGTGACTCACACCACGACCAACCTGTGGAGACGGCTTCTAGCACTCAGGACCACAGAGTCCCACGTTTGCCACAGGAGAGGAAGGCTGAGGGCAGAGAAGAGGAAGTGAGAGGGCCGGAGGGGTTTGGTTCCGGAGCAGATTAGACAGGCCTCATAGAGCCCATCCTCGCTGGTGGCACAAGTGGCCTGAATGTACCAATTCCTGTGGTGTAGAGTGCAGCCCCAGTTTGTCTGTGATTTCGGCCGCATTCATGGCATTGGGGAAGTCCTGCTTGTTGGCAAACGCCAAGAGAACGGCATCTCGGCAGAGCTCGTCTTCAACGGGCATCCTCGTGAGCTCTTCACGGCCACGTTCACATGCTCTTCGTCATTGCTGTCCACTCCGAAGATCAAGTCTTGGGTGCTCTAGAAGTAGTGGTGCCACAGCAGCCGGACCTTGTCCAGGCCACCCACATCCCACATGGTGAAGCTGACACTCTTGTATTCAACAGTCTCCATGTTGAGACTGATGGTCACAATTTCGCCCAGCTTCAGTCAGTATAGAATTGTTGCCTCCCCTCAGCATCCAGGCCCACCATGAGAATGTGCATTTCTTTTTTTGCCAAAAAGGCCCATGAATTGGTTTGCAAAGATATTCCCCATGCCTGTGGACAGGTGGAAGCGATACTGGCCAAAGACCTCCGCGGCTGCTGCCCCCAGCCAGGCGTTGGCTTCCTGCCCACAAGATGGCTTTGTAGCTCTCTTAAGCACAGTGATTAAAACATAACTTTAGCCCTCATAGCCCCTGAAATACCAACCCAGTAATGCCTGGGGTAGACATATTAACAAAAGTCACTCAAAGCAATCACCTGAAATAAGACATTTTAATTGAAGCTACTTTAAGAACTTACACATTACTGACCATGATGGCTATGTTCTTGGCCATAATAAAGCTACCTATAGCTTAGGGACACCGGAGGGGCAAATATGATCCTCACTTGTCATCTGGCCCAGCATTGGAAAATATTTCTATGGTTATGCTCCTGACAATGTTGACTGGCTTGTGACTTTAAGCAGTGTTTTAGGGAAAGAGGCAAAACATAGTTCAGTTCCAACAGTGTCACTCAGTTACAAGCAGAATGTATTTGGGGTTTTTTTGGGGGGGGGTTGTTTGCTTGGTTGGTTTGGTTTTGGTTTTCAAGACAGGGATTCTCTGTGTAGCCCTGTCTGTCCTGGAATTCGCTCTGTAAACTAGGCTGGTCTAGAACTGAGAAATCCACCTGCCTCTGCCTCCTAAGTGCTAGGATTAAAAGCATACACCACCACTGCCCAGTGACCAGCAAATATTTTAAGAAGTGTTTTCATTGGTCAGCCAGAACCCTGTTTTTCCTTAAGATCAGGTTTCTCAGAAAGATTAAAGATCACTTAGAAGGAAGTTGGAAGGGGGAAACAGAACTATCAGGGAGATTTGCAAATTTGAGACAGGGGGTTTATTTTTTATTTAACAAGTTTATAGAGAACTACCTGGCTAAGGCCCTAAGTCAGAAATTGATGGACCACTTAGTGTTTAAGGTTCTTTCTTTAAGGATTTGTTTTAATTGGAAAAAATAGTTTTTTTTCTTTTTCTTTCTTTTTTTTTTTTTGGTATTTTTCAAGACAGGGTTTCTCTGTGTAGCCCTGGCTGTCCTGGAACTCACTCTGTAGACCAGGCTGGGCTTGAACTCAGAAATTTGCCTGCTTCTGCCTCCCAAGTGCTGGGATTAAAGGCATGCGACATCACTGCCCAGCTAAAAAATAGTTTTCATATAATTTCATATAATATATTTAATCACACTTCCCCTCCCCTAATTCCTCCCATCCACCTAACTCCATGCCCTTTCTCCTCTCTCAGTCTTTATTCTTTTATTCTCTCTCTCTCTCTCTCTCTCTCTCTCTCTCTCTCTCAAACAAACCAGATACAAAATTGGAAACCATAATATATAATCAGAGTACCAGTAAGATAAAAAATGCCCAAACAAAGCAATATGAGACCAAAAAATTCTACAAAAATATCACTGAGTTCATTTTGTATTGGTCATCTGTTGCTGGGGACTGCCCTTATATGTGGTCAATATACTCAGTGAGACTCTGTTGGAGAAAACTAATTTTTCCTTTCCAAGTGGAAGTCAGTTACTGATAGGGTGTGATGGCTATTCTGGTTGTCAGCTTGACTACATCTGGAATGAACTACAATCCAGAGATGGAGGGCACACCTTTGATCCAGATCTTGAGGCTGGAAGACACAGGTTTCTGACCCTGATCTTGCCTTGGGATAACACTCAATTTTGATCCAGATCTTGAAGTATAGTGGCCAAGAAAAACTTAGGCTCAGACAAGGTAGTACCCAGCTTTAATTCCAGGATACTGAGGCAAGCAGATCTCTGTGAGTTCAAGGCCAGCCTGGGACAGAACAAGTTCCAAATCCAGGTGTGATCGTGCACACCTTTAATCCTGGCCACACCTTCTGCTGGTGCCCTACATAAGGACAATGGAAGTAGGAAGTCTCCCTCTTCTTCACCTGCTTGGACTTGGCCAGCACATCTGTCGGAACCTACTTCTTCAGGAGTCCAGCTTATACAGAAGACCAGCTGAAACAACAAACCTCACAGCACTGAGCGACTACTAGATTCTTGGACTTCCCATTCACAGATGTTGGGTTACTTGGACTGCAGACTGTAAATCAATCCAATAAATTCCCTTAATATAGAGATATTCTGTAAGTTCTGTGACTCTAGAGAACCCTTACTAATACAGAGGAATCTTAAAGAGGAGTAGGCTTTTCTTTGCTTAACTTAGATCTCATTGGAATTATTTAGGAAGAGATTTCAATGCATGTTTGCTAATGGTGGTGGTGATGATAAGGCTAATCACAATAAGATAAGCAGCAGTCCGCTCAGTCCACATGCTCAGTCCACACGCTCGTACTATGTTAATTCTGTTCCCAAGACTGCAGGAGAATCTGCATGTAGGACGCTGAGGGAACCTGGGTAGGAAGGCCGAAGACGGACTTAAGGATTCAAGGGCAAGGGGACCTAGAGAGGAAGGAAGATTTAGAACTGCCATTCTGAGAACGGAGTAAGGTCCAGGCCTGAGAGGGGCAGAAGACAGAGTATACCAATCATGTCAGAGCTGGAGAAGAGTTACACACACACACACACACACACACACACACACACACACTGGGTCTAGGTAGCAAAGATAGAATGTAGATTTTAGTAAGTAATAACTCAGGAGTATTGGAGGGGAGGTGTTAGCCATGTGGAGGTTTGGAAGGGGCCCGACCATTAAGCTGTTTAAAACACATTAAAATAGACTGCGTGTGCATGCCGTGCCGTGCGTGCGTGCGTGCGTGTGTGTGTGTGTGTGTGTGTGTGTGTGTGTGTGTGTGTGTGTTAATTCAGGAACTCGGAACACAGAGGTGGGTATCGAGGAACATCCTGTCACCAGGGAAGTTTGAGCAGGATTAATTGGCCTACTGCAACAGTCTTGTGCCAATGTCCTGATTTCTGCAGGATGGCTTGAAAACAACACCACAGTGGTCTTCCATGAAGGCTAGAGTACCATCCTTGACATGACTTTTCCTTGTCAGCCTCTGCCAGTCTCCAAAGAGATGGAGCTCAGACCCTACCTTCAGGTTTGGTAGCCCCTGATCAAGTTCTCTCCACTTGGTCTGCGTGCTGTGGGAATGAACGTGTATATTTGGGAGGAGCCTCCATCTCTGGAAGTTGTCAACGCTCACCAGTCGAGCAAAACATAATACACAGGAAACCTATGATCATGTGATGCACTATTTATTATCTCTCAGATTCCAAACACACCCACGGAAGCCTTTTCTGGAGACTGCACATCTGCAGCAGAGGTCTGACACAGGAATCAGTGGCACTGAGACACACCATTTGGCTAATTGATCGTGTGTCACCTGTGTGACACTCTATGTAGCCCTACTCCATTACAGAGACATGGCCTTTGGCACAAAGGCTCTCTGTCCCTGCTCTGCCTTCCCTTCCTTCCTCTTCTTCCACACATCCTCCTTCCCTTGTCAGAGACTCTTTAAGCTCTGTGGGCCAGACACTGTTCCAACAAGAGGCCAAAGATCTTGTGCCAATTTTAAACTTAGGAAAGGCACCGATAAAAGGAGATAAGGTGAGTTTTTATCAGACTCTGCCAAAGGAGCAAGTGGAACAAATACTAATTAGAACTGAACAAGGCTCATCAGAGTTGCATTTGCTTGAGTAACGACATCTCCTGCACTGGAATTGGTTGGTAGGCTTCTGTGAGGAGTTACAGAGTGGCAAATGGATGTGTCCCCCTGGCTGATGTGTGCTTGTTGGCAGAAAAGCAGTAAGAGTCCACAGCTGCCGGCAGTGGTGGTGCACGCCTTTAATCCCAGCACTTGGGAGGTAGAGGCAGGAGGATTTCTGAATTCAAGGCCAGCCTGGTCTACAAAGTGAGTTCCAGGAGAGCCAGGGCTACACAGAGAAACCCTGTCTCGAAAAAACCAAAAAAGAAAGAAAGAAAGAAAAGAAAAAGGGAAAAAAAGAGTCCACTGCTTAGGACAGTTGTACAGGTGAGCCACAGAAAGGGATGAGCCAGGGCAAAAATCTAGAATATGCTGCCACGAGGCTAGGGTCTCACGGGACAGGAACCATTTTCTCATTCCCTCAAAGGCACTTTCTATTCCAGGAAGCATAAGCCTGTTCTCTAATGATGGCACTTTAGGGAGCAGATCAGGGATTTACAAAGCACAGGAGACACTGGGAAGAGTCGAAGGAAGAAAAAGAGCGGACATGGCTATCTCTTCTCCTTGTAAACAAATCATGTGCGGGCTTTCCTGACGTGTTCCCTTACTTTTGAAGACCCCACAACATTTCTAATGAAAACAAAGACTTCACAATGAGTCTTCTATGTTTTTTGTCTCATAATCACCTTTCACGTTTGACTTCTATCCCCCAAATATCTCCTACATGTAACTACGTGTTCTTCAACCTCACTGATGTTTTCATGTAGAAAATTTAGAGGATCTCAGTAAAGACACAGCTGGAGCAACACACTAAACACTTAAGGAAAGGAGGCACAGAAGTGCTGATTTCCTGGGCTCAGCCTTGTCACCTGAAAACCCTCCGGGAGGTGGGGGAAGGCCCAGGCGCTGGCGCTGGGCTTGATTTTGACCTTGACTTGACCTCTTGACCTGCTCTAAGTAAGTCCTCACACATCTCTGAGCTTTATTTTCTTGTCTGTACAAAGACAGTGCTGCTGATCTGTCAGGGCAGGGTTACATGTGTTTGGTTTCCAGAGGTTGGAAGCATTTCATCTGCATCTAGAAGGAAGCTGAGGTTAGGAAGGTCAAGGCTGAACCAACTGGGACCGTGAGTTCTCCCAGGCACTCTCCGGGTACTTACTGCTGAGGTTATCAAGGATGTTGACTTGCCATACCAAACATTATTATCCTTAGCTATAGCCTCTCCTTTTGTTCTTCAAGCCTTTATGGAAGTTGCCAGCCCTCCCACTTAAACCTGAGAATGCAGGGTGCCACAGTAATAAAACAAAACAAAACAGGAGTTTTGAAGTTCTGCTTCCACCCCCTTCTTAATAATAAGGTTGTTTTCAGTTTCCTAATCTGTGAAAAGGAGATCCCTGCACTTATAATAACACATGTGTCATAGAAGAGTTGACGATTAATTGAGATTCTGTTTGACAGACACATAGTGGCAGCCCTGGAGAATTGTGTGGATTCCCTTTCTTTCCTCCAGTCCCCTGCCTTGCCTGCTCATAGTTCTCCAGTGTGTGTATATGGCAGTAGAAACTATCAATAGTTTGCACTGGAATGGGTGAACTGGCCAATGGCACAAGCTTAGGCATGACACAAGGTCGAACCCAGCTGACAGTGTCTTGAAACATCCACCAGTTTTCATTCTGAGTCTCATCAGAATGAAAAAATTCTTCCCCTCTCAAGTATATCTGTGGGCCCTCATATTCGATATACTGAACATGAAAGTCCTACATGTGTGTATAGGGAAGACATCAGCAGTCCATGGGCCCACTCAAAGGGCCCTAGGAAGCTCCCTTCAACCTCAGTACTCTCTGACACTCTGAACTATTTCCCCAAGTCCCAACTGCATTGTTCCATCTTCAGCAGGTTTTCATTCACTGAAGTATAATCTGCAGCAAGCTTAATCAGCCTTACCTGTCTAAAACAAAGGTGTCAGTGTAATATACTCTAAGAACAAGGCCTACAAACTCAGGCTGGCTCGGTTGTTTCCTAGCTTTGTAATATTAAACGACTGTCTCAGTTCTCTTATTTTAAAAAATGGCACCGACTTAGTGGGCTTGTGAAGATTAAATAACTATATATAACTAAATATCCTGTAGAACAGGATAGATAGGGAGGAGACAGTACCTAGAACAAGAATAGCTCATCTCAGAGGTATATCTAGCTATTGATCCTAAAAAAAAAATCTTGGCATCCATTATAAACTATGCTGAGCAGGTAGAAGATAGACTAGTCAGTGCTGATGGGTAGCATTCTGCCTACTAATCTGCCTCATCCTGTCACAGGCTTAGGCCTCTCTTCCTGCCAGATGGGTACCAGGAAGGATCAGAAAAGTAGTCGGTTACTCATTGTCAGCCATGTTTGCCTTGTTGGCTTGATGGCCATGGTTTTATTTATTTATTTATTTATTTATTTATTTATTTTGTTTTTTTTTTTCCGAGACAGGGTTTCTCTGTGTAGCCCTGGCTGTCCTGGAACTCACTCTGTAGACCAGGCTGGCCTTGAACTCAAAAATCCGTCTGCCTCCATCTCGAGGGCCATGATTTAACCTTCCTCTCTAACCTCCAAACCACAGCCCTTTACCTCAGCCTGCTGATGAAGGAAAGCAGTATACACAAGTTGGATCTTTGGCAAATTAGCTCTTCTGGAATTTGGCTGCCTAGCTGGGAGTACGTCTTAGAGGAAGATGTAACAGAGCTGCGCTAGCCCTCGCCCCAGGCCCAGATCCTAAGCCCTACACTTAGAGTGCAAGTGGCTTCAGCTTCAGATTCACTTTACAGCAAAGGAAAGTGGAAACATTTGTGTACAACAACTGACTTTGCACTAAGTGGTAGTGACTTATTGCTCCTTAATGTTAGATATCTGCTCTGTGAGATTTTAAATGAAAGCATTCTGCCAGATGGAGAGAAGGGGAAGAAGGCAAAGAAAAAAAAGAGGAGGAGAAAAGTTAGAGCACAAAACAGCTGTAAAGTTGGACTGGAGACAGTTGTGGACGTATGCCATTTTAGCATGTGCATGTTTTTTAAGAAGTCCCACAAATATACTCACCTTTGGTGTTGAATGCTTGAGTCCTCAAAGAGGACAGCAGAGAATATGGTGGCAAGGACTCCTCTTGATTTTGGGTTATCCTGTCATGCTCAAAGTAAAATACAAGAGGGAAGCAAGAGCCAGGGTGAGTTAGGATCAATGAAGCTTCGTGGCCATCAGAGCCAACAACCACTGCCCAGTCCTGTTCTTTTCCGGCTTGCTGGACCAGCTGATGTAAGAGAATTATGCAACCTTTTCTGAATTTAGGAAGATATCTGACGGGCACAATAGGACAAGGACTCAGACAATCTGAATACCGAGGGATACTATTCAGTTTGTGCACTCGAAGATGCTAATTTTTAGAATAGTAAGAGAATGAAGGGTTAAAGAAAGGCCAGATGGAGTAGGGAAAGCACACTCTTCCACCCACGGCTGGCCTCTTACTTCCTTTCACTCTTTCTTCTGAGCTCCTCAGGCCATGATAACCAAGACCCTTTATAGCTTCAGCCTCTTCTTCCTGCATATCCGACATACCGTGTTTCCCAGGGACATTTTCCCCCTATTAATCCTTCCATATTCCATCTACTACAGATGCATATAAAAAGGTATTTGTTTATGCAATATCCCAGTTCCTTCTGTAGACCACTGATCCTATGCAAGTAGGTTTACTCTGTTAAAAGTATTACCCCAGCAGGCCACTAGGTTATACCCCAGGCTACTGCCCCCTTCCTTGATGGTGACTACCCTCTTACTGGCCTCTCCCCAATGTCCCTCCAATCCCTGACTCACTTCAGATTTCACAATCACCAGAAGCTATGACAAGGGCCAGGTGGATGACTTGTCTGATGACTCCTAGACCTTCTCAACCTTGAGGCCTTCACTTCCAGAAGCTTAAATCCTGATCTCCTACTCTCTGCCTTCAGCCTCCTGTGCCTCTCACACCTTCCTTCTAGACCTGATTATCCATCTTAACATTTATCAACCTTTGGGTTTTGTTTTGTTTTTTCTTTTATTTTCTTCCATTTATCTCTTCCTGATCCAACATGAACTCCTAGCTCTTCACACCAGTTAGAGCACTGGAAGAACACCATCCTTTCTTTTTGTCACCTTAGCATTTCATCTAATTCATTTGGAAACACATCTGGGCCTTCATAAAATACATCACAGATCATTCTTAATGCTGCTGTGGCAGTTAGTAAAAAAATGTTTCCTCTTCCGACTTCCTTCTTCCTATTACAAAATGGTTCCACTTAGCAATTTACAGAGGAAGTAAAAAACAAACAGAAAATAGTATTGACGATCTTGGGTCTCTACCCTGCATCTAGAAAGATTACAGAACTATCTCAATACATTCAAATTCTTTCCCCTTTTCTGGTCAAACACTTATCTAGTCTCCATTCTCTGAATTTTGTCCCTGCCTAGGTCCTTCCTCATGGGTCCAATGGCATTAACCAATTTATTTTATTGTTGATTTCTCTTTCTTTGGTTCCCCCCCCCCCCACACACACACACACACAACTCCCGAGACAGGGTTTCTCTGTGTAGCCCCGGCTGTCCTGGAACTCATTCTGTAGACCAGGCTGGCCTCAAACTCAGAAATCTGGCTGCCTCTCAAGTGCTGGGATTACAGGCATGGGCCACCATGCCTGGCCTTGATTTCTCTTTCTTGATTTATATCTCAGAAGCTTCTGTGCAGGATAATCCGTCCTCTCGAGGCCTTCCCATATGCTCCTTCCTAAGTACCCACAGTCTATCACCAGGCCCTGTAAAAAGTAACAAGAACTAACCTGAGCCTTTGACTGTGCCTACTACAAAAGCATTTAGGCATTCAGGAACCAGGTATGCCCCCTATGCTCTTTGATAGCTGTAAGTGGGTACTGGGGAAATAGTTTTACAGAGGAGATTCTTGAACATATCCTTTCAACTCTGAGTAGCCAAGCAGGGGAGGGCAGATGAGGGTTTCAACGGTAGGGACCGTCCACAGGACATTGTATGTCATGAAGAGTCCTGCTCAGACTTGATGAACTGCACAGTGGGACGACATCGTATGAAAATAGACACAGAGAGTTATGGTCACTCAATCTGAAAACCCTTACATAAAACCAAAATATTCATTAATTTTAAACATCTTAGAACCCTTTCAAAAGCTAAGAAGACTAAAATCTGAATCTACGTCTTTTAATCAAAAGCATGTTAAAACCAAATTCAGGGAAGGAAAAGAAAGCACCAAGAAAACTTTATCCACAGGAGCTTGCTTTAGTAGTCACTTCTGTGATTAATCGAATAGTCAAGAAAATAATTTCTTGATTATTTCCAATTGATTTTCTTGAGGGCATTTCATTCAAATCTGAAGTAATTTCTTTTTTCCCCATGCCCCATAAGATAGGGAGTATGGCCAGTTGTGTCAAGCAGACACCAAGACCCAAAGAGTTTTGCTTTAGTGTAGGCCAGCCTCTGGGAAGCCTGGCTTTTATCTGATGTGGTTCCTCAGTCCATTTAGGTTTGTCACAGGAAGGCTCCTTAAGGCCTGCCTGTTAGCTTCATTTTGTATTCCAGGACAGGAAGTGATAAATCTTAAAAGAACGTCACATGACTTTCGGAACAGATGCTAATAGGGTCTTTTTCCATCTCTCTTGACCTCTGAACTTCCTTTCTGTTTCCCTTCCTCTGCCACCCTTACGATGTCTATGACTCCCAGGGACTCTGAAAGCATTTAAATGTTTCAGACAGTCATATTCAGGTTTCTAACCAAAACCCTAAACACAACTTCAAATAATGCTCCAGATTTTTTCATCTCATTAGAAATGTGACACTTTCTTCTCTGGCCTCCCATCTTTTCTTAGACTTGCTAGAGCCATACCTGTAATGACATACCTGGGATGATGGAATTACTGTGTCTTCTGGCTGGAGATGCCCTGTTTGGCATTTTTTTAAAAATAGGAATATATATGAAGACACGGGTAGTAGAATTACCAAGTCTACGGGTGACTCAAAACCAGGAAAGATACCTAACATGACAGAATCAGTTTTGAAGATGATTTCAACTGGGTGGAATGCAGCCATGAAGCTAACACTCCTGTGCAGAGAAGTGTATCTCACTTCTACGAACCTGAGGAAATTCAATTTCTATATGGACTAGGGTGGTGGCTTTTTTAAAAAAGATTTATTTATTAATATATGTGAGTACACTCTAGCTGTCTTCAGATGCACCAGAAGAGGGTGTCAGATCTCTTTACGGATGGTTGTGAGCCACCATGTGGGTGCTGGGATTTGAACTTAGGACCTTCGGAAGAGCAGTGGGTGGTGCTTTTACCTGCTGAGCCATCCCTCCAGCTCCAGCCCTGTGGGTGGTGGCTTTCTAATCAGTATTAGCTTAATATAAGCCCCCCCCTCCAAGCAAAAAGCAGCTGCTGAAGATGCTTGCAGTGGATTCTGGGGTTCTCACATTCGTACAGCAAGCACCTTCAACTCCCTGAACCATCTCCCCAGCCCTGATTATCAGTTTTAGCTCCCCAAAGAAGTAAATTAAGATATATATACACAAAGGATAAGAAGATGGATCCGTGGGAAAAATGCTTGTCATGGTACAAGTGTTAGTACCTGAGTTCAGTCCCCAGAATCCACAGCTGAGGTGACACATCTATTATCCCAGTGCTGGAGAAGCAGAGATAGGCATAATCCCTGGGACTCCATGGCCAGACAATCTGTCCTGTTTGGTGAGCTACAGGCCAGTGAGAAACTTTTTTTTTTTTCTGAGAAAACAAGTTGGATAACTCTTGAAGAATGACATTTGAGGTTGTCTTCTGGTCTGTACATGAAACACACACACACACACACACACACACACACACACCTAAATCAAAATGGTTGTACACAGTACCTGAGATGGATTTTGGTTTGGACATAGGTTCTACAGCATGGGATTCATGCAAGAAAGGGGCCATGGTCATTCAGCGGTTCTAGCTATGTCCGCTCTTGTCAATTTCCTATGTCTGGCTGCCCTCAGCATCTCCTTACTCACTAGGGAATATGTGAGGCTATAGCTTCTTCAGTGTGACCCTAGGTATTTTGCAGCTATTTTCTATACAGTTGAAAAGGTCATTACACAGATCTGAGACTGCCTCCTACCTCACCCATTGTCCTGAAAACTTACTGCATGTAGGTAAATAGGACACATATACATTTGGGGTAAAGAATAGATAATATCTTTTGTCTTAGGGTTTTACTGCTGTGAGCAGACACATGACCCATACATGTCTTATAAAGGACAACATTTTATTAGGACTGGCTTACAGATTCAGAAGTTCAGTCCATTAGCATCAAGGTGAGAACATGGCAGCATCCAGGCAGGCATGGTGCGGGAAGAGCTAAGAGTTCTACATCTTCATCTGAAGGCTGCTAGCAGAATACCGACTTCCAGGTAGCTGGGGTGAGGGTCTTAAGCCCACACCCACAGTGACACTCCTACTCCAACAAGGTCACACCATGGGCCAAGCATATATAAACATCATACTCCACTCCCTGGTCCCCATAGGCTTGTTCAAACACATGAGTCTATAGGGGTCATACCTAAACACGCCATAATGCAAAATATATTTAGTTCAACTTCCAAAGTCCCCATAGTCTATAGCAGTCTCAATAATATTAAAAGTCCAAAGTTCCAGGTCTCCTCTGAGATTCATCCAGTCACTTAACTGTAATCCCCAAGCAAGATAGGAAACCAGCTAGACAAAGTCCAAACTCTGCATCTAATATCAAAGTGGTCTTCAGATCTCCGACTCCTTTTTCATCTTTGTTGACTGCAACAAACTACTTTCTGCTGGGCTGGTTTCACTCTCTTTTGTGGTCTTCCATGGCTTCTCACAGTGCTCATCTGTTCTTCATGATCCCTTCATGCCTTCAAAACCAGTACCACCTGGGTGACTCTTACACATTACCAAGTCCAGCCACAGCACAAGGTGCAACCTTGACTATCTGTGGAACACAGCTGCTTTGTGCTCTCAGAAAACACTTCCCAGAAGATTTCACTTCAACGATGCTACTAGCCTCTTGTTAATCACCCCTAATTTCTAAGCTCCAGCTAAACAGCATCAATTGCCCAGTAGTCTCCTTCTCCTCTGGACTATAAAGTTAGAGTCAAATGACCAAAGCTGCCGAGTTCTGCTGCTTGCTGGGACTAGAACATGACTCCCTTGTTCTATTACACTATCACAATCTTTCTGTTTTCCAACTCCTTCACTGCCTAAGGTTGGCTGTCCTGGAACTTGCTCCATAGACTGATTTTGAACTCTGTTGCTAATCCTTCCCATTTACTTGAGTTCCTTTTCTTTTTTTCTTTTTTCTTTCTTTCTTTCTTTTTTTTTTAATGTATATAAGTACACTGTAGCTGTCTTCAGACACACCAGAAGAGGGTGTCAGATCCTATTACAGATGGTTGTGAGCCACCGTGTGGTTGTTGGGAATTGAATTTAGGTCCTGTGGACGAGCAGTCAGTGCTCTTAATCGCTGAGCTATCTCTCTAGTCCTTAAGTTCCTTTTCATAATTCTAATCCTAGGTTCAAGTCATTTGGTTTGACAACCACGGCATCATGGTTGCTAAATTTCCCAACGGAATGTGTATTTTCTCCCTTATTATATCCAAAGTAGCCCCCATAGCAGAGGGAATTCAGCAGAGTTCAATACATAGTTGTTGAATTGTTGAATGAGGTAATCAAAGAATAAATATCCTATAGGCTGTCTGTTGGGACTGATAGCTCAGAGAGTTCTATCTGTTTCCACAGGTAAGTGATAAAAAAACATCTAGGGCCATTGATATCAATACTCTAGGAAATTCATTTTTATGTGTATGTGTGTGAATGTGTAGGGGATAGGTTTCATGTGTGTGCAGGTATATGGAGGCTAGATGACAACCTAGGTGCCATCCCTGGAAAACCATCACCTCCTTTGAAGCAGGGTATCTCATTGGAGTTGAGCTTACCGATTAGGCTAGACTGGCTGATGGATGAACCCCAGGAATGCTCCTGCCTCTGCCTTTCCAGCACTGTAACTGTGGCACATGCTACTCAATCTGACATTTTCCTATGGCTTCTTGCCATGGAAGCCAGTTCCTTACTAACTGAGCCATCCCTTCAGTTCCCTGATTTTTTTTTTTTTTTTTTTAAGGAAAATCATGTTGCCTGCATAGACTAGGGCAATGAGACTCCACTGTCAGACTGTTTCTAGACCTAGGAATCAAGGACGTCCGGTGGCTGTTATTCCCTCTGCTTCAACACTGCATATGTCAGACCTATTCTCCAAAGCCTGCAGCGTGGAACCGACGTGCGTGCATACTGACGATGTGCCAGCTACCTTGGTTTCAGATGCACAGAGCTCAAAAGCAAGGAAACGGTTCCTGTCTATGAAAAGCAAAAGGTCTCAGTCTTCCAGTTTTGGTTTGGTGGATATGTTTCTCTGCCTGTGTGGGGCCGAGCTCTCCTTGGCCTTTTCAGAAGGAACACGGTGTAACAATTTGAAATGCGTCACCACATGCTATGTGTTGCCTTTAAAAAAGCAGTTACAATGGAGCCCAAGCTAGCCGCGAACACAGAAAGAACTGTAGGTAGGATGAGCACCCTCACCCTGGCATTCTCACGCACACACCAGTCTTCTAACACCATTTATATGAAGGGAAGTGGCAGCTGTATTTTTTGTACATATTACAGCAGTGCATGTGGTGGGCAGAAATAAAATGGTCAAGGGGAGTGGGGGCAACACATGTGTTATCTTAGAGGCAACATGAATAATATTCACAGGACCAGGATGGGAATTTATGGTAGCCCAGTATATGTCAGCTATGCAGACTGAGTCTTCCCCCCCCCCCAGTGTGTGTGTGTGTGTGTGTTTTGTACTTGTATAAGAGCATATGCATGTATGTATTTACAAGAATAAAAATAGCTGGTAGAAACTCAGCATTGGTTATGAACACAATGATGTATGTGATCTGAGCTTACAGGTGTGGAGGTCAGTCTGGCGTCTAATAGAGAAGAGAAGTAGGTCTGTGTAAATGGATTGATCCTCGGTGTGCTTGTGCTTTTGTGTAATCAACAATACTCTGTAATCCTAGCACTCTGGGAGGCAGAGGCAGATTTCTGAGTTCGAGGCCAGCCTGGTCTACAGTGAGTTTCAGGACAGCCAGGGCTATACAGAGAAACCCTGTCTCGAAAAAAACCAAACCAAAAAAACCCAAAAAGAAACAAAAACAAAACAATACGAAGCAGCTAAGTGTAAGATGTGAATAAAGCATGGGACAGTTGTGTAAATGAATGTGATCGGGACGTGATCATTGCTTAGAATGTGTACATGGATATATAGAATAGTGAACAATCGGGGTCTAGCATTGAGGCGTGTGTGTCTATTGATAGGAAAGCTCTGTAAAACATTATCTGTGTCCAATTATAGGATCATATCTGGAAAAGATGAGAGATTTATTTATTTATTTTATGTATATGAGTACACTGTAGCTGTCTTCAGTCATTCCAGAAGAGGGCATTGGATCTCATTACAGATGGTTGTGAGCCACCATGTGGTTGCTGGGAACTGAACTCAGGAACTCTGGAAGAACAGTCAGTGCTCTTAACCACTGAGCTAGAGTGTGGGAGACAGGGTACATGCAGACTCATGCATTCACAGGATCGACGGAGTATATATATGGTAGACGGAGCCCTACTGTTCTGGTGATGGTCGACCAGCATGCACATGTTTAAGACAAGTGCATTTGTTTGATAACTGTATGTGCTGTGTGGGCCCCAGTAACAGTGACAGTAAGATCCTACAAAAAAGACAAGCAAGTCACCCTTCTACAGATTTCCTTTCTGACCTTCTTATCCTATGTGTATTGTCTTAAGGGACCAGGAAGTTATACTCCACAGTGTTCATCTATTTATAAAAAGACCTTTAGCTCCCACTGCACCACTTAGCATATCTGAAAGGCAAATGGGCAGAGATCCTAACGCAGTGGCCCTTGGCTTGGTACTGGACGTGACTTTCTTTGTGCTAAGAGCCAGGTGAAAGGATAACTCATGGTGTTACCAACATACAGTTTGGGGCCATCATCTTGGCATCCAAGCCTGAACTACAAGACACAAAATTCTCAAGGACAACATACAATGTTATTTCATTCACTTTGTAGAGTTCTGGTAACTGGGAGATGCTGAGATGGTCTAGCTAGTGGTTCTCAATGAGGATTATGGAAGAAGGGACGGTTACTATAATGATCTGAGATTTTGATTAGGAATAGGCACAGGAGGGTGACTAAGGTTGCTGAATTACTATTATTACTTTTTGCCTTTTGTTTTTGAGTTTTGTTTGGTTTTGTGTGTTTTTGAGACAGGGTCTCATTATGTAGACCAGGCTGGCCTAAAATTCACAGAGATCTACCTGCTTCTGTCACTGCCTCTGGAGAGCTGGGATTCGAGGCATGTACCATCACACCTGGTTCATTGCAGTGAATTTTGTCACTCCTCTGAGAAACACCGCTCTGGTCCAAACCTCTTGCTTATCTAGCAATGGAAAGCTAAGACCCAGAATGGCTGAGTGTCCTATTCAAGATGAATGACATCATGAACAGTAAGGGGTTTGTCTTTGGGTTTTCTTTTTTGTTTGCTTTGTTGTTGTTGTTGTTTGGGGTTTTTTGAGTTTTTGTTTGTTTGGTTTGCCAATTTAAGGTTTTCTGAGATACCCTATATTGTAGTCTTCAGTTACTTAATTTTTTTCAGCTTAGTTTGTTCAGCTCTGAAAATAGCATCTGAATTGAGTAAGCATTCTTTTTAGGGATAATCCCAGACAATGATCTCTTCCCACCATGACGGACAGGAAGGGAACGTCCTTCACACAGCAACGGAGGAAAGGACAGAGGCCAGGCAAGAAGCCTTGACCGACAGTGGGGAAGGAACCTGTTTCAACGAAAACCAAAAGTCCTGGTTTTGGCACCCATGCATGATGGACAAGAATGTCAAGTGACTCAGAAGAACAGTTTTCCTTTTTGTAGTATACACATTCTAGAAAAAGGCTCTGGCTATCCAAAATCAGGAAGCCAAAGCCCACGAAGAAATAGGAAATTATGATTTCTCACATTTTCTAAACTGAGTTTCCTCCTTTCACATAGCTCTAGTTTGTGTGTCAGGTTGACAGACACAGCACAGCCTCTTTGCCTCTCCAATTTGCCCTCACTTAAAAAAGGGCACAGGAGCCAGGCAGTGGTGGGGCACGCCTTTGATCTCAGCACTCAGGAGGGAGAGGCCAGCCCCATCTATAGAGTGAGTTCCAGGGCTACATAGAGAAACCCTGTCTCAACAACAAAATAATAATAATAAAAGAAAAACAGCAGGGTGGTGGTGGCGGCACATGCCTGTAATCCCAGCACTCTGGGAGGCAGAGGCAGGCAGATTTCTGAGTTTGAGGCCAGCCTGGTCTACAGAGTGAGTTCCAGGACAGCCGGGGCTACACAGAGAAACCCTGTCTCAGGGGGAAAAAAAGAAAAGAAAAAAGAAAAACAATCCCATGTGGCTCAAACTGTCCTCAAACTCACTACGCAGCCAAGGATAACCTTGAAGCGCTGGTCCTCTGGTTCGCAGGAGCTGTCCTCAGGGAACAGGAGCATGGCCTTCACATAGAGTTTAGAGATAATTTTCTGAGCCTTTTAAACGTATTTGTCATTTCCTTTCTGCTTTCTTTGATCCCAAGGTTATTTCTTTTACAGCTCAAAAAGTCACACAATGAAAAATGGACACATAATTTAAGAAATGGTCAAATTGTTTAAACCCTGGCTCTCGCTTCTGCATTTATAAAATGTAAAACGCCGACTACTGCACAAAGCTATAGAGAAGTAAATGGTGTGTATGCACCAACTGTGTGTTCAGGGGAAACACAAAGCTAAGATGAGTTCTCTTGTTTGTTTGTTTGTTTGTTTGTTTGTTTGTTTGTTTTTCGAGACAGGGTTTCTCTGTGTAGCCCTGGCTGTCCTGGAACTCAGTCTGTAGACCAGGCTGGCCTCGAACTCAGAAATCTGCCTGCCTCTGCCTCCCAGAGTGCTGGGATTACAGGTGTGTGCCACCACACCTGGCTGAGTTCTCCTTTTATCAGCAGATATTTTTATCTTTTACTTCCTGGGCTAACTGCCACCTGTCCAGCTCAGTTACAGAGGCAGAACCCCCCCTCCCCCTCCCCCCTCCCCCCTCTCCCCTCCCCCCCTTCACCCCCCAGCCTCACCTGCCCTGGGAGGCCAGTCGGGCCAAGTCTAGGGTGAAATGAGTGAAGAGCTTCCCTAAGGAACAACATTTAAAAAAAAAACACATCCACGGGGTTGAAGCGATGACTCAGTGGTTAAGAGCACATACCATTCTTGAAGAAGACCTGAGTTCAATTCCCAGCACCCACATCTGGCAGCTCACAACTGTAACTGCACCTCTCAGGAATCTGATATCCCTCGGTCCTTCTCAGTCACATAGAGACAAAAACATATCCACAATGTGAGTAATCAAGACGAGTAATATTTAATGCAGTTTTTCAAATAAAATTAGCTTTCTGGAGGAATACATATGTTCCAAAAATTTTTTTTGAAAGAGTCTCACTATATAGCTCTGACTGGCCTATAACTTACTACGTACACCTGGACTAGAGAGATGGCTCAGTGGTCAAGAACAGTGGCCGCTCTTCTAGACCCTAGTTCAAGTCTCAGCTCCCACACGGCAGTTCATTCCTGTCTATAACTCCAGTGTCAGGGGACTCCACACCACACACAGATGCACATGCAGGGAAAATGCCAATGAGCATAAAAACAACAACTATTATTATTATTGTTATTATTATTAATAATAATCATTAAAAGAAGGGAATGAATAGAATATGAATCTACTACATATATCCATGTATGTTAATTTTTAAAATAGGCATATCTAATCTAAGTTGATAGAAGTCAGAAAAGATCATTACCTCATGGTTTCAGATGACTCAAATGTGGGCATAGGGAGGATTTCTGAGGTGCTGAAAATGTAAATTATACCTCAATAAATGTGAGAAGGGACATTCTTAAGATAGGCACACTGTCTGCCAACGCTCTCGGATCCAGCAGGCCCTCACTAGATGTTGAGGGTCATCACTCAGTGAGAGATGGTAGGTGCCGAAATAGGAGATGGAGAGAGACAAACTTTCATAGAAAATGTTGGGAAAGAGAGGCTGGGAGCTTCCTTCATGTGGTAGATGATGGAAGAGGTATTTGGAGTCAGAAGGTCCTGGTTTGGGCTCAGGATCCATGTTGACAGCATTGGTTGAGACAGAGGACACAGGAGGTGGGACAGGCTTGAAGTCTTCTGACCAAGCAAGAAAAACTCCAGGAAGAAGAAAAACTGGGTGTCGCCAACACAGGCCTGCCCCTCTCTCCTCCCATCTGGCAAGAGGTTTATAATCTCAATTTGAGTCACCTACATATTACTGGCACTGGAAAAGCAGGCTCAAGCCAGTCAAAGCAGTTGAGGAAAGACTTAAGGAGTTGGCGTCACCCTGTGAACAGGATCCTGTAGTTTGACAACCAGAATGGTAGGGAAATTGACTTAAATCAAGTTAATTCCCAAGTGCCAGGAAACCAACGGGCCAGGGCAAGCCAGGACAAAGGGAGTGAGGCAGGGACTACTTACTATCTTTAGCCTTGTGGTGCGAACACAGCTCTGGAGGCCTTTGAGTATGTACTTGGCAGCTGTGAGAGATTAGGACTATACAGGGAGGAGGAGGACCGCAAAGCCAAACAGGTTTAAATCTTGTCTCTACTACTTGCTTGGCCTGTTGCCTGACAGCGAGCCAGCCAGATAGTAGCTGCCTTATTTTTGGTTTGCGTTTGTTTTCTTTTGTAAAATTTCTCCATACCCACATATCCGAATGCGATACTGAATTCATGTATGTGGGAGAAGTTTATCAATCAGAGTTGCTCGGTTTACACAGTTTTCTTATTTTCTTGTTGTGGATGTGATATGTGTGACCCAAGTCCTGAGGGGTGAAGATGCCTCTTCAGACTCACTTCGACATTTTGGAAATACTGGCCTTCAAATATCCCTTCATTTTTTTTTTTCTTCTGGGAGTGAGGATTGAACCCAGGGTCCCGTGTATGCGAGGCAAGTGGTCTACCATTGAGCTACATCCCCAGTCCTCAGAATGCTTTCCTGTTTCCGTGTGTGGAGTCATGTTCCCCTCTTAAACATGCTCTAAAAAGAGTAACTCCTAGTTCTTAGGGGAACCTCTTTATTCCTGTCCATTCGTTTTTTGTTTTGTTCTGTTTTTTGGTTTTTTGGGGTTTTTTGTTTTTTTTTTTGGATTTGGTTTTTTGAGACAGGGTTTCTCTGTGTAACCCTGGCTGTCCTGGAACTCACTCTGTAGACCAGGCTGGCCTCAAACTCAGAAATCCGCCTGCCTCTGCCTCCCAGAGTGCTGGGATTACAGGCATGTGCCACCATTGCCCAGCCTGTCCATTCATTTTTTTGATCACCCATCTTTTACTAAAATGCTATTAATGATTGTTTTAGCGTCTCGGAGATTGAATAATTGGCTTTCTATGGTATACTTTCCAGGCTTAAATTTGAAATGCATGGGTTGGCCAGGCAGTGGTGGTGCACACCTGTAATCCCAGCACTTGGGAGGCAGAGACAGGCGGATTTCTGAGTTCGAGGCCAGTCTAGTCTACAGAGTGAGTTCCAGGACAGCCAGCTCTACACAGAGAAACCCTGTCTCAAAAACAAAAACAAAAACAAAAAATGCATGGGTTGGATTAACTGGACAGCATTTAACCAGAAGTCTTAAAACAACAATGATTCTGATTACAGAAAATGTTCCTTTTACTCATCCAAAGTCTAGAAGGAAAAGCTCTCAGATCGGCCTGGCTGCTCTCTGGGGACAAAGGGCTTCACTCTACTGTGTGTCTGTCCCCCATCTCCGTGTCTGTTTACTAACACACAAGGTTCTTGAGCCTGCAAGATGACAGCTTCAGGTTCAGGCCGGAAAGCAGAGAAAAGGAGAGGGCACTTTCAGACACGGCCTTTACGAAAGTCCCATAAACATTTCAGTTCAGGTTTCAGTGACCACACTAGCTGTAAGGAAGCCAGAAGACAACACTGGTAGTAAGAATTTAGATTCTGTTACTAGGGAAATAAAAAAGGCTCCCTGTTGAGAGAACAGCTAGTATTAAATTGTCAAGGATCTCATATGTTCAATGTTTATTATACCATCTTTGTTAGACACTATTCCTAACAAGAAGGGAAAGTAAAAGAAAATCTTCCATCTTCATAGAGATTTACAGAAGCAATACAAAGTGACTGCTATGTCCTAGACATGGTTCCTCTTCCTCTTCCTCTCCTCTGACGAGGTCTCTATATAATCCTAGTTGGAGCTCACTATGTTGACCAGCTGGCCTGAAACTCACAGAGATCCACCATCCTCTGCCTCCCAAGTCCTGGGATTAAGATCGACTCTCTTATAGTTTATTGTTGTGTGACCAGGCTAGCTGGCCCTCAAGCATTCAGAGATTCTACCTTCCTGTTGGAGTACTGGTATTACGGATGATCACTATTGCTCCTGGCTCTTTGTGGGTTCTGGGGTTTCAAACTCAGGTCCTCACACTAGTGCAGTGAGCTTTTTACCTACTAAACCATCTGACCAGTAAAAGAAATAAATTGTTATATAGTCTGTTCTCAATGTGCAGCATGTTTAAAGTTCATCAGAGCTACAGATGAGCAGGAGACACCAGGCCAAGCTGGTGTCTGGTATCTGCTTGTTTTAAAGCTCTGAGAATTGGAATATTACCATCTATCAGCTGCATGATTGACCTCACTATCAGAAAAGGGGACATTATCATGTTATCCATCAGATAAGGCTTTTAATTCTGAACTAATAAGATAAGGCATTTGGAAAGAGGGCTTTGCTAGATTGGGAGCCTCTAAAGGCCCAGCCTAGGCTGCTTCCAAAAAAGGACAGAAATTTCTCCTGGGCAGAAATTTAAAAACTACTGTCTTATGCCTTTTCTCTATGCTAATGTCCTGTTTTGCAGATCAGTGTATTAAAACCTGCTTTATGTGCTGGCTGGGCCATAGTGGCTCTTGCCTTTAATTCTGGTATTCACTCAGAGACAGGGAGTTAGAGGCCAGCCTGGTCTACAGAGCTAGTTCCAGAACAGCCAGGGTACACAAAGCAACCCTGTTTCTAAACAAACAAGCAAACATGCAAGCAAACAAACAAAACTGCCTTGTGTCTCTTGAGAGTAAATTTGAGCACAGACCAACACTATCCAACCTACATGCCTTTTAACCTCTGTTCCTTCTCAATTTCTTCATGTTTGGTAACTCTATTTTATGTGCAGAAGCAGTTGTGTACATGTGTTGGAGGCCTTGGCAGTTGGGCTCAGTTCTCATACTTTTCTCTGGCGGTGAGGAGGTTGTTGAACTGGGAGGAAGAGGCTGGCTATGTACATCCTATGAGGAGTGAGCAGAAGACAGTTGTTACAGGACAAGTTCTAGAAATTGCTCAGATGCCCTCACAAGTGGGAAGTGTCCTCTTTCTCTTTTAGGAACTGTAGCTTGGGTTGGAGACAATGATGATATCACTAGTTGCTCAATACAGAAACCCAAATGTCATCTCCGACTCTTCTGTCACTCCCATATGATCATTTGCTTTTGACTAAGCATCCTTAAGTGCTTTTAGATTCTGTCATCTCCTCTTCACCTCTGCCATGACATTCCCAAATCCATGGCATTACCCTATCTCGGCTACTACTCAGTGTGTGGTTATAAGTTTGGTTATATTAAAAAATCCTCTGGGAGAGAGGTCAGGCTACTAAATCGAATCAGTGTCTATACCTGTCTTAGGCGTTCTATTCCTACACAAACATCATAACCAAGAAGCAAGTTGGCAGGGGGTGGGGGGGGGGGCGGGGGAGGGTGGGGGGGGTGGGAAGGATTTATTCACCTTATACTTCCACATTGCTGTTCATCACCAAAGGAAGTCAGGACTGGCATTCAAGCAAGTCAGGAAGCAGGAGCTGATGCAGAGGCCATGGAGGGATGTTACTTACTAGCCTGCTCAGCTTGCTTTCTTATAGAACCCAGGATTACCAGCCCAGGGATGGCCCCACCCACAATGGGCCCTCCCACCCTTGATCACTAATTGAGAAAATGCCTTACAGTTGGATCTCATGGAAGCATTTCCTCAAATGAAGCTCCTTCTCTTTGATAACTCCAGCCTGTGTCAAGTTGACACAGAAAACCAGCCAGAACAATACCTTTGATGATTTCAGGTTCATGCTATTTTGGGAGAAAGGCTCTGTATTTGTGTTAATGGGAAAAAAGAAAGGGCTCTGGACCTCTTCCAGAGTGATATGGATCAGATATGACAGGGGAAGACCTCCAGAAGATCTTGGCTACAGAAAAGAAAAATTCGAAAACATCACACAGGGCAGGAAACTTGATTTGCTGATTTCAACACATGGGAACAGCCCAGTAACTGGCTTAGACATAAAAATGTCTCTAGCCAAAACTTCAGCTAAATAAATCTTGTTGAGCTGGGCAGTGGTGGTGCATGCCTGTAATCCCAACACTCTGGGAGGCAGAGACAAGTGGATTTCTGAGTTAGAGGCCATCCTGGTCTACAGAGTGAGTTCCAGGACTGCCAGGGCTATACAGAGAAACCCTGTCTCCAAAAAACCAAATCCAAAAAACCAAAAAAAAAAAAAAAAAAAAAAAAAAAAGGCTCTTTCATCACTCCTATTCCGCAGGAAGAAGTTTTGAATGGAGAGTTGTCATCCCAATTCCTTGGGTTTAAGTGTCTGGTTATGGTTATTTTATAAATTATAGATAGGTTGCTATTTTAAGGGATAATTTGGAAATGGTCATAATTTTAAACAGGGAGGAAATAGAGGAGATGGATCACTAAATTTATCTTGAACAAAACATTGTATAGCCATAAACTTACATTGATAGAAATCTTTATAATTGAAACAAAATTGAAGTTATAATTTCTTACATTGGTATAGAATTTATATATTGATATTGCTTTAAGGTTTTCATGGTATACTGATATTGATATATTATATCAACATTATATATTGATGCAAAATTTAAAATTAATATCATTACTCTTAGATAGGCATTTAAGAATACAAGGTCTTGACCAGTCCTTCTAGAGCTACTATTACAAACTGTTTAGGATGATTAAGTAACACAAGTTAAAGGCCAGATAAAAAACTCATGGTTATATTAGATTCTGATTGAATTATAATAAAATGTCTTCAATATTATTTAAATAAAAATAGCTAAGAGTAGTTAAAGTTTAATAGTTCAGATATAATTTACATCGATAGATTGTCTTCAAAAACATCACAAATCCACAGAATAAGATATTTAATGTTATTACACTGTTAAGATCATTTGACCACAAGACATGTCTGCTGACAGTACCCCGTTTACAATTCAAAGAAGATATTGAATATCATTACCTCCAGGTGGAGTTGCTAATCGTGGCAGGGTAGCCACTGGGCAGAAATTGCCCAAATTCACCTGCACACAAAGAATACTATCCTTTAGTATTCTTTAGGAGTATAGAAGCAAGGACGTACATACAAGATAGTTGACAGCTTAGCTCTTCCAAGAGAGTGTAAGCTAGTCCTTCATATTTCCTGCTTCATGCAAGTCCTGCCCGATGGTTTGGCAGAAGACTAAAGACAGATACTCCAAGAAGTTAAAGGACTGTTCAGACAGCTGTCTTTCCAAATTATCTAATTTTGGAAATTAGATCCTTGTGCTTCCTACATTTTCAGGTAATAATTAATTCTAGCTACAGTGCTGCTTCTAGAAACTTGACAGGAATTTGGCATTGGGCCCAGACAGGGAAGTAGGCTTCAGGCAAGAATGTGCCTTTGGGCTAGGACAGGGAAGTAGGCTCAGATATCTTGGTCATCCTGATAAACCCCTAGAAGCGGTGATCATGGGACTTCATTTATTGTATTGCTTATTCCTTGACTATCTGTGTTTATTGTCTTGCTTGTTCCTTAACCTAGAACTGACCTTATTACTTACATGTAATTAAAATGTTATAAAAGCAGACTGAAAAAAAATAAACTCACTTCAGCCTCAGAACTGGCTGGGGTTATGCTTGCTACAGTGTTGCCTAATTGTCTTTTCCTTTTTAATCCTTGATCACTCCCTAGAGAACCCGTTGACTGTCTGAGCTGGCTTGGTCAGGAGAGTGTGTCAGCCAAGGGGAGATGTGGAAGGACGCAAGCCTTATGCTGCTTAGGGTATATTAAAGATAAGCCAACAAATACATGTCTTTCATGCATAAATCCAAGACTCTTGACCAGGTACAAAAGACACACCCACCAAGAGATTAAAACAGATTAACTACCACTACTCTTAGAGGCTGTAAGAGTGGTATTATCATAAAGCCTTTTTGTGTTTCAGCCTTTTTACTATGGCCATGTCATCTAAGACTCTTCACTCAAGCCCAGCTAGCATCAGCTTCATACCATCCTTTACTTAAAGCCTGACTCTTTTTATGGCCCTCGAAATCTTTTTTTAAAGATTTATTTACTTATTATGTATAAAATTTATTTATTTATTTATTTGTTATGTATATAGTAGGCCAGAAGAGGGTGCCAGATCTGATTATAGGTGGTTGTGTGTCACGCCTTGTGGTTGCTGGGAATTGAACTCAGGATCTCTGGAAAAGCAGCCAGTGCTCTTAACCTCTGAGCCATCTCTCCAACCCAAAAATCTTCTATTCTTAAAACAGGCTAAAAGACTGCCCAGGTCAGCTTCCAAAAGAAGGCTGACTGGATGAAGACTGTAGGGTTTTTCTTGCATCTATGAAGGTGAAGAGAAGCAAGAACTGAGAGTAATAAATTGATGTTATATAGGACTTACCCATAAGCTATCTTAAGAAATACTAAGTTTCACAAAGTAAGATGGATCTAGGTGAAGGAGCACAGCTTCTAATGTAACAGGAAAATAAGCAGCAACTAGCCAGGTCTGCTAGAAATGGTGGGAAAATGTTGCCTCTAACGCGATTAAAGTTTAGGCTTGCTGAGAATATATTTGTTTTGTTCACTAAGACTGCTGACGATTAGGCCCTCTTCCCAAATCAAACAACATACCTCTAGCAGGCAGCTTTAAGGGGACAGCACTGTGTAACAGCCACCTACTAAGTCATGGTTCCTTTCTGAGGATAAGTATAATTCTGTTGGATGGGCAGGTTGGCCCGGGGTAATCCCTGGGTAAGAGTTGCTAGAAAAGAACAGCACACGTCAACTTCAAAAAGAGGTTGTGACAATATCTTTGTTAGGTAAATCTCCCACTAATCCAAAATGGCCAGACTTGCTGGGTTCTTTTTAATTGCTCAAAGTGTAATGTGGGTCTGGAACCTAAAAGAAATTTAAAGATGGCAGGATATGTGGAATGTTAAATCCTAAGACATCTATAAACTGCTAAAATGCCCTGTTGGGGCTGGGCTCTCTTAGGATATAAGCCAGAACTGGATGCATGCTGTTAACGAGCTTTTTTCCTACTTCCCTGAGTGAGTATTCTCACAGGGGAGGGTTAGGGTGATGGGAACTTACCTTGCTGCTTCAGTATGGCCTCAAGTGTACTCACAAACAGGATCACCATGACCTTTTACCTTCTTAAAGTTCCTACACTGCAGGTTCAACTACCTAAAATTCTCATCAGGTGCTTAGCTACTAGACACAGAATTCCTTTTTCAAAATCACACTCCAATGGATAAACCAACTCTCAAGGGAAGCAAATACTTTTCTAAACCAACCCTTTGGAAATTGTAACTTTTTTTTGTTACAATGTGAAAGTGATTCATCTTTAAATTCTTTTGTTTTATTTGGTTTGGTTATTTTGTTTTGTTTTGATTGAGACAGAGTTTCTCTTTGAAACCCCTGGCTGTCCTAGAACTCACTCTGTAGACCAGGCTGTAGACTCAGATCCCCTTGCCTCTGCCTCCAGAACACTATGATTAAAGGCATACACCACCATACCCAGGGTTTTATTTTATTTTTATGGGCACAGTGAGTGGAGAACTAGAGAGACGGTTCAGCAGTTAAGAACACTTGCTGCTCTGCCAGAGGATCCAGGTTTGGTTCACAGGACTCCTGTCACCTGGTTCACAACTGCCTGTAACTTCCCCTCCAAGAGCTCTGGTGTCCATAGATACACGTGTGGTGATACATACTTAATCCTCCCACTCCAGAGGCAGAAGCAGTAGGATCAGAAGTTCACAGTCCTCCTTAGAAACATGAAGAGTTTGAAATTAGCCTGAGTTACATTGAGATCCTGTCTTTGAGAAAAACAAGAAAGGAAAAAGATAGCTTTCTTTTAAAAAAAAAAAAGTGGTGGCACACCTTTCTAACACTTGGCACACGTATACTAGCACTTGGTAGGTAGAGGCAGGTTTATTTGAGTTCAAGGCTAGCCTGGTCTACAAAGACATCCAGGGCTACACAGAGTAACTCAAAAAAACAAAAACAAAAACAAAAACAAAAAAACAAAGCAAAAACAAAATCCAAAGGATAAATAATCAGCACCACCACCACCAAAAAAAGCAAAATGGTATTTAAAATCATTGCTTATGAAGTTCCTGCAGGGAAGCTAACCCACAGATGTGTACTGGTTCTATGCAACCAATCAGACACATTTCCTCTTAAGTTTGCAATCCTCAGAACTTTGAAGGATTCTTATTCTTTGTTTTAACAACAACAACAACAACAACAACCACAACAAAAACTTACACTTATTTTTTATGTGTGTTTATTGGGACAAGGCCTGTAGGTGAGGTCAGGGCCTGGAGTTACTTCTCTCCTTTCACCTTGTGTGTTCTGGAGACCAAGTGCAGGTCATGAGGCTAGGCACAAAGTGCCTCTACCCTCCAGCCATGTCGCCTGCCTCTTTCTCTAGTCTTTAGACAGTTACATTTAGGGAATTAGTGTTCAGGTTAAGTCTGGCAGTCCAATAGTTTCAACTCAGTATCACCCCTGAGTCTATATAAAACTTAGAACAGCCCTTTTCAGTTTTTCTTATATTGAATACTTAAAAATCTGCAGTCAAGAATTGCCTTGTTATAGATATACAGGAAGCAGAAAGTTGTGTGGTCTTTGTTTAAGACTGATAGAAATCTGATTTGCACTAATTTCTGCAGAATGAAGGATATTCATTAGTTCATATAAAGAACCATGGGAAAGACAACCATTCCCACCCCATTTTTTGCTTTCAGAATTATCAAACTAACTTTGAGAGCAGCCTGGTGGTGGTGGTGGTGGTGGCAACGGCGGCGCACGCCTTTAATCCCAGCGCTTGGGAGGCAGAGGCAGGTGGATTTCTGAGTTTGAGGCCAGCCTGGTCTACAGAGTGAGTTCCTGGACAGCCAGGGCTACACGGAGAAACCCTGTCTCGGGAAAAAAAAAAAACACACACACACACACACACACACACACAAAAACACAACAAAAAAACAAAACCAAAACCAAAAATAAAACTCAAAACAAACAAAAAAACACCAAAGCAAAACAAAACAGCCAGTCTTCCCAGCTAGGGTTGAGAGCCTCCCGGCTTCTTCCGACTGGGATTTACTGGCTTGATCTTGCACACTAAACTCTAATTTTCTACACATTTGCAAGGCTGACTCTCTTATCTCATTCAGCTCTAGGCTCAAATAATATTTGTTTAGGGAGGTAACGAAGGATGTCCGAGAGTTTAAGAGGGAGAAGCCTTGGTCACTGAGGTCCTAAAGATCTGCAAAAACAACACTAGCTACTACCATTGCTCTTTGCTGCCCACAAGAAGTAGATGAAGAGACCCTATTGCTTGAAGAAACCACACACTTTGATCACAGAGCATGGAGAAATCAACGTCAAACTTCCCCCTGTCGACTATCTTTCACAGTTCTGAAAGGTGCTATGTAACCCGCTGGAGGGAATCAATGGTCTTACCCAGCATTGGACCCTGGCTGCTACAGTATCAATTTGTCAAGCCAGATGTGCTCAGTGGCATAAGAGTGATATGCTAGCTAGTTTTATATCAACTTGACACAAGCTAGAGTCTTTGAAGAGGAGGAAGATTGAGGAATTGAGAAAATGCCTTCAGAAGATCTGGCTCTAGGCAAGCCTATAGGGCATTCTCTTAATTAGTGATTGATAAGGGAGGGTCCAGCCCATTAAGTGTAGTTCCATCCCTGTGGTACTAGGATGTACATCAAATGTGGTACATAGGATGTACATAGTACTAGGTTCTACATAAAAAACCAGACTGAGGTCAGGTATGGTAGTATGCACCCTTAATTCCAGTACTTGGGAGGCAGAGGCAGACAGATCTCTGAGTTTGAGGCCAGCCTGGTCTACAGAGCGAATGCCAGGACAGCCAGAGCTATACAGAGAAACCCTGTCTTGAAAAAAACAAAAAAGTAAGTAAATAGATATATGAAAAAATGGCGTAAGTCAAAGCCAAGGTCCAGACATATTCATGAAAGTTATAAAAGACTGGGAAAGATATTCTAACACAAGAGACCGTAAATGTTAGTGAAAAGTTCCCTTCCCTCCGCTGATTTCCACTGAATATGCATGCCAAGTAGCCAGTAAAATATCTCAAGTTAACATAAAGCATTAAATTTTAGGGGTGAGGGTTGTAGCTCAAAGAAGGGCTTGTTTAGTATGTGAAAGGCCCTGGGTTTAATCCCCAAACCACAAAGGAAAAGGAAGGAAGGAGGGAGGAGGAAAGGTAGGAGGAGAGGGAGTAAGAGAGTATCTTTTTGTAGTGCTACCTTGACAGTGCCCGCGCTGCCACAGTATCAGGTGTAGGCCTGGGGGATTGACAGAAGACACAAACTCGGGTCATTCAATAAGGAGACTGCCCATGCTTTACTGAGGGACCAGCAATATATACTAGAGGCCAGGAAAAACAACAGGACAAAACAATCATAGCCATAGGTCAGGCACCTGGGAGGTCCCTACCACCCTGGTCAAGAAAACAGGAATCAAATTAAGTCTCAGGATGTTCCACAGGATGATGTTCGGCAGGATATTCCCTTTGCAAACAGCTCAGCTGGGGGCGTTGAGCTAAGCTCACTGATGCCCAACACTACCTTGCCATAACTATAGGAAGGATGGAGTCTGGAGGAGGGACTGAGATGTTGGAGTCGCACGGAGTGAACACAGCTAAGAACTTCTGGGAAAGCAAGCAAGCAAAGTACAATGTGAAATTATCCTAGTTACCCAAGGACAGACCACTCCTGCGAATCCAGATGTGGGTGATACAGCTGGTCAGAGCCTTGCTGTTCCAAGTAGGTTCTCTATAGCGGGTTGTGTACACAGCCAGGGTGCTTATTAAAAATTCAGACTCTCGGGCTCCACTCCAGGTGCACTGAATTTATTTATCTATTTTTTTGCCAAGATTTGCCAGGCGTGCACACATCTCAGAACCTGGCCCGGAACAGCAGCAAGGAGGACCAAGGAGTCAAAGTGAACTCCAAGGGATCCCAGTGGCAGAGCAGCCAAGTCATTGAAACTCGACACTCCTTTCCCTCACCCTTCACACATTCAAATTACAAGCCGCCTGGTCTATTTATTAGCAATGCAGCCTCGTGTAAATTATTTACCTCCTCTTTGCCTCATTAATAGAGCTCTGTTGTCACTATGGCATCCAGTGCAAACCTGCTAATTGCTATTCGATGGGTTCTCTGCAATTCTCGGCTTGCATTCCCCCACCAAGTAGTTACAGATCTGTTTGAGCTATCACACTTGGAAGATAACAACTTACTGGGAACTGAACACAGACTAATGTTGTGTCCAGTGGGGCACTGCATTGCACTGTAGGGAATGATATTGTCTCCCCGTGGAGACTACTCTAAAGATAGGCGGAGTTGAGGGGCCTGGACAGATGGCTCCGGGCTTAAGAGAGCGCTGGTTGCTTTCTCAAAGGGCCCTGGTTCAATTGCCAGCACCCACATGGCAGCTCACAACTAACTGTCTGGGGGATCTGGACTTTGCAGGCACTGCACACACATGCTGCACAGACATACATGCAGGCAAAACACTCATACATATAAAACAAAAATAGATGAATTTCTACAGATTTAGAGACTGGTGCTTAACATAGAAAACTGTTCCACAAGCTTATTAATTACGCTCAAGGCTTGCACGGAGAGTCGACTTGATGAAGATGGGATCTGTGCTCCAGAGGAGTAGTACCCCGGATTATGAAGATTTAATCCTTCTCCCTTAGCATGGTGGTCTTGGAAAAAAGGAGAAAGCATTATCAGTTTAATTCCTGCTGATGTTCCTGCAAAGTGAAAGTGGAGAGCTAATAGGCTGAGAAGAATAAGAAACAATACAAGGGGCTGGAAATATGGCTCAGTGGTTAGAACTGCATGCTCTTCCGGACAACCCAAGTTCAGTACCCAGCACCCAGGTCAGGCGGCTCAAACTGCACCCTGTTTCTCTCTCTCTCTCTCTCTCTCTCTCTCTCTCTCTCTCTCTCTCTCTCTCCCTCTAGTAAATATTTTAAAAAGTCAGTAAAGATTTTAAACTTGATCGATGTTGCTTTCTAAAGACTTCGAAACCCTGAGGTATCAAGAGAAAATATTGTCGTTTTGTTTTTTATCAATCAGTGACAATTTTAAACAATCGTGACTATGTTAAACTGGTTTGTCCCTATGCACGAGCACTGGCTGCTTTTGCAGAGGACCCAAGTTTGATCTCCAGCACCTACATTCTGGCTTACAACTGTTTGTAACTCTAGTTCCAGGAGATCTGTGTCCTGCTCTGGCCTCTGCAGGCAATGCACACATGTGATACACAGCATACATGAAGGAAAAAATACATAAAAAAACAAGCCCATGTCCTCACGAGAAGATCCCAAGCCCAGGTGACATTACCAATGAATTCCAGTAAGCACCTAAAGAGAAATTATATAACTAAAAAAATATTAGCAGCCAGGTGTGGTGGCACACACTTCTAATCCCAGCACTTGGGAGGCAGAGGTAGGTAGATCTCTTTGAGTTCAAGGCTAGCTTGGTCTATAAAATGAGTCCAGGACAGCTTGGAACACACAGAAAAATTCTGTCTTGAAAAACAAACTAAAAACCAAGAACCAAAAACCAAAATAAACAAATTTAGCCAGGCCTGGTGGCACACATGTTTAATCCCAGCTTTCAGGAGGCAGAGGCAGAGGGATCTCTGTGAGTTTGCCAGCCTGGTCTACAAAGAGGTCCTAGGACAGCCAGGGAGGTTATACAGAGAGACCGTGGGGGGTGAGGGACACAAAACAAATAATCAAGCATAAGTGTTTCAGAGTACTTATTTGTTTGTTTACTTATTTGTTTGCTGGTGTTCTGGGTTATTTGTTTGTTTACTTATTTGTTTGCTGGTGTTCTGGGTTATGCTGAAAGGCTGACAGAAGAAAGAGGGATTGCAGGATGAATCTGGGCTTCTGAAACAGCAGGGGCGACAGCCTCTCCCGGACTGAACACAACGCTGAAAGCTTTCTAGAAACTCTTTCTTATTGTTAAACAAAATGCACTTTTAGCAAGTCAATTTCCATACCAAACTTCTTATCTAGGTGTTGTCTTGACAGGCCCTTCACCAAAGCAATTAAGCAATGGCCCTGAGAATTCTTAAAAAAAAACAAAAAAACAAATCACTTTAACAATTACTGAGAAAGGCCACTTCAAAGCATATGTACAGAGAATTCGTACCAAATACGATGGTTCTGCTAAAATTTTACATTTATTTATTTATATTTATTATTTATTTGTATTTTACTTGTAGGAGCTCTTAGTCATGCAGTGGTGACACATACTTTAAACCTAGTACTAGGAAGCTGAGGCAGGCGGACCTCTGAGTTCAAGGCCAGCCTAAAAGTCAGTAAATTCCAGGACAACCAAGATTACACTGGGAAACCGAGTATCAAAACAAACAAGCAAACCAGCCCAGCAGGCTCTCAGGCTGTTGCTGTATCTGGAAGTGTAACAGGCTGACCTCAGATTTATAGAGCTCCTCCTGCCTTTATTTACTGAGTGCTAGTATTAAAGGCATGGGCCACCTCACTTTTTCATCAATTTATAATTTTTATAGGTAGAAAACAGGGTTCAATGGTAGAATTCGCGCCTCCCACGTGGGTGACCTGGGTTCGATTCCCGGCCAATGCACCAAGATGAAAGGGCTTAAAAGGGGAGAGTATAGGGGGTTAGATGAGTGTGGCTAGGCGGCATGGGGGAAGGTGTCCAGGCGGGCCCTTGCCTGGGCACCCCTGCCCCTGAGGGACCACACACACACACACACATACACACACACACAGGCATGGTATAGAATAGAGTTTATTCACAGTAGGGGATGGGAGTTAGTGGTAGAGAGAGGTAGAGAGAGAGAGAGAGAGAGAGAGAATAGAGAGAGTATAGTGGAGGTCGGCTATGACCACGTGGAGGGGGGAAGAGCCCCAGGGGCAGAGAGGTGAGAATGTGGGAGAGTGGAGAGCAAAGAGGGAGAGGAGGGGCAAGTAGCCCCTCTTATAGTGGGCCAGCTCTCTGGGGCGGGCCATACCTGGCTATTGCCAGGTAGGTGTGGGGTGGAGCTTAGACAAAACCCCAACAAGTAATCTAGATAAAATGAGACTGATGGATGAATCATCCCTATTAAAGAATAAAAAAAAAACAACTTTAATAAAGTATTTCTGGAACTGTGATTATGCACACATGTACATGAGAATGTATATCTATGTCTGTGATAATACAGCACTCCATCTTATCTGACAGACAAGAGTGCTGAGGGAACTGGCTTTTTCCACGCCACACAGCAAATAAACAGAAGAACTAGAAATCAAACCCAATCGGATTTTTCAAGGTACTTTTACTTAATTGGTAGAGTGCTTAAACCCAAATTGAGTTTATTTCAATGGCCTTTGCTCTTTAAGGAGAGTTAAGCGTGGCTGATCATGGTGGCATGGGCCTTTAATCTGAGCATGTGCGGGGCAAAGGCAGGCAGATTTCTACGTGTTTCAGGCCAGCTAGACTGTATACATAGTGCTTTTAGGTTAGCCAGGAGCACACAATGAGACCCTGGCTTTAAAAAAGAAAATTCTTTGAAGTAATAAAATACGAAGTAGAAGTTACATGCCAGGTGATATTTTTAAAATATTAACTATAAATATTAAATATAAAATATTGTTATAGCAGTTGTAGGATATTTGACTAGAGGCCAAAAAGATTAAGTGAAGTAACTGCCTTATATATACCTGATGGGGTAAGTGAGGGAGATGGAGTTGGGACCTAGGTTGGTCAGGCGGAAAAGCCAGTGTTATTTACATGGCTGTGTAAGTCCAGTGCTGAGCTAATTTAAATTATCATATAACAGGTGTTAAGTCCTCAAAGTGCCATTTGCAAAGTAGCTTCTGTCTGATATTGTTTAGTTTGGTAAACAATATTATATACATATTAGCTTTAACATCTTAAATGTAGCAAAATAGATTGACAGAGATGCTAAGATGCTTTAGCAATTCAAACATTGTGGTCCTTTTAGCATACCATTCACTTCAATTAATAGGAATTTCTGGTTTTTTTTTTTTTGTTTTTTTTGTTTTGTTTTGTTTTTATTTTTTATTTGTTTTTTTTTTGTTTTTTTTTTGTTTTTTTTCTGAGACAGGGTTTCTCTGTGTAGCCCTGGCTGTCCTGGAGCTTACTCTGTAGACCAGGCTGGCCTCAAACTCAGAAATTAATAGGAATTTCAACATAATCACTTTAGAGAGCAAGCAACAGGTAGAAGGATCAAGAGTGCTGCTGTCTCTCAAGTGTATTCTCTTGCGCCTGGTGTGGTAGCATATGGCTGCAATCCTAGTACTCCAGAGATTGAAGCAGGATGGTCAGTGTCTCAAGAGCAGGAGCTGGGGCGATAGCTCAGTGGGGGAAGTGCTTTGAGGACTTGAATTCAGATCCTTAAAACTTATGTGAAGATCTGGCAGCAGCAGCTAGGGTCTGTAAACCCAGTGCTGGGTAAGGAAGAGCAGGGGTTTGAATACAGGAGGACAGCCCATCCTTCTGAAACTATAATCTTCAGGTTCAGTGAGAGACCTTGTCTCATCAATCAATCAATCAATCAATCAATCAGATGGAAAAGATGATCAATTGTTTCTTTATTGGTGAAATGAGCCAATTCAAGCCAGATCAAGTTATATTAAATGCAGGTTTATTGGGAAGCTGCTTGTGGATGAGTTCCCTGGCCTCAAGGAATGAGGCCAGGGAAGTCACCGGGGGGACTGGGGGGTGGGAGGGGGAAGAAGAGTAAGAGAAGAAGAGGAGAGAGAGGAAACCAAAATGTCAGGATTACATAGGGAAGAGCCTCCGGGGCTAAGGCAGTCCAATTGGCAGGCTGGAAAGTAAAGATTGGGGCAGGGTATGCCCTGTGGGGACTGAGAAATGCTGGGAGAACCTGGATGCCAGATCTGCTTTGATGTGAAAAATATGCACCTTACCTGGAGTCTAAAACCAATAAGAGAAGAGTGACTGAAGAAAACACCAGATATTGACATCCAGGCCCCCACAAGCACTGACTCAAGCAAGCACACTCTTATGTACACACACACACACACACACACACACACACACTTTTTGAAAAGTGTTTTCTGCTCAAACCAACTTAGGAAAATACCGACAACATGTGTTTCTTCTTGTAGGAAACAGGAGACATGACGAAGCAGTAAAGAACACATATTAATTGTTCTAGCCAACAATGCAAAAGACATTGTAAGATCAAATATAAAACTTTAAAAGCAAGTAAAATAGAGCAGTTTTTAGCTAGGCGTTCAGACAAGAGTGGAGGAACTGAACAGGATTTGAACTCCAGTAACCTGTGGGAGCCACACCCACTAAACAACCAGTAGTTATCAACAGGACCAGGCCCAGAGCAGGCAATGTGCTTAGCATCAACATTTGCAAGTTATTCAGGGTCACCCAGGAATTCCAGGATCTGAAGGCCTTTATAAAAAAACAAAGGTATGCTAATTACCCCAGCTGCTTCTAATTCCGGCTAGAACAAAGACAAATATTATAAATATTATTTCTGTTGTCAATTAGCATCAGGAGTTAACCTTGCTTTACCCCCCAACCCCCAAGACAGGGTTTCTCTGTGTAGCCCTGATTGTCCTGAAACTCATTCCATAAACTAGGCTGGTCGTGAACTCAGAAATCCACCTGCCTCTGCCTCCCAAGTGTTGGGATCCAAGGCTTGTGCCACCACTTTAACCTTGCTTTTGAAACTTCAAATTTACTCAATGTCTGGGAAATAACTCCCTCCCTCCCCCACTCCTCCCCCAACCCCTGCAGTTAAGTTTGGAAAGCTTTTATAGGGATGGAAATTCACAATACACAATCTTAACACAGTAACATTAAGGAACTGAATTACTGCTCCCATTATTTAGGGTTGGTTTTTGAAGACTCAGGCTGGCCATCTTCCTGCCTCCGACTCTCAAATACAAGGGATTCAAGTGTGCACCACAGTCCCAGCTCTGAACTGTGATTTTAAAGATGTTCATTGAAATATTAAAACAAACAAACAAACAAAAAAAAACAGTGCTGACAAAGACAGAAGATGTAGTCAGCACTGGAATGAACCGAGTGCTGTTTATCCACAGGTGGGTCTCCTGATGGTCGTCCCCTTTGACCAGGCAAAGTCAGACATCAGTCCTTTGGGTCCCTGCTGGGATCAGACTGAAGGCCTTGAGACTGCCAAGCAGGTGACCTGTCACTGAGCTATACCTCTAGGGCTTGTATGTCTTTACTCACTTCTCTGAATTTAATTTTGTAAGAGGGAGGAGGGAGACGATTGATGTCCTTTTTTTCTTTCTTAAAAAAAAAATACTTTTTTTTAAAAGCTTAAGAACAAAGACGAAATCTGAGCAAATTTACTAGTGACTTTTGTCAAAGTAGAATAGTTCATCTATGCACTGAACAAAATATTTTAGTGCTTACAAGGTACTGTTATTGGATCTCATTGATTGATCTTAGTCCAGACTCTTATAGCATTTCCTGTTACATATATTTACATAATTCATAATACATGACTCACAAGACACAATTTGAGTTACCTATTTGAATATATTCAATACATATGTTTATATAATATACTGTATAACACATGTGTGTGGAGCACTCACTATTTTAAAAAGTCTTTTAGAGTAGTTTTAAGTTCACAGCAAACTGAGCAGGAAGCCCAGCATTCCTGCACACCCCACACTATATCCCTCTCCAGGACGTCTCTACTGTCAAAATCTCACACTGGTGTGATACATTTGTTACAGTCAATGAAGCAGCACTTTGCTATCACACAAAGTCACACTTAATATTAACATTCACTCCTGGTGTACTTTCCCACACAGGACAAGTGTATGTCATGGGTCATACGGATCCTCACAGGACTGTACAGAACGACTGGCGATCACTGGGAATCTTTTGTTTTTTACTTTGCCATTCTCAGAGTATCATTGTTGAAATCATAAAGTATGTTGACGTTTTAGATTGGTGTATGAGAAATTTCATTAAAGATGATATTTTCCTTGGGCTGGAGGGATGGCTCAACAGTTAAGGGGACTGGCTGCTCTTCCAAAGGACCTGTGCAAGGCAAGATCTACTTGGTACTCACAACCATCTGTAACTCTAGTTCTGGGGGAAATCAGATGCCCTCTTCTGTTCTCCGTGGGTACTGCATGCTCGTCTTAACCGGGTCTTTTGAAAGATTAGCAAGTGCTCTTAATAGCTGAACCATCTTTTCAGCCCCCAGGGCTCTGGTTGGAAAGCCAGGTTCGAGCAGACTAAATTTAAGCAAGATGAAGTGCAACATAGTTGATCTTTTATTCAGTTATACCCAATTATACCAACTTTCTTTGTCCTTTCTGTGTTACCTACCATACTGTATGGAATCCTTTGCTGTAAGAGCCAAGGAAAGATTAGGAAAAATAAAAAAATGCTACAAAATGCTCAAATGGAGAAATTCGTATTGCCGACCAAGTCCAAGGAAGTACTGATAGCACAAAGCATTGTTTTGTATGACTAACAAGCACATTTTAAGAAAAGAAACCTGCTCTATTATTTTTATTTGTAAGATGTCATTGAGTGTGAGATGCATTTCCATTTTTGATTTTTGAAAAATAATGGATTCTTGAAAATGTGTTAATAATGTTTTAAGTGGGCCTTAGGATTGATTAATCAAGCTGGGCAGTGATGGTGCATGCCTTTGATCCCCGCTCTTGGGAGGCAGAGGCAGGCAGATTTCTGAGTTCAAGGCCAGCCTGGCCCTACAGAGTGATTTCCTGGACAGCCAGGCCTACACAGAGAGAACTCTGTCTCGAAAAACAAACAAACAAACAAACAAACAAAGAATTGGTTAATTGCAATCGTGGCATTTAAAACCCCGTGTTATTATTTCCATGTATGGCTTCCATCTTGCTATAACTCTATTAAACAGTAGCTCTCAACAATTGGAAATTATTATTTAGTTAATTAGTTAGTTAGTTTGTTTTTTTCCCCGAGACAGGGTTTCTCTGTATAGCCCTGGCTGTCCTGGAACTCACTGTAGACAGGCTGGCCTCGAACTAAGAAATTCGCCTGCCTCTGCCTCCCAGAGTGCTGGGATCACAGGTGTGTGCCACTACCGCCCAGCTTGTAAATTAACTTTTAAGCATGGTTCTTTCCCACTGATTTTTCACTAGTAGAATAAAGGACACTGCAAACCTTAAATCTGTGTAATTGTAGTATATTATGTAAATCATAGATTGAAGCTGCCCAATTATTATTAACTACAATCAAAACGGAATTCAAAACAAAAACCGAATTCAATTCTGAAATCCCTTGAGGGAAGTCATGGATTATTTTTTTTAAAAGTAACTTGAATAATAAACAGTTTAAACACAGAACAATTGTAAACCATATAGATGTAGCCAGGCTGAAGAAACAAATGGAAACATTTACTACTAGCTTCTCCTAGTTCGGACTTATACTCTAGTTTTTCACCACAGGGGTTCACTGAATTTGCCCAGCCTGGCCTGGAACCTGTGTGCTCAAGTTCAGGTAATTCTCCTGTTTCAGTCCCAGAAGTAACTGGGCTATATATAGGCTTCTCACACAGCCAAGCCTTTATTTCCCCATTTTCAGTATTGTGCACATGCGTAATTAAACGTTTTAGTAAAAGCAACATTTAACATCCTTTTAAAAAGGAGTAACGTAATTTAACCCAGTATGTTTAAAATCAATCATCCCAGCAAATAACACAAGATTTATGAATGAGATGGTTTGTCAGCGGTGTACTGGCAACACTTAACAGCCCAGCACTGCTAGAACAAGCTACATTTCCATAACTCTCTTGGCTACATCTTAGCCAAATTACACTCAGCTGCCTTAGAGGACGCACAATCTTGCGCGAATTCAGCACCGAGCGAGTCTTCCAATTCTGAGTTTGGGGATTCCTTAAATAACACAGTCTCTTGGCTCCTCCGGATTTGGCCAAGATAAAGTGTAGAGGCGGCGGCGCGTGCTGCTTGGAGACGGTGCAGAGGGTGGGGGGTGCGCAAGGAGACTGAACCCGCGGGCGCGGGCGGTGGCAGCGGTTGGTAGCTGCCGGGCGGAGAGCACGCGGGTAGCTCCACCCGTGGGCGCGCGGGCCGGCACCGAGGCTCGAGGGCGCCGCCCCGGAGGGGGGGCGGACACCCGGTTCCAGAGGGCGGGGCGGGGCGGACCGCATCGTGCCGGGATTCGGGCGCTGGCGGCGGGCAGGGATCAGAACGCGGAGCCGCGGCGAGCGAAAGGGACGGCGGCAGCGGCAGCGGCGGCGGCGGTGGTGGTGGCGGCGGCGGCGGCAGCCGGGAGGATCTGGACCACGGGAGCCCGAGCGCGCGGCAACGGCCGCCTGGAGCGCGCAGCGCGTTCAGCCTGCGCTCGCAGCACACCAGCGCGCGCACGCTAAGGGGTGCGCGGTGCCGAGCGCGCGCCGAGCGGCCGGGGGCGCGCAGGCCCTGCCCGCCCCTTCCGTCCGCACGCCCGCCGCCCCGCCGGCCCTTCCTCTCCCACCTTCCACTCGCGGCCCGCGCCCCGCACCCGGCGGCCCCCGCGTCCTCCTCCCGCGGCAGCGCTGTCCGCGGCGGCCGGAGCGGGCCGGGCCGGGCCAGCGGGCCGGGGGATGGCGCTGCTGGACCTGGCCCAGGAGGGAATGGCCTTGTTCGGCTTCGTGCTCTTCGTGGTGCTGTGGCTGATGCATTTCATGTCCATCATCTACACGTGAGTTGGAGGGTCGGGGCCTCAGGGACGAGCTGGACTGGCAGGCGTGTGTGCGGTGGAGGGCAGCGTTCTGCGGGGAAAGAGAAAGCTGATCCCCAAACGGTCCCCTCAATCGGTCTCCTTGGGGCGGTGCGGCGCGGGGTTCTGGAGAGGGAATAGCGCTGGAGTCGCGACCCGACTCCTGGGTTGCAGGCGACTACAGAGCTCTAGGAGTGGAGCCTGCTTCTCTGTCTGGTGGAGGGTTGTCTGCTTGGTCTGGTTGTGTAGGAGATTCGTGTGATTTTTCTTCCCATCTGGGCGAAGATGTATGGTATTGTATGGTGTATGTTCCCCCCTCCCTCCCTCCGCGCGGGCCACGTCTCTGTTATGGAGATGGTCCTGTACACTCTTCCGGGAGCTGCTCACCACCACCCCGAGACTTCCCCGTGGATTACCTACCTCCTTCCTAGAAGAGCTATGTGCTTAGATAGGTGTGGAGCACCTGCTGGCCTTCAACGTCCGCCTCCGAGCCAGTGTTGTATAGCTTCGAGTCCTGTCAGGATGGCAGCACTTCAGTATCATTTCTTTATTCCTTTATCTTTTTTCCAATTCTTTATTTATTGGCTTGTTTGGAGTTGCTGCATCTGTTTTCCACACACATCTTTTCATTTGATAGGTACCTCCTAAGGCCTACTGGATACCACCTGGTATTGGGCTGGGGACACAGGTGAGAGAGCAGGACAAAACTCCTGCCCTCGTGAAGCTTACATTCTAGAAGGATGAAACATGATAAAAATCTAAATAAGGTTTATTCCCTGTAAAGCTCAGGACTAAAACAGAACAGGGTGAAGGGGCAGAGAGAGACACGATATAGGTGGTTGAGTTTTGATCCGCCAATGAAATGTCTTTGAAAATGAAGCCTGTTTAAATGTGTAGAGATGAACTCGTTTGGCATTTTAGCCTGAAAAGAGGGCGGAGGAATTTTTTTTTAAGTACCAAATCGGAATAGGCTAGAATAGGATTATGCTAATGAAAAAAGAAAGGATATTAGGCAATTACTTTTAGATTTTTTTTTCCACTATAGAAAACATGTGCTTTTCTCCATTTGGTGTGCCATTTCCTGATACCGAGAAAGATGACACCTGTGTAAGATAAAAGTTTTTTTTTTGAAAGTGAAAGAAAACATACCCAATCCAGAATTTAGAAATTTAAGTAGTATTCATTTTAACCACATGGGCTCTTTAAAAAGCATTAGTTACTTTCTCAGGAATTTAGACAGTACAGAAAGGAATAAAGAAGATGGGGAGTTATAACACATTCCAAAATGTTACTTTGTTAACCTTTTTTGCCTACCTTCCCAGTTATGTTTTTTTTTTATATATATAAAGAGGGCTGACAAAGGAGGAGAGAGGAGATTGTACCCTGTCATGACTGTCGTTCTGGACCTTGCTTTGAAATCTCACTTACTGAATAAATGGTTTTTGAGCAGCAGTACAGGGCACCCACCGTTCTAGGTGCTAGAAATTAAGAGCGAAGAACCAGACACCCCAAGGCTGCTGCCGGGGGTGGGGGGTGGGGGGTGGGGGGGAAGCCGCCTGTAAAGTAACCCGGGTCATTGTTTTTCTCATATCAATAAATGTGTGAGCGCTCTCCATCGCTTTAGGGATATGCATGGCATTTTAGCTTATGAGCTTTTAATATTCATTTATTCTTTTTGGTAGGCAATTCAGTTGATTCCAGGTAATATTAAGCAATACTTAATAGGAAACAGTTATATTTGTATGTACTAACTTTTTCCTGTGCTGGGAGCCAAACCCAGGGTCTTCTGAATGTTGGGCAGGTGCTTTATCCCTAAGATATATTACTAGTTCCTGCGGTGAGTTCTTACACATGCATCTCCTTAGTTCACATTTTAGAGGGAGAAAAAGTATTGCACCAGAAATGATACATCTTTTCATCTTTGATACACTGTTGCCTTATAAAATGTGATAGCTATAATAGTCCTGGCTGTCTTGGATGATGGGTATTTCCCTGTACTATGTCTCCTAATCTTTACTGTTTCTTTTGTTTTGATTTTTATCCACTTAGTTATTGGTTCCACTGAGTAGCTTTTCAGATACATATATGCTAATTTCATTTAGTCATAAATTATGTGAATAGATATAGTCTTCTGTCTATACTGCAGTCTATTGCCAAGTTTCCTTGTATTTTGGGGGGGGGGGTTGTTTGTTTGTTTGGTTATTTATTTTATTTTATTTTGCTTTGTTGTTCGAGACAGGGTTTCTCTGTATAACCCTGGCTGTCCTGGGACTAACTCTGTAGACCAGGCTGGCCTTGAACTCAGAAATCCTCCGGCCTCCGCCTCCCAAGTGCTAGGATTAAGGGCGTGAGCCACCACTGCCTTACCCAAGTTCCGTTTAGATTTTTTTGTTTGTTTGTTTGTTTGTTTTTTGTTGTTGTTGTTGTTTGTGGAGGTAATTCCTAAGCTAATCTGTCACATGCTGTGGCATCTCCAGTCTATTTTATTGTCTCTCTACTAGAAACTAGACAAGTCTTGTTTTATGTTCCCTTTTATCTGCATTTCCAAGTATTGTATATGTTAATTATACATGGTAGTCTGTTTTCTTCTACTGTTGTTAATTTTCCTTTTTAATTTTCACATACTACACTGATTTTTTTCTCAGCATTTTTTTTTTTAATACAGCGAGCTCTAGAACCCTAATTAATAATCTCTTTCTGAGATAGGGTCTTACTAGGTAGCTCAGCTTATCCTGGAACTCATGATGTAAAACCAGGCTGCCTTGAACTCACAGAGATCCATCTGCCTCTGCCAGTCATGTGCCAGCCATGCCTAGTTATAATTTTATTTTACATTTTTGAACATAGTACAAATATTAGCTGTGTTGAAATGCTATAAAAAGGCTTTGTAATTATTTTTAATACTCCAGGGCATTACCTTTACATTTTTAAAAAAGTGTGTCTCTGTCTGCCTGTCACAAACAACCTGCAAGAGTTAGTTCAGTTCTTTCTTCTACCATGAGGGGCCTCAGGGCATTGAACCCAGGGTGTCAGGCCTGGTGGCAAGTGCCTTTACTACTGGGGCATAGCTCCTGCCTCAGTGTTACCCTTTTTATACAGATAAGAACATGTTCTGGGTTGAGTGTGCTGGCACACAGACAGGTGATTTCTGAATTCAAGGCTAGCCTGGTCTTCTTAGTGGCTCTTAAGGCCAGTGAGTGGTCTTCATAGTGGGTTCTAGGACATCCAGAGTCACATAATGGAGAGATCCTGTCTCAAAACACCAAAATCAAACAAAAGAAAAAATTCCTGTAAAGAGATGTGCAAATCAAATACCCAAAGTGTCTAGCTCTCATTGTATAACAAAGAAAAATGCTGAGAAAAAAAAATCACTGTGTATTATGTGAAAATTAAAAAGGAAAATTCACAACAGTAGAAGAAAACAGACTACCATGTATAATTAACATATATAATACTTGGCATCTGTAATCTTGGCACTCAACAAGACTGAGGCAAAAGAATTGCAGTGAAGGCTAGCCTAAGGAATATTGTGACAAGGAATATTGTGACAAGGAATATTGTGACAAGACCCTGTGTCACAAAAACAAAAACCTTAAGGCAAATAACTAGCAGGTGAATTTGTACATATATTCAGCTATACTCTTTCTGAGATCGCTGTTTGTTTTTGTTGTTTCTTTTTTTTTGGATTTTTTTTTTTTTTCCAAGACAGGGTTTCTCTGTGTAGCCCTGGCTATCCTGGAACTCACTCTGTAGACCAGGCTGGCCTTGAACTCAGAAATCCACCTGCCTCTGCCTCCCAAGTGCTGGGATTACAGGCATGCGCGACCACCACCTGGCTGCTGTTTGTTTGATAAGTTTCTTTCTTCCTTCCTTTCTTTTTTTGTAGTCTGGTCTCACTATTTTTTTGCATGTATGGTTTCATTTAAAAAAAAAAAAGTTGCCAGGCTGTGGTGACAAATGCCTTTAATCCCAGCACTTGGAAGGCAGAGGCAGGCGAGGCCAGCCTGGTCTACAGAGTGAGTTCCAGGACAGCCAGGGCTACACAGAGAAACCCTGTCTTGGATAAAAAAAAAAAAAGTTGCTTTCTAGTTTCTCTAGTTTGAGAATTTTTTTCAAGTGGAGAACAAGGTTTTTTGTTGTTTTGTTAGGCTTGTCCTTTCCTAACTGTATATGTAAAATCTTAATTGAGTCTCAGCATTTAAGAAAGTTAAAGAACTATGAAAATAGTATTTTGGTTAAAATACTGTGCAGAATCATCTTTATCTTAATAAAAGGATCTATTTTCTGAATGCATGTTCTGTCTGCATCTCTGCTGTCCTTTTAAGTAAGACAAAGATGTAAGCAGATGTTGGTGCCCTCTCCCTGAATACTTGTGTTCGCAGATGGTTGTCTACCCGTCTCCAGGTTTCTAAACACTTAGCTTTGTGTTGGGTGTCAGGTCAGCAGGAGGGGGAGCTCTCAACTCTTAGAGAAGCCTGAGCAACAGCAAAATGTAAGGTATTTTGGAATATTCCTTTTTTAAAAAGATACAGTGTATCAATGGCACCTGCTGAATCTGTTCTATTGTATCTTCTTACTGTTAGAAAAAAGTCTTGGCCTGTATTTTCAACAATAAAGCTAACCTTTCATTAACACATTGACTCTCTCTTATTCACTGAAGTTATTTGTTCTGATTTCACATGTCTCCCAATTCTCATAAACACCCCTCCCCCCAATAAAGAGTAGTTGTCTGTAAAATGGAAACAGGTGTTTCCCATGTTTTGAATCTGTCTCTACTGATGGATAGTTCTACCACCCACTTTGATCCTTGCTAACTTTAATACTAAAGTGAGGCACAGTCATTTCACAGTAGTATTTTAGATGGCAGATAATTAAGGGAAGGGTCTTATTTCCCTGATTTTTGATTTTCTAAAAATATCGGGTGATTATAGTCTCAAGCAGTCAGTGCCAGCTAAGTGGTCTTTATGGCTTATTTTGTTTTTCCTTTTGTCAGAGTGAGTTTGGTTTCCTAGTTGGGAACTGAAATGAAGACATACAAAGGTCTGAAAGTAGTTGTTTTCTTCTCCTGGAGCCATGTGGAAGCCATCCTTTGGGAGGCTTCCCCATCCATTCTTGTTCTCTCTTCTGTCTTCTCTCTTCTTCCTTCTGTGAGTAACCATTGCCTTTCTTTCCCCTCTGTGTGGATGCTCTACTGATTAGCAGTAGATACTCCTTTTTGGTTAGCTGACTAAAAGAGACAGGCCAGTATGGGAACAGTGCTTTTAAAAAAAGATTTATTTTTTAACCTTTGTGGGTATGTTTACTTTTATGGGTGCTTTGCCTGTGTGTACATCGATACAGCACTACTGGTCTATACGTCTATCACTGGTGCTCAAAAAGGCCATAAGGGACTGGTGTTATAGTCCTTTTTTGTTTCTGGTGTGTGTGTGTGTGTCCTGGAAAACTCCCTCTGTAGCACAGGCTGACCTTGAACTCAGGAAGTCTGCCTGCCTCTGCCTCCCTAGTGCTGGGACAAAACGGATGATCCTAGAGATCAAAATACAAATGATAACCCAGCTTTCTTGCTCTGTAGTGGCTGTCTTAATGGTTGTCCTCTGTTCCCCACACAGTTGAATCCATTCATCTCCATCTCTTCCTTTCTGCTCCATTTTTTCACTTTGTAAGCTAGTCATCATTTGGAAATCCTGGGTCATGTGCTTTAGATCTTACTGATTCCCAATGCCTTCAGGTTAAAACGCAACCTCTTGACACAGTTCACGGGGAGTGGAGACAGGGCTCCGCCCCTTTTCTTCAATAGCATTGGTTCTGCATTCCTTAGAAGGTGCCTATTTCTGTCTCCAAGGTTATCGCTTCTTCCTCCCCCCAACCTTTCCCCTTTTCTCTCTTTTTAAACTTTTTTCCATCATCAATTTAAGACTTGAGTTTTGTGAGTGCTTTGGAGTGTCATTTCTCATGTCATCCTGGGGCTTGGGGACATTACTCATTTAAGCAGAGTAGTTTTTCTTTTTTCTGTATGCCTTATAAGTTTTTGAGGATACAGACCACTCAGGATCTACTAAACATTAAATCACTACGTGTTTAATGAATATGATATTTTGAGTTTCTTTAATAGCTGTACACACATATATACACACACACACACACACACACACACACGCACATAAACACACATGGTTTCATATAATAAATAAAATTATATATAATATATATGCTATATATTATATAATGGATACATAGCCACTATTTCCATCTCTCTGGTGGTGATTGCAGTTGAAGGCAAATGGTTAAAATTTGGGATGTATTTATTGGACAGAGATTTTCTTTAAAGTTGGACCAAGTGAAATCTTGTTCACACTTTGTCTAAACCAATTGCAGGTGAAATAGGACCTGATTCATGTCAATCTGTTTATATCGGTCTATTAAATTTTTCTTCAAAAGATTTCCTAAGGGACCAGTTGTCTTGCTAAAAAGTAATTTTACATTCAGTTTTGTCCTTTGGTGAATGTAGAGCCCAGGGCTAGCCAGGGTCTGCTCACAAATATAAATGCCACAGAGGGTCCCTATTCCCTCTCCATCCACAATGTTCTCCAGATACTGAATAATTTAAAGGGTAGGGTCTGTGTTGACTGGGAATTGTGTCTGCATAGGGAATGGTTCATTACTTCCAGTGGCTTTTGCCTTCGTGGTATGTTCATGGGTGCTGTGTAGTTTTTAGCATTATCTGGCAGGTCCTTCTGTGAGCTGCCTTTGTTGGTTGCTATCAGTAACACATCACTCTCTGCTTTCTGTAGACCAGAGTTACTTGTAGCCTCACCAGAGGGTTAGCGAGGTGGGTTAGTTTGGTTTGTTTGTGATTCTGATATTCTGTGATATTTGAGTCCCTTGTCCAGTGGAGACAGTTTGTGCTTTCCTATACGGTTAGCTAACTCCCTGTCATCTCTCTTCCTTGTGTCAGCAAAGTTGCAGTCGCACTAAGGTAGGCTCACGTTGCTCCAGCGTGTTCAGATACCCCTGAGAGATGGGCTGAGAACCCCGAGCAGTGGCATGAGTCACAGCCCGACCCACACTGATCATAAACACAGCAACAGCCTTCCAGAGTCTAATTATATATATGTGGCAGCGTTGAAGGCCACTAATCACTGGGGATAACTGTCACGGGCCAGCTGACCCTACAGTCAGCCCAATTTGATGCGAAATATTAGCAAGCATGGCACCGAAGAGAGAGATTCCTGGCCCTGGAGCAGTTGGTTGGTTTATTGGAATCACACAGCACACAACTTGTAAAACACAAAACAAAACAAAACCAGAGCATGTTTGGAGCTATGAAATAAGGTGACCTTTGCCCTCGCAGACTATTCAGTCTGGGAAGCCTTAAGCAAAGTCCTGGTGCCTCCTCACCCTGTTGAAGATTAGTCTGCCATCTCCCAGAGGCTGCTCCCTCTCTTCTGGGCTTCTATCCTGCCACAGCTCAGCCCAAACAATATTGCAAGTGGGGGAAACATCAAGTCAGAGCTGTAGGTGAGTGAGCCTGAAAGACGGGAAGGCCTAAAGGATGAGTTACAGCCGTGAAAGCCCCAGCAGCACTTTGCAGAGACTTGGATGTAAGGGTGAGGCTGACATGAAGCCCTCCCTGTCAGGCACAGGAAGTCCAGTCGGGAGTCGTAGCATAGGGAGCTTCAGCCACCGCATGCTCTCTTGCTCTCTCTCTCTCCCTCCCTCCCTCTCTCTCCCCCCTCCTCCTCCCTCCCCCTCCCCCTCCCCCCCCCTGGCTCTTTGCTCATAATGTCTGAACTCCACTCCAGCCTCACTGTCCTGCAGCTTCAGGGCCAGCCTTGCCCACAGCGCTTAAAACACCTCTCTTCTTGGCCTTGACTTGACAGTGGCCTCGCCTCAATAACCTGAATGCCTTTGTTGTTTGAGGGTGACACTAGCATCCAGTTGGAAGCTTTAGTTTGGAAATAATTTCTCTTGAAAAAGTATACTTTTTTTTTTTTAAAGAAAATTTACTGCATTTAATAGCTCCCCCAAATTGCCCACTTAAGTTTGCTCAATAAAGAGTGAAACCAAAGCCACTGCCTAACTGTATAATAGGGCCATTCACTCTGTGCTCAGTGTATTCTTGAAGTTGTAATAAAAGCTGATTTATGAATATTGAATGGATATATTTGTTAAGAGGGGAGATACTTCACTAAAATAAAGAATGTTGTTAAAAAGCTAGGGCTAGGCAGTGGTGGGGCATGCCTTTAATCCCAGTGCTCTGGAGACAGAGGCAGGCAGAACTATGAGTTCAAGACCAGCCTGTTCTACAGAGTGAGTTCCAGGACAGCCAGGGCTGCACAGACAAAGCCTGGCTCTGAGAAACCAAAGAATATTATTAAAATCCCAATCAAAGCTCATGCTTCCTCTAAGCAAGGGCTCGTCTTCAGGTACTAAACTAGTCATGGAGAGGGGCTCTCACCTCAAGTGCAGTAGGAGGCTGGTGGGTGGCCTCAGCTCCTGGGGCTGTGCTAGATGAGATGTGTGGTCTCTCTTTCCATGTCCTTTACAAAGTGAGATTAGCCTGGAATTGCATACTAATGAATTACTTTGAATATTGTATCTGCTATAGAACAGATAATGTCCTGCTGTGTCTCAGCTTCTTCACCTGCCAGGCCTAGTGAGGGAGCTGCTTGTGGTTCGGGGACCCAACAGCTGAGACAGTTCTGAAGGATGGCAGGTGCACAGGGTCAGCACTCTGCAGAGCCTCTGTCTAGTGGGAAACCCGTCTGTCTTAAAAGAGCTCTCAGCACAAACCAAGCAAACCCAAGAGCACTAGTAGGCTGTTCTTAACTTGTAATCATTTGTTATATTTATAATGTTTCTTAATCTTATTGTGACACTTGTTGTTTTGTTTTTTGGTTTTTGGATTTGGTTTTTTCGAGACAGGGTTTCTCTCTATATAGCCCTGGCTGTCCTGGAACTCACTCTGTAGACCAGGCTGGCCTCCAACTCAGAAATCCGCCTGCCTCTGCTTCCCAGAGTGCTGGGATTACGGCATGCACCACCACCACCCAGCTAATTGTGACACTTTTGGATGTCCATAGAACATCTGTTTACTGCTGTGCTGCAAATTGAACCCCGGGGCCTCACCTATGCAAATGCTCTTCCCTAGAGCTATGCCCCCTAAAACTTATATTTCCTAAATGTTTGACATAATTCTTTCACCTTAGCTATTACACCAGTCTATATACTGGTTTTCCTTTTTTTAATTATTTTTTATTTTTTCCTTTCATTTGTTTGTTTTGGGTTCTTGCAGTGTAGCCCAGATTGGCCTTGAAATTGGGATCCCAACACCACAGATTCCAGAGTGCTGGGATTTCAGGCAGGTGTCCTTTTGTTTGAGGCTTGGATATGATTTAAACAGAGGTTTTAAACCATATTTTCACTTACTCCTTTTTAAATGATTTTTTATTTTATGTATAAGAGTACACTGTAGCTGTCTCTAGACACACCAGAAGAGATTATCAGATCCTCTTTGGAAGATCAGTTAGTGCTCTTAACCGCTGAGCCATCTCTCCAGCCCCACTTACTCTGTTTTAATCATGTTCTGTCTGTCTGTCTGTCTGTCTCTCTCTCTCTCTCTCTCTCACACACACACACACACACACATGATCTATTTAATTTCTGTTTTTCTCTCTTGTACTGTTTGACATCCTTAAATTTAAGTCTCTGAACCCTGGTAATTCAGAGAAGTTGCACGTGGCAGAGAATGTTCTAGAATGCCAACACTAGTCCTTTTCTTTTTAACCTTTTTTTTCCCCATTTGTTTGGTTTATTTGTTTGAGTTGTATTTGGTATTAGCTGTCATTGAATGTTTATTTTCAGCCTGTATTTCTGGAACTAACCTGCAAGATAGACCCTATTATTCACACATAAAGAAACAACTTGCCCAAGGGCACACTGCTTGTGCTCTGAGTTAGAAACCCTGGCAACCTGCCACCAGCTCAGGCTTCTAAATCGGCTCAGCTGTGCACTGCCAGAGGCAACCTAAAAATAACCCGGAAGTGAACTGAAGTGGGCCACGTGATGGCCAGGGGGCGTGCCTGAAAAAAATGGGTGACAGGCTCCTCCCTCTTTCACAGACCGTGCACTGTCCCTCCCCGACCAGCCTGTCCATCTTGCAATTGCTGCTCATTGTGAAGGTGCCCACCTCCTGCCTTTCCTCCTTACAGCGACCTAGTCTCTGAGGTCTGTGGGTCTCTGCTTTGCACTTTGGAGTTGCAGGAGGGGTTTGGGGACTTGAGAAGCCTCAGTTGCCTGGGTCTCACCCTGGAGGTTCAGCACCAGGAGTTTTTAGCTCCCCGGGTTATTTTGATGAGCAGCCCCTGGTGGCTGTTTAACCACAGGTGTGTCCTGCACCTGTCACCTGTCTCTCTCCACTTCCTTCACTTCTCCACTTACTGCAGAAGCCACAGTGTGCCCTCGCCCTTTGCCTTGGCTCGCCTTGCTCGGCGTCATGTGTCAGTGTGTCCAGTTGTCCTGGGTCCATCCCGTGGATTTAGCTTCTCAGATTTCAGGATCCTGCAGAGGGCGGAAGCTGGCCCTGTGGGCGAGTACTGCTTCACAGTCCCAGTCCCAGTCCCTGGCCGCACTTGCTGACTGTACTTAGTGATGGCTGTTGCACCTTCTATCTCTTCACCATCCTACCATATTTTTGGCAGATAGTTTGAATTCTTGGCTTGTGTTGTGGATTCTGTCAGGCCAATGGCTTTTTTCTTTGCCCTCTGACTAGCTCTTTGGCCTTCATCTATATATGTAGACGGTATTACAGAACCCTCCAGGGAAGGCCTCCTGTCCTATCCAGACTCTCCTGGGTCCTTCCTCTCAATTCTGCAGTTTTAGGAAAACAACAGTTTCACTATTGCATCACTTCCCATTTATTTACTTCTCTTTCCTTTTTGTAAAGTTTTTTTTAATTATGTAGGATTTACTTAGTGGCATGTATTTGGGGGTGCCATGGTAAACATGTGGGGGTCAGAGAGCAGCATTCAGTTGTCAGTCCTCTTTGTTCTGTGTTGAGTCCCCAGGTCTGCACCCAAGGCTGTCAGTCTTGGCAGTAATTGCCTTTTATCTCCTGAGCCATCATGTTGGCTCTAGGTACTTAGTTTTTTAATCTGCTTTTAAAAACCTGCCTACTTGTGGGCTGCATCTGATGCCTCCTTGCTCAAAGTGCTCCGAATTCACCACGTACATCCTTAGTAACAGTGAACATTTAATTTCCTGGCCTGTCTCCTAGGCAGCATCAACTGCCGTTCTTTAAGGAGACCTCAACGTTTGTTTTTCTTTGTGTGCTTGTGCATGCCCACTTGTTTGTGTGCGCTGTGCTGTGTGCATCATATGGCTGTCACTACGAGTTGAACCCTGAGTCATCAGGTCCACATGCTGATGTGATCTCTCCTCCATGCTCGTTCAAGCCCTGTGGATTCTCTGCATTTTCCCTCATGCTTCCCTTCCTGTGTGTGGCCTTTTCTCCTCCTGTGCATTTAGAGCACTGTACCCTACCTTCCCCCCCCACCCCCACCCCACGTCCCATGCTTTGCTTTCCAACTTAAAATAATCCCAGTCACCTGACTTGGGTCTTCCCTGGTTATTTCGTGCTGTCTCTTCAACCTTGCCTGTGAAATGGAAGCAGAGTTCACGGTGGGGAAGGGGAGCAGGCCAGCACGTTGGGACGTGCTAAAGCACACTTTGTACTTCAGAAGTTGGGAATGGTGGGGGCAGTGGGGTGGACCACACCCAGCAAGACCCTAGCCCTTCATCCCCTCCGCGGTGGTTCCAGCCAGCGTGCTTTGCTGGTACGGTATCTTGTTCTAGCACTAATTTGAACAAGGTAAGAAGTACCCACTCTAAGCCCTCAGAACCCCTGTGATGATAAAGCACACTCAGGAACTCTGGTGTCTTAAAAGCACAGAGACAATGAAAAGCAGGCCTCAAGTGTCCAGAAGGACAAGCTCTACCGCAATGACATTCCCAGGCTGGTTTCAGCATCTTGATTTAGCCGCCCATTGTGTTTTCCCAGGGCTTTGCATTCCTGGCCATTTTACAAGATGGAGGAGACATTTTGAATTTTGCTTTCCTGAGTTCTGGGTATTTTCCTGGACTTGGCTCTGTCTGTGCATTTAGAGGAATCTGCTATACTGCGTGCGCCTGGGCTTCCAGGCCAGGGTGTGGCCAGGAGGTGATCTCAAAGGAGTTGTGGCGCTCTCCTCCTCCATGCCTTCTGCGTCTCGTGAACACTGGAGTCCTTGACCCAGTGCTCAGTATCTGTAACTATCTTTTCCGAGATTTTGTCAAGTGTTTTTGGGTGGGAGGGCAAATCCAATTTGTGTTTCTTTATTTTGTCTAAAAGTTGAAGTCCAGAGGGAAGACTTGGGTTTCTGATGCTTTGTTAAGTTAAAAGAGTCTGTGTGCTGTTTGTAATAGCCTCACACACCAAAAGCAAGCATGTACCAACAGGGTAGATAGATGATGCATGCATATTAATAGAAGGAATTCTGTAATGAGGATGAATATGAATAAGCTATAAATGATCAATGAACCATTAATGTGTGCCAATCTCACTCTAACATAATGGTAAACAAAAGAAGCTGGAAATGAGATGGAATTGGACATGCAGAGGCGTTCTGGTCATGCCATCATCTGTGACCTGGGCACAGACTGCAGGGAGTTTTGCCTTAGCAAACTCCACGAGTTGTATGTTCATATGTCACTTTACATTAGTTACCAGTAAAAACAAACAAACAAACAAACAACAAGCAAGCAGTGTGAAGGAAAGGTCAGGGACAGGCCATCTGCAATAGTGGTTCAGCAGAACTGGCTTCCCAGCGGGAAGAGTACCATCTAGAGTCCCAGCAACAAGCAAGTCTGCTCCAAGACCCACATCCTTGCTGCCTGCTGACCACTGAGACCCTTTTTGAGACACTAAGCAAGTGGTCTCTTTACACTATTTTGAGAAATATAGCTGTAGATTGGGTTTATGATACACTGGCCACTGTCTGAGGAGTCCTTCCTGTGTGCAGTAGATGTGACAGACAAAGGTGCCCTGTCCTGGCTCTAGACATAGTTTTGTTGACATGTCTGAGTTGTGTGGAATTTGTACAGTTTCCCCTCTTAAACTACAAGTCTCTGACAGTAGATCATGTGCCTGTTCATGTGTGTGCTTGCATTCAAGTGCAAATGGTAACCTAGCACACACTGGGACTGACAGTCTGTTGTTCAGTAAAAGGATGCCAAGCAGAGTGCTACACCTGCATGGTTTTGATTAAATGGACATTCCTCTGTGCTTTTGATAAACATTTCAAGTACCCCACACCAAAGAGCTTTGTCGGAAGTCAAAACAGTGTTCTCCAAAGCAGGATTGCATACTCTAGGGAGGGTGTACTCCATATTGATTCCTTAGCATACAGAAAGAAATACCGAGGACTGGTTAGGCAGAGAGAAATGGTAGTAGAGGAGATTATTAAGGTTCTGTGATGTGGTTTGGCTTTAATTTTGTGAGAAATTTCAGATATGGCCCCTAACAATTCTTTTTATCCATAAACCTGGAAGTGAACAATACTGCATTATCGACATAAAAATCCCAAGAAAAAGGAGGTGTATCAATATTCTTATAGCAAAATAATAAAAAGGGGGAAAGGAAGTAGGGCTTATTCTAAGGTTATGGCTAAATCTAAACATCGCAAGACTGGTTTAGTTCAGAAGGTCCCTGCTGCTGCTGTTGCTGCTACTGCTACTGCTGACTTTATCACAGCCATCCAGATACAGTGAATTATTAGGGGACCCAGTTTGTCTATAAACTGATTGGTCAGCACATTTAAATGAGAAATTTGAGACAATTTCTTAGCACAGAAAGGGCCAAAAGGAATGAATTGCCGGATTTTTATCAGTATGGGGATTCTTCAAACTAAAACCAGATGATTCATTTCACTTTTGGGTAGATAACCAGCCAGGCACGCAGGTCAACATGTAGTGGATATACCTACAAACTCATATTTATTGAGGTTATATTTACAAGAGTCAAGTTACAAAACCTAACGTTATTTATCAGCAGGTAAATGGATAAAGAAAATATGGTATACATTTTACTCAGCCTTAGAGAACAACAGAATTGCAACATTTGCAGAAAAGTGGGTGGAACTGGAGATCATCATATTAAGAGAAATTAGCCAGACTCAGACAAATACCATTTTTCTTGCATATGCAGAATCAAGATGATGATAAATGTATGGGTGTGTGTGTTGGGGGGTGGTGTGTAGATCACTGACCAGATGACCCCTCCATTATTAGGGGGAGGGTTTTTATTGTGAATAAGAAAATATCTGGAGCAGACAGAAAGAAAGCAGACTGGACGTGGCCAAAACCAAGAGAGCGTGGATCACAGAGAGTAGTGGAGCTGGGAGCAGTAAGTGGTAGGAAGCGGTGGGGTCTGCGCGATCATATAGAGACCAGATGGGGTTCTGGGGGAGGGAGGCCTGGGCTGGGAAGGGCCAGCCTTTAAGATGTGTAGCAAGTAAGTGGGAGCAGAGACTGAGGGGACCTGGAGGCCAGCGTGGGCTTTGAAATGCAGCCACTGGTCCATGCCCCTCTCCAGAGGCCAAGGAAGTGACCCCTTAGTTAATGAAATAACCTCTCCAGAGGTTAAGGAAATGGGATGGGGAGCCCATTTCACAGTTCCTGAGGAATGCTGGCTTGTATCTAACCACCAGACATCCCTATATAGTCTAGCCTGAGCTCGTTCCTGGGCAGTCTGACTTCTGAGACCCACCAGTAAGTAAGTAAGGTGTGTGGCGGGTGGGGACAGAAAGAGGCGAGAGAGTAGTGAGAGTGGTGACTGTCACCAGAGCACACAGCGTCCAGATAGAAACATGTCCTTTTGATGAAGTGACTGGAAATGCGCCATTAAGTTGTGAGCCTTAGTTAGACCTTCTCATCCTGTTATCTTCTCTGTCATATTCTCTTCATGATTTCTGGGTGGGTTTGGGGGCACTTTATTCTTTCTGATGCATTTTGGGGTAGTTTCCTCAAATCCAGTGTCTAGTTCTGCCTTCCACCGCTGTGTGCAGTCTTCTGTCCCGTCTTAATGGCGTATAGTTCAGCGACTCTCCGCCTTCCCTTTTTTTTTTTAACTTATGTATACATCGATCTCTATGATTGAAAGCTAAAGAGGCACCAGATCTCATTATAGATGGTTATGAACCATCATGTGGTTGCTGGGAATTGAACTCAGGACCTCTGGAAGAGCAACTAGTGCTCTTTTTTTTTTTTTTCTTTTTTTCTTTTTGTGGTTTTTTGAGACAGGGTTTCTCTGTATAACCCTGGCTGTCCTGGAACTCACTCTGTAGACCAGGCTGGCCTCGAACTCAGAAATCCGCCTGCCTCTGCCTCCCAAGTGCTGGGATTACAGGCGTGCACCACCACCGCCCGGCTGAAATTAGTGCTCTTAACCTATGAGCCATCCCTCCAGCCTGGTTCTCCACCTTCCTAATGCTGCAACCCTTTAATACAGTCCCTCACATTTTGGTGACACCCCCTGCCCCCGAGCCAATAAGAAGATTTTGTTGTTACTGAAGCTCTGTAGTTTTGCTACTGTTAGGAACCGTAGTGTGAGTATCTGTGTTTTCTGATGGTCTGAGGCGGCCTCTCTGAGAGGGTTGTCTCTCATCCAGCAGGCACAGGCGCGGGCTTTACACTTGGCTCTTTTTATGTAATCCTGCTTGTCCCGACAGTGTCGTGTTCCTTCTCTAGGCCCAAGACCACAAAGAGGTTTTCTAGGAAAACTTTGTCTTCATATTCCATGTCACTGAATCGAAGATAACACCGTCTCTAACTTCCTCTCAAGGCCTAGAGTTTTCTGCTTTGTCTTTCAAGAATTCCAGACACAATGGTGTCAAAACATATTTCTTTCTTACAGCAGGCTTTTTTTTCCCCCAGATTGACAAGATATAGTAGTGGGAGCGCCACGGCAAGCTTGGGCCACAGCCTGCAGTCCTAGTAGTCCTCATCACTGTGGAGTGACAGGCACTCTATATGTGGCACTCATTATTTCTTGTGATTTCAACCATGTTATGGGTTCAGGCAGCTAAACTGCAGCGTGAACTTTTACTTTACGCCCGCAGTCCAAATGCCCTTTACAAGCTGAGTGTCTGCAGACATCCATCTAGTCTGTTATTTTGTTGGCAACGGGGAAACGATGTTTCTGTGTGTCTCTGGTCACTCTGCTTTGGGTTGTGTTTAATACTGTGGATGTGCCCTGTAGATCTATACTGTCCAAACTGTCAGTGACAAAGAAGTCAAAATTTCGATTGTTCGAACCTGCCATGGTGTGACACTTTGACATACTGCAATGAAGCATAAATTGCTGGTCACATACGTGGGTGTTGTGGTAATGTCAAATCGCTACGTTTTAAGTGGGTTTTCTGTTTGTTTGGTTTTTGTTTTTTTTTTTTGAGACAGGGTTTCTCTATATAGCCCTGGCTGTCCTGGAACTCACTCTGTAGACCAGGCTGGCCTCAAACTCAGAAATCTGCTTGCCTCTGCCTCCCAGAGTGCTGGGATTACAGGCGTGCGCCACCACTGCCCGGCTACGTTTTAAGTTTTGTGAAAGACTTTCTTCTATTTCCTCTCATTGCAAAGCAGTTAAGCACTGGCCAGCCAGTCCATGCTTGGGTGGTGGTCAGTCACCTAGCTTTTGCTGCTGTAGATCAGACGTTAACTCTTCAAACTTGTTGGTTTCTGTTTTTTTCTATTGTCAGTAACAGTTTCTTTCTTTCTTTTTTTTGTGGCCATGAGTGAGTCAGGTTTTTGCTGAGGTGCCCTCTGCCTTCCTCAGGGAGCCAGCCTGAGGTGACTGGTCTGGTCTGCATGTGGTTCCCTTACTGGTGTGGTTCCCTTACTGGTGCTCTTCTAAATGTGTGCTTGACACCTTTGCCTTGATTGAGGTCCAGTTCTTTGAACTGCAGATGTACTGACACTAATGGGCGTTTGCTGTTGTAGAGGAAGATCTCAGTGGGTTTTCACACTCTGGGCAGGACTTCTAAGATTCCACTGATTCCAGAGATATTAAAGCGTAGAATGAGACACCTGGATCCCAGGACTCCTTGCAGACAGATCCAGGAGTGCTCCTGATTACTGCTGACTGCCTGTAGGGCGGGAAGAACCCCAGCATGGTCTCTCTTCTCCGGCTGGTTGGGTGTTCCTCGTTAGGAGCTGCAGTACCTGGCAATGACCAGGGCCATGAACCCGAGCCAGCTGCTCAGTGGTGCTGGTATATCTTCTGGTGTCATTAGGACACATTTTATTTTAAATCTGAGGTTTTATTTTTTACCCTTCAACCCTCTTTTCGCCCCTGCCAGCCTGAGCTTACTGCCGTTAGACAGACATACCATCCATCTATCCTGTTCTCAAAGTGCGCTCATTACATTCCATGTTCTTCTGGCACATAGAGTGCAGATAAAGGTGTTACCTACTTTATAGCTGTTAGGTTACTTCTTGGCAGTTTGAGAAGCAGGGTAAGCAAGTACTGTCGTTTGTTTTAGGGGGGGAGTTGTGTGTGTGTGTGTGTGTGTGTGTGAGAGAGAGAGAGAGAGAGAGAGAGAGAGAGAGAGAGAGAGAGAGAGAGAATGTCCCTGCATCTGCATCTATAGAGGCCAGAGGTTGACTTTGGGTATCTTATCCCATCAGTTTCAGTTTTCTGAGACAGGCTCTCCTCCCCCAGCCTGGAGCGCACTGCTTGACTAGATTGGTACTAGACTAGACTGCTCGGCTAGCTGGTGCTACTGTATCCGATTGTATCCACATCCCAGCATTGGGATTGCACACACCACACCCAGCTTTTGACAGGAGGGGATCTGAACTCAAGTTCTCATGCTTGTGTGGCAAACATCTTACCCACTGAGCTGTCCCCCTGCCCCTGAGACCTGCCCTTCATTGCTTCAGTATGTGTCCTGCGTGCCCCTGCTCTGTGACTCTGTGGTTCCTATGCACTGAGAGCTCAGCAGTGGAGGATAAACACCCAGGGATCGTCCGGAGTGCTGGCCAGCGCTGGAACGGCCATCCTGCTTCCCTCCTTCTGTCCTTCCTTCCGGGTTTCCTAAACTGGGAGCTCGCTTGGTTTGTCTTCTCTTCGTTTTCAGGCCTCCTTGTCAGAAAGATGTCTGCTTTGGAAAGTCTCGTCTTAGTGCTGGGATGTTGTTTGTCTCACAGCTGGCAGAGGGTTTGCCCAGCATGTATGAAGCGCTGGGTTTGGTCCCACAGACCGGGCATGCATGTGCATGCCTATAATCCTAATACTTAGAAGGTGGTAGGAGGAAGTTCATGGTTCAAGATTATCCTTGGCTATATGAGGCCCTGTCTTAAAACAAAAACACAAATCCAAGAAACAAAAGTGCCTTCCTTGAGGCGCCCAGCCTGATGCCTTGGGGTGCGCCTGGCTTTGCTCTGCCTGCCTCTCCTCCTGACTCTTGTGTTAAGTCTTTATTGAGATATTTAACCCAGCTGTTTAGTGATTTACCAGTGTAAATTCCCTTTTAGTTTAGCACATCCTCTAGAAATAACTCATGTGTTGTTTTCTGTGTTTTAGCCGGTTACACCTCAACAAGAAGGCAACAGACAAACAGCCGTATAGCAAGCTCCCTGGTGTGTCTCTTCTGAAACCACTAAAGGGGGTGGATCCTAACCTAATCAACAACTTGGAGACATTCTTTGAACTGGATTATCCCAAAGTAAGTATAGTGCTGTCTGTAACCATGAGAGACGGGCTACATCGTGGCTTTGCTTATTTATTTTGGGAATTTTAACACTGTAGATGAGACAGACGCCCTGAGGTTCACATACATCAGAGTTGGAAGTTTTTCCAGCCCATAGTCTGTAAGTGAATGAAAAGAAAGGCCAATTTTGGGGAATGAAAGAATACTTGTGTTGATTATGAAATCACCCCAGCCTGCCCCTTAGCCTCAGGCCGTGTGCCTCTGATGAGCAGCGTAATGTCACGTTTGGGTTCCTCTGCACCATCCCACCTCCAAGCTCAGAGACCTAGTTCTGTGGGTCTTTTTATGTTCTATCACATCCTTGTATATTTAAATTGGTGGAAGAGAAACTGTGTTGATCTTTAGTATGAAATGAGTAACAGCATATGCAGAGACAGTTTCTAGTCTTTCATAGTAGAGTTTAGTTTCTGAATTAGCCAGAGAAATCTGTCCAGTTCCTGCATCTAAGGGGAACTTTTGTCCAGACAGTATTTTACTTTAAAAACATTAACACAATGGTAAATGTACCATCTAGCTCTTGAGCAGAGAAAACAAATACTCAAAGCTGCCCTTTAAAGTTCTGGGTTCAGAGGTATTTCCTCTAAAATCCTCCTTTTTGCGTGCTCTTTGTCTCAGAAGTTACACAAATGAATTAACAAATGAACTTGTCACCTGCCCTAGGCCAGCAACTGTTGTAGGGACTAGAAGTCTTAAGTCCGATTTTGTTACAGGATGCACGTTCTATTGTAACTCAAACACAATTATATATAAAACCTGGTGTGTAAAGTAGTTCTTTATAAATAGTGACTTAAAATATTTGTACTTGAAGGGTGGACTGTCCCCAGTGGGGCACATTCCTGGCATGCATGAAGCTCTGGAGTCCATCCATCCCCAGGCCACATAGGTGTGGAGAGAGACAGGTCTAAAACCACGGTCCCTGGTCCACAGGGGATTTGAGGCTGTTGGTTCCGTGAAGGATATTGGGGCGGGGAGTGGTGGTGGCAGGTAGGTACTTTTGCTTGATATTCGGTATTATGATTTCATATATCAGGGCACGTCTCATGACTCAGGGCACGGGCTGGTAATAAGAGTGTGTGCTCAGCGTGTACAAGGCAGGCCCTGGCTGACTTCGGGAACCACCCTCGGAATTCTGTTCTGAATGACATTTTGTTTGTGTCCCCAATGTCTACAGGTCTGAATCAATGAGAAGACTCATTGATTGTTTATGCATCTAATTTTACTCATAAATACAAAGGGTAGCATCCCATGTACTGCAGTCTCAAGTGTTAAGTTCTTAAATATCATAGGACCAGGTGTTCTTGGTTTGGAAGGGTTTTTTGTAGTTCCCCATCCTGCTTTTCACCTTTGCACATTTCACAGTTTGAAGAGAGGAGGTGAAAGTGATCGATCGCAGCCGCTGGGCCGCCTCCTCCTGGGCCGCTGGGCCGCCTCCTCCCGGGCCGCTGGGCCGCCGGGCCGCCCCCTCCCTCCCGGGCCTGTAGTCTACTAGATCAGTGCATCTAACCGTTTCCTCAGTTACCTCTCTAGCTCTTCCATCTCCTGAAGATTTAGAAAATCAGTCTTTCTAAAAATATCATAAAGGTATATTTTGAATATGTACTGTGTTTTTAATACATGTCTAGTCTTTTAGAATATAAAAAAACACCCAAAAAGTTCTTCTGCGTATTAGCTAGGAAAGCTTTTAACCACATCTAGTGTTTAGAGCCAGCGGTAACTGGAGGGATTTAACTGTTTCGGTGTAGAGATTCTTAGCAGATAAATGGTTTCATCACACACCGTGAAGATGGTTCAGAAAACACTTAAGAGTGGTTCTTTCTTCAGTCTGCTAGAATTCTTTTTTCTCTTTTAAGCCTGTCTTAAATGTCTGCTCCTGGATAATATGAATTGAGTTTTCTTTTCAGGATGCCTTATTAAGTAATTTTTGTTTTTAATTTTGGGATTAAGTTTGAAGGGTATAATCACAATTGGAAACATTCAAGTCTTGGGATGAAATAAAAATGAGCTCTCTCTCTCTCCCTTCAAAATCTTTTTTGATATGGAGCTAGAAAGGCAACTCAGTAGTTATGAGAGCAGACTATTCTTGTGGATGACCTGAGCTTAATTCCTGGTACTGGCATCAAGCAGCTCACAACTGCGCAAACCCCAACTCTGGAAAATCAGACTTTGTTGGCTGCCATGGACACCGCTGCGCATGCGCAGACACATTACACACACACACACACACACACACACACACAGAGAGAGAGAGAGAGAGACAGAGAGACAGAGACAGAGAGACAGACAGACAGACAGACAGACAGGCAAACGGTAAAAAAAAATAGATCTTTTTTTTTTCTTCAAGATTTTGATGTGACTCAGTTTATTTTTTTTTCTTCCCATTGAGTGTATTTTACGATTACATTTTATAAAGTTCTGTCTTGCTTGGGGAGGAAGCCACGATGAGCCTTTGCCTTGCCCTCAGTGTCTTACTGAGAGCCATAGTGCTTAGAAGCACTTTCCTGCTCTGCCTTGCTGTTCACGCCTGTTGAGCAGTGCGTATTATAAAAGCATTAAGGAATTCTCCAGGGTGCACCTGGCTGTGGGGCTTAGTAGATAGGAAGAAAGCTAGCTGTTATTTTGCCCTTTAAAAAGTCACTTAGCCTTTCTAATCAGCATTATTAGAGACACGGTCTTCTGGGGCTGTGGCTAGGTAGGCTCAGCCCTCTGGGAAGTTTCAGGGGTGTGGTAGGATCAGCAGGCACCCTTTGCTCTCTCAGACTTTTGAGGCCAGATGACTATATGATTGGCTGAACCTTGAGTGGCACTTTCAGTCACCGCTGAAGTGGATACTGGATGGAGTAGTGAGTGGTAGAGATCATGAGAACACTCTCCCCGCCCCTCCCCCTCCCCATTTTCACCATCTGCTTAGATTTTTTCCCCCCACCTTATTGATGAAACCTTTTATGACTTTAGTCCTGGTTCTCTTGTGTTCAACCACAGATTTCTTTTCTGCCAGTGTTTTGGCGAGGTAAGATGCATGCTGAAAGCATTATGAGTATTTTGTTTCTGCTTTTTTGCTTTTATATACCTGTCGATAGGAGTAAGTAGGCAGAATGGGCTTTCCCATGGCTTGAGTCAGTCCCTGTGATTTAAGCACTTCAAGAGTTACGGCACGGTTTTGGCAGGGCCATTTAAGCTTTCGGAAATGCCTTTCTAACGAAACACACACAGCACTGAACAAAATGAAATTCTGGATGTTTTCATACTTATGGGGTCAGTGAAGCATGCTTTTCATGGTAGTAAATGTTCAGTCAAATGTTATTTTATTAAAAAATTTTTAAACAGTCGGACAGTGGTGGCGCATGCCTTTAATCCCAGCACTTGGGAGGCAGAGGCAGGTGGATTGCTGAATTCGAGGCCAGCCTGGTCTACAGAGTGAGTTCCAGGACAGCCAAGGCTATACAGAGAAACCCTGTCTCTAAAAAACAAACAAAAATTTAAACAATAAAATAAAATTAAAAAAAAAAGAAAGAAATGTAGTTACATTTTGTCCTGTGTGGGCTTTATTTACCATTTGCAGCTCCTTCATGAGGCGAAGCTGGATTCTAGGCAGAGTTTCTGGAAAAGGACGAGTGTGCTTGGGTTTGCTCCTTGTCAGTGTAGCTTTTTACACTCCTGCACGTCTGTAAGCTTTGAGTGCATGTTTGGTGGTGCAGGTTGTGAACAAACTTGATATGCAGGTTGTCCCTGGGACAGGGCCTGTCAGAGAAGTGACAGATGTCACCCTCAGGCACTCCAGGCTCTTCCTGATGCTGGCACACAGGTCCGTGACCTGGAGAAGCTGTCTCTTGCATAAGCAGCTGGGTCCCTTAGGATTCCTCCCTAAACTCTGTACACAGTCACTTTTTTTTTCCCCTTTCATCTAGTTTCTGATCACTCTAGAAATGCTAACAGTGTGTTCTTATAAGAGGTTTCTTAATGCTAAATATCTTCTTTGACTAGTATGAAGTACTCCTTTGTGTCCAAGACCATGATGATCCAGCCATTGACGTGTGCAAGAAACTGCTCGGAAAATACCCAAATGTTGATGCTAGATTATTTATAGGTAAGTGACAAAGTTATGTTAGCCATTTTACTTTGGTAGTTTTAAATAACCAGTAAATCTTCTTTTTTTAAAAAAATTTTTTAAAGATTTATTTATTAATATATATATATATATATATATATAAATACACTGTAGCTGTCTTCAGACACTCCAAAAGTGGGTGTCAGATCTCATTATGGATGGTTGTGAGCCACCATGTGGTTGCTGGGATTTGAACTCAGGACCTTCGGAAGAGCAGTCGGTGCTCTTTACTGCTGAGCCATCTCTCCAGCCCCCAGTAAATCTTCTTGCATTAAACTCTAGATTAGGGTGTGAGGCACTCGGTGATGTTTTAGACAGCATGCTTACTTTAAATGTGTTTTCTGGAGGGGTAAAAGATATTTCTATTCCTTCAAGGAAAGTTATGGAAAAACACAAAGTCTTGGTTACCAGTGGCACACACACAAAATCTCTTACTGAGTAGTCAGGTGTGAGTAGAAGTTGTTGTTGTCTTTTAATTTCTGTTTCTGTTTCTATTTTGATCCTCCCCTCGGTTCATGGTCTGTCTAAGCTCAGGCTCTAGGCCACCCAGTCAGTATTACGGGGCATCCTTGAATTACAGTCAGCTACTTCTTGGTTACTTTCACAACTGTTGTGCCGCTGTCCCACCAGCGCACCTTGAAGGCCACTCTTTTCCTCTGGTAGTTCTTCTCTGAGTAACTTCCAGTACTGTGAACACTGACCGGTAGGCGTGAAGGCTCTACACAGGCCTCGACTTCGTTGCGTTTAGTGAGTTACGTAGGTGGTGTCTTCAACGTTGGCGCCTCACCAGCAGTTTGTGGAGAGCAGCCCCTAGGCTTGCAGTAGCCTGGGTTGTTCGCGGGATTTCAGGGCGCCTCTTTGGCCAACATTCCCAGTGTTTAAGTTTCACTTAGTGGCGAGAGGTCTCTGCTTGGGGCTTTGGCTGCAGTTATTTGGTGATTCCTTTACATTTCTTTCATATACCTATCCATCTGAAGAAGCTTCTACTGTATTAAGTTTTCAAATGGCCCTGAGTTTTAGCTGCCCCTCCTTGTGGTTCTCATACTGTTTTTGTTTCTAAGGTGTTTTCAGTGGTGGTCTTTTCTCTGTATAAAAGTGGGTGTGACCTGTGTTCTACTTTGATAGTCAATTTCTCCTATTGTTGTGACTAGGGTAACTTGAAAATGAGTCCTGTGAATGTTTTTGTTTGTTGGTTTGGTCTGCATTTATTCCCTACCACTAAATAAAATGTGTTTATGATATTTTGATATTACGTAGCATGATGCTTTAAAATATGTATATATTGTGGAATGGCTAAATCGAATTAATTAGCATGCATACCTAACATGATTGCTGATTGGTGATGAAGAATCTCCACAGTTTGCAGGTACTCAACACATGGCTGTTATAACGCCATTGTACAGTTATCATTAGGTATCAGTTCATCATGTTCACGGAAGAATTTGAAAATTAGAAAACAGAGACTAGATTGTCAAAGAAATTAAAAACTCCTTTTGTGGATGAGTAATTTTTACAATAATTTCTACTATGAGTAATGGGTAATGTTTAAATTATGAAATAAGGCAAGATTTATTTATTTCTCTCTCCATCCTGTATCTTTAGCATTTCCAGCTCTATGAATGTCTTACTGTTGTGCCTTTTCATTTTTAGGTGGCAAAAAGGTTGGCATTAATCCTAAAATTAATAATTTGATGCCCGGATATGAAGTTGCAAAATATGATCTCATATGGATTTGTGATAGCGGAATAAGAGGTGAGGTTTGTCCTATTTTATAAAACTGCTCATTTGACAATAGAATGCCGAAAACATTTTGAAAATATATTATTATATTATTATATATATATTATTTAGCAGTACATGGTTTGCCTGATAATTTACTCCATGATCATATATGTTATATGTTAGATGTACTTGGTAAGATTTTAAACTTTTTGTAACCTAACCTAGGTGGTACATGTATTAAAACCTTTGCATTTTGAAGAGAAAATCTCAACCATTAAAAACATGATGATAACCATCATCATCTGGTCTACAGCCCTTCTCCAGTGTAGCATCTCTTATTTGTTAGACACTTTGTATCCTTTGGGCTTCTGTAATACACTATTCTCCAAAAGAGTCAAATCAATGAGCTCATGTTTCCTAAGATATGTAAATTTATTAGCAAACATTCATGTATTTTTAAAAAAAATTATTTAAATGATTATAGCAAGAAGTTTCTCTCCTGGGCTAAAAATGTGTAGCTTTTTGAAGTTTTATCTTCTCAGAATAAGTGATTTTTATGTATTAAATCCAAATGTTCAAAAGAATATAATATTGAATATATTGAATATAAATTGAATATAAATGAGTATTTTATTGTAACTTAATTACAATTCACAAAACTTAATTACATTAACAGACATTTTGCTAAAATTTTCTCTCCTTCTTTTTTTCCCTTTTTCTGTTCTCACCTTTTCCCCCACTTCTAAATTTTAGTCATTCCAGACACATTAACTGACATGGTCAATCAGATGACAGAGAAAGTGGGGTTGGTCCACGGGCTGCCATACGTAGCGGACAGACAAGGCTTTGCTGCTACCTTAGAACAGGTAAGTACAGGGCTTATGAATGCTTGTCACAGCGGCTCCTCCCTCGACCCGGTTACCTGACCTCAGCTCTGCTGCCCTGTGGGAACCTGCTGAGGCCATCCTGGTCCTTAGGAGGCCGTTCTCAAGTCCCTGGGGCCACTTACTGCTGAGCTTTCCCCCTCCCCCATGGCTGTGCATAGGGGATGTCTGGTGGCCCTGCCCCAGCTGGACACACATCTTTCTCCATAGCATCTTCGCTGAATTCTAGATGTCACCCCAAACTATTGTCTTATATAATGTTCTTTTCAACTGAAAGGTATTTGGTGACATATTGTAAAGTATTTAAAAAAAAAAAAGTTCATGCAAGTCCTATTTAAAAGAAAAAGCCCTTGATTTCCTTTTTAAGTTAGTATCTTAAGAAACATTTTCTTTTTTCCTTTTTGAAATCAATATACAAAGCTCTGGACTCCTTTATGGCAAAATGAAATACATAATTTTGGTGACTCTCTCTCCTCTCCTCTCCTGTCTTCCTGCTTTGCAACCCGCCTCCCCTCACCCCCCCCCCCCATCTGCCCTCCTTCAATCTTTTTTTTTTTTTTTTTGTTAAGCTCTAGGATCAAACTCAAGAGACTCAACCACACTAAGTGAGCTTTTCACTACTGGGCTACAGCTTCAATTCTTTCTCCTCAAGGTTATAGTCAAGCTCTTATCATGTAGTGAATGATAAACTGTGGAGACACCGAAGAGGCACGCTACCCCAGCACCCAAAGGGAAACCTGCACCCCCACTGATTTAGGGCAATGGAAGTTCATTCCTGTTCCCTCATTTTTGGCACATGTGACTGGTTTTGGTTTTGCCTTCATGTTTTTCTTATGTGCCCTTTAAAAAGCGTGGTTGCAACTGTACTCCAGAAGCAGTTTGTGTATTAGTTTTATCATTTCATAAGCTTTTCCCATATTAAAGCTTCATAAAAGTCTTATCTGGCCCTACCCTGTTAAACAGAAAGCAAGGCTCATCTGGTATCAGTTTGGATGTTTACACACTTCTGCTTCCGCTTCAGCACAGCGCACATCTGTATGTTTGCTTGATTATCCTCATTGTCACAGGTCCACGAGGGCAAAGGCGCCTTTAGTGGTAGGACTTTGATTTGACCTTTGGCAACTTAATCTCTCTCTGACTTATGTGTATGTGCGTGATCATGTATGTGGGAGGATGAGTGTGCATATGTGTGTGTGTAGGGGGGGGGTCAGGTTGATATCAGGTTTCTTTCTCAGACACTGACCACCTTGTATTTTGAGAAGTGTTTTTTAGTCTCTCCCTGAACTTCGGAGCTCCCCAGTTTGACTAGGCTGGCTGGCCCTCAAAGGCTGGGGTTAGAGAGAGGCACGTATCGTGCCCAGCTTCTTTTATGTGTATGCTGGGTCTGTAGCTCAGGTCATGTTTTTGTGACTGTCCTTTTGCCAACTAAGCCTTCTCTGCAGTCCATGGTCTCTTTCTTAACACTACCTTGGGAAATATTTCTCTTACTGGAAGAGATTGTTGGTCTTAAAATCTTGAGTAATCTGGTTGGTAAAACGAACTTCAGGTAGCTGTTTTAAAATGAAATGCCATCATGTCCTTTTACCTTAGAACATGCACATGGATGGTTGTATCAATGAAAGGCTTTTCCCAGAAATCTACTATGCTTAGAATGAATGGAGACTTTTACTGCGCGATGAAGAAGCTGTCACTGGAACCCTAGTCCCACCTAGTGCTGTGTGTGGCCTCAGTTAACTGCTTGTGGGTTACGATGGATGATGCTTCTACCCTAGAAGTTAGGTTTGGCACAGAGAAAGAGCCATTGTTTCAGTGAAGTCTGATTGAGCGCAGGTAGCAGGAATCATAGTCTTGGCTGCCTTGGGCAATTCTGTTGCTCTGCTCTTTGTGAATAACTGTGATGAAGGAAGCCTGCTGCTCTGTACTTGAAGGTAATTAGAAAGGCATCGTGCCTCAGATGTAAATAATAAATAGGGCTTTATGCCTGACAGGTAGAGTGGTAGTCAGTTCCAAAGTGTCACAGAGAAGGAACAGTCAGAAATTAGAGCCTGGAGCCATAGCTCAGCCGTTAGAGTGAGCACTGTTTTTGTACAGAGGACCGGAATTGGGTTCTCAGCATCTCAGATGGGCAGCTCACAGTAACCTATAACTGCATCTCCAGAGGACCCTGGCCTTCCAGCCTACAGGAACTCATTCAGATGTATATTTCCCCAACAAACAGACTCACATGAATATACAGAATTAAAAATAATTTTAAGAAGAAATAAAATTGTCCTAAACACTGGTATCACCTATACATGGTCTGTGTATATGCCTAGATGCTTGTACACACACACACACACACACACACACACTCATACATGCCACTAGTACATGCCACTAAATGTTGTAAAATCAGGAGACACAATCTCATTAATACTTTATATACCAGTTAGTAATTACTCTTATATATAAATTCCATTTTATTTGGATTTATCTTTTAATCTATTAATTTTAGAGAAGATAGCGTTTACTTTCTGGCCAGTGAATATGCTTTTCACTCTAAAGGCAAATATTTCTAGGTACTGGTGATGACTGAGTAGTCAATAGTCAACAGACCACTGACGGCTGGACTACAGTCACTCAGTGGTGTGCTTCCCTTCAGGGGGCTCCGGGGAGCTCGTCGGGACGCTCACGCGCTCACTCGTATTTTACAGAAAGCATTAGGAAAAGTTCACGGGCCTCATAGTTTTTGATTATGTCTGTGTTTTCTCGGGCAGGTATATTTTGGAACTTCACACCCAAGATCCTACATCTCTGCCAATGTAACTGGCTTCAAGTGTGTGACGGGGATGTCTTGTTTGATGAGGAAAGATGTGCTAGATCAGGCAGGAGGGCTGATAGCCTTCGCGCAGTACATTGCCGAAGATTACTTCATGGCCAAAGCGATAGCCGACCGGTAAGAAGACTAAAGTATTTTCAGTATCTAGCAAATTCTATTGGCTTATTCTTTCTGTTCCAACATGGACTCGGGCTATCTTATTTTATTCTGCTAGTGAATACAAAGGTTAGTAATTTTGACAGAGTGTTCACATCCAATATCTGTAGGTACTAATAAAGCAAATGAGTTCCTCTGTTTCCTTCAGGTGCTGTAGTTTGAAGTGGTTGACAGGAAGGTTTTGAGAGAGTGAAGGTAGAAAGTTCTGTGCTTTAGAAAAATTAAAGCCCTTGACATAATCCTTTAAGTATCATTTGAAAGTAAACTTTCTACTTTTTTTTTTTTTTTTTTTTTTTTTTTTTTTTTTTTAGTTTATAGGTTTGAGTGTTTTTCCTGCATGTGTATACAACATGTATGTGTCTCTGGTACCTTTGGAGGTCAGAAGAGGGCATTTCATCTCCTGGAACTGGAGTTGCTGATAGCTGTGAGCTACCACGTGGGTGCTGGGAACTGAGCCGGGGCCCTCTGTAAGAGTAACAGCTGCTGAGCCATCTGGACAGCCCAAAACTTGGAAATTTCTTAGCACACTATTTCATACTTTGCTAATAAGCCACCTCGTCATTTAGCATTTCTCTATCACAGAAAATTTATTTGGGTTTAAAGATCACTGCCCTTATTTAAAAAAGTCTTTTTTGCTAAGAGTATATTTGAAGTTCTTCCATATGGTGTTTCACAGTCACCTAATGTCTTGACCCAATGCCACTTGATTCCTTTTCTTGTTGAGCACACACATGAGGATTGGTCAGAGGCAGACTGTCGAGTCTAGAGCGCTCTCACTGCCTATGCTGAGAATGGCAGCACTGGGAACCAGGGACTGTGGTTCCTTGCGGCCGGAATGTGGTGCCACTGAGGGCTGACGAAATCCCTGAGAAGCATTCATACATCGCTTTGCTCATCTTTGAGGACGGAGCTCGCCCTGAATACCAGCCGCAGCTTAACTCTTACAGTGATTAATGAATGCAGAACCAGTCAGGCTTGAATGTGTCTGTCAACATAAACAGAGATCATATTATAATTACCTTCATTTTCAGAGGTTGGAGATTTTCAATGTCGACTCAAGTTGCCATGCAAAACTCTGGTTCATACTCAATTTCTCAGTTTCAATCCAGAATGATCAGGTAAATCAATAAACTATCATTTTATACCCTGTTGAAAAGGAATGTGCATGTGCAATGTGTGCATGTGCTTCATGGTTCTCTTTCTCTTTATAATTATTTTTTAAAATGCATATGATGCCAGGTGTCATGGCACATGCATTTAACCCCAGTACTTGGGAGAAGGGCCATCAAATCTCTTGGGAGAAGGAGGTGGGGAGGAGGTTAATTTGCTTCCAGAAAAGTTTGTCCTGTATTAAGAGAAATTGAATGCCTAAATGAATTGTCTTTAACAATACTGCAATTAAAATATATATTGAAACTAAAACTCTTTAGAAATAGAAACTAAACTGGTCAGAGTGTAGACCATGTAAATGAATATATAGACATTTTTATTACTAAATAAAAATAAAAAAGAGACTCATAAAAGAAAAACTGAGAAAAGATGGCTGGGGATGTATCTGGGTTGAAAGACTGCTTTCCTGAAATGCAGGCAGCCCTAGATGATGTCACCATCCACCCACCTGTGCACAGCATGCACTGGGTGTGGTGGCACCAACCTGTAGTCCCAACACTAGGGAGGAAAAAACAGAGGGTTAGGAACTGAAAGTTATCTTTCACTACCTAAGAAGTTTGAGGCCAACCTGAGCTACATGAGAGACCCTGTCTTAAGAATATATAAATAAATAAAACTATTTCAAAGCATCTTTCTATGTCGAGCTCGATCACGTGTGTGTGAGAGTGGTCAGCAGGGTCCGGGTAGTGCTGGCACAGGCGTTCTGTGGCGAGGGTTGGTTGGTTAGTTTTATAAGCAGGCTGGTGACTTAAAATCCTTTTTGTTTGCTTGTTTCTTCAGGTGGACCAAATTGAGAATTAACATGCTTCCTGCTACAATAATTTGTGAGCCAATTTCAGAATGCTTTGTTGCCAGTTTAATTATTGGATGGGCAGCCCACCATGTGTTCAGATGGGATATCATGGTTTTCTTCATGTGTCACTGCCTGGCATGGTTTATATTTGACTACATTCAACTCAGGGGTGTCCAGGTATGTGGGTGCACAAGAAGGGTTCTCCGTGATCTAGTGAGGGGGTGTAGCTGTTTCAGTTTGGAAAAGGCTGAAGAGAGACGGAGTAGTCTTCAACTTCACATCCAAGAGAAGAATGTAGACAGAAAACTAAGGAAAATTTGGGACTTAGAGTTAGTTGAGAAAAATGAATGTGAAGGAAATAAATATTCAAGTTGAGACTGCAGTTGTTTTTCACACTGCTCTGACTATGATAATCACTTTTTTTTAGACAAACAGGATTGAGTCACCCAAGGAGACACCTTGGGAGACACCTTCGATTTCAGTGGTGCCAAGAGTGGGTTACTAGGGGTAGACTACCCCCCCCAACTCCCTGTGTGTGTGTATGTGTGTGTGTGTGTGTGTGTGTGTGACCATTGTGCTCAAATGTGCACACTTGTCCTCCCTCCCACCAGGTGGGTTCTGGGCTTGAACTTGGGTCTTCAGGCTTCCTTGTGGAGCCATTTCACCAGCCTGAGAATTTCATTCCTTGTGCATTTATTTAATCTGACAGGAAGTCAATTGTTTTTTTTTTTTATTTTTAATTCTCAGGGTGGCACACTGTGTTTTTCAAAACTTGATTATGCTGTGGCTTGGTTCATCCGCGAATCCATGACAATATACATTTTCTTGTCGGCATTGTGGGACCCTACTATAAGCTGGAGAACTGGTCGCTACAGGTTGCGCTGTGGAGGAACGGCAGAGGAGATCCTGGATGTGTAACAAGACCTTTGTGACTGACTGTACACAGCACAGAATGGAAGTGTTATAAATTATGTTTATAGAGACACTTTCAAGGACCTACCTTCAGTGGTTTATCACATGTATGTTTTGGTATCTGCTCTTTAATTTATTTGCATGGCACTTGGATCTGTGAAAAGCAAAAAAAACAAAAAACAAAAAACAAAAAAAAAAAAACAAACACACACACACACACAAAACACGTCTGTAGTCTTGGCCAAATAGTATATCTTGTGGAAGTAGAGAATCAAGACAATTGGTTCTAGGAAGTGGGGTTTGTTGTTATTGTTGTTGTTGTTTATTTTTTTAAACAAATAAATATATATATCTAAATATATATACACACACACATATACAGGACTGCTCTGCAGCAGACACTATGACAGTATCCTTCAGTACGGAAAGTTTCTTACCTGAGTTACTGGCTCTGAGATCTGTGCGGGCAGAACAGCAGCTCCCTGAGAGGAGAAGGGGGCAGGTCATGGCCTCCCCCAGGAGAGGTGAATGTCGCCCAGGGAGGCGCCGACTGAGAAACTTTCTCATGCTTTATGCCTACCTCTTGTAGTTGTTGCAGAGCAAATAGAAGTGAGAAGTTGTAATACGGTAGCTAGGCCTTGCAAAAACAAGTGGAAAACTTTAAAAAATAATAATAATAAAAGAGCTGGAGTCTAGTATTTATATAAATCTGTGAGGATTTTTTTTTTTTTTTTTTTGGTCTCATTACAATGAACCAAAAGTGGTTGAGATTGGTTTTTAATGGTAACCATGAATTGAAGGCATCTTTTGGACCAACTGTTGTTGGTTCTGTCTTGAACCATATTAATCACTGTGCTGTAATTAGGAGAGCTGAATCTTCCCTTCCCTGCTTCTCCCTCGCCCAGCCTGCCCCATCCTTCCTGAGCTTTTTTCCAGGGGGGCGATCTTGTACAAGTGTAAGTGGATGTTTTATAGTTGTAAGGAAAATGCATTTCAGACACACTTCACACAGGAGCTATTTTCTTACCCAGTATGTCTGTATTGTTAATAAGAATGTAATTTCATGATACAAGTATTTAATATCTTTTTTTTTAAGTGAGTAAAAAATATTCTAGCTATCGGCAAATCCATTGCAGTAGAGAATTAGAGGCCATGATGAGGTTGACTCTTAATCAATCAGTATCAAACTGAGTCTACCGTGTGTGTGTATTGGTTTTTTGTTTTGTTTTGTTTCTTTTTTCTTTCTTTTTTTTTCTTTCTTTTTTTTTTTTTACTATAACAGTCTAGTCTTATTTAAATTGGATTTTGTATTTAGTTTGTATGACGATAGACTAGGCCAGCCTAGCTGTGAATGCATGCTGCGCCTTCCTCTCCCCGTCCGCGGCTAAGCTTGCCCATCAGCCCGTGCTCAACTTGTGGTGAACCGGACTTTTGTTTAAGATGAGCAGAAGTGTAAGGGACAGTGCATCGGCCTTTTCCCCGGCTTTTTAAGTCGGGTTTTGCTCATCCTCCCGAACCCGATGGCATGCTGTCCGTCGATGCTCGCTGTGCGTCCCAGCACTGTGGCAGCCTCAGCTCCTATGGCTTCCATCCCAGCACACAGTGTGTAGCCTGTTAGCAATAACTTCCTGTTTATAGAGAACATTTTCATCTTACTGAGCCAGTCCATTTGCCTAATGACTCTACAGACAGTCTAAATTGCAATATATCTGTAAATGTGTATATACTATAAATACACAATATACTTACATTTTTCTGGGCCAAACAGCGATTCCTTTCTCCTCCCCCTCCCCTCCCCCTTGCCTTATGATGAATTTGTTTGAAGGGCATTTTCTTCATGAGCGAAGGCTTGGATGCATATTCCTCGTCGCTGTTGTTCTTTCTTTCTGTGAAATGGGTACTATGATCCCCCGAGGAAAGCCGCGCAGTGATAGCCAGTCTGGTCATGACCCACTCCATGTTCGCTTTTGCACAGTACTCCTTCCTGAGTCGAGTTTCGCTGAGCACGTTTGCTGTTTGTCAGTTTGTTTGTGGAGTTTGGCGGACGCCGCCCTTCTTTGCGCTGCTGAAGTGAAATCTTGCTGACTCTTAAGCTTTTTTGTTGATCTCAGTATGGGCAAAGAAACAAAATCCAAATGGCTGGACAGATTTCTGTAAATATTTTTTTTAAAAAAAAACAAATGTTCTGTATGTGTGTGTCTTATGTGGTCATGAAGTATTAAAGCGAAGCTTCGAGTACGCAGAGAGTAACTCTTTTATTTAGCAAGTTTGGAGTGAAGATAAAATAGTAAGAAATACTGTAAATGTCAAAGCACCACACCAGAACTGTAGGAGTCCAAATTTATAATAAACTGTCTTTTTAAAAAGAAAACAATTATTAAGTGTCTAGAATATATCATGTTTTATTATTTAAAATCATTGTCTTAAGTTTTTTGTTGAGAGAATAAAAATTTGGATACAATCAATGTGAGTAACCCTGTGGTTTTGTTTACTTCCTGTCTGACATGCTCTGTCTCAGATATGTTCCCATATTCGTTTTCTTTGGTTTTTGTGAGACAAGTGTTTCAAAATGTTTCTCTGTAGCCTTGTAGCCTTGGCTATCTTGGAACTTGGAACTCTGTATGTAGATCAGGCAAGCGCAAACTCAGATCTGCCTGCCTCTGCCTCCTTTTTTTTTTTTTTTTTTTTTTGGTTTTTCAAGACAATGTTTCTCTGTATAGCCCTGGGTGCCCTGTAACTCACTACTCTGTACGCCAGGTTGGCCCCGAACTCAGAGATCTGCCTGCCTTTGCCTCCCAAGTGCTGGGATTAAAGGCATGCACCACCACTGCCCTGCTGAGTACTGGGATTAAAAAAATTTTTTTCCTTTCATTTGGGCTACACTGGACTTAGAGTGGGGCTAACCTGCTTTGGTTGCAGGTTATAATACAGGGCTGGAGAACATGAAGACCAGGTACCTCACCCACACCTCTGCATTACTCATTCTGGGTGGGGCTGAATTCTGCTGTGGCTGCACTTGGAGAATTACCGACCCTTGATGACTGACCTCTAGACTGAACCAGAGTTCCCTTTGGGAGCTCATTCCTGGCTGGGCTGCAGCCTGAACTCTGCCTTCTAGATTGTATCACTTCCACAGATAAGGAAGGTAAGTCAGTCCTGAGGCAGGACTGGAATGGAAAGGCCCTGCTGCCTGAAGTGCCGGGCTGCATCCCACACACTGACTGTCCTATCTGGGCTTCACCCAAGCTGGAGGCATTCCCAGGTGGCGTGTGTCTGTGTTCCCCAGAGCAAGCCGGCTGGCTAGCTAGGCAGGCCTAGCCAACCCCCAGGTTCAGGGATAGACCCTGCCTCGGCACATAAACCCAGATGTTCTTGTTCTACAGGCTTGAACTGGCTGCTCTGGAAGCTTTTTAGTTAAAATACAGAGCAGCAGCAGCCTAAGAACCAGTATGTACTAAGCCTTCACACAGCCTTTCCCAGTTCTGGGAGAGGCTGGCGAATCTAGGTGTCTGGGGGATGTTTTCATGTGGTTACCCTGTTTATACTGAGTCATCAAGACATCCGTGTAAATAGCATGAAGATACAATTACACGACTTAACCAATATAGGGGTGTCCTTTCTTGGAAGAGTTTGAGCATCTATGTATCAGCCTCCCCTGAAGATCACACCTCCCACTGTAATTATGTGACCTGTCTAATCACAAATCCTGGGACTTCTGGGGACATCTGACAGAGCAATAGAAGAGTATGCAGAGAGTAACTATTTAGCAAGTTTGGAGTGAAGATAAAATAGTAAGAAATACTGTAAATGTCAAAGCACCACACCAGAACTGTAGGAGTCCAAATTTATAATAAGCTGTCTTTAAAAAGAAAACAATTATTAAGTGTTGGAGAGTCTAGTCCATTCTGATACAAACACGAGCATGGGAAGGGTTGGAAATGTCGGGCTAGCCCACCGTGTGGCTCAGGCCTGGAATCATTAGGGTGGCTGCAACACATCACAAGTTCAAGGCTCAGCCTGGGCTACATAGCAAGATCCTACTTTTGCATAGTTGAAGTGGAAGAGATTTGAGAGTCATTTCAGTAGAGCTGATGTCTGAAGGTGCTGATCATACTATAGGATCAACCAGAGCAAAAGACAGAATCTTTGGGAGCTATTTGTATCTAAAGGATGAAAGCAACCAGGATGGGGTTAGAGAGACAGCTCAGCCAATGAGAGCGCTGGCTTCTCTACCAGAGGACCTTCCCAGCACCGTGTAGTTTGCTCACAGCCATCTTTAACTCCAGTTCTAGGGAATCTGACTTCCTCTTCTGACCTCTGAAATCAGATATGCATGCAGGCAAAACACCTATACATGTAAAGTAATTTACACAATCCAAGAAGATAAGCTTCCAACCCTGAGATTATGTGGACTTCTTGGTGAGCCTGGGACTCTGGTCAGCTTTCTATGTGTTTCTGAAACCCCAGTTTATTACTTTATATGATGATGGACACTGAAGCCCTCCCCTGGGCCGAGATCATTAGACGAGGTATGTAAAATATGGTGATAGTTCGTTCCTTTCTCTTTCCAATAAGGAATATCTTGGAAAGAGATTTAGAAGGCCTGGGTTGCGCAGGGGTGTCATAGATAATGTAATGGGGCAAGGTCAGTGAGGTCAGGAGCAGGCACCATCCCCAGTGTGGCCGGATCTCCATTCACAGTGAGTTGTCTTACACGATGAGTGGGATTTTCATGTGGGAGTGACATCCTTGTGTTACAATTTTTCTTAAAACCTATTTCATTTTATAAGAGAGAAAGGGGCATTTTCAGAGCTAAAAGCTGTTTCTGCCTCCTGACAATGCCCACTCGCCTCTTTTGTTAAACTTGTAAGGAAAAGCATCACTAGGCGGGCAAATTCAGCAGGGTGGAGCCACAGAAGTGAAACATCTGGGCTTGGGAGGACGTGAAGAAGAAACGAAAGTCATGGCACATATATTTAGAATCAGCAATGACACATTTCCACCTAGAATTCCAGCAATACTGGGTGATATCAGATTCTGACTTGAATTCTCAAGAAGGAGAATTCTTTACGCATGTACATACAGACACCCACTATACACACACACACACACAGACACCCACTACATACACACACTGCACACACAGAGACACCCACTACACACATACAGACACCACACACACATACTGCACACACACTACAAACACACTGCACACACACACAGGTACCCACCACACACACACACACTACACCCACCACACACACTACACCCACAATACACACACACACACATACTGCACACACACACAGGCACCTACCACACACACACACACACACACAGACACCCACTACACATATGTACACACACACTGCACACATACAGACACTGCACACACAGAGACACCCACGACACACACACACACATACTGCACACACACACAGGCACCTACCACACACACAGAGACACCCACTACACATATGTACACACACACTGCACACATACAGACACTGCACACACAGAGACACCCACGACACACACACATACTGCACACACACACAGGCACCTACCACACACACACACAGAGACACCCACTACACATATGCACACACACACTGCACACATACAGACACTGCACACACAGAGACACCCACGACACACACACACACACACATACTGCACACACACACAGGCACCTACCACACACATACACACACACAGAGACACCCACTACACATATGCACACACACACTGCACACATACAGACACTACACACAGAGATACCCACTACACACACACACACACACAGAGGCACACACACACACACACTATACCCACACATACACACTGCATACACACACTGAATACACACACAGACACTCACTACACATACACACCCACACTGCGCACACACATACATACACACTGCACATACAAGGCACCCACCACACACACACACAGACACTTAACACACACACACAGGCACCCCACACACACCCCAGCCCTGGCCACAGCAGTGTGTCACCTGGTTCTCTCAGCTTGTGTGGCTTATGGCCCACTTGGACTGCACTGACCTAACTTCAGCTTAACATCAGGCTTTGGGTTCTTTCTGATCTCATTGTTTCAACAATGAAGTTTTAAAACAATAGATAGGGTTTCATTTTTGCACACCCAACTGTGAGCCACTGAAAAGTCACCCACTTCTTGAGAATGCAGTAGCAGGACGTTGCTTTAATATCACAGCAGCATGGGAAGCTGAAGCAGGAGGATCTCTGGCAATATACAGAGTGAGTTCAAGGCCAGCCTGGGCTCTATAACAAGATCTTCTGTTAATAAACTCATACAGACATTTCTTAACCTTATCTAAATGATTTATTTGCAAGGGCAGGGAGGCAGAGACAGGGCTTCTCTACAGAGTCCTCTGCACAGCCCTGGCTGTCTTCAAAGCCACTGTGTAGATCAAGCTGGCCTTGAACCCTCAGAGATGAGCTTGCCCATGCCTCCCGAGATATTTTACATGACTTTTCATTTTAACCATAAAACAATTTGCATGAGCAAACAGAAATCTCTACTCTTCCAAATTCTATATTTAGGGTGAGTAATGTTTCCCCAAGGCAAGATAGAATAGTAATGGACATGGTTACCATTTGTACAAGTGAACAGTCAGTGCTCTTAACCGCTGGACCACCTCTCCAGCGCACGGTCTTAGCTTTTGAGTGAGTATTTTCAGGCTCCATCTTCAGTTCTGAGACAAATGGCATTGGTGCTGCTCTCTGTGTCACCACTGAACTTTATTTGCTAGCATTTTCTGAAGTAAACTCTGGGCTCCAGAGGTAGGCAGGCTGGCTGTGCAGTCTTTGCTGAAGAAAAGGAAAGGAAAGGAAAGGAAAGGAAAGGAAAGGAAAGGAAAGGAAAGGAAGGGAAGGGAAGGGAAGGGAAGGGAAGGGAAGGGAAGGGAAGGGAAGGGAAGGGAAGGGAAGGGAAGGGAAGGGAAGGGAAAGGAAAGGAAAGGAAAGGAAAGGAAAGGAAAAACAAAAACAAAAACAAAAACAAAAACAAAAACAAAAACAAAACCAGCAGCTGGGCGTGGTGGCACACACCTTTAATCCCAATGCTTGGGAAGCAGAAGCAGTAAGATGTTTGTGAGTCTGAGGCCAGCTTGGTCTACATAGTGAGTTCCAGGACAGCCTGGGCTACGACACAGAATAGTAGTTCTACTTCTGTAAGCCATGACCCTCTTTGAGGGATACCAGAAGCCAGATATTTACATTACTACATATAACAGTAGAAAAATTACAGTTATAAAGTAGCAATGAAAATAAGTTTATGGTTGGGGGTCACCACAACATGAGGAGCTGTATTAAAGAGTCTCACTGTTAGGAAGGTTGAGAACCACTGATGTAGAGAGACACAACTGTATCTCAAAAACAAAAAATAAAGACAATAACAACAAATATGAGCTGGGTGGTGGTAGCACATGGCTTTAGTCCTAGCTCTTCAGAGGCAAAGGCAGGTAGATCTCTGAGAGTTCAAGGCCAGCCTAGTCTATAAAGCAAGTCCAGGACAGCCAGGGCTCAGAAAGAGAAAACATGTCTCAAAAAACAACAACAAAAGAAAACAAAAAGGAAACAAAAAAAATCAGCTATCCTCTGTTCCTTCAAAGTGTGAAGATATTTATTTGTAAACATGCCTGGGCCTGTCACCTACCGCCATACTTTTCTGTTTATTTGATTAACAGTAAATAGTTAATATTTTCTCCATCTCAAAAATCAGCCTTAGCTGTGTCTACATGAGAGATGCACGCAGTCTTTCTAGAGTCCTCTTTGAATATTGTCTTTTCTGGTCACAGATGCGTGTGTTCCACAGGTTGGCAATAGTGTGCTCATCGATTCTTTGGTCTGAGAGGAAAACCATGGGCACAGACAGCAGTGTCTTTTGACAATCAAGAACCTTGGACCTGTGACTTTCCCTCTTTTTTCTGTCTGGTTAAAACTAGTTCAGCTAAGGTTTCATCATTCTTCGGCAATTCCATACATACGCACGATGCATCCCTCTCCCTTCCATCCCCACTCCCTCCTCTCCTTCCCGCCAAGTCCCCATCAATCTTTCCTGTCTTTGGTTTTGACTTTGTTTTTGGCTTTGTGACCCACTGGATTTCACCAGGGCCGCTTGTGCCAGCATGGATGGGGAGCTATCCCTGAAGCACTTACTAGTGCTAGTACTGAGTAACTTACTAGTGACTGCCACACTGAAGAGAATGGTTTCCTTTCTTACAGCAGCCTTGGTAGCCAGTAGCACCCCTTCTGCAAGGTAGGGCCCACAAGCACCTCCCCAGCCCCCCATGACTGGTTGTCTTATGCAAGCCACTGTAGCTGTTGTGAGTTCCTGAGTGTCACTGGCCAGGTCATTCCCATGGGACCTTCCTGTCATTCTGCTCTTTCTGCTCCATCTCCTGTGATGTTCCTGAGACTTGGAGGGAATGATACAGGTGTCCCATTCAATATTGAACACTCAACAGTAATTCGTCTTCAGCACCCTGACACACAGCCAGGAGACTCAGCCTTAATCTCTGATTACTGTAAAATTACAAGAAGCTTCTTTGGCCAAGGTTGAAGACAGAGCTAGTCTATGGGTACAAACAAATATTTCAGAGGCAAGTCAACAATATGTCCAATTAGCATGACAGAAGTACTTGGTTTATCCCTAGTGGCCTTGACTTCCTCAAGCGTGGGCCTTTTGACTGTGTCCACAGTTACCACAAATAAACTCTGCCATGGGTCTAATCAGAAATCAGTTGGTTATAACCTACAGTTGTGCCAGTGTTGCACCGATAAGCACCCCCTTGCCTGCTAAGTTGGTAGAGAAGCATGCCAGGTCTAAAGCTGAGGAAGACCTACCGCCAACTTGGCTCCACTGGCTGCTATGTAGCAACTGTTAGCATTATGAATGCTAGAACTGAGAAGACGCTCCTGGACAACCACAGCATGATTTCTCTGCATTCTGCAGACAACATGAGGTCTTCAGCATATGGGTCTTATCATCCCATTAACCACAAGCAACAGCCATAGCCTGTAGTGCGGATGGCTACCGAGCCTTCTCACTCTATGACCCCTGGGAACATTTCCTCATACCCACACTGGGAGTTTTGTTGGATAACCCAAGGCTTCTGGGATCACCACGGAACTTATCTTCGAAGTCTTTTTTTTTTTTTTTTTTTTTTTTTTTTAACATTTTTAAATTAGCTTGTAAAGTAGCAGACTTCCATGTAACTATTTATATCCTTAGTTTAAGTTATCTTGCCCCAATACTCCATCTTCTCTCCCATCTCTGTTTAGGCCTTGCCACCCCCTAGGAATCTATCACTCTGTGTAAGTTTTTAAAATTTTTTAAATTTTTTTTTATCTGTGTGTGTAAGTTTGTGAGTGTGTGTGTGTGTAGGAAAGTATACTATGTATATACAATGCATGCAGAGATCGGAAGAGGGTGTCAGATCTCCTAAAGTTGTGAGCCACTTGATGTAGCTGCTGGGGACCAAACACAGGTCCTCTGCAAGAGAAGTAAACTCTCTTACCCACAGAGCCATTTCTCCAGCCTCTTCCCCCCTAGTTTCATACCACAAGTGTTCAGTCACCACCTCAGCAATCCTTAAAGCCTTTGTTCACCCAAAGATACACACATGCACACATACGCATACACACAGTACACTCCCACCTTGCACACACACACACACACACTCACACTCACTGATCCTTTTTTCACTCCCAGATTTCTTCAAACATTCCAGTTTAAGCAAGCAACTATAAAACCCTGACGCCCTATAACCCATACTGGAGGGGAACACACAGTGTCCATCTTGCTAGGCTACATTGCTTAATATAATTTTTTTTCCAGATCCATCCATTTCCCCAAAAGTGTCCATTTCATTTCCTTTACAGATGAATAAAATTGCGTTGTGTGTCGTGCATTTCATTAGTTTCTCTCCTGACGGGAATCTAGGTGATCCTCTTCCCTAGCTGTTGTGAATAGGGTGGCAATGAACATAGACCGACCGGTAGGTTTCTCTGCAATGAAATCTGGAGGCCGTTAGGCATCTGCAGGGTGGGCCACATGGCAGTTCTAGTTCTAGCTTTATGCGAACCCTCTAGACTGATTGCCAGTGATTGTACCAGTTTATATAACAGTGCATGGGGCCAGGCCTGGTGGGAACACCGTTAGCCCTGGCACTCAGGGGGTGGAAGCAGGTCTTGGTCTATGAGATTTTTGGCCATCCAGAGTTTCATAGAAAGACTCTGTCTCAGAACCACACACACACACATACACACACACACAGAGACACACACATACTCATACATATACACACATACACACACTCTCTCACACACAAATACTCATACACATATACAGAGACACACATATACTCATACATATACACACACATATACACACACATACACACACACACACCAGTGAATGTACTCCTTCCCCATGTTTATGCCCATGTTTGCTGTCTGTCATTTACAGTCTTGATGATAGTCATTATGTCTAGAATAAAGTGGAATCATAAAGTAGTTTTAATCTGTAGTTCCCTAATGTGACTCTGGCCCTCTGTGTTTGTCCTAAGCACAAAGTGGCAAGTGAGACCAGTGGTTACTTCTGCGCTCTTAAGAACACCTGGGCTGATGCCCTGTTTGTTGTTGTTGCTATTGTTTGTTTTGAGACAGCGTCTCTTGTTGCCCAGACTTACCTGGGACTCTCACGTAGCTGAGTCTGGCCTTGACCTCCTGATCCCCTGCTCTCTGCCTCCCCTCCCAAGGGCTGGGCTGTGGGCCCTCTTTTTGAAACTGTTATGGAATGAGATGCATGGGCAACACTTTAGGAGCTTCACCTAGCATGAGTGTTTTGAGCTCTTATTTTAGCAATCAGCTGGTTCTGTATCACCCATGGACCATTTCCAAATGTGCTCCGACTTGTGAGCACAAGGTATCCAGCTCTCTGAAAACTAGCCACCTAACCTGTAACCCCACCCCCACCCCTGCCACCCACTCCACCCCCACCCTGACTTTGAGGCCCCATAGTTTTCTAACTCTTTGTACCAATCTATCTATATATATATAAATCATTTTGTATGTTAACAGCACAGCAGGAGGATGCTGAGTTCAAGGCCAGCATGGGCTACATTAGTAGATGCTTTCAGAGATGGGGGAAGATGAGAGAGAGAGAGAGAGAGAGAGAGAGAGAGAGAGAGAGAGAAAGCACGCATAGGAGTCTTTAGAGTTTGAGAGCTGTGGTTCAGAACCCAGGACATCATTTTATTCTCCAAGTGAAACTGCCCAACAGAAAGAAGTTTCCCCAGGGGTTCCTGCAATAAGCCCTCGAAGGCCATCCAGCAAGTACAAGTACAAACTGACCGACCGTGGCTACCAGCCCTGGAAGCAGTGGTGGAAGGAGACAATGCATCGAGAAGGTAATAGAAAGTTTTCTTTCCAATATTATTTTCTTAGAAAACTGTAGTTTTGAACTTTGGTTCAAACTTAGCTGCTTCCCCCCAGACACACGCACCTTGTTCTCAAGATCATCTGAAAGGCACAGAAACACAGGGAGAAAAGTATCGCTGCTCTGTCTCTGACAACTGACTGGAAGCTGCAGAATGAAGGGGCAGGCCTTCTGCCCTGCATGGCCCTGCTGATTCAGGCCAGGAGGCCTGTACCTGCCCAGATCTGGTGAATTCTGGGAACATGACAACCCGTGAAATCACTGGGGCTCTACAGGCGTAGCTCCAAGCCAATGTGTCTCTATCACTAGCCTCCAAATGCAGAGACCATCAATGCTGAGAGGGAGAGCAGTTGGTTCGGCATTTGGGGATAAGGGTCATGACTGGACACCTCACTCCCTTAGAGTGGCCATCTCTGGGAGACTCTGATCAACTCTATCAATGCCGGTGACACAGAAAGAAAGGATAGCACTCTTATATGAAAGCAGAGATGCACACCCCCTAAAAAAATGTCAAAAGAAAAATCTTGGCTTCTAGCCCCAGTGACTGCTGGTTCTAATTATTGCGGCAGCTGGGCCACGGCTGCTTGAAGAAGTCTAACAGCTGGCCTGACATATCCACCAAGCAGAGAGGCTGCAAACAAAGGCCATGCGTCACTTACAAGAAGGACACTACATTTTCGACCAGAGGATGTGGCTAACACAGAGGCAGAATGAATGGGAGATAAAAGTAAACTCAGACATAATGGCGGGTGCCAGTGAGGGGAGCATGAGGAGCACTTTGAAAGAGATATGGTTAGATCGTGAGAGACAAAGTGATGAGGCTGAGAAACGGCTCAGTTGGTAAAGTGCCTGCCTCAGGATCTTGACACCCGAGTGTGAACACACACACAAACACACACACACACACACACACACACACACACACACACCACGTAATGGTGGCACACAGATATAACCCTAACACTTCTGGGCCTTACTGACCAGACAGGCTAGCCAATTGATGAGGACAAGACGGACAACACCTTGTCTCAAAAAAATAAGGGAGGAAATGCTAGGCTCCCTTATTGGTTGGGCTTGCTCTCAACCCCGCACTTACTCAGGAGGCACAGGCTGACAGAGCTCTGTGAGTTTAAGGCTCAGCCTGCTCTACAGAGTGAATTCCACACTAGCCAGGGGTTACATAGTGAGGTTGTTTCAAAAAATACTACTGCTACTACTACTACAACTACTACTGCTTCTAATAATAATTGGTAGAGAGTGACAGAGGAGGCTGCCAGATGTTAACCTCTGGCTTCTACATCTAGAAACAGGCTGAACATGAACAGAATCATATGTATAGAGGACATAGAGGATCTGCCAGATGGACACTTAATCTCATTATAATGTTTCCAGAACACAAATACACAAATACATATAAAAACTAAAAAAAGAAAAAAATTTATTTAGATCCAGGTGAGTTTAATGTAAAGATACAATGCAAAGTATTCTATGAATCTCTTCTCTGTGTGTGTTGTATGTTCATGTGTGTGTGTGTGTGTGTGTATTGTATATGTATGTGTGTATATGTGTGTATGTGTGTTCACATATGTACGTGTGTATATGTGTATGTGTGTGTTCACATGTTTGTATGTGTGTGTATATGTGTGTATGTATATTCACGTGTGTGTATGTGAGTGTATATGTGTGTGTGAGTGTATATCTGTGTGTGTGTATGTGAGTGTATATGTGTGTGTGAGTGTATATCTGTGTGTGTGAATGTGTGTGTTACTAGGGATTGAATTTAGGGCCTCCTGCGCTCTAGCCAAGTGCTCTACTGCTGAGCTTTATCCTCGTGCCTTTTTAAGCTTGTTTATTTTGATCCTAGGCTGTCCTTGGACTTGCAATCAGCTTCCTATATAGCTAGTATTGCAGGTTTCTATCATAAATCTTGGCGAAATCTCTTGGCTCAAATGGTAAGTAAATCATTCATTGTCCAGAAAAAGAACTTATTAATAAAGAAAGTGGGGGAGAGAGAGACCGGCCAGAAGCACGTGGGGACAGCGAGAGCTGGAGTTGGGGGCAATTCTTTTATAAGCAATCCACACCTGAAGCACAGGGCGTGGCAGGTGATGGCAGTTGCTGATGACGTCAGCATTGCTGGGGTCCCTGGGCGGGGCCTGGTGGAATAGCCTGAAATAACAGAAGCAGATGTGGGCTCCAGCCTGGCTGAGGCTTTGGGATTGGAGGACCCCAGCACCTCTCCACAATACACAAGCTCCTTCGGCAGCACCTCACAGGAGTCAGATGGCAAAGTGGCCCTGGCGTGCGTTCCGTCTCCCTTCTCACCCTTGTCTTCAGTTTCCGCATCTAACCTTCTCAGTCTTTACCTCAGACTCGCTAAGCCTAGAGCGGCAGAGCCAGAAGAAGAAGGCCCAGCCATGGAAGGAAATGTAAATCTTTGCTCTTTCTTATCCTTGAGAATACATATGGAAGGGCAGGGGCTTGAGGACGGACAGAAGGACGTAAATACCGTTATGCTCAATGTTTCAGTGCTGTGTTCTTTTCGGATGCTTGAGCTATGGGTGCGGTCGCGGGCCGCTGGGGTGGCTCTAGTTTTTATGTGTGTTGGTTTCTCAGTGCTCCCTGAAAGCTGTCCCTCAGATGGACTGCGGTAAGTGACACAAGTAGGTCAAAATTTTCTGGGTGTAATGAATAGGAAGGACTACAAAGGCCTATGTCATATGCCACAGTTTAAACTGAAACCCACGACCCTCAGTACAGACTAACGATTTACTTATATTATGAAACCATTGAGAAGTAGACTCCTTCACGGAGCGGCAGAATCCTTGTGAGCTCTCAAAAGCTAAGGGTACAAATGGTAGACCCTGCCCTGAGATCCTCCCCCAATTCCTATAAGGGTGGAAGAGAGCAGAGCTCATGGCCACACAGCACTGAGCTATTAGAGGCATGCTACTCGGGCCAGCAAGGAGGCACACGCCCTTAATCCCAGCATTCAGGATCACAGACTCAGGGCCAGCCTGTGTTACGCAGACATCCTGTCTTCAAAATATAAACAAATGAACGAATGAACAAATATGGTGATCATTGACAAAAATGTCAACTATGACTCTATGTTGGTATCGTACTAGTCAAAAGATCCAGAATTAATTGGAGAAGGTGGTACACGCATTTTCTTAGTGTTTGGGAGGAAGCAGTAAGAGGGTTGACCAGTCAAGGCCAGGCCAAGACCTGCCTTAAAAAAAAAAAAAAGTTAAGAATCCAAGCAATGGGCAGCCAGCCACAGGTTTAGTTGAATTCATGAGACATTCTAAGTGAAGCAAAAAGAGGCTTTACTTGATCCCCTGAGCACCAATCCTGCCTTAACTCCCACACTGCCCAAGGCTCATTCATCTCAGAGGCCCTGAGCCCCCTCCAAAGGAAGGGAAGAAGCAAGCCTACTGCATTTAAGATGTGTAGGTCCACTCCTTCAACCCCAGCATTCAGGGAGCAGAGGCAGGCAGATCTCTGAGTTCAAGGCCAGCCTGGTCGACACAGTGAGTTCCAGGACAGCCACAGACACACAAAGGAAAAAATAAGACACCATAGTACCAAGGTAGTATCGTGGAACAGGTGTGGTTGTTGGCCTCTCTCTCATCTTCTCCAAGTAGAAGGCTATGTATGCAGCTACATATACAGCTAAAGGACAAAGTTCCCTGAATCTCTGATTGTGAAATGGGAGCCTGGGATACTACTATGAACTACTCACTGGTCTGAGGGTGAGCAGATCAGAAAGGCCTCATTCTACCATCTTCACACGGGCCGCTGGGCATGCCCACCTCACCCTGCTGTGTGTGCACAGAGAGTGTCCATCCCATCCCTTCGCATGGTTTCCTCATTGACTTCCTACCCTCTGCTGAGACAGCTCTTATGACCAAAAAGGTAAGCTAAGCCTTGAGAGCAATACTGTCGGTCCAAGTACAGCAGGCGCTGCGAATCTAAGTTTTTCTTCTGCCACATTTCTAAATGTTAAAAAAATAAAACATAGAAGAACCTAATTACTAACAGCTTGTTTTACTTAATGTAATCAAATAGTACTATTTTGATATTTAATATGTATAAAATGTATCAATGTAGTTATTTTTATATTTGCCTTCAAACTGTAGGGAGTATTTTATACCCAAAGAACATCTCAGTACGGACTTTACATATTCCACAAGCTTGGTAGCCATGTGTGACCAACAGCTCACCCCATTGCCCTGAGCGATGACCAAAAACAATGTTGTCACCTTCCAGGAAGACTCTCAGAAATTCACATGCAATTTTAAATGGCTGCAAGTCACTGGGCTCAGGGCTCCTCCTGTGTCACCTCTAACAGTCTTGCTTGGTTGATGCTGCTGGGATTTTTTCCCAAGTATAGTCATTCTGCTGCTTCAGAGTGGCTTTACAGTGGCGATCAACACAGTTTCTCATACCCGGTAAGCATCCCTGATTGCGGAAGTGGTTTTGGCCTAGTCAACAAGACACGGTTGGTTGTAATCTGTTCCCATTTGGCGGGTACAATTGTACCATTCCCCATCTTGCCTGGGAAATTTATCTCCTCTGTCCTGCTCCATGTTTTAGGCCATGCCTCTCTTCCTTTCTGTTTCCCAGGACCTGATAGCAAACTTAACAGGACCAGATAGCCAGCATCTAGGTCATGTTTTAGATGCTCTGGGGGTACAACCGCTAGGAGCAAGAGGCTTGTGTCCTCTGAAAATGCCCAAGCCTGTGAGCTCACTGAAGCATAGACTGTCTAGGGGAGTCCAGGGACTGGGCTCTCACCTTCAGTGAAGAAGTACCTACCTTAAGAAGGAGGTATAGTATTTGATAAGACTTCAGATTATGGAGGCAATGTAGACTATATTTAAATGTGACATCTGAAGATGAGGTTGAAGGGACAAGCAGACACCAACGATGGGGCCAACATGGAAAGACCTAGTGCAGCAGCCGTGCGTGAATGGATGGTGCGAGGTGGGGTGAAGAGGAAGGAGCCTCGGACAGGACCAAAATAATGGGGAAGCCATATAGCCTCAACTGTAGAGACCACGTGGATACAGGACCCACCTTAGCTCCACAGCTGTCTTCTAGTCAGCAGGACTCTGTTCTAGGCCAGGCTGAGGCTATTGTGCTCTAGTTCTCGGTGTGTGCCACCTGGCAGCAGGGGCCTTCCTTACAAATTGCTTCATAAACTACTAACCCTTGGAGTAATGTTGAGCTGTACTGTTTATAATTACTATCAAAATTTTTGATCTCATAGTTTTTATATTGTGTCTATCTTGCATGTATATATGTGTGGATGCACGTGGTGTGTATGTAGAGATCAGAGGACAACAATGGTCATTTCTGTCCACCATGTGGGTCTAGGGATCAAACTCAGGTCATCAGATGTGGCTGAAGGCCCCCTCACCCACTTGGCTAACTCTTCTGGCCTGACTAGCAGTTAGTAATCCCTCACTAATAGCACAGGGATGATATTATGACTGGACCAGACTTTGTGTGATCATTTCTCATAGTCCACGCTAGCTGGGGCACATCTTTGGAAACCTCACGTTCCCTCTGAACACCTCTTCTTCCTCTTCTTTTTCTTCCTCCTCTTCTTCTCCTTCCTTTTCCTCCTTCCTCCTCCTCCTCCTTCCTCCTCCCCCCCTTCTCCTCCTCCTTCTCTTCTTCTTCTTCTTCTTCTTCTTCTTCTTCTTCTTCTTCTTCTTCTTCCTCTTCCTCTTCCTCCTCCTCCTCCTCCTCCTCCTCCTCCTCCTCCTCCTCCTCCTCCTCCTCCTCTTCCTCTTCTTCTTCTTCTTCTTCTTCTTCTTCTTCTTCTTCTTCTTCTTCTTCTTCTTCTTCTTCTTCTTCTTCTTCTTCTTCTTCTTCTTCTTCTTCATAAACTTTATTGGAGTTGCTTACCAGAATATGGAAGAAGGAATTGATTACAGGACCACAAGGGACTCAAAAACTATTGCTATCATGAAACTTGAAACTAGCCTGTGTTACGGCTTACAAATCCTGGACATCCTATCTTGGTGACTCAGTTTGTCAGATACTATTTTTAAGAAAACAGTGTATTGATTCTTTGTGAATTTTACACCATGCACCCTGATCCCCTTGTATCCACCTTCCACTCTTGCAATCTCCCCCAACACAAAATAAAACAAACTAAAAAACCATCTGAAGCCAGAAGCCTCCTACCAGACCAATGCCTCGTTGCAATGAACATTTGCAAGTAAAGATGTGTGGACAAAAGGGTATACTGTGGGGCACACTGTGATATACTGCCATGACTCTGAACTTCTTTTCTTGGCAAAACTGCTAGCAGAGACTTTATGGACATCAGACATTTCCATAACCAGAAATCTGAGATTGGCAGGAGAGCTGAGCTGTGTGCAACCCGACTCCTTGCTCAGAGGAAGTGGAGTGCCTGGTGGAAATGTGTGCATTGGTGGGGTGAGGTCAGTGAGCTACAGAGAAGGCAGAAGTGTGACAGGGAAGCCAAGGGCTGTGACTTCCTGCCTTCTGTCCTGGCTCACCACTTCTCTGCTGCTCCTCTTCCTCTTTCTCTTCATCCCTTCTGTTTGCTTTCTGTTTCCCATCTTGCCTCTTCCCCTTACTGCCCTCTGCCCCACTGTCCTCACCTCTACCCGGTTCAGTCCTCAAGACCCAGAGCAGCAGGAGGAAACTCCAGGGCAACAGTTACAGAAGCCGGGTTTCCTCTTCTAGACAGTGCCCAGTGAGAAGGGATGGATGTCACTGTCGCTGCTCATTGTGGACTCTACTATTTCCACTTAGAAAAGGGGCCAAGTTTGAAAGCACATTTTTTTTTTTTGCAAAGGTGTAGAAAAGCAATTGTCCATCTATACTGCTGGTGGACCTAAAACGTGGCACAGACATGACACAAAGTACAAGCGCACATGCCTTTTGACCTAACCTTTCCACTCCTAGGAATTTGTTTGGCAGGTATATTCCAGCCATTAGCAAACCTCTGTTTAAAAAAAAAAATGTCTCCCTGGAGTATCTGTAACCAATGACATAATGAGGAAGTAGCGTTCTTTGGAATTCTCTATATCAGGTGACAGGAGATGACTCATGTTCCAGCCAGCAAGCCTGTCTCGGTTGAGAATGAGTGAAGAGGTGGGATCTCCCCTGTCAGGTCTCTCAGTTTTCCAATAGAACGCCACAGAGAACGCCTCCCGACACCCTTTTAGATCGCAGGCTAAGCACTTGAACTATTCACCAACTGCTCAGCCTGTCCGACAATGACCCAGGCTGGGAGCTCTGTGACTATGTAATATGACACATTGAGCAAGAAGTGATTAAAAGGCCATCTCTCAGGTTACCCTGGTCATAGAGGCATTTGATACTGTCAAACTTGAAACACCGCAGCACAATGCGCCATCAGGAAACCGTCTCCAGCAATTGTATAAAAAAGTACAGAAGCAAATCCTGTAGTAAGAGGGGCTTTAGAAATTGGTTTTTATTGGTTGTCCCTATAACAGTAGAGGACGGGCCCAGTGCAGGGTACTTCCTGAGCCCCTGGGTTAGTGATTCAGACAGCCAGCCTCCCTCAGCCCTTCCGTGACTCAACATCAATCCTCCATACCTTCCAGATGTGCAGAAAGATGGCATTTAGCAACAGGATCCTAGAGAAAGGGGCAGCATCTCACATAGGTACAGGATACACAGAGCCTGGGATAAGAAGAGACCTTCAGTCGGGCGGTGGTGGCGCACGCCTGTAATCCCAGCACTCTGGGAGGCAGAGGCAGGCGAATTTCTGAGTTCGAGGCCAGCCTGGTCTACAGAGTGAGTTCCAGGACAGCCAGGGCTATACAGAGAAACCCTGTCTCGAAAAAACCAAAAAAAATCCAAAAAAAAAAAAAAAGAAGAAGAAGAAGAGATCTTCACAGAACCAGGTCCAACTTGCTCCTCTGGAGAGATGGAGGATCTGAGGATCAGAACCAACTGTGGGTTTAGGCTAGTGTGTCACCCTGCCTTCTTCTCTCCTTTCCAGCATCTTTCTTTGCTTTGTTTTGTTTTGCAAGACAGGGTTTCTCTATGTAGCCTTGGCTGTTGGTTTCAAACTCAGAGATCTGCCTGCCTCTGTCTCCAGAGCACTGGGATCAAAGGCACGCGCCACCACTGCCTGGCTTCCCGCATTTTATTTTAATGGCTTTAAAACATTCTGAGATGGCTGAATCCCAGTGAAATATTAGAGTGTTCTAGAAAAGTAAAAACCCATGCTGCCTCTTTATCAATGCTCTCACAGTGTCCCAGCCGCATGCTGGGACATAATCTTAAAAGGGAGCATCATGGTTGCGTGCTGCTTGGCATCAGTCAAGTCTTGGTGTGCTTAATCCCCCACCTGCTGGGCCAGTGCTGTCACAGTGAGAACAATTTGCTGGCCTTATGTGAATGGCAAAGGAGGGGCATAGTGGAACAGTGTTGGGGACTAGAATGCATATACACAGGGAGATGATGCAGAAAGAGAAAAATTACCATGCCAAAAATAAATCGAGCCTTCAAGGGCCTGAAAGGTCAAGATTTGACCCTTGCCTACAATTGAGTCTGTGAGGACAGGGGTTCACCCTCTGATAATAGGCAAATGTGAGTCTGGGCGTGAGTATGAGGCATTGTGGGTGGCTCCAGAGAAATTCACAGACATTTCTCAATATACAACACTAGCCCACAAGCACATTCTCACACTGTAGAGAGACATTACCAGCAGGAAGGAAATGGCCATCATTAGGCAAGAGGGAAAACACTGGTTCTTGCAGGTAAGCTAGTATCTTCAAATACTTTAGGAGCCAGCCAGGCAAGCTATTCCAGCAATGAAGAGGTGTGGCCCAGTCTATGGCGCCATACAGTGAACACCCAAGCTCTGTGGTACCAACTAGTTATGTAATAAATGGATGATTCAAAGATCATGATTCCTAGTACGTCAGCTTCTCTGCTGCTCCCAGGAAACCTGCTCTGACAGTGACTCCATGTGAGCAATCCTGGGGGTGATTATGAATCCACAGAATTGACATCAGGACCAAATCAAAGCATCATGGCAGGGAGGTAAGACAGACTCCGACGCACTTCCTTTCATCTAAAGAGGCAGGCTCAGTTAGTGTCTTTTCTTTGGGAGTGTCATTCTCCTGAGAGATCTGTGAATTTGTGATGATAGTCCAAGAGATACATGCATGTGCACACCCTGGTCCTAGAGGAGATCTTCAACCTCAGCACCATCAGCTGGTAGGGTATGATATCTTGGTGGGTGAGACACCCGCCACTCACCAGACAATAGCATTGGAAGCTATGGTTCTATCTCCTTCCCAGCCTGCCTCTTCCAACAAGCCTCCATTTCTTCACCTGTAAATTAAGGGTAACAATATGCACTTTGACGGCTTGTTTTGACCCTTAGCCTCAATCAGGTATGTAAAGCACCTAACTCAACACTTGGCGCAAGCACAAGCCCCCTGAGGGATAGTTGTCATCTCTGAGATTAGTGAACTTCAGGGTTGGAAGTTCAGGGGTTGGGGTGGAAAGCTGGGATGAGTCTTCAGTGATTAAGAACACTCGCTGATCTTGCAGAGGACCTCGGTTCAGTTCCCAGCACCCATATGGGGTGGTTCATAACCATCTCTAGCTCCATTTCCAGGGGTTGGGACGCCCTCTTCTGGCCTACATGGGCACTACATATACACAGCACATGTGCATACATGCAGGCACACCCTCACGTAAAATAAAGATGAAAATAATTTTTAAATAGTTGCAAGCCTATTAGCCACCCACACAAATTTGCTGCAGTTTTTCCGTTTCAAGAATCTCCTATTGCACAGCCTGGGCACTTGACCATCCACCTCTGCCTTAATCTAGCCAAGATTAGGGAAATTTTTCCCAGGAGTCCTGAGTTGCTTCCTGAGATACAGTTCGGGGGAGCTCCTCACATTTGCACCTGCTCATGCAGGGGTGCTGCTTTCTGAATGCCAACTAAACACTTCTGCTCTGACTGTTGCTCTCCTCGTGGGCCCCAAAGTGCAGAAAGTGCCCCCTAAAGTTGGGCATGGTCATGGTCCCGTCTAGATGACACAATACTTGGTGCCCACAGTGTGTTCCTTAAAATCCTTCTTTCTCCGGAGAAAGCACTCATGACCCATTCATTCTATTTGGCCCCACACAGTAGGTTCTGCATCTGGTCACTCCCCTCTGGATGCTCCTCTGTGGGCACCCGTGCACACCTGAGCATAGTTCTCTGGGCTTCTTCACCCATCCGTGTCACACCTATGCAGCCAGGCTACACCCCATCCCCTCGTCCCTCTATCCTTACAACCTGCCCTGGTTTCATTCCTACCTAGTCCTACAACAGGACTTCAAGCTTGGGCCTGGGAGATTTCATCTGGCTTAATTCCGTTTGTCATTCCAGGTGGTGAAGACTTCTTCCTAGGACACAATACATTCACTCTCTCACGAGGGCAAAGAATTGTGCAAGATTCTCAGGACAAGATCAGACTCTGTGTCCCACCCTTAGAAAATTCTCTCCAACTTGACACTCAATATCTGTCTCTCTGTCTCTGACTATCTCTCTGTCTCTGTCTGTCTCTGTCTCTCTCTCCTAATTGTTTTGTGCTACCACCCAACTAATATATCTATATTTAACCTCAATTTTATTGTAGGAGACTTTCTTCGTGTCTTATTTAAGTTATTATTCCCTGAGCAAACATTTATCTGGTACCTGCTGTGTCTTGGCACTGAATTAGATACTTGCAGAGCAGGCTGTGGTGGTAAATGTTTAACAGCCCCAGGTAAGGCCCTGGTTTATACTGTCTCCTGACTTCTATAAAGTACTACTTCCACCATGGAGGATTTCAAACTACCAATAAGATAGCATTGAACACATAGCTGGAAAGAGATATACGTGCACAATCAGCTCTTGTGATGGAGCATGCGACAGTTGCAACACAACACTGATAATGTACAGATGATTCATGCATGATCTCTACCCCAGCAATGCTTGTGGAGGTTATTATAGGTTGGTGATGCCGTCATACCAAACTCCTTTAAGACAGTAACCCAGGATCTGGGGAAAACAGTGAGTAAAATGTTCACTGAGTATGCATGAGAATCTGAGCCTGGATCCCAGCATCCACAGATAAAGCTGGGCCTGGTGATGTGGATGCACACCCAGAGCCTCCGTGCTATAGACATGTGTACCCCATGCTCTTACTGTCAGCCAGATCAACCAAATTAGGCAGTTTAGAGACTCCTGTCTCAAAATCTCAAAACAAACAGAAGAAGTGTGCCCCAAATTTAATCCTGTGGCCTCTACACCTATCTGTACAGCTGAGCACACACACACACACACACACACACACACACACACATACACACATATCCCTTTGGCTATCCTAGAACTAGCTGTGTAAGCTAACCTATTAGAGGGTGGCCTGGAGTTCACAGACATCCTCCTGCATCTGCCTGCTGACTGTTGGTGTGCACCGTGACGGTCGGCTTCTTTGTTCAGTCTTGAAGTTTGATGTTAACCAGTGTTGATCCTTCTCTTTTGGACACAAAGATCTTTCTACTTGATAAAAAAAATAGGATACAAGAAAATAAGGATAATCATCTTTTCAATGTTACAGTGAAACAAAATCTCCCTAAATGTTAGGCAGAATAATGCTCCACCCCCCAACTAAGAGGTCCATGTCCTAACCTTCTAATGAAGATGACACGTGAAGATGTTATATCAAGAATTAAGGTTGCAGATGGAATTAAGCCGGCTAAGTAAGGGCTCTTACATAAGACTATATACTGTTTTCTGTGTGCCTGTATGTTATTTTCTTTTGGTTGCGTGGTTTCATTTAGTTCAAGTGAGCCCAATATGACCCCATGGGTCCTTTAAACAAGAAAGAGGCAGAAGATGAAGGCTTCTTACTTTGAGGATGGAGGAAAATGTCCAACCGACAAGGAAAGCAGGGAGCTGCTGATCTGGAAAAGGGAAAGAAGGGCGATGGATCCTTGGTGCCTCCATAAGAGAGCGATTCAGCCCTGGACTGTGAGCATCATCTCCAACATCAAACCTCCAGACCTGTAAAGAAAAAAAAAAAAAACACCACCAACTTCATGGTCATTTTGCAGCAACAGCAGACCCATGCCGTTTTCCATGACTGATGCTGGAAGGCCCAGCTCTTCCTGTGTTAGCCCTACTATGCTATTCTGGCCCATTAGCATCCCTACTGTGGTATTCCAGTCCACCCCCAGAAACATGATAGTAGGCTATCTACTATTTTCACAGGGTGCTCTTGAAATTCAGACACCCTCACCAGTGTGGCAAGGGCTGTAGATGTCAAGGCCTGCTTTCTGGCTGAGAGGAAGGTGTCACTCTGCCAGAGAGACTCACACACCCTATCTCATCTACTTCCAATTCAGGAGTTCTCAGTGGCTATGGATACTCAGTCTAGCTGTCTTCACTGTCTTCACCCAAATGGAACCTCAAACTTAGCCGCTCACCGTCCTCCGAAAGCTCGGTGTCTTGGCTCCAGAGAGCACCGCTTGCACTTTATCCCCGAATCCCACCACAAACTCTACCTAAAAATTTACATTTTCACAACAAAACTCATGCTCACTTTCTTTTTTCCTCTGAGACAACTCCATTAGTGTTATACGTAGAACTTCATTTGTTTTTAAATCACTTTCCCTAAATGCTACCTCTTGGAGCCACCATGAACTAACTCATCAGTAAAACAAGGGGAAGGATTTCACAGCAGACTCTGAGATTTTTTTTTCTTCAGTGCAGGGCAGTGAGTTTTTATTGACACATCTTGCTCTTTCCTTCTCTCCTGCTTCGTGGGCAGCCTGCCGTTCTTTCTCATAACAATGTACTGTTTCTTCCTCTTCTTCCTACCTACATGCCCGCAATCCAGTCTCTTAGAGATTCCCACGCCAGTGTGACCCCCTTGATGTTTTCTAATCTGTGCTACTTTCATGAGTGTCTCCCCTTAATCTCAGGAACCGTGCTCATGCAGTGAATTACTCATGATCTAGACTTTGGGTACACCCTGTCGATCACTCGTTAGTATGCACCCAATGCTGTACAGAGTCTCCGCCACCTCCAGTGACTGAGGGGCACACCACTTTGTAGTTTACAGTGCAGTTGGGAGACTACAGGATAACCCGGAAGTGGTACAGTGCGCTGAAAAAGGAACTGATCCTGCGCCATTAGAACTCAAATAAGGGAAAGAGGTCACTCCTCACTTAGGAAAGCTCTTGAGATGGGGAAAAAAAAAACAAAGTGGGTGAGTCCGGGTGTGGCCGTTGTTGTGGGTAGAAGAGGCTTCGGTAGCTAGAAGTTGGGAGTGTGATAAGACACTCTGAGGACAAGAATGAAGTCCAGCTGGGGGTGGAGGACAAACAGATAAGACTCAGCAGTGGGTGGGGCCAGTCCTTGGAAGGTTGTAAATTTAGCCAACGGGGCTTGGCCTTTGTTTTTCTTTCTATTTCTTTAGAAGGGCTCATATTTATACCCTCATTCCCGTCCTTCCTTTCTTCCTCCCCTTCTAGCTATAATCCATGACAGTCTTGGAAACTTGATGAATGTAGACACAATTAATATACTTTTTAATGTATCATAACCACCAAATGACATGGAAGACAGTCTGCTGGTGTTTAGAGCCTTAGCTAATGTATAGGGCTGCCATCTAAGGTCTGATAGCACTCAAAGAATTCTTTCCTAAAATTTACAAACTAAAAGAGAGCGAGCAAAGACCTCTTTCCCCTGGAAGGCATTACCTACATAAAAAAACCAAGAGAGGGTTGGAGAGAGGGCTCAGCAGTCAAGACCACTTGCTACATTTGCAGAAAACTGGGGTTTGGCTCTCAGCATCCACATGGTGACTCACAACTCCAGCACCAGGGGATCTGGTGCCCTCATCTGGCCTCCATGGGCACCAGGCCGTATGCTTACCCAGATACAGTCAGGACATTCTATGCATAATAAACAACACTTTAGAAAAAAGAAAAGAAAATCAAAACTAGAAGCAAATGTAGTCTCCAGGCAATGGCCTTTCCTAAGTTTGCATGCAGCCAGACAGACTGGAGGAGGAGCACGAGGCCCCTATCAAAGGCCACAAAAGCTGCTGCTGGAGCAGAGGATAGCCCTTCCTGTGAACACTGGTCCTTCTCTTCCATAAGCCTTTCTTGATAACTAGCCTGAATCACGATAGGGGCCAACCTGTGTCTAGGCCTCAGCAGCGAGATGAAACCCTTCTCTATTGAAGAAGAAGGTAAGAAGTTTAGGCTCCTACGCAGAAGGGATTTGCAGACTTACTCTTTTAGCAAAAAGCTGAACTGAACTTGATAGGAAGCTTTCTTAGAGTAAGCAAAGCACTTAAGACAGTGTTGACCCTAGGAGCAGACTCCATGAGTTCAAACCCTGGCTTTACCTCTGTCAGCTGCAAAAACTGAACAGCTTCTTTCACATTTCCAGACTCAGCTATCCTCTCTATAAAAATAAAGGCTATTGCTGGGCAGTGGTGGTGCACATCTTTAATCCCAGCACTTGGGAGGCAGAAGTGGGTAGATCTCTGTGAGTTCAAGGTCAGCCTGGTCTACAGAGGCTTCCAGCACAGTCAGGGATACACAGAGAAACCCAGTCTCGAAAAGCAAAAAAAACCAAAACAACTTCCATAACAAAAACAAAAACTAAAGGCTACCATAGAAGCCATCTCACAAAGTTATTATTCTGATGAAATGAAATAGAAGAAAAAGCAGGTTACTCACAATTCATAGAGTAACTGCTCCATACAGAACAGAAAACAAAGCCCAGACCCTTCCTTTACTCTCTTCAAAAATACTTTCCAACCCTGATTTTTGGTCTCTAGGCCCAATTATTGAGCAGAGACATTGGAACTTCTGAGAGTTAATCGTGGCTCCTCCACCTTTGGTTTTGTTCAAAACAGAGGTGAGAGAGGGAGAAGGGACAAAGATCTCAGCTTCGTAACCCCTACCCAGAGTCTGTTGGCTTGGGGTCAGAGAACTGAATACCCTCAGTGGGTGCATAGGCATCAAACAACTGAAGCAGGCAGGAGGCAGGTATGAAGAAGTGTGGACAGTTTAATTCAAACGCTGTCTTGTGTAATTGCCTTCTCTTGCGCATCTTGTGATGTTGAGAACCAACATAAAAATAATGATTATTGAGGGCTGGAGAGAGGCTCAGTGGTTAAAAGTACATACTACTACTCTTCCAGAGGACCCCAGTTTGGTTCCAGCATCCACGCTGGGCAGCTTACAGCAGACTGTCCCCTCCGGTTCCAGGGATTTTATACTCTCTTTGAGTCTCAGTAGGCATGGAGTCTTCTGAACCCACACACAATCACACACACATATATACACATAATTAAAAATAATTAAAATAAAATCTCCAAGAAAAACAGTGTGATGGTTTGTATAAGCTTGGGTCAGGGAGTGGCACTATTCGGAGGTGTGGCCTGTTGGAGTAGGTGTATCCCTGTGGGTGTGGGCTTTAAGACCCTCACCCTAGCTGCCTAGAAGTCAGTATTCTGTTAGCAGCCTTCAGATGAAGATGTAGAACCCTCAGCTCCTCCTGCACCATGCCTGCCTGGATGCTGCCATGCTTCTGCCTTGATAATGGACTGAACCTCTGAACCTGTAAACCAGCCCCAACTAAATGTTGTCCTTATAAGAGTTGCCTTGGTCATGGTATCTGTTCCCAGCAGTAAAACCCTAACTGAGACAAACAACCATTAGGGAACCAGTTACAGCCTGATTTATAAGGCTGTTCCCTAAGTCACCTTTGAGAGGTCACATGGGGAATTCTTATCTGGGTGACTTTTAACTAAAGCCTTGGGCTATTATCTCCTGGAAACAGTGAAGTCTGCAACCAGCAATACTCACTACGTGAGCAGCTCAGAGTCAAATATTGTCAGACAACAGAGAGAGGTCAGTTACTATGACCTTCAGTCTTCCTTCTACCCTGCTTAACTTTTAAAAAATTCTTATTTTTATTGATAAGAAACTATTTCAAACAAAAAACCTATAATGTAGATTACATGTCCCTTCTGTGCAAGGGCAATAGCTTTTCTCTGGTTGTATTTTATTTTATGCCTAGAGTAGCCTAGAGCTACCATAACACAGTACCATAAACCAAGTATCTTAAGCAACAAGGTTTGTTTCCTGCCCATTCTGGGGGCCACAAGTCCAGAATCAAAGTACCAGTGGGTTGGTTTCTTCTCAGGCCTCTCTTCCTGAAGCTTCCTGTGGTCTTTTATCTGTGTTCTAATCTTTTCTTTTACCAGTTGTTGTGAATGAGGAATGAGGCTCGTGCTGACGACCTCACTTAGCCTTAATTACATGTTTAAAGGCATTATCCAACACAGTCACTTCCTCCGGTGTTGGGGATTCAAACGTTTGAATAAAGTGGGACAACACTTATCCCTTCCCAGGACACACAAACATACATACACTCAAACACATACACACAAACACACACACACACACTGTACAGAGAGCAGGTTATAGTGATATATTTTATATATATGTATGGGGAGAGAGAGAGGACAAGAGAGTGAGAGAGAAAGAGACAGAAACAGAGAGAGAACAATTAAAGAAAAAGAGGCCATGAATTTTTCTGAAAGAGAGTGTGGGGGGGCATTGCATGGGAGGGTTTGGAGAAAGGAAAGGGAAGGGGAAAATGATATAATAATATATAATCTCCAAAAAGTAAAAATATTTTTAAAAGCATGTGGGCCAGCAACAACTGCTGCTTTCTTCTCCTTCTTATCTTCCTTCTCCTCCTCCTCCTTCTGGTTCTCCTGCCTCCCTTTATTTTATGTGCATTGGTGTTTTGCCTGCATGTATGTCTGTGTGAAAGTGTCAGATCTTGGGGTAACAGACAGTTGTGAGCTGTGTGGGTGCTGGGAATTGAACCTGGGTCCCCGGGAAGAGCAGTCAGTGCCCTTAACTGTTGAGCCATCTCCCGAGCCCCATGATTCTTCTTAATTTAAGCATGTTCTCTATACCACACATTAATTGGCTACTGCATAATTTATGCAGTATGTGCCCTATGTTGGTTCTTCTCTTGTCTTTGTTTTCAAGCACTATTTTATCCTTGATGTCTTTCCTAGACTCCAGCAGTTTCCCTCTTTAATCTCACTTGTTTAATTCATTACTACATCAGATTTGTCTCTAGTGTCTGAATGCTGGGATTGGAATTTTCAAGATTTCAATACTGATCTGGTAAATGCCAAGTGACTCCATTTCTCTTACAGATGACTAGCCATATTTTTCAGTTAATCCAAACCTTTCTACCTATATAATGCACCGAGTAGTGTTTACACATACTGTGGACAGGACACACGGCTAGTGCATGTTGAAACACAGCCTTTCCTCTTCAGCCCCACTGGCACAGCTCCTCTAGGCCTATTTTCAGAACACTGATGCATCCAGCATTACGTACAATATATTTCCATGCATTCCTGCATGCTAGTTTTTCTATTGTTGGCAAATACTACATGGCATAAATTAGGCTGGTCATAAGTCAAGGCAGGGCCTCTATGGTCTAGTAGAGACAGGATCTCTCCATGTAGTCTGGAACTCACTATGTAGATTGGCCTCGAACTCACAGATCTGCCTGCCTTTGCCTCCTGAGTACTGGGATTAACGTCAAGGACCACAAGGCCTAGCTTTGCTTTCGAATATATATTCGAAATAAACACACACACACACACACACACACACACACACACACACATATATAATGGAATAAAATTGCTGCACTGGCAGTAGAGCTTTGACATAAATGTTTCATCTCCTCCAGCTTCTAGCGCCATCTCTTTCTGTGAAGAGCACATGGGTGGGTGGGTGGGCTGGGAAGAATCTGTTAGGCGTAGCCCATGATCTAAGTTTCTTCAGGAAAAAGACAGCATCAGAGCAGCAGGAAAATCATAAGAAGGGAATGTCCTACAACATCATAAAAAAGTTAGAGAAGGCCACTGATTCCTATGTGATGCTAAATTCTGTTAGCAGGGTGACCCCAGGAGATACCCATGGCTGTCTATGATATGTTTTCTTCAAAGATAAGTCCTTGCTAGGTTATCTGATCCAAAGTAGTCAACCATAAACACATGTACATGTGAGCAACACTAAGTGGACTCAGGTGTGTGTGTGTGTGTGTGTGTGTGTAGCAATAATTACAGAAGTCAATAACTCAGGAGGGAATGAGGAGACATGGGAGGAGTTGGATATATAAAATTCTCCATTTTTAAATTTAAAAAGTAATTATTGAAGTAATTAATTCTTATATATTGAAGATGCATACATTAGCCATACAGAGTAGCTAATCCTTTAATCTCAGAACATGGGAGTCAGGGGATCTATGTGAGTTTGAGGACAGTCTGATCTGCAGGGTGAATTTTAGGACAGCCAGAGCTAAGTGGCAAGATCTGACCGGAAAAAAAAAACAAATGAACAAAACACCAAACATAAGCTATATACATTATATTGGATGTATGTATGTTTACATGTTTTATATGTAATGGTATGAAATATATATTCACATGTATGTATGCATAGATAGATAGATAGATAGATAGATAGATAGATAGATAGATAGATAGACAGAATAATCAGGAGGCATTCCAGGGTGGCAAAGGCTTTGAAACCATAATGCATGTGTCATATCCCCACTCTACTATTCACAGCTTAGTAACCTAGGGCCAGGTATTCAATCTCTCTGTTCCTCAATTTCTTCCTCTGTAAAATGGGGGAACAATGGTGACCAGGTCATAGGATGCTATGAAGATGAAGTGAATTGCTGCATGAAGGAGCTATTCACACACACACACACACACACACACACACAGTTTGCCTACTATGGGATTTGTTAAAACGATTTCTGGGAAACATCACAGGGCTACTTTTGCAATCAGAGAAATTGCTACGTATTAGTACTGACCCTGCTGCAATTAAAACCATGTGATAGATTTGAATGACAAACTAGAATCAACTTCTCAGAAAAATTCCTGTTTTGCTAAAATATTAATAAATGATAAGAGTGTGGAATCATCAGAGAGAGGAAGGGCTGGCTACTTTATGAGGGTTGGGGATTTGCTGCTAAAAGGCCACTGCTAAAGCTGACAAAGTTCTTCTGTAGGGTGTGGCTGGCATCCTGCCCACCTCTGTAGCAGCATGTGTGTGAGCAGGTCCCTCTGAGCGGCTCTGATATGCTGTCCTTGCTTGTCCTTTGGCTGAGCCCCCACCAGGCATGGGAGCCAGGAGGCTGGCATCCTTTAGGAGAATTTTCTTGCAATTCTGCTGGAGGAGAGACTTTACAACTGCCGATGCCCGGAACCATGAAGTCACAGTGTCTGGAGTGGGCCCAGGCATCTGCGCTGTTCAGGCGTCCTCTGTGATCTCTATGTGTGGTCAGTATTCACAGCCACTGCTTTATGGGTTGTTATTTGATATGGGAAGGTATTAAAGTTTAATTTATTAGGACCAACACTCACTGAACAGGTTGTCGATGAAGAGATTTGATTATTCCACTGTTCTTCCTGTTGTGGCCCTTCCCTGGCATGTACACTTGGCATTTGGATTTCTCTGGGGGTGGGGTCATCAAGTCCTTGTTATGCCAGCATAAGGACCCAAGTTCAAATCTCAGAACTCACGTAAAGCCACATGTATAAAACACTCCTATGACAAGACAGGAGGGAATGGCTGGAAACTCATTCAAAGATCGCTGGCCAAAAACATGAAGTCGTCGTCTGACGTCATACACACAAATAGACCTGGACTGAGGAGCTAGCTGGGGGGAGGGGGGTTCAATGCTTGCTGCTCTTACAGAGGAACGGAGTTCATTTCTCAGCACCCACGCGGAGGTTCACACTATCCACAACTCCAGTGCCAGGGGGATCCGATGCCTTCTTTAGCGTCCGTGGGCACTAGGCACACGTGCGGTCTGCAATCATACATGCAGGCGAAACACTCATGGACATCTTTAAAAAATTAAAAAAAAAACTGGAGAAAAAATTTTTAAAAATATATATCTAAAGAAAAAAGTTTTTTAATAGAGTAGAATTTCCACATTGTCCTGAAGGAAGCCAAAGAAGAATCTGGACAGTCTGGCTTAGCCCTGAACTGTGCTTCCTGGCTGGCATTCACCGCGCGCTGAATACAAGACTGAGTCAGCTAAGACCAGTGCCAAGAAGTCACCGATGACTACTACAAAGAAACCAAGTCTCCCCGAGGTCAGACACTCTGCTAGTATTTCCAGGCCTCCTGGATTGCCAAGCTGCCTGCCCTCAGCTTCCACCTAGAAGGCAACAATGTAACGACAAAGGAGTTACTCTGGGTCAGAAAGGTCCTGGGAAATTGCTGTGAGCTGAACTCTAGAAGAGTACATTTGGGTCTTTCCCAACCCGGGCAGGCGTTGCCCATTGTTAGGCGTGGGCAAAGAAAGCATCCTTCCTTCTCTAGCAGGTCCTCTTCGGAACCTAAATTCCTGCACAAATCCTTATTAACAATGTCCTTGTGGGAGGGAGGCTGCTCAGAATTAGACTAATAAAGATAAGGCTGGAGTCTCTTGTTCCTGTTTCCACTGTGCCTTCCGGGTGCGGTTCCTGTGAGAGGACCATAGCCGCTCTGTTACAGGGTTAGAAATGTACAAGTATTTCAAGACTTTCTAGAAATGTGTCAGAGCTGCTCTCAGCAAGAGACAGCAAAACGGGGGGTGGGGGTGGGGGGGTGATTTGACTGAGAGTTCGAGTCTCAGTACTGAGATCCCTTGCCCAAGCACCCATCTCAGACTTTGGGTTGTCACACGGAGTCAGAGCCACTGCCAGAAAACCAAGCACATGCCCACAAAGCCTTATACTGTAAAAGCATACAGAGAACATGGTAAGAACATGTGGGAAGTTCTGTGCCAGCGGAGCTGCCAGGAGTGGGACTCTCTGCCCTGCAGCCTGCACATCCTGAGATAGGAATGAGCTCAGGTTGGCCCCAGCCGGCTATGTGAGAAGGGCAGGCACTGCCCCTGACTTGGGCTTCAGCCATGTGCTTCGTCAGACTGGCTTCTGCTTAGCCTGCCCAACAACTCCTCTGCTTTGATGCCGTACAAGTACAGCGCTGTATGGCAACTGTAAGATCTTCTGGGCTCCAAAGGTAGGCTCTTATTAGAGACTAAAACCCGAAGGAAGAAAATGATTCTGTGAAGTGGAAGCTGTGACTTCCCTTCTCTGAGTCTTACTCCCTTGCTTTAAATGGTGGGGAGCTTTAGATATTTCTCCCTTCCCTCATAAGAGCCTCACAACTCCTCCATCAGAGCAGCTACAAGGTGATGCTTCCTGTGTCTGATCAACAGGACTGTGCGCTCAGCACCAGACTAGGCCACATCCTAGGTCCTCAGTTCAGGGGCCTGCACACGAGTGCCAAAAATACATCAATCAGGGGCTGGAAAGATGGATCAGTGGTAGGAGCACTGGTTATTCTTCCAGAAGGCCCAGGTTCAAGTCTCAGTATCCACATGGCAGTTCACAACTGTCTGTAACTCTAGTTCTTGGGGATCCAGCGCCCTCATACAGACATACATGCAGGCAAAACACCAAAGCATATAAAATGAAGAAAAATAAATTTTATAAAATAAAATACAGGGCCGGAGAGATGGCTCACAGGTTAAGTGTACTGACTGCTCTTCCGAAGGTCCCGAGTTCAAATCCCAGCAACCACATGATGGCTCACAACCATCTGTAATGAGATCTGATGCCCCCTCTTCTGGAGTGTCTGAGGACAGTTACAGTGTACTCAGATGTAATAAATAAATCTTTTAAAAAAATACATCTATCAAATGAGAAAGGAAGGAAAGAGGAAGGAAGGGGAAGAGGAGGGAGGGAAGGAGGAAAGATATCCCAGAAACCTCTGGGAGCTTACATATTTGCATAATGGATGTTAGGTATCCTGTTTCTCAAAACTAGGAAAGAAGAATAGGATTTCAATTATCAACAGAAGGTTCTAGGAAGCCTTGAGAATACCCCCAAGTTACATCTTCTTGGCAGAGGCAGTGACAAGGGGCATCACAAGGATTTCTCCAATGGTGGCTGAGAGGCCTGAGAGCTGGTCAGGGCCAGAAGGTGAGAGTTGGTTAGAGTTTTGCTATTTACACAAGTTTTTAGTATTGCTAAGAACCGAACCTGGGGCTTGGCCAAACAAGGTGGGCACTTTGCAGTGAGTCAGTCCATCAGCATAGGGTTCAGCTGGGAGAATGGGCCAGAAGCAACGGCATAGCTGAGGGCTAGAACTTTTTCCCTATCTACAGCAATTTTGAGGAGATTTCTGCTTGTGCCCAGAACACACACAGTCTTCAGAAGAGGGAAAGGACCAGGCAGAGTGGTGTACATCTTTAATTCCAACACTCGGGAGGCAGAGACAGGCAGATCTCTTTAAGTTTAAAGTCACCTGATCTACAGAGTGGGTTCCAGGACAGCCAGGGCTAAACAGAGAAGCCCTGTTTCTAAAAACAAACACAACAAGAAAGCAGGGGAAGGCGACCCTGCTGGACCTAAAATCTCAAGCGCTCCATGTCATGACAAATCCCTCTGAATACATCTATCTCTCCCCACCCCTCAGCTTTGTAGGAGGAATGAACACAGAGCGCTGTTTATCATTTGTGTTATTTTTACAATGAGCCAACTTCATTTCCAGTCGGGAGGTCACAGCGTTGGCACAGTGGTGTGTGTATGTAGGCCAAGCACTAGAAAGGCCAAGGCTGAAATTGCTTAGGTCAGAGGTTGAAGACCATCTGGAGCAACTTAGCATACAGGCAGGCAAAACACTCATACACATACGACAAAGATAAATCCATCTTTCAAAATAAAGTAAATCGTGAAGTCACAGAGTTACAGGCCTTCCTTTTATGTCAAGCATTCTTATTTTTGCATAGCATCCACTACAGCAGCAGCTAAGACTTTAATCAGCTTCTTCCTACCCCAGGCCACAGGTAAATGGAACTGAACCCTCCAGTACAGAATTAAGTGGCTTTTAAGAGACTTTGAAAGACTCCAGATTGGAGCTGCAAAGTTCCACCCTGAATAAACAACCACGTTGAGAAAACTTCATCCCACACATGGTCTCATGCCCTGCACATGGTCTCATGCCCCGCACATGATCTCATGGCCTAGCTCATTCCCGTTTCAGAGATTTGAACTTGCTTAGACACTCCTCCAAGGTCTCCGCAGGGTCGACTTCCTCTCACTGTTTAGGTTTCTGTTCTAAGTGCACTTTCCCCAGAAAGGCATTCTCTGTTCTGGTTTTGCTAAGTTTAGGTCTGCTTCCTTCCTCCTCGTGATCATCATGGCCATGTAGAACGAAAGCAAAACTCAAGTGACTCTGCCATCACTCCTCTCCCAAACCATGACTGTGATTCAGCCTGTGAATTGTCCCAGTGTCCAATCAGGCTTCAAGAGAAAGCAATAGTTTTGGAGTCTAACTTTCCTCGTTGGCTTTGCATAAAAGATGCTAAATGGTGGCTTCCCTAAAGTCTCAAAGTCTGTTTGTGTGCATGTGTGTGCATGTGTGTGTGTGTGTGTGTGTGTGTGTAAGCATGTTTTGATACCACAAGTTTCACTCGTGTTAAGTATTCAGTTGAATGATTTGGCACAGTTGTACGTACAACACCACAATCTACTTTAAAAACGTCTCTAGTTAAGTCTGTATGAGCCAGAAGTCCAGGAAGCTTACTCTTACTAGATGTCATCTTTTAGAGAGGGCAGGAAAGTTGCATTCCTGATATCTCAACAATATGGCTGCCTAAACAAGACCTGCGTAACGACAACACTCGTTGGTTGACATGCCAATGTAGATGGGGGTGGGGAGGCTTGGATTTTGACAAGGCCCTCCCTCTAGATGAAGAGCTACAATTACCAGCAGCTGCTGAGACAGTAGAATCTGTTTTTCTCCAGGGATGAGACTCTAATAAGTTGTCTAATGGCCAACCCCAATCACAGTACATATGAACAACACTAATTAGACTCAGTAGGTTCTATATGTGACAGTAATCATTGTAGAAGATTGGTTACGGGCTGGAGAGGTGGCTCAGGGGTTAAGAGCACTGGCTGTTCTTCCAGAGGTCCTGAATTCAAATCCCAGTGACTACATGGTGGCTTTCAACCATCTGTAATGGGATCTGAAACCTTCTGTCATGCAGGCATACGTGTAGATAGAACACTTATATGCATAAATAAGTAAATCTTTAAAAAAAGAAGATTGGTTGTGCTTTTGAGAGGGGGCTCAGGGGCATGGCAGGAGTTGCATGGAGGAGGGGGAAGGGTGGAAGTGATGTAATCATACCAGTCATGTTCTTTCAAACAATGTTTATTTATTTATTTACTTTATTATTTATTTATTTACTTATTTATTATTTATTTATTTATGGTTTTTCGAGACAGGGTTTCTCTGTGTAGCCCTGGCTGTCCTGGAACTCACTCTGTAGACCAGGCTGGCTTCGAACTTAGAAATCTGCCTGCCTCTGCTTCCCAAGTGCTGGGATTAAAGGCGTGCACCACCACCGCTCTGCGGGAGCCTGCTTCTTGGCAGCCTGAACACATTGGGCTCGGCCACAGGTCTTCGTTAGGCCACCAAAAAGCACAATAACCAATTGAAAACAGAAAAAGGAGATCTGCTCAATGTGAACACACTGGGAAGAGGAACAAAAAGATTGGGTGGCTCACCTGGAGCCCATCTCTGGGGTCCTGGTGCGGGACTTAGTTTCAAATAGAAGGCAAGAGGTCTGCATGGGTAACTAACCGGTCCAGGTCACGATGCAACGTCAGCCATCATTGACCTATGTCTTAGCATAAAATTATTTGTGGTCTGACAAATTGCAGGATAGAACTGGATGCAATCTCTTTCTAGGAGGCGAGCTTATCCTCTCCTGGCACCAGTCTCCAGCCTTGTCTTCCCCGGAAGTAGACATCTAGGGAAGTCCCAGTTCGTTGAGACCCATTGTTTCAATGGTCTGAATAGGCAGAATAGAAGAAACCCTTTTGCGTGTCCTCCTTCCTGCCAGGACAGTGCCGTGCGTATTGCCTGTCTTTTCGGTCCAGTTGTTTAGTGTTAACTGTTCATTTTAGTGTGCTGACGGTGAGCAAGGACACTAGTCAACGCTGGTCACAAGCCAGCAGCCCTGAGGTCTCACTCTCATGTGTCCCTTCTGTCTGTTCCTGAGATATGCTAGAGACAGCACAGGCTCCTTCCGAAGAGCTGGCTACCCTAAGGAGCAGCAAGCATGCTGGGATGATCTCTTGGCTCGTTAGACAGGCCTAGCTCCCCACTCCCCACTCTTTGTCTTTCTCTCTCTCCACATCTCTTCTTAGCCTTCCCTTCCTGCTCTGCTCTACGGTGGTACATGACAGGAACCGTGCTAGTTCGGAAGAGTTTTGGTGAGAGTGAGCGGTTAGCTAACACTCTCTGGTGTTAGCACAAAGGGCTTACAGAGCGTATTTCACAAAGGTGCCTGAGGCCCCTGAACTTAATGCTGAGGTTGCTGGGAGCAAATCAGCAGCCCAGCGTGTTTCACTGATTTGTGCCTCTCAAGTTGCAGCGAGGAACTGCTTCGTTGTTTTTATTTTTATAGTGTCTACATTAAAACACTTATAGAGTTCACATTCTAGTCCTGGTCTTTTCTTTCCAAGACAGGGTTTCTCTGTGTAGCCCTGGCTGTCCTGGAACTCACTCTGTAGAGCAGGCTGGCCTTGAACTCACAGATCTGCCTGCCTCTGCCTCCTGGGATTAAAGGATTGTACCACCACCACCTGGCACTCACTAGTCCTGGTTTATTTGGGGATGTGTGTATAAGGAATCAGGTTTGAAGAGGAAGCACCAGGTGTGGCCAAGCAAGTATCCTCCCCTCCCCCACCCTACCCCCACCCTCTGATGGCCATATTTGCCATAGATTTTTTTTCTCTTATTCAATTTTTCTTCTTCCACACTCACTCACATCTACCCCGAGGCACTCAACTCCTGTCCTTTTCAAAGGTGCTGTTCAGAAAGGTTCAGTTCCTGGAACCTGCAAAGACTTGACAAGCAGATGAGCTGATCAGAGACTTAAAACTGTCTGCCCGAATGTGAGGACTGCTGTTCTGCCTTTCATTTCTCTTCCTATCCACTGTAGGGTGCAGTTGCTAAGAAGCTCTGGAGGCAGTGAGCACCGGCTCAGCTTGGTTTTTTGAATGGGGCCTAGGATGGAGAGGTTTGGTGGGTTCCTTTGTATGTTTAAGAACAGCTTTAGGGTGCTCAGTGCAAAGCCGTGTGTGAACTGCTCAGTTTGGCGGCTGACAAAGATGTAGCTGGCAAATATCACGATGTCTGTGTTGTCCGTAACCCTGACTTCTGGTCCTCTGGTCAGCTTCCAGCAACCCCAGCACCCTATGAGCTGGCATCCCTTTAACTCTGCCTCGCCAATGGTCACCTCCCTGTGCTCTGCATCCTAATCCCTTTCTAATGCCAGGCTTCAACTGTTTCTGATCCTGAGCTTAATAAATAGTACTGTAAGCCAGGTCCTGTGGCACACATCTTTAACTTCAGCACTTGGGAGGGAGAGGCAGGCAGATCTCTGTGGGCTCGAGGCCAGCCTGGTCTACGGAGTGAGTTCCAGGACAGACAGGTCTTCACAGAGAAACCCTGTCTTGAAAAACAACAAACAAGCAAACAAAAACAAAAGCAAGCAAAGCAAACAAACAAAAAACCCACTGTGCCTTTGGTCCCGGCTCTGCTTTCCATCTCTGGTACACTGATTATCGCTGCTCCAGGCACCTTAGGCTAGGGAGTTCTGCCTCAAGCTCTTGTGGGCAGTGCTCCCTGATGGACTTCCATCAGAGAACGCCCGGCTCTCAGGACTGTCTCAGGCGAGCGCAGGAGCCATGTGACAGCTACTGCTCACTGCTCTCCCCAGTACTTGGTCCTCTCTCTGGTGCACAGTGGATGCTCTACAGCATTCATTACATAGATAAATGGATGTATGGACAAGTGTGTAAGAGAATGAATGGTGGATGAGGACCGGAATGGTAGAAGATGTTTAAGTTTACATAACCTCCTAGTGTAACTTTCCTGGTAGAAATATGGACTGCAAAGTGGTCCAAGCTGCTCCGTTATCTGACCATCAAAACAATGGATTGTAAAACGTTAAAATTCCCCAGGAACCTCATGCTGGAGGGAGAGACAAGCTGAAGCCTGGTGCCAGCCAGAGGCGTAACCTGCCAACCTAGCAGACCGCTTGGCAGGACACAAGCAGAGACAATACGGTCCGACAGTGGGTAGGGCCACATTTCGACTGAGGCCACTTCCTTGTGTGGGCCACTTGCTCCCTTATTTAAACTTAAAACTTCTTGCAGTACCCTGAGGACAGTTTGGGGGTCACTGGACCACTTTGGTCCACTTTCTAAGTTGGCCACACTGAACAAAGCTCCTCCGGATTTCACCATCACCCCAGTCCTTAGTTGGCATCCCGGGGATGGTCCAGCTTGGAGAATCTGCTGCAACTTGGCCTTTGACCCTAAAACCTCCCGCAGCACAAGTGTTTTGTTTTGGGGGACATGGCTGTTTTTGTTACTAGGTAGCCATGAAATGGAAGACAAGCTACATGCTGGCCTTCTAGGGGAGAAAGTTGGGGGGACTTCCTTCAGTCAGCCTCTGTGTGGGAAGGTTTCCCAGGACACACCGCTGCTTGTCATGGGTTGCTGAGGGGTAGAGAAGACAAGGTAGCAGCAGCATTGTCAATGCAGCGCCTGTTTGCTCCCCCAGGTAGCAGGCCTGCCTCCCACTGGGAACTGACTCTAGACAGGGCCCAGCAGTGAGTGAGCCAGGAGCTGTGGATTGTTCTAAGACTATCCAAACACAGCCACAAAGGCTGCAGACTCATGGTAGTATAAAACCAACAGACATCAATATCATTGAGGGATCTCCTTAACTACCTCCCCATTGAGTTTCTCCTGTCTCTTTTCTCTGCAAGACATGGGATGCCAGGCCTTCAGATCTCCAAAGTGACAAAGTAGTTGTCCTTCTTCCCTCTGGGGCAGCCACAGCTCTAGCCAGTACCTAGCCTTTTTGTGAAAGTGAGTCACCAGGCCTATTGGAGGCTGTGGACTCAGGTTCCTGTTGCTGCAAAGCAAATGGCTACTTCTCTTCTCCTGTCTATGCGTCTTCCAGCAAAATTCAATTCTAGTCACCTGTGCAATGATCAAGTGATCTGCCCAAGTCCCCAGCCAATAGGTGGCAGAGCTGTAATTAGGACCCAGGAAGTGAAACCCCATTTTGCTAGTCTCTGATAAAGACACAGGGTTTAGGAAGGGAGAAGTTACCTGCGAGGGTTTCTTTTGGGACTTTTGAGAGAAGCCTCACAAGAGAAGGGAAACTGATATCTGGGTAGAACTAATGTGGTTGTCTGGACCACCCTCTTCCCGCCCATTCCCGCCCAATTCACGACTAGTGGGGCGTATCTTGAGCTTCACAGTACCAGAGCACCTGCCCATGGCCTTGGAATTTATGGCAGCCTGAAGTCAGAAAGAAAACCCTCCCCTCCTTGTGATTGCTTATCTTGTCAACTGGATGAAATTTAAAATCACCATGGATACACACCTCTGGGATGTCCGTGGGAGTGCTTCCAGAAAGCTTTTACTAAGGAGGGAGAGGCACAATGAATGTGGTATCTCGAGGCCCCCAAGGTCAGCGAGGCAACAGCCTTTGTCTCTCTCTGCTTCCTCATTGAAGAAGCTGTGTGACTGGCTGCCTCGCATGCCTGCTGCCTTAATTTCCCCACTGCAATGGGCTGTTCCCTCAAACTGTGAACCCTTCTTTAAATTGCTTTTATCAGGAGTGTTGCCACAGCGATGAGAAACACAGTCAATGTGCAGCAGCATCTGAAAGGGGCCCCAGCTCTGTGGAGTCCATGGTTCGGTTCGGCATGGATAAGGAACTTTTCTTCCTCACCCTCTGTCTCAATGCCAAATCCTTTCCCTCTGAAAGGTCCTCCCGCACCTTGACTAACAGGTTCCTGCACCAAAAAGATCCGGCTGCACACTCAAAGAGCAAGCCCTTATTCACACCATCCATCGGTCAGTCCCCTGTCCCTGGACCCAGCTACCCGATTCATATTACTTGAGAATTACTTTGCATCCCAGAAAAGGCAGGGCATCTAAGCCTACAACCATAGTTTCTGGGCCTACATGAAGTCAACCTCATCAGGCCAAACTCTTTGATCTAGAACTGGAGTGTGTGTACCACTCAGAGTACACATTCTGATTCTAGAACTGGAGTGTGTGTACCACTCAGAGTGCACATTCTGATTTTAGAACTGGAGTGTGTGTACCACTCAGAGTACACATTCTGATTCTAGAACTGGAGTGTATGTACCACTCAGAGTACACACTCTGATTTTTAGAAGTCACATGGGTGGTTGTTTGCATTCTTATGCTAATTTGTGTCCCCCAAAACCTTTTGGGAACCGGCCGTAAGTTGGTTCTGACTGGTAAATAAAGATGCTGGGCAGACAGACAAAGGCTGGATTTTAGGATTCCTAGGCTAGGGATAGGGAGGAGGGAGAAAGAGAAAGCTCCACCATGCGGGAGGGGGGGGGGGAGGGGAGAGATGCCAGGCTTGAGAAGGCATGGCCGCCATGTGGGAGCCTGGGGAGAGCAGCCTGGGGAGAGAATCCCAGGGAGCGCAGCCCCAGAGGACTGCATGGCTGGGCCCAGGGCAGCCAGGATGGAGTGTGGGATTTAGTAAGTATAGACTCAGGGTTATCGAAGGAGGTGGATTAGCCACATGGAGGTCAGGAAGTGGCCCAACCATTAGTTGTTTAAGGCACATTAAAATATGGAGGCTGCGTGTGTCTTTCATTCGGGAACCCAGAACACTGGGGTGGGCATCGGGGAAAGCAGTGTTGCCAGGGAGTTTTTAAAATGTTTAACGCTACAGATGTGTGTGGGACAGAGTAAGAACACACAGTGTATTTTACTTTATTATTTTGAGACAGGGCCTCTAGTTCAGATGGGCCTCAAACTCATCATGAGTCCAAGGATGCTTTTGAGCCACCATGCAGTTGCTGGGAATTGAACTCAGGTCCTCTGGAAAAGCGATCGGTGCTCTTAACCACTGAGCCATCTCTCCAGCCTCCCAAGGATGTGTTTGAACTTCTGATCCTCTTGTCTCTGCCTTCCTAGAACTGAGATTACAGGTGTGCACTAATCTGGAGATTAAATCCAAGGTCTTTTGCATGCCAGACAGGAACTACCCACCAGCTGAACTGCATCCCTAGTCCAACAAGATGGTTTTTTGTTTGTTTTGTTGTTGTTGTTGTTGTTGTTTTGTTTGTTTTCAAGACACATTCCATCATCAAACTCAGAGATCCACTTGCTTCTGGGATTAAAGGCATAGACTACCACTGCCTGTTGTTTGTTTGATTGTTAACAAGATGGGTTTTATTTATTAATTAATTTATTATTTTTTTATTTGGTTTTTTTCGAGACAGGGTTTCTCTGTGTAGCCCTGGCTGTCCTGGAACTCACTTTGTGGACCAGGCTGGCCTCGAACTCAGAAATCCACCTGTCTCTGCCTCACAAGTGCTGGGATTACAGGCGTGCGCCACCACCGCCAGGCAAGATGGGTTTTTAAACTTAGTTTTTTGTTTGTTTTTTTTTTTAATCTTTTCAAACCCTGAGGCCTAAATTCTTTTTCTTCTTAGTCAAACCCAAGCCCTTCACTCCGTTTGTTCTTCAGCCTTCCAAAGGGAAAGCTCTCGGTGAGACTGCCTCCAGATGTTCTCACATACACACAGGCTGTTAGAAGCCCGATGTGTGCACTATGAAGATGAACCGGGCAAACCTTGCTAACGGACTGAACATGGAGGGAGGGAGAGAGAGGGAGGCGCCATGAAAGGCGCTATCCGCATCAGTTTCCTTCTGATGCTGGGGTAAAAACTTTCTGACCAAAAGCAACCTATGAAAGATGAGCATGCTTTGGATTCCAGTTCCAGGAGGATAGTTCTTTATGGCAGGGAGGCGTGGCAGCAGGCAGCTGGGGCAGGAAACTGGGGGCGGGGTGGGGCACATCCACCCCAGTGACTCACTTCCTCCAGCAAGGTCCCACCTCTTAAAGGTTCTCAGTACCTGAGCCTAGGAAGGACATCTCCCAGCCAAGCCCTGACACGAGGGTTTGGGTCAAGCTTGCGAGTGCAGGAAGAGGGTGAGTGGGAGGAACTTCCCAGCAGGCTATCTCACGATTCTAGTTCCTCGTAAAGGGGGCTCTCTGCCCGAGATTACACAAAGAGGAAACATGAGAAGGGTTCCTCGCCCCCAGTGGAGGTGAGAGGCTGAGGGCCACTTGGGCCTTCCTGTGTGTACACCATCATTGGCCAACAATGGCCAGACGTTTCCACTGAGAACCACAGAAAACATGTATCCATGGCTTGATCAGCGATGGTGCCAACGAGAAAATGACACCCGGGAAACCACAGTAACTAATTACCACACAGGAAGCCTGAGCTCAGGGCACCTGTGTTAGGGCTGCTCCCGCCCGGGTCCCTGTGGTCTCACACACAGCACCTAACAGGCTTACAGGTTTCCTCCTGCTTTTAGTAAGCATCTACTTCACATATAAGAATAATGTTATTGAGGAAAAAAATGCCAGGCACAGACAAGGAGGTACGGAAGACATTAGTGACAGTGGGAACTTTCTAGAATCTTTCAACTTAGACCATGAAGAGCCTACTCCTGAACACAGAAGTTTTTTTGACACCACCATCGTAACTGACATAAATTTTTCTGCCCTGCGCTCAGATGTAAGAAACAGCTCAACTCTTTGGCTAAGAGATCAGCATGCACAGGGAGGGCCCCTGGCCACCTGACGGGGGGGGGGGGCGTAGGCTGTATTGGTGATGATTCTGTTGTTCTTTGTTGGGGTTCTGTCTAAGCTCCACCCCACACCTAACTGGCAATAACCAGGTATGCCCCGCCCCAGAGATCTGGCCCACTATAAGAGGGGCTACTTGTTCCTCCTCTCCCTCTTTGCTCTCCACTCTCCCACATTCTCTCACCTCTCTTCCCCACTCCATGTGGTCATGGCCGGCCTCCACTCCACTCTCTCTATTCTCTCTCTCTATTCTCAATCTCTCTCTCCCTCTCTCTCTCTCTCTCTCTCTCTCTCTCTCTGCCTCTCTCTACCACCTAACTCCCATCCCCTACTCTGAATAAACTCTATTCTATACTATGCCTGTGTATGTGTGGTCCCTCAGGGGCAGAGGTGCCCAGGCAAGGGCCCGCCTGGACACCTTCCCCCACGCCGCCGAGCCACACTCCCCTAACCCCCTATCCTCTCCCCCTTTTAAGCCCCCACATTCTTTGTCGTTTTGACAGGCTCCTATTGTGTGCTCTCAAGTGCTTGCAAGGAGACCGCAAGCCACATGCATGCCAGCCAAGGGGCAACTCAGTGCAGGGTTTGAGTCCTTTGAATTCAGGATGGCAAATACGGCTGCCTAGATATTTGTTTCCTGGGAGATCCAGGGATGCCAACATGGAAACGCAGGCCACTCATTCTATGGAGGGTGTAGTTGAGGGCTAGCCCATTTGCATAGCATTCTGAGGCTGTGGCTTCAGTCCTCAACACTGCACCAGAAAGCCAGGGGTGGAGTAAGGGAGGGAGGAGGAGGTGGGTCTGCTAAGGAAGAGAAAGAGCAGGCAGCTCCTGAAGCAATTTCCCCTCTGAGAGGGCTAAGTTCACCCTCCAAGCTTGTTCAGACCTCTCCCAGGGAAACAGCTTTCTTATTAAACATTTAAGTTTCAAAGTTCTGGGGAAACTTTTCTGATTCATCTTTCACCTTTGCGCCTGCAACAACAACAAAGAAACAGAAAAGAAAGAAACTGAAAGCTCGGGGCCAGGAAGCCTGAGGTTCTTCAGACTTCCCCTGATGTTTGGGCTAGGAGACCAAGCAAGCAGTCACAGCAGGAGAACAAAATCCCTATCGCTGCTTCCTCTACAAATCAGCGGCAGCTCGCTCAGACTCCCTCAGGCTCCAGGATGACTTCTCCAGAGAGGAGATCAATATGGATGCCACTGGGGTCAGGGTTCACACATGCAGAGAAGAGCTGGGTGTTCTCAGCCGCTCTCTTCCTGAGAGCCTTGGCTGCTCTTCACTCTCCTGCACCTGCTCACCTCTGTCTCTCCTCTGATATCATGTTCAGACTCTTTCACATCTAACCATGGCCTTGATCTTGCTTCATCCTGTCCTTCCCAGCTCCCCAGAATTCTGCTCTCTTACACTGTATTGAACCCAGGGTCCTTCTAGCTAACTCGCCGGCACCAAAATGCACACAGTAGATAAGTGTTTGTACTGTCTCAGAAGCTAAGGCCAAGCCACTCTGGGGCCAGCTCCCAACCATCTAGATCTGACATGACAGCTCTGGTTTGCTGGAATTTTCTGTGGCCTGACTCCATCTTTTCCCTTTCCAGGAACCTGAGCAACTGACTCTGCAGCAATTAAAATTCCTCCTTGTTTAAAGGAGGGAGAGCGCAGAATCCACTTACTTGCTGATCTCAGTCCTAGTACAGTATGCCCACCACTAATGGTACCATTTGCCCCTAAGGCTAATAGCACCCTCTAGTGACCTGGACTAACTATTGCTAAGAGTGCTGATAGCAACAGTAAATTACTAATATTTCTTGTGCTTATTTTTCTGTCTAGCTTTATAGGCCTTATTTGTATTAATAATTTAACCTTGCATAAGTCCATAGAAGGAAGCATGACTATCAACACCATTTACCACTTTACAGATAAGAATGGAGGTACAGAGAGATAAAACCTTTTGTCCAAGGTCAGAGAGCTAGCCAGGAGCACAGTCGTGTTTCAGGAACAAAAGCTAGCTCCTACCCACTCTGCTAAAGCCCTCCATTTGCCCCCAAAGAACTTCTTCCTGGGCCAGATGCACTACAGGCCTGCAGATGGGAAGTGTGGGCCTCCCCCTTCATCCTACACTGAGCAGGTAGGATGAGAGGACCAGTGCCTATGAATAAGGAACCACTGCTCCAAGGAGCCTTATTTGTGCTCTCAAAGCTGCGTATCCAATGCTATGACTAATAATAATTTAAAGATTATTAATCGTAGCAGAGACCTGGAGTAATGCTTACTCTTACAAGGAGACACTGAGACTCTCAGAGTACCTGGCTCCCAAATTGGGATTTGTAGATGTAACACACTGTGCTATGTGGACTGTGTCTGATTCAATCTCTCCTAATCTAAGATGACATCAGTGGGAACTGCTGCATTGCTTTAGTACTGAGACAGGAAAGTGTGCTGACCATTAAATCAGGGGCCCTATTAATGGTAAGATGCATCAAGTTTAGAGATGTTAAAATGAGGATCATAAAATATAGTTGTGTCCATGTTGTTGGGGGACAAATAACTATCTTTATAAAGAGCTTAAGTCAAGAATCTACACACAGTAACATCACAATCATTGTTAGATAGATAGATCAAGTACAAGAAATATCTTGTGTTTAATCTTAGTAGAAGGCTGTATTCCGGGGGTTTCACTGTCTCATGGCTGAGTGAAGCCTAGATTGAGCTGGTTATGAGGAGCCTGGTAGATCAGAATAGAATGAGATGTGAATGTTTCACTCACGTCCGAGGGAAGACCTACAGGTCTGTTAACAGTCCAGCGCAGGATAAGGGATCTTTTCATTAACAAAGCCTACTAGGTAAAATCTGGGTAAGAATCTCATCGATACTTTAAAAATGAAGGTGTGAACAGGAAGCATGACCAGTGGGGACATGGTCTTCCCTGTCTAAGACAGCCTGCCACTGTCCTTAATGGTGGTGGCATGATGGAGAGGTTGCCATGGCAACCTCATCCCTGTGAAGTTCTTTGAAGAGCCAGCGTGCCCTTGCTCCTTCCTCCGAGTTATTCTTCTCTGTTCTCCCTTCTCATTTCTCAAATATATATACACACACGGTTTTTTTTTGAGACAGGGTTTCTCTGTGTAGCCCTGGCTGTCCTGGTACTCACTCTGTAGACCAGGCTGGCCTCGGACTCAGAAATCTACCTACCTCCCAAGTACTGGGATTAAAGGCGTGTGCCACCACTGCCCGGCTGCTTCTCATTGATCTTGATGCTACACTTTCCAATATTATAGTTAGGACCTGACCCAGAACGGGGAGCTAGGACTTCCTGGAGGAGTAGAAACCATCAGCCAGAGAAAGGACACAGCAGGAGACAGCAAGGTAGGCAACTCTTCTAAATGAAGACGATGCCAGAAGCATTCCTTGCTTGGTTGAGGTTACATGATGCAGAAGGCATCCACCTGTCTCAGACAATAGAACCCACACACCCCTGGCCTCTCCATGTTGGTAGAGAGGGAAAAGAGGACCAGGCTCAACTCTACACACGCTGTGTTGAAGAGGAACTGTCGCAGTGACGAGGATGGTCTCCAAGGCTGTGGCTTCTGCTTCTTTTCCATATCTGACCAGGTGGTTTCACAGTTAGGAAGGCTCAGGGGGGAGACCAGAAGGTCATGGATTTGTCAGCTTCCTGTTGGCTGGCCATGTGGTTTGCCTGGATAAATCATGTGTGACACATGCTCAGCACTGACAGGCTCTCTCCTCTCTCTCTCTCTCTCTCTCTCTCTCTCTCTCTCTCTCTCTCTCTCTCTCTCTCTCTCAGCAGAAAGGTACAAAGAATCCATAAAGAAAAGGCTAAACCAGGCAGTGGTGGCACACGCCTTTAGTCCCAGCACTTGGGAGGCAGAGGCAGGGAGATTTCTAAGGCCAGCCTGGTCTACAGAGTGAGTTCCAGGATAGCCAGGGCTACACAAAGAAACCGTGTCTCAAACAACAACAACAACAATAATAATACATTTAAAAATTGAAAAGGCCAGTTTGGGAAAAATCAAAGTTTCACCCCGAGCCTTTGAGCCTTTGGTGTCTATAGTAGTTGAATTTTTTTTTTTTAGAACAAGAGCAAATACATAACTCACAATAATAAGCAGTTTCAAAACAGAACTGCTGGGTTCAAACCCAATCTCAGGATATGTCAGAACGTTTGTTTTCTCTAACAGTAGCTAGAATCACATTTTGTCCTGTAGAGTCATGACTCTCAAACTGCAGGTCACTTCTGACATGTGAAGGCCGGAAAATGACAACTTCCTATCTCTTGAGGCTTCTGACCAACCATGAGATTTTTAGATCCTCTTTGCAAGATACTCCATGAATGTCAAAGACAGCCCAAGGCTAAGCATCATTACTTGCTTTTTGACTAGTTGGCATTGTCGTGTATGCAAAAACACAAAACCATCACTGAAGTGGAAATTTCTGGCTTATTTGGAAAGTCAGTTACATTAAATGTTTTGCTGGGAAAGGATGTTTTGCTGAAGCAGACACAGGTGAAAGGATATTTTGCTGAAGCAGACACAGGTGAAAGGATGCTTTGCTACAGAAGACACGTGAAAGGACCAGTGATGTTTAGAAGAACTAGAAATGTGACCCCCATAGACAGTGGGAGCTTGAGCATTGGTTTGCTTTGCAGATGACATGCATGCACTGGTTCCACTTATATCTCGTTGCTGAGCTTCCCTTGTGGTGACTTCACAGAGAAAAACTCACCAAAGAACTTCTCATAAGGCTCCTATGGCTTCTCGCTGCTTGAGCTGGGGGCCTTGAGGTTACTTCTTAATTGAACTGCCCTTGCTGATTTGCATGTGGTGTCTGCTGAGTGGACTGGACTGTAGCTGCTGATTTGTGTGTGGTGTTTGTAGTGGACTGGACTGAAAACAATGAAGATTGGAATCTCTCTGAAGAACTGTTTCTAAGCAAGTCCACTTCCCCCGTATCCTAATAGCCTTTATTTTCTACTGCGTCTGGTGGGTGATGGGCTAGAGGGGAAGTTGAATCCTTATAAAAGTAGGTTGAGAAGAATATATGCCTATGCATCACCCTGATTTGGTTGGTTTCTTTGAGCTTTAACAAAAGGCATGCACCTTGTACTGGACGTGCCTGTCCTCCTTTAGGGCTACTTCATAGGCTTCCTTTTGCAAGATCTTCCTTTACTTTGAACATGAGTATTCTGGCCTAGAATGTACTATGTCACTCAGTTTTGACTCATGCTTACAGTAATCCTTCTGTCTCAGCCTCCCAAGTACTGGGATTTTAAGTGTGAGTCACTATACTCAACTAAACATTGGACTTTCTAGGATTCTATCTTGTTTTTGGCTCTCTGCCCACCATCCCAATGATGTATTTATTTACTGGATTTTTTCTGTGGGGGTGGGGATAAACAAGAACCAGGCGAAGGGCTGGAATGATAGCTCAGAGGTTAAGAATTAAGAGCCCTAACTGCTCTTGCAGAGAGGGGACTGGGGGTTCAGTTCCCAGCATCCACATGGTACCTGAAGACCATCCCTAACTCTAACTCGATGCTTTCTTTCTTTTGACCTCAATGGATACCTGCATGCATATGATATAGTTGCATACATGCAGACAAAATACCCATACACATAAAATACCAATACATACATCTTAAAATTCAGGTGAATTTACCATCTTCTCACCAAATCTGTCTCAGAGAAAGCACAGCTATGATAGTATGGACTTTAAATGTTCCAAAGGCCCATGTATTAAGTGACATCAACATGGCGTCATTTAAGAGTGGGAGATAATGGAAAATATTTGGGTCATTTGGGACACATCCTCAAAGGTAATAACAAAACCCTGGCTTCTTCCTCTTCTCTTTCTTTGTTCCCAAACCATGAGGTGGGAAGTTCTGCTGTTCCACATGCTCTCACTGCTACATACTTCCTCATCATAGTGAGGACAATTGATCACAGACTGAAACCACCAAACTGTGAGCCAAAACAAAATTTGTAAGTTGATCACCTCAGATGTTTGTTGCCATGACAGAAGGCTACCTGACTTGGGAGCACTTGTACATGTCTTCTGCCCCCTCACTTGTCTGGTGCTCTCTCACCAAGTCACAAACTACCTCAAAATATAGTGACTGAAAGCAAATATCTATTTTATGTATGGTTTTATGGGCCAGAAGGACTGAAGGATTAGGCTAAGCAGCCTACCTCTGATCTGCATGTTGTGATCAGCTGGATACGTGGGGGTGGAGGTCATTTCATTTCCACTCATATTATGTGGACCCAGGACTCCACCTCTGTACTCCATGTGGCATCTTAGTCTCCAGGGTCTCTCCTTATTGTTTTAGGCTTATTCAGGTTTCTTACATGGAAGCAGGATTCTAAGAGTCAGAGTAGATGAGGTGAGGCAACTGTTATACTGTAATTGTTACTGGCACAGTGTAACTTCCATATTCTAATGTTCAGAGGTTAAGGCCACCCAGATAAGGAGACGGATGAGAACAGGACCAGGATGCAAACACAACTGTCATGCTCAGTCACACAGTCCCTCACCATGTCTATATGACCCTGGAAATAACTTTTAATTTTTTTTTATTTTTATTTTATGACTTTAAAAGCATTATATGTATGTGTCTTAGAGTTTTACTGCTGTGAGCAGACACCATGACAAAGGCAACACTTATAAGGACAACATATAGCTGGGGCTGGCTTACAGTATCAGAGGTTCAGTCCATTAACATCAAGGTGGGAACATGGCAGCGTCCAGGCAGGCATGGTGCATGAGGAGCTCAGAGGTCTACATCTTCATCTAAAGGCTGCTAGAAGACTGGCTTCCAGGAAACTAGGATGAGGGTCTTAAAGCCCACACCCACAGTGACATGCCTACCCCAGCAAGACCATACCTCCTATAGTGCCACTCCCCGGGCCAAACATATACAAACCATCACAGTATGCATCTGTGTGATATATGCATGAGTGCAGGTGGAGGCCAAACGTGCTGGATGCTCTGGAGATGGAGTTACAGGCAGTTGTGAACCATCTGATACGGAGCTGGGAATTGAACTCTTGTCCTCTGGAAGAACAGTGTATGTATTTAACCACTTCAACCACTGAGCCATCTCTCCATCCCCAGAAATAATTTTCAAGTGCCTTGGCTCCTCTCCAACTCCTCTGTTGTTGCCTGAAGGCCACTCCAAGATTTCTTTCTTTGTTTCTTTGTTTCTTTGTTTGTTTTCTTTTTTTCTTTCTTTTTGGTTTTTCAAGACAGGGTTTCTCTGTAGCCCTGGCTGTAGACCAGGCTGGCCTTGAACTCAGAAATACGTCTGCCTCTGCCTCTCAAGTGCTGGGACACTCCAAGATTTCTATCTTCACCTTCTGACTGGCTTTTACAGCTCTCCAAAGCTGTCTTTTATTCTCCATGGGCCTGATAGCGTTATCCTATAAAAAGACAAACTAAGTTTATGTCGACTAACCTTTTATTTGGCTCCTGTGTTTGGTGAGTTTTCTTGTTGCAGTGACAAAATAACTGGCTCAAAGCAGTTTGAGGAAGGAAGGGTTTATTCTGGCTTACAGTTTGAGGGAATATAGTCCATCTCAGCAGGGCCGGCAAGCACGGTGGCAGGAGCAGGCGGCCAGCTGGTCACACGCATAGGCTGCCGAAAGCATGGAGAGATGGCCACTGTGCTCTGCTTGCTTGCCTCTTTTTACCTAGTTCAGGATGGAGCTCATGGGATGGTGTTTTCCATGTTTAAGGTGTGTTTCCTCACTTCAGTTAGTTTCCTGAGGTAATTCTTTACAGACATTCCAAAGACAGGCTTCAAGTGTAATTTTCGATCTTTCTCAAGCTAGATCTTCAAGCCATCACAGTTTCACACTATTCTTATGAAAATCCTAGTACCCTTACTTGGGTACCTACGCCCAACTCTTCCCCTGTTTTTCACTCTGAACTTAAAGCAGATAGAAAGTTACATTTTGTTATGCCTTGAAATTTTCATAATGTATACAAAGTATTTTGATTATATCTACTCCTATTCTCTCCCTCCAACAACCATCCCCCCATAACCCATCTCTTGTTTAACATCTTGTCCTTTTTTATTTTTAAACACACTGGGTTCAATTAGTAGGGCTCATATGCATATGGGTGTGGTCCCCCACTGGGGCATTGGCAACTTACCAATGGCTTACCTCCAAAACCAATTGACTCTCCCATCAATTGGAAGGAGAAGAGACTCATAGCTGCTCAGAGTACTGAGAATAAACGGCTGCAAGTGTTTATCGGCAGGACACCAGCACAACCCCACTCCATCCAAGTCTCAATGAGCATCCCAGAAGAGGGAAGAGGAAGGAATGTCAGAGCTGGAGGAGAGCTAGGACATGCCACTCTCTGGATATGATGTGGCTGCTGTGCACAGGACCTCACGACAGCTGTGGTTGCCCACACAAGATCTGTACAAGATCAGCCCAGTTTCAAATTCCAGCATCAAGCGGAGAGAGTCTGCTGACCCTCACCTCTAGCCAAAAGCTATGCATTTTGAAATCAGACTATGAACTCACAGTCTTTTGCCTCCAGGCATCTCCACATAGCCTTCCTTTTCCTACCCCATCTTCCTTGGGCTTCTTCACCTTCACTTTTAAGTCTTAGGGTAAGACTTACTATGTATGACATGCAAGCTGTCTTTCCTAGACCCAGGACTGAACTCGTGGGTCCTACCATTGCTGGGATACCCTACTTGTCTCCTGCATATTAATCACTCTTCTTGTAAATTCTTCGCCTTTGCAAGTTTGCATTTGCTGTCTTCTAACAGGGGCGTGGCTAATGCCTGCTTAGCCTCAGATAGTTTCTACAATGTTTCCAGGCTGTAGTTCCTATTTTGTAAACATTGTAACAAATACATGATTTTTTTCTTTTCATTTTTGCTTTGTCTTTCTCTTATCCTACATGAAAGGGATATATGTGTGTTAACTTTCCCTCTAAAATTGTGGCTTCCTTGTAACGTAGAACAACATTTTATCTGGAGAGTGTTATTTAGTTAATACGACTTTAAAACCTTGTTCATGAGGCATGGCTTTCATTGCTGCTGTTTTCTTCAATTAGTCTTCTCTGTCTTAAATTTTATTTCTAGATTTTGCATTGCCATTTGTGCCTAATTTCTATTCATAATTTGCGTTTCTTTGCCATTTCTTCTGTTTTTTAACTTTCTATAGAAAGTGTTTGGTTGTTCTACCACGAATACATAAAAGGCCTGGGTTGGCTTTGAACTCATGATTCTTCCTGCCTTTGACTACTGGGATCACAGGCCTGTTACACTACTCCCCAATCAACTCATATTTCAATTTAAAAAATAGTAATAATCTGACCTGTGCTAGAGGGTCAACCAGTGGAATCTACCTCTTTCTAAGTACTAGGCAAATGTCAAGAACTGCTAAGGTGCTGTTAAAAATCATTTTCGTGGGGCTAAAGGGACAGCTCAGTGATTAGGAGTACTTGTTACTCTTTCAAAGACCAGAGTTCAGTTCCCAGCACCCACGTTGGGTGTCTCACACAGATCTGTAACTCCACTTTGAAAGTATCTGGTGCCTCTGCTTCCCTGGGCTCCTATACTCACAGGCACATACAACCAAATGCAGACAGCCACACATAATTAAGACTAATAAAAGGAAACCTTTAAAAATCCATGTTGGTGTTAATGAAACCTTATTCCAAGTATTTCTATGTGTCTTTTCTCGTTCTGATGTTCCTTTTCCTATAAATAAGCAAAGACTGCAGAGAAGAGGCAATCTGACAAATTAACATATTTCAATTTCTTTGTTTTTTTCTTTCCTAGTCGTTCAGCTCCTGTTGTCTTGCCCTACTTAGAGCAAAAAGACTGTCAGTCAAGTAACCAGACAGCTTCTGTTTTGATAATTCCGCAGATGCCTTGAGACAATTATGCAAAAGCTTGTGGCTGGTTGCCCAGACTTCTGAAAAGTATGGCCCCAGGCAAGGCTGCTTGAGACAGGTTTACACTGGGCTTTTGTAGCCACAAACCTCAATAAACTGTTTCTACCTTAGCCAGAGAGGGAACACTACCCTTGGTAGAAAGGCTAGACCAGTGGCCTTAGTGATAGAGAAGACTGTGGTTGGGGACAGATAGAAGATTGCGGACAGGAATAAGCTGTCCCTGGGGCTAGAAGGAAGATTTTGTTTTGTTTCACTTTTCAAGACAGGGTTCTCTGTGTAGCCCTGGCTGTCCTGGAACTCACTCTGTAGACTAGGCTGGCTTTGAACTCACAGAGATCCACCTGCCTCCTGAGTGTTGGGATTAAAGGCATGCACCACCACTGCCTGGCTTAGAGGAAAGACTATTATTGGTGTTAAAGGGAAAAGACCATGGTTGGACAAACAAAGAGGAAATAGAAATAAATAACACAATTATAAAACTTAGTCACACGGGCAGGTCAGACTGCTCAGTGGGTAAAGGCACTTGCTGGAAACTGACACGGACTGCGGGTTAGAGTGGTGGGGGTCCTGACAGTGAAGGGGAGAGGAAGGTCCCAGTGTGTGCTGAGTTCCAGTTAGACAGGAAAAATACGTTCTCATATCCGATCTGTGTGACAACTACCTACAATAAGGAGCCAGGCATCCACAGTGGTAAAAGAGCAGACTTTCCACATCTTCATCACAAGGAAAGGATAAGAACAGAGATGGTAATTAATTATCCCAGTGTGCTGCCACACACCTTTAATCCCAGCAGAGGCAGAGACTGGGAGATCTCTGTGAGTTCAAGGCCAGCCTGGTCTATTTTTCCGAACAGGTCAGTGATTTTCAGAACAGCCAGGGCTATGTAGAGAGATCCTGTCTCAACAAAACAAAGCAAAAGACTAATTAGTTGATCATTATATACATGTTTATAGTATGTATAAGTAGAAAAAACTCTATTCTTTATTTAACAAATGGTCCTCCTCAACTTTCTTTAAATTAAGTACATAATTTAGAGCGTAGTGGGTAAAGGCACTTGCTGCCATGCCTGACTGAGGTCACTCTCTGAACTCCAATGGGGGAAGGAGAGAATTGATTCTTGTAAATTGTTCTCTGACCTACATGTGTAACACACACACACACACACACACACAATTTTAAAATAATAAAACCCTTTTTTAAAAAAATTGAAATTGAGCCAGTTGTCTTTAGCTGTCGTCTATGACCTGAATCCCCTGAGACAAATCACTTGGAAAATTTGAAAACCACTGATACTGTAGGGTGCAAGCCCCTTGAACAGTTAGAAATTTCTTGATTTTGGACTTGAAAACCAGCCTTCTTTTTCTCTTATATATACTATTATATGTTTATACACTCATAACCTTAGGAGAAAAGTCCCGTAAAATTCCTAAATACAAGTCTTTTAATTGTATATTTAAATTTACCTCAAGGGGGGTTGATTTGCATTTAAGATACACTGACAGACAGCACCAGTCCCCTGAGCCCCCTGGTTTAGTTCACTGAGTGAAAAGACTTGCCAATAACTATTTTTTACCCCACACGTCGCTCCCTAGCCTGACTTACTGACAGTATTTTCAAGTTGCTTTTCCTACCCAGGTCTGAAGATTATGTGGAGGAAGGCAGTGGTTTAAATGGGGACCACCCTGAACTACCCCAGAACAAGCCCTCAATTGTTCCCAAAGACAAAACGCTGGTGTTTCCCTTTAATTGAACAGTTTTAACAGCCTTCCTCTACGGTTTCCTGTTCCTGTGCTAACAAGCTCATGTAACATTCTATCCTAGCTAACCAACAGCGACAGCCTTGAGAGAGGTGACATGGCAGACAGTTCCTGAAGAAGATTCTGCTAAACCAAAGCCAGTTGCTAACACAGAGTTCTGTCCACAGAACTCTCTGCTGTGCTGTGCTGTGTTGCTCCAGGTCTTCCAAGATTTGTGTCACCAGGCTGCTGCTAACCACACACATATCAACATGGGAAGTTCCCTTCTAGACCGTTAACATAATCAAGTAAGCCACAGTGTTCATGGGTTTGATAGAGAAGTTTTTAAATATGTGAGGCAAACCCCCAAAGAACTGAGACAAGAAAGCCATCACAGTTATAGTCAGAGCCCACACCCCTCAGGACACAGGACTGGGAAATGTCCCTTCATGTGCTTTGCTGGGAGGATCAAGAGGCTCTCTAAGCAATATAAGCTATTGTTGGTGCTTTTGGCTGCCTCTAACAATGTGAGGGTGAGACCTTATTGACCCTACACATTTCAGATACAGGACTGACTGACCTGGCGGCCTTCTCCCCCAGGACTGACTTTCACAGTATCAGGAGGTGCTAGAGAGCTGCCAAGTGAGAAAACATCCAACAGTCTGACCCAACCAGCGAGCCTAGGGCCCACCCGGAGAGATATCCCTAAGGCTGCGACAGCAGCTCTTATATCTTGAGGTAACCAAAAGCCATCAGGTTGGAGTGAGGGCCCTCTCATAGGTGGTGATTCATACTTGGTTGTAAACCTAGCCATAGCTTCCACCTTTCTGATCCGGTATAATTTCTGTGTTATAAATACACCCAAGATAAATGTAGTTCTCATCTTGCATCAAAAAGGCTTCTTTTTGCACCAGACAGAGGCCATTATAAAAATCATGACTGGTCCAAATACAAAGAACACTGACTATGGGGTGCTCAAGCACAGTGGATGCATCTATAATAGCCTCTATCTGACACTCCAGGAACATTCCAGAAGAGACGGTGGACAGATTGTACGAACCAGAGGATCAAGATGTCTGCTGTAAGATTTGGTCTTCTTAATATGGTTGGGAAGCCCTCTTCCCGAGATTTTAATCCTCTGATCGCCTAAACAAGGCCTGTGCAATGACAACACCTATTGACATGTCAATATGAATGATGGAATTCTCAAAGGGCTTTTGTCCCAGATGAAGAGCTATAGGAAATTAATGTCTGCTTCTCCAGGGAAGAGCCAATCCCAAGTGGTCAGTTCCCTAAACACAAATACTTATGAATAACGCTGAATGCAGTAGGTTATATGCATGTGTGCAATGAACCATTACTAGATCACACACACACACACACATACACACACACACACACATATGTATATATAATATATAGACATGTACATATATACATACAATCCATATACACATAGTGTGTGTGTGTGTGTGTGAGAGAGAGAGAGAGAGAGAGAGAGAGAGAGTGTGTGTGTGTGGTTTCTTTTTAAATGTCACAGTAAAACAGTCTAGCCTGAAGACATCTTTAGGTTTTCAGATCATCTTTTCTGATCACAAAGCACAGCAGATGCTAACGAAGAAAGGAAGCCTCAGAGTAAACCTGTCCTTGGTAGGAGGGACAGGAGCAGCCTCCCCGTGCGCGTGTGCAGGCCTCTCTGCACACTCTTCCCCTGCACTGCACACATCCGGGTGGTCTGACGGATGGCCTGACGGATGGCCTGCCTGCTTCCTCCTTCCTCTCTAGCTCTGTGTGTCTAGAGACCCGTCACACAGAGCCTTTTGGGAAACACACCAATTCCTCTGCAAGACCAAGTGCTCTTAACCATTAAGCCATCTCTACATCCCCCGCCATATATCCTAATTTTTTAAAGAACTTAATTAGTGACATAAAGATAGAGTTCACTAATCAATACCATAAACTGTTGTGTGCTAGTGAATACAAAAATCTTAATGAAATGGCCTACATCCTCTCTCCAAAGCTTTCTGATAACCTGCTAAACCTTGGGTTTTCCCGCTCTACTTCAGGAGGACTAAGGCTGAAAAGCCTGTGGGAACTAGGCTACTGGCTAACTCTCCCAGCTAGGCGGGGCCACGTGGTCTCCTCCTCTACCTGAAAATGCAAACCCCTGCAGCCCAAGCGGTGTGACACTATGTTGTCCAAGCTAAACTGCAGCCCCACTTTTAGCAGTAAAAAAAGCAGCTGGCTGGGTGGCAGGCGGAGCACAGCTCTAATCCCAGCAACAGGAGCCAGAGACAAGCAGCAAGCAGACCTCTGAGTTGAGGCCAGCCTGGTCTACAGGGCGCGTTTCAGGACAGCCAGGGTCCCACAGCTCCATTTTGTCAGTGTTATGAAGTGGATCTTTACCAGGAACCCAAACAATAAGTACTGTTGAGTATATATGAAATATGTTTTATACATGAATATGTAAAGATTTCTTGTAAATTAAAAATGAAAAGGGCTGGGGAAAGCAGCTGAGTTGTTCACCTGCCTAGAACACATCGGGTCTTAGGTTCCATCTTCTAATCACTGCAAACACAAATAGACAAATGAAAATTGGAAATCTCTAATTTTAAAAAAGACTCTGAGGCAGGGAGGTTAATCCAGCGCTGGGGAGGCAGAGACATTTTGAGCTCTGTGAGTTTTTGGCCAGCCAGGACTATAGTGAGTTCCCATCTACAAGAAAAGGTAATAATAATAAAAATAAAATAAGCAAACCATAAGGAAGTGTCATATTTTTTACCAGACAAAAACTGCAAGCAATTGCAATCACACCATCCCTCCCTCACCAGAGATGAGAATGTAAGATTAGAACACATTTTCTGAGGAAAATGGACAATTCAAAATTGCTTTCTATATAACTGTTTTGTCTGAGTCTCTGTGGGAATCCCAGGAGAGCTCTAAGAACCGCCTGATGCAGTGAAACATAAGAGTCTTTGCTGCAAACCTTCCCACTGAGCAGGACAGCAGTGCGACCCCGAGCCTAGATGACTTGGCATTTTTATACAGCATAGTCAGGGAATCTTTGGGTTTTAGGATGACAGGGGAGGCAATGAGGCAAGTCAGTTTTCAAACATGAAATCATTTGTTTGTTCGGGCAGCGAGGCAGAATCACGCAGCTGAGGGGGAGGAGGAACTCTTCTGACCTGGGGAGTAACTTTATGGTGCTATCAGGAACTCTGTTTTTATGACTTGCCACAACTGCCTATGACCCCTGCTTATTCTCCTTTCATGATCCAAACGCTGGACCCTAAGCTCCCCAAGGATGTTTGGTTTTCGCTTCTTTCCTAAGGACAGGTGCCAGCTGCCCCTGGGAAGTCCTTAGGGTTTCATTCTGGGGTGCCTCTATGAAAGGGGGGATGTGCCTCTATGAACCGGGGATAGGGGATAGAGATAATCCAGCGCGGGACCCGGTCCTTTCTGAATTGCCAGGGAGGGAGAAGCGTGTGTGTGTGTGTGTGTGTCCATGGTGCTTCTGTGTGTGCATGCTTGGGTGGAGGTCAGAGGATACTGTGGGTGCTATGCCTCGGGTATAGGCCATTTAGAGAGGCTCTATCGCCAGCCTAGACCTTGTCAGGCAGGACAAGCTGCCCTAGGGCCACCTGTCTCCTCCCCAGCAATCACGTGTTAGCACACCTGGCTTTTTTCTTATTTTCTGTGGATGGACATTCCTCCTCCTTGTACAGTAGCTTTGCTGACAGTGCCACATCTCCAATCGGTGCTCTACCATTCTAATGAACGGTTGACATCTAGAGATCTGTGTCTTTATATCGCACAACTTTAAAAAGAGAAAGAGAAGCAAGATTTCAATATGTAGTCCAGGCTGGCCTTCGGCATCTGCATCCGAAGGGCAAAGGATGACAGACAAGTGCTGTCGTGCCTGTAAAAAAACATAAATTCTTAAAGGTTTCCAATCTTACATTGGCTTGTAAGGCAGAAGCCATTGAGTAAATGAGTAATCTATGGCCTGGTAGATCAGGCTGAGGAGCATCGCTGTGGTAGCTGGACAGGTACTCTCTGTGGGGGCGTGGCTACTGGAGGGCGTGGCTACTGGAGGGCGTGGCTACGGGGCCTGAGCGGGACAAGAGTGTCTGTGTGCCTGGCAGGCGTTCTCGGTCACAGTGGGAAAGTGGGTTAGCTGGTGAGACCCTGAAAGTCTTTTTGGTTTTGCTTCAGTTTGTATCACTCACGATCAGATTGGGTCCACGGTGAGTAAAACACAACTCTAACCGTTTTAGGTAGGAAATGGAAAATTACAACAAATAACAAAAGCACATCAAGATCAGCGTTCGATAGACCTGGCAATAGACAGAGAAAAAGAGACTCTACAGGCTTCTCCAACCTTCTCTCAACTAGCTCTCACCTCCAGACCCTTCGCTGTATCTGAATTTCCTCACTCAACAAGAAACAACTGCCCAAGACTCTCTGATCTTGCCTCTCTCCTGGCCAGGAGACAGCTTTATCCTCCATCCGGTGCCAACTTTTTAAAGCCCGGAGGTTTGTGGTTGACTCACCTTCAGTAGATTTCATTATCTTACATCCTCGTCAGCCGTGCTATCTGGATCGTGGGACAGCATCACCAGTGTGTTAGGTGAAGGAAGGGCCTACCAGAGGATGACTCTTTAGTGTGGGTGACTAGCCGGGTGATTATACCCTTAAGTCAAGGCAGTTTCAGAGGCATACTACAGACTTAGAGGGCCTGGAAGCACTCACTGCTCAGTGAGTAAGAACCAATTTAGTGGGTCAGACTAGATTTAGATCCTAGTTTTGTACTGACCAGCTGTATGACTGCATAAATGGTTGCTATGTTCAAAGCCTCTGTTTCCCTAAGATAATACCAATCAATACCTCATTTGTAAGGTTCATTATCAATATTAACTAAAACACACTGTATAGTGTTCAATAACCACTGACTAATAAATTTATCTTTCCACCATGCCGAATGCTGCTTTCAAGTGTGCTTTCACTACCTCTGTGGTTAGAACTTGTGTTTTTTTTTTTAACATTCGTGACAACATTCATGCCGGTTAACCACACTGGTTCTTCAGTAAACAAGCCACGGCTATGTGTTCAATCACACGTATCTTGGTGAGGGAAAAGACTGTGGAGTGTTGTAAGTTGGTGAGTTCTCCTTGCCAGGAGACAGATTTATCCTCCATCTGGTTCCAACTTTTTAAACCTTCGAGGAGATTCATGGTTGACTCATTTTCGGTAGATTTCACTGCCTTCCATTCCTGACAGCCATGCTACCTAGATCGTGGGACAGCGTCGCCAGGAATGGTGACATTGGCTAGTTGCCAGGCAGAACCAGCTAGGAGACACTGACAGCCATATTCAGAGTGCAGCTCCAGCTCAATGACCTCTGGGCCTCAGGATGGCTGCAGTCTTACCCTCACTCATCACTGCTACCCCACCCAGAGATGGGGACACTCCAGGAGGGGTTTGATTCTTGCTCCCTGAATCTAACAACTGAAATCACTTTTCTCTTTCCAAGGTATTATCAGACAGGGACTGGAATACATCCTTTATCTTAGACAAGAGGTTTGAAAGCAGAAGTTTCATTTGTTCATTTTCGTTTTTTTAAAAGAAGTGTTTAATTAGGCCATGCTGGTAGCACTCACCTTTAGTCCCAGCACTTAGGAGGCAGAGGCAGGTGGATCTCTGGTCTACGAGGTGAGTTCTAGGACAGTCTGGGCTGTACAGAGAAGCCTTGTCTTGGAAAACAAAAAACAACAACCAAAAGATTTGCCTCATTAATTTACTTATTTTTTTTTATTTCTGTGTATGCATGTGAGTTATGTGCATGGCATCTGAGTTGTCTGTACTGCATGTGAATTGTGTGCATTGCATGTGAGTTATACATTTCATGTGTGTTATGTGCACTGCATGTGAGTTATACATTTCATGTGTGTTATGTGCACTGCATGTGTGTTGTGTACACTGCATGTGTGTTATGTGCACTTCATATGTGATATGTATACTGCATGTGTGTTATGTGCACTGTGCACAGGCTCCTCAGAGGTCATTGGGCTTCAGAGACCCTGGGATTAAAGTTCCTGGTGGTTGTGAGCCCCCTGATATGGGTGATTCATATCAGCTGATATGGATGGGACACTGGTTCTCTGTGAGAGCAGTAGGTGTTCTTTTGTTTTGTTTTGTTTTGTTTTTTGGATTTGGTTTTTTTTTGAGACAGGGTTTCTCTGTGTAGCCCTGGCTGTCCTGGAACTCACTCTGTAGACTATGCTGTCCTTAAACTCAGAAATCCACCTGCCTCTGCCTCCCAGAGTGCTGGGATTACAGGCGTGTGCCACCATCGCCCAGCCACAGTAAGTGCTCTTAACTGCTGAGCCATTTCTCATGTCCACGAGTTTGTTTGTTTGTTTTTTATCTGCATATCAGCTCTATGGTTTTAGGGACACCCCAATTTTCCAGATAATTGGTGCTTTGGTGATATAACTGGGTCCCAGAACACAAAGCTAAGTTTGTGGGAATATTTTGCTTCCTTTCTATTCACGGAATAATTTGTATAAAAAAATCTAACTTTTATAACATATTTCTTTGTATTCATTGTTTTGGCAGCAGTGAGGCAAAGCTTGTGGAGTCATCGGTGTCTCCAGGGGCCCAGGCTGACTGGGCGGGGTAGGCAGTGGCCAGGAGGATGTTTGGAAGAGCTGCTGGAAAGGCAGAGCTCTGAGAGCTGCTCTCACCATTTCTACCTCCTAACAGCTTCCCTCACTACCCAGTCCATACCCAGCACCACACGATAGAGTCCCTTCCCATTCATAGACAGGCCTCGAAAATGATTCCCAGTCAATGTTTTTATTTAAATGGCAGGAAATTGAAGACATTGACATTTGGTGTCAGAAGTAGAATTTGAACACTTTGCTGACCTTTCAACCTGACCACACTGACTTCCATAGTAAAGAATTAAAACGTTCATTTTCACATGCCAGGTCGGCTGATCTGGCTGATCACATACCCATAAAGGAGAGGAAAACATAAACGGACGGGCCATAACAGGATATGCTGAGCTCAGCGCTCAGGTTATCTTATTCAGCAGTCATCTGCTCCCATTTGGTCTGTTTACAAGTCAGGAAATGAAGCAAGAGGGAGCACGAGGAGCAAGGGAACTCTAGAAGTTTCTTTGAGCATTGTGGTTTTCTCAAATCATCAGCAGCACCGAGACACGACAAGCCTGTAACGTCTCCAAGATGTGACTGGGCCCTGTCAGTAATGCCTTAAATATTTCCAGGCAGCGTCCTTCCACAGCCTCAGTTAGGCCCACGGGATGCTTCACCCCAAGTCAATCCGACCTCTTCGTATTCACAGAGGTACTCACTCGAAAGAAAACAAAAGGCGGGAGAGATGGTTCTGCTGGTGACATGCTCACTTTGAAAGCATCAAGACCTGAGTTCTACCCCAAGAATCCAGATGTGATCAAAGGTAAAGACCAAACATAGCATCTTCGCCCGGGAGGCCCTAGCAGTGAGATGCTCATTGCAAACCCTAACATCTTGGGTGACAGATGAAACAGTGGGCACTATCCAAATAATCACCCTTCCCCAGAGGCTTAGCTGTAAAGAGAAAATGAACTGTGTCTAGACAGCAGCACAGAGGGGTGGGGAGGCTGGGAAGGCAGCTCAGTCAGTCAAGGACTTACCACATAAGCATGAAGACGGCACTCCAACCTCCAGCGTCCTTTATTACTTATAAAAAGATATGTGGGGGAGGGCTAGAGAGACGACTTAGCTGTTAAGGGCAGTGGCTGCTCTTCTAAGGACCCAATTTCAATTCCCAACATGCATGTTGTGCTTAACAGTTGTCTTGTAGCTCCAATTCCAAGAGATCTAACACTCTCCTCTGGCCTCTGTGGGCATCACACATTCATACATGCAGGCGAAACAACCATACACACAGCATAAAAAAGTAAATGTTTAATCCATTAAAAGTTCATATATTATTATTATTCCAAATCTGAGGAGGTAGAAACAGGAGAGTCCCCGGGGCTCATTGGTTAGCAAGCTCATCTGAGAGACCCTGGTGTATTGATTGCTCTTAAAGAAAGACTCTGGAAGGATGACTTCTGACCTCTACACACATGTGTACATGTTCCTAAACACACGTGTAACACACACACATACACACACACACACACACACACACACACACACACACACGAAATCTGGAATCTAAGGAAAATTGTTTTGAGTTTCTTGCACACATTGGGCTTTGGATGTGGTCATGTCTTCCTGTTGATAAGAAAGCACCCTGAGAAGGCGCCATTCAAACTCAGATGATAGACCATGGTTAGGAAGCAGGTGGCCACACACACTATTCCCTCCGAGGGCAGTGAATGGGTGATTTTCCCGAGCTCTACAATCTAGTGGGAAGATGCCACCTGCCACAGAGTCTCAAACATGTGAGAGCAGGGGGCTCCAGCAGAGGCGGGGGTGGGGCGGGGATAGGAGGTGGAAGGCTCAGGATGGGTTCTAGGGTGACAGACTGTCTGCAGATCACAGGACTTCGACTTCATAAGTAATTTTAGACAAGCAACTGTTCAGATCCAGCCTGGCTCCTGTTCCATATCTTCCCATGAGACTCACAGCTCTCCCTGGGACAGACAAAGGCTGTGTGTGTGTGTGTGTGTGTGTGTGTGTGTGTTTGTTTATTTTGGAGAATATTTTCATTGTGTAGAACAGACGACTGGAGAACAGGGATTCAAGCAAAAGCCAGAAAAGACTTCTGATCCCAGAACTCCAATCCTGGCCTGTCTGCCAGAGGCAGCCTCCCTCTTGCAGGCTCAGAGGTGTGCCAACTCAGGGGAAGGGCTCAAAGAGAGCAGTAGCAGGGCCTGCTTCCCAGGGAGAAGTAGGAACAATATCTCTGCTTTTCAACACAAACAAACGCACAGTTTGTGAATCACCAATTACTCTGTCTCTGCAGGAGTTCCATCCTGAGATTTGTCTGGGCCTCTGCAGGAGAATTGGCTGCACTTTCCAGCGAGAAAAGCCAAGGCCACCAGAACCAGAGAGGAACCAGTCACATTGTCCCTTGCCTTGCTGAGTCTAGTAGTGATCCGCAGCCCTGGTGAGTGGATGCTACTGGCAGAAGCACTCAGAGAGGGTTGAGAGCATGGACTTTGTATCAGAACTCATCTTAGAGAAGCCCCGCTTCCATTCTGTTCCTTGTTTTTGGTTTGGGGCCTCTCCAGGGCTCCATTCACCTGTGATTCCATTGAAACTCTCTCCTCTTATCTGCTGCCCCTAAGTGGCTGTGCTCAGGTAACTGTGATAGTATAACAAAGGGTGAGACTGGGTGGGAGCCCAGTGGAGAGGAAGGACCTAGGGTCTCAGAAGTAGCCGCAGTTCTCAGAACAAGGAAACTCTCAGGCAGTGGGTTTGCAAAACCGTGACCTTCTTCCTCATGTCATTGCTTCAAGGGTGAGTTTCTTCAGTTTGCAGGTGCCGGCTGGGATTGCTTCAGGCTTTGCAGGTCAGGCTTTTCTCTGTGGCGCTACTCTGGCCCATCACTGTAACTTGAAAGCAGGCATCAGCCAAAGGTAAAAGAATGATCTTAGCTGTGTTTCAAGAAGACATTGCTTATGGGTGCTGAAATTTTAATTTTGTGTAATCCCACATGATACACACACACACAGAGGTAGAGAGGGGGAGGAAGAAAAAGAGTGAGGGGGAGGGGGAGAGAGAAAGGGAGAGGGAAAGGGAGAGAGAGAGATTTCTCCATGTGACTCTGGCTGTCCTAGAATTTGCTCTATAGACCAGGTCGGCCTTGAACTCAGAGATCTTCATGCCTCTGCCTCCCAAGTGTTGTTAAAGGTGTGTGCCACCACTACCCAGCAAAATAATCTTCTTCTTCTTCTTCTTCTTCTTCTTCTTCTTCTTCTTCTTCTTCTTCTTCTTCTTCTTCTTCTTCTTCTTCTTCTTCTTCTTCTTCCTTTCTTCTTCTCCTTCTTCTTCTTCCTTTCTTCTTCTCTTTCTTCTTCTTCTCCTTCTCCTCCTCCTCCTCTTCCTTCTCCTCCTCCTTCTCCTTCTTCTTCTCCTTTTCTCCTTCTTCTTCTTCTCCTTCTTCTTCTCCTTCTTCTTCTTCTTCTTCTTCTTCTTCTTCTTCTTCTTCTTCTTCTTCTTCTTCTTCTTCTTCTTCTTCTTCTTCTTCTTCTTCTTCTTCTTCTTCTCCTTCTTCTCCTTCTTCTTCTCCTTCTCCTCCTCCTCCTCCTCCTTCTTCTTCTCCTTCTCCTTCTTCTTCTCCTCCTCCTTCTCCTCCTTCTTCTCCTCCTTCTTCTTCTCCTTCTTCTCCACCTTCTCCTCCTTCTCCTCCTCCTCCTCCTTCTCCTTCTCCTCCTTCTCCTTCTCCTCCTTCTCCTCCTCCTCCTCCTTCTCCTTCTCCTTCTCCTCCTCCTCCTTCTCCTTCTCCTTCTTCTTCTTCTTTAAATACAAAACACTTATCTTATAAATATAGGACTGAGGTGTAAGTCTGTGGTAGAGCTCCTGCCTAACATACTTGAGCCTCTGGGTTGGTTCCCAGCACCCCGACATTGAAACTCTAATCTCTTGGTTCATGGGTCATGCCAAACCTGGCTATGGTCCATGCATGAACTGGTTGCCACAGTTGTCCACATGATTTAATCCAAGGTCTGCAAGCCTCTTTGAAGTTGAGTATTTTGGATATCTTCTCCATAGCTAAGAGTGTCTATACCCTTAATCCTGTGAGATCTTCCTCTACTCCTCAGACTGTCACTTCCCAGAAAGTGGATCATAGAACCACATTATTTTTTAATGTATATATTTCTCTCTGTGTGGGTGCTCATGAACATGTGTTTGTGTACATGTGGAAAGCAGAGGACAACGGTGGGTGTCATCCTCAGGGACACCATCTACCTCCTTTGCTGTAAGATTGCTCACTGGCCTGGAGCTTACCAGGAATCCCCCTGTTCCTGCCTTCCCAGAGCTGCGATTACATGTGCATGGCATCTTAGAGGGGTTCTGTGATCAGACTCAGTTCTTTATGTTCAAAGGCAAGCACTTTACGACTGAGCCATCCACACAGCTCCCAGAATCCCATTATTTACAGAAATTATAGAAACCATCCCTTCCCTTTAGAGACTGACTGAAATCCTGTATTACCAAGGACACTGCCCTTAAAGCCACTCTGTCACCCCCTTCAGTGGCTCAGGATGATTAAGGCCTCCAGGGTCAGGAGCAAAATTCCAGGTAGGGAGGTGGTCTACAGAACTCAGGGACACAAGGCCTGGCTACCGGCTGGAACAAAAGCCTCAGTAAGTTACCCTGCCTAGGATCAGAGCTTCCGAGCCCTGGACCAATTTCTTCAGGCCTCACCAGTCCACGTAACGAGCTCAGGACATTCTTTCAATGGGCACTGATTTTGTTTCCTTAACAAAATCAGTTCCTCTGAAGGGAAGTGTCTCTGTGCCGGCAGCAAAGCAAGGAGATACACCACTCAGCCTTCCTCAGGCCGCCATTTCCTCAGCCACTGAAGATTAGTCACTGTCCTGGCTTGCAAATGGCTCTGTACTGCGATAGCCACTGGTGGCCCTGTTAGCGGCCCACCTCTGAAGATCTTGATAATTGTATCTATAGTACAAAGAACACTTACCAGCCAATTTCCATTTCCCCACAAAAGTTCATTCAGCTATACTAAATGGTTTAAACCCTGTGAAACTTCAGCCATAATTCCAAGACCAGAGTTGGGGGTGTGGGCCACCACCCTCCTGATAAGAATCTTCGACCCCAGCTGGAATGGGGCCCCTTCCCTTCTCCTGTCTGCCCAGCACACTATCCAGGGTGCTGGTGCTCTCCTTGCACTTTGACCTACCTCAGGCTGTGGTGACAGGATTGGCTCTAAGGGAGGAATATAATATTCTATGCAGGAGGCAACTGAACTAGGTATAGTTCTCCTGGAGGTCAAGGAAGGGCCCATGAACCACTCTCTCCACACAGATTTTCCATTCCTTATCTGTGTACAAGCTGATCTTTGCCAATGAGGTCATTTGTTTAATTTTTACGCTTGGCATCATGGAAATCTTAAATCAAGACTTATTAAGTGAATGAATGAACAAAGGGATCTTCTCTCTCTCTCTTTCTCCCTCTCTCTCAGAATTTAGCCAGTATTTGCCTAATTTCCCTCATAGTTACAGAGAAAAGTTATTTTATAAAACTGTCATTCCACAGAGTTATAGAAAGTCCTCTGACTTGACTGACACCTTTTTTTTTTTTTGATTTGGTTTTTTTCCCCCGAGGTTTCCCTGTATAGCCCTGGCTGTCCTGGAACTCACTCTGTAGACCAGGCTGGCCTCGAACTCAGAAATCTGCCTGCCTCTGCCTCCCAGAGTGCTGGGATTACAGGCGTGCGCCACCACCGCCCGGCAACTGACACCTTTTTTAAACAAGTAAATGATTTGTTTAAAAATCAGGATGGCTATTGCCAATCTGCTTTCAAGAAATGGGGGTGGGGGGGTGGAAAGGATGGGAGGGGAGACAGGAGAGGGGATGGGAGAGAGGACAGGGGAGGCAGCCATTGAAACCAGGCTCTTTATCAGCAGAGCAGTGACCTTTCCAGAAGCCTGCTGACACCCACTTCAGGACCCTGATTAGAGAGCTGCGGCTCCATTGGTTTCGCCTCCTGCCAGTGAACCCGAATATTCACCATTTTTCATTTTACCCCTGATAAGGAGCGGAGGCATAGCGGGTATAGGAGGGGCCAAGCTGAATGCTACTCCAAGCTCCTACGTGATTTTATGGACGCACTAGCTTTCCCTCTCTGCTAGAATGTATTACAGAACCAAAGGCACAGAGCAAAGTGGAGCTCGCCAGCCAGCTAGCCATTAGCAGCGAGTAACAGCCACCCCAGAGCAGATCGCAGCAGGGTTAGTGACTTAATCCACGGCTTTAATGAAAGGCTTTACAGACTTTCCAGGAAGGAAACCACCCTCCAGTAGCCACCGCTGGGACAATCTGCTGCCAGGAGAGAAACACAGTCCTACTTGACACACACAGCACACATAGTCACACCACAAATACAGTTTCTGTTTGCCTTTTGAGACAAGTTCTCCCTATGTAGTCTGGCTGACCGGGAACTCACTACATAGCCGAGGCTGGCCTCGGACTCACAGAGCATTCTCACAAATCTGCCTGCCTCTACCTACTGACTGCTTTGATCGGAGGCCTTTGTCAGAACATCCTGGCATACAAATAAAATTAAGGAGAATGATTTCATGCCTTTCTGACAAAAGGCAATTAAGATCCAGACAGAAATCCCAGCGTCATCTGGGAGAGCTGGTTATAATTTGTTACAGTCCCCACAAGTAGCACTGAAAGTACAAGCAAGGCTGGCCAAAAGGCAGTTAATGATGTGCTGTGTCAGTGTCAGGGGACTCTGCTGGCTCCTGGACCTGTGCCAGCTCCCAGTGTCGCTGTGGCTCATGAGCTAGGATGGTTTTTATATTACTAAATGGTTGGGGAGGCGGATTAGAAGAATCCTATCCAATGACCTGTGAAGATCATGTGAAATATTTCAGAGTCTACAAAGGAAGTAACAGAGTCCTGACTTTTTCTGTTCATATAGGTCTTGCCTGTAGCTGCTTTGGGGCAACATGCAAAGGTAAAGACTTACAGCACAGACCTCCAGGGTCTTCAAAGTCTAAAAATGTACTGCCTGCTTCTCTCCAGAAAATCTTTAGCTACACAGAGAACCCATGAAACTAAGTCAGCAAGGCTGTTGCTGGAGGGAAATTAACCTGAGGAGAGCTTAGGATCTCCCATTGTCTGGAACGAAGCATCTGCCTCCTTCCAAAGCCGACAGGGTCTCATCCAAGGGTGCCCACCACAGCCTCCTGGGGGAAGTTCAAGTTGCCTTTGAAGATCCTGGCTGCTGTAACTTCTGTCTGTCCTTGAATAAGGTTGGGGATTCCCAGAAAACTGAAGCACAAGATGGGGAACACAGAGAAGGAAGTGGGGGGCTCAAGAGGGCAGACAAGGGGCTTTCTCAGGACCATGTTTTGCTTGTGTGAAGATAGCGCAAGGCCTTAAAGGAAACGGACTGAGGAAGCTCTACTTCTGCTCTGTGGTAATAAATGACTTACTCTTGAGGAGATATCTGACTATCTGACAAAGGCCAGCACACGGGGAAACTGTGAGCAGAAAGTTCTAGGGAGGGAGACTCCCCCGCCCCCAACACAGTGTTCTGCCATTTTGTTGAGCTGTGTGGAAAGGATTTCAAAAGTTCATTGGTTCTTCTCATGGAGAAGTAGAAGAAGGAAATAGAGGAAGACAGGAGGAAGTAGAGGAAGATGGGAGGAAGTGGAGGAAGACAGGAGGAAGTAGAAGAAGAGGCCTGGGCGTGAGACTGAGGCGGGAGAGCTTTCTCAAGGTCTGGTGTAAAGAGATAGAAAGGACTGACTCCCAAGATCCCTAATGTGACAATTTTCTGCAGGTAGGTAACTTGGGGTTTAAAGGGAATCCCCATCCTGAATTGGGGTTTTGCAGATTGCTAGAAGAAATGTAGTGGACTCTAAAATGAACAAGAGTCAGAAAGTCAGAAGAGGTTTGGCACACTGTGCAGAAAAAGAGATTGATGTATTGTTAGAGATTCAAGAGATACTACTTATGTTATGAGCTGAATAGAGGACTATAACAAGCCCTGGCCATCCTGGACTCAATTTATAGACCAGGCTGGCTCCCAACTCACAGATATCCACCTGCCTCTCTCTCCCCAGCACTAGGATTAGTCGTGCGCCACCATGCCTGGCAATACAGATTATTTTTACATGCAAGCACTGAGAACAAACACCTAGTCAAAGCTTACAATGCTCGAAATGTATTTGCCAAGAAACAAAATGAACCGTAATGAAATCTGAAAACTACAACTCCAGTGTCATCTTGACATCGGAGAACAAAGACGTTTGTTAGTGTTCGACTTTCATTCCTGAGACTTAGTCTTTTAGTAGTCTTCTAACAGAGACATGATGTTAGACACACACACACACACACATACACACACACACACACACACACACACACACACACACACTAACAAACATATAGAACTCACATACATACATACCCTCATACACATACACACATACATGTAAAAACACACACATACAAAAATATATACATACACACACTCACACATTCTCAGTCACATACATGCATATAAATGTGTTTATATACACACATTCTTACACACATACCACATATATACACTCACACACACATACACTCAAATACATAAAAACACACATATACATATACACACTCACACACATTAATACTTACACACACATACACACATCACAGACACATAAATGTGCACTCATGCAAACACACACACACACACACACACACACACACACTAAAACAACAACAGAGCTTAGACTTAGAGCACCAAGATTCGAATCTCAACCCTATTAGGTTCTGGTATAAGACCTTGAATAATGACAACTCTGTTAACCTATTTTAAAAGAGGGATGATGATGATAATGATGGTGATTAATGGTGGTAATGATGGTGAATGGTGGTGGTGATGGTGGTGATTGTGGTGATGGTAGTGATGGTGGTGGTGATGGTGGTGATGGTGGTGATGGTAGTGATGATGGTGGTGATGGTTGTGATGGTAGTGATGATGGTGGTGGTGGTGGTGGTGGTGATGGTTATGGTGGTGACAATAAGGTGACAATTAAATAAGGTTGCTTAGGTGCTGGTCATTCCTCAAGTCCTATTCTATTTATACACGAAGGGACTCAGAGCCTCCATCTATCATCATCCACTACACAAGGATCATATAGAAATCTAAAATATCCTGACATTAATAGGAGACGCCTGGTTTCACTTAAAGACATACCAGTTTTGTTTCATCAATTGCTGGATTGATTGATATCTGACTGGTGTTTTTGAGGTAGGATCTCATTCTATAGCCCAAGCTAGCCTCACACTTTCCATATAGCCCAGGATAGCTCTGGTGGCATATATGTACAACCCAACATTCAGGAAGCTATAGCTGGAGTATTGTAAGTTTGAAGCCAACCTGAGCTACATACTAATATATTGCCTCATAAAAAGTTATTGCATGGAGAAATCCACCCCTCTCTATCCTCATCTTCCCTCCACAGGAGTCATTTTAATTACCTAACGTGAAGCCCTGCTTCCATATGCAGGTAAACGTGTATATTCTCTTAGTCTAGTATGCAGAAATTAGCATGTTACATAATTATTATTAACAATTTAATCTTTTTGCTTAAAAGTATGCCTGAGAGTTAGTTGTCTCAGTTGTGTGTGTATGTGTGTGTGTTGGGGGGTGGATAGGATGTGTTTGTGTGGATGCATGTGTGACTGCCTGTGCATGTGGAAGCCAGAGGCTAATCCGTGTCATTCCCTGGGGTTTGTCCATGTTGCTTTTTGAGACAGGGTCTCTCCCCTAGCCTTCTGGTATAGCGAGCCCAGGATCCAGCTGTCTACACCTCCCTAGTACTGAGGTTACAGGTACATGCCATCATGCCTAGGTTTTTAGAATTTAGAGCAGACTATGAATTCTGGAGAAGAAACTCAGGTCCTGTGTGTGTGTGTGTGCAGCAAGCACTTTACCCACAGACCCTCCATTTGGTTATCCTTAAATTTCTCCAGTCACATTGGATAGTCTTTGACCAATTACTTCCTTTTTAAATTATTCTATCATTTCTGCATACACTCCACACAGTCAGTTTGCGTTTTGCCTGTGTTTGGTACCCACAGTTCCTGGAACATCTGTGTGACAGCTGAGGACCTGGCTACGAGCCCCAGAGTCTAACTTCTTCAAAGGCCTGTTCGTCATTGAAATGTACTTCACAATAACAATGGAGCTCTTGTGGCTCCAAGGAGAAGATTACTTCCTCCAGAAAGTCCACTCATTTCTCCAGGATCCAGGCCCAGAGAGTGCCTCCGACCCACAGTAACCTCAGTACTACGTAAGATCTTTGGTTTAATCTGAGTCTCTCCTTTAGTGTCTCCCTTAGGTCTCTCACATCAGGACCAGAATTTAGGTCTATATGGAAGCCTTAGCAGTGCTTCTGGATCCACGTTTAACAGCTGTGTCTCAGCACCAGCATCAATGTATATATATATATAGTTCACTCTCTGGTAGAACCCCCTTCTTCTTGCTTTCCAAAATGTTCTAGGTTCTCCACAACTGTTCCCTTTCCTGAATGAATCCTGAACTGTTAGCTCTTTTAAAGTATCTGCTCTCACAGTGAAACAACCTGTAAAGATCAGTGATGACAAGTTACTAACCAAACCCGATGCCAACACAAACATGAATGGACTAAAGAACAAAGGCTAAGGACATGGTGGTGTGGGATGCCAGGGTTGTGTTACATTCTCTAAAGAATTCAGCTAGACAGCACTGGGAACACATTGAGGGAATCTCACAACCTAACTCAAATCTCTGGTTCACAAGCACAGGACAGTGTTGCAGGTCCTAAGTGAAAGAAATTCCAAATGCCCTCAGTGTGAGTGCTGGAAGAACCAGTGAGTTGGTGGATGAATGAGAAACACTCCCTTTGGAAGCTACTGAGTCACAGTTGTTCACGGAGGAATGTTATTTTGCAGGACACACTGTCCTGCCCAGCACAGCATACAACCAGATTGCTGTGGAGTCTGGAGGCACAGCCTGTCACCATCAGAAGAGTACGGAACAATCCCTTGCTGACACAATTGGAAAATGAAGAGAGGAAAGAACTCATTTTTCTGATCTATAAACCGTTTTAAAACAAAGGCCACCTTGCCAATTAACAAACCTCAGTGAGCTGCTGCTTCCTGTAGATAGTGTGCAAAACAAGATGAGAGATTAGTGTAAACAATGCTGCCCAGGAAAAGCAAGGCAGGCAGGCGGGCAGGCAATATGGGCTCATTGGTGCAACAGTAGCACAACTGTTTGGGGCGTAACCACTCACTTTCTGCTCAACTCTGGTCTGCTCCGTGGTAGGAAATGCAAGCCTGTTTCCATAAACCTGGTCAAAGCTTACAGCTAAGGAGGTCACAGATGCTAGAGGGGAGGCTACTACTGATGTTTTTGCTAAACTGACGCTGCTCTCAGCCTTGGTCAGACAAAGTTTCCTTTTGCAGTGGGCATTAGTTAATGCAGAGATTCCTAACTGGGCAAAGCGCTGAGAAGCGGCTGATGAAAGACACAATACATTGCATATGCATATGAAATTGCTGAAAATTTAAAAGATAGAGAAGCAGAGTGATGGGAAGAGAGATATCTTAGGATGAAATGAGTATCCTCTATACATATTCTGCAATGACCAAAATTAAGCTGTAAACTCTGTCTGCCCAGGAACCAGGTAACTTCCAGGAATGCTGGGAATTGTAGTTCTGGGAAATAACAAAGCTTCATGGGAAAATATGGTGGCCTATAGGTTTGTCCTTGCAACATGTGGCTCGAGGCCGTTCCAGCTGGAAAATTCTGTGGAATGGTTCTGACCAAAGTTTAGTTCTTTTTGTTGTTGTTGTTGTTGTTGTTGTTTTTGATTTTTGAGACAGGGTTTCTTTGTATAGCCCTGGCTGTCCTGGAACTCACTCTGTAGACCAGGCTGGCCTGGAACTCAGAAATCCGCCTGCCTCTGCCTCCCAAGTTCTGGGATTACAGGCGTGCGCCACCACGCCCAGCGAGAAATTTCTTATATGAATTCTTATGGATAATTATGTGGGTCCCACACCGGTGAATGACTCAAGCCCAACGTGGGTTTTACATAGCTTCTTCTGAAGTGTGGGCACTGTACGGCTTATTTCATTTGCATGGGCGGGCGGGAGTTGCAGGCCAGTGGGCCTGACAACATGAAGAGTCCAAGTTGTGTATAAAGTGACATGTGCCTGGTCTTTGTGGTGGTCAGCAATTCTGACAAACATCTTCCAGGTGACCTTCTACCTATGCTTGAAACTACAGAAAGATTAATTCATCTGCCCCGTCTTTATGAGTGACTTGGGGGGGCTACCTGATGGTTAGTGACTAACTCAGGAGCAACCATCAAGACACAGGGGTGGGTCAGAAGCTCACACGTAACAGCTTTCCAACCACAATGATTAAAAACAGAAACCCAGAATGTAGCTAAATGAAACGTTGTCTCTTTACCTTCTCATGGAGGTGCTATCCTGTGGCTGCTCTGAATGCTGGACTCCCTCTTTGAGGATTGCTAGCCTAGTCTGGAGAAGCCCTTGCCTTTCTTTTTTGCTGTTGTACAAGTAAAATCTTCTGAACTATCCTCTTTATGTTGTGTCATTTTTGAAAAGAGATGCAGGCAATTTGCCACAATCAGTTTGTAGAAGGAATGTCTAACCAACTGCATTTTTGTCCATATAGAATGTTCTCGCCGTATACAGAGAAATAGAGACAGTTTTCTGAGGCTATAACTGGTGTTCATTTGTGGCTCAAAAAGAAGTTCTGAAGGCAGTTACTAAAGGGGCTCTCAAGGTCTTTTCAATAGTGCTTAGTCTTTCAAAGTGACTACTTAAACAACAAATATAACTTAGTTGATATCTAGCATGCCTGGAGACAATGTTTCATTAATCATAATGCCCCCTCTTTTTCTTTCCTCTTGCATTCCAGATGACTGGACCTGAGTCCCTCCTTAAACATACTAGACAAGCATTCCACCACTGACCTCGGGACTGGCCACTCTGTCTTTAAATATTATTTTGAAGGGTTTAATAAGCAACTGTCTCCTCCCCTTTCCTAGCTCCTAGCCTCCCAGAACTGAGGCAATCCAGTGAATCATTACATTGCTTCTGTATTCTTTTTTGTTTGTTGTTTGTTTGTTTGTTTTTTGAGACAGGGTTTCTCTGTATAGCCCTGGCTTTCCTGGAACTCACTCTGTAGACCAGGCTGGCCTCAAACTCAGAAATCTTCTTCCTCTGCCTCCCAAGTGCTGGGATTAAAGGTGAGTGCCACCACTGCCCTGCTGCTTCTGCATTCTTTTTTTTTTTTTTTTTTTTTGGTTTTTAGAGACAGGGTTTCACTGTGTAGCCCTGGCTGTCCTAGAACTCACTCTGTAGATTAGGCTGGCCTCGAACTCAAAAATCCACCTGCCTCTGCCTCTGCCTCTGCCTCCCAAGTGCTGGGTTTAAAGGCTTGAGCCACCACTGCCCGGCCTGCTTCTATAGGCTTAATATTTTCCCTACATTAGATTTCCTCTCTCGGCCCGTGATTTCAGTCTCTAACACTGCTTCTTTGTGTGTTTGTTCCTGCTCTTCTTATGTGAGCTCACACACTAATACACACTGCCTAGTTTCCCTTCTAGTCTCTCAAGGGCTAACCTCTACCTTCAGTGTCAGCCCGGACCCTGCCTTTGCAGGCCTCCAGCTGTGAGTCTCTCCATTATCCTGCATGCTGCTTTACCCCACCCACGGGGTAATAATCTTATCCCTGGAGAGGGAGGATGAAACACCAATTGAGTAATGTAAAATAAAGATGAGACTGATTTCCCAGTCACAAGGGGGGAATTCAGAGTCATAATGAAAGGAAATGACATCATCAGTTTGTTGTAACATCCATCAGTTACAAGGCCAATTTGCTGAGAATGACTGTAAAATTAACAAACAAAACAAACCTAAACAACTGACTTTTAAACTTTCAATCTGACTCTTGGGAACCGTATCGGGACACAGCATGGTGGTACATGTGTGTAGTCAGGAGCCACAGCAGGAGGATTGTGAGTCTGAGGCTAGCTTGGGCTACATGGCAAGTTCCAGGGCAAGCTGAGCTAAGTAGTGACATGTGGAAGTCCCTGGTGCCACTGGTGAAGGAGAGACACACACCCGGTCTTCATTAGGGTGTAAGTAAAAGAGCCCAAAGCAGGGTGATTCACTGTATGCCATCAATTAAAAACAAGAGCATCAGGCCCGGCATGCACATCTGTAATCCCAGCACTTGGGAGGCAGAGGCAAGCCAATCTCCATAAGGTCCAGGCCAGCTTGGTCTACAAAGAGAGTTGCAGGACAGCCAGGACTGCACAGAGAAACCCTGTCAGAAAGGGAGGAAGGGAGGGAGGGACGGAGGGAGGGAGGGAGGGAGGGAGGGAGGAAGAGAGGGAGGGAGGGAGGGAGGAGAGAGAAGAAGAGAAAGAATGAAAGAAAGAGAGAGAGAGAGAGAGAGAGAGAGAGAGAAAGAAAGAAAGAAAGAAAGAAAGAAAGAAAGAAAGAAAGAAAGAAAGAAAGAAAGAAAGAAAGAAAGAAAACAAGAGTATTAAGACATAAGAGAAAACCCATGTATCTGGTAGCAGAAGAGGGTAAAAACCCCTCTGTGTGAGTCAGGGTGAAAAGCTAGTGGCTGTTCATCGTGGAGCTGTGTTTCAGGGTCTCACCTCTTTCCTCTACTCTACACCCCACGTTCTCACGATCTTCACAGATCTATTTGCTTTCACTGGTACAAAAAAGAGAAAGATGAAGCCAACACACCAACTCACAATGCTTTCTGTCCTTTAGCAAAGCTCAGAGGTGGGATTTCTGTCAAACTAAAGGTTTTACATGTCAGCCAACAAGATAAAGACAATCCAGGGATGGGAGGAATTAGTCAAAAGCCATATATCCAATAGAGGTTACTATCCAAAGTCTGTATAAGGAACTCGACAACAGGGGCAACTGGTTGTTCTTTGGCAGAAAAGGCTCTACAGAGACATTTTCCCCACGAAGACAAAAATGGCTGGTAAGTGTATGAGAATGCGCTGAACTATTGATCAGAAGGGGAATCAGAACCACAGTGAGGTTTACTTCAGAACTGCTATCATAAGGCAGACAGACAGACAGACAGACACACACACATACACACACACACACACACACACACACACCCCTCTACACAGACAGACAGACAGACAGACAGACAGCTACCAATCCCAAACCCTTAGACGTAGAGAAGGAGAAGCCTTGGCCAGGCATGGTGGCTCAGGCTTGTATTCCTGGCACTTTGGAGGCTGTGGCAGCAGGATTCTAATGAGCTCTAGGCCGTCATGGGCTAGGGCAAGAGCCTGTCTGCAAAAGGAAGAGACATGCTGTTCATAGTTGCTGAGAAGGCGAGTTGGTAAAGACATACTCAATGCAATATGGACATTTCCTTAAACACCAAACAGAATTTCAGTATGACCCAGATACCCTACTTCTTAGTTTATATTCAAAGGCAATCAAATCATGATGTCAAGGAGATCGCTCAGCTTCCAGGGTCTTGGCAACATTATTCACAGGAGGTGGGACATGGAGACAACCTAAATCCTCAACAACAGAGAAATGGATGAGGAACACATGAGGCACACACACACACACACACACACACACACGAATGTTATGTAGCTGTAAGGAGATCCTGCCTTCCACCCCAGGGACCTGGGGGGGGACACAGCACTGCATGAAATAAGTCAACAGGGTAAGAGGCATGCTGTACAGTTACCGCTTATGTTGAGCTCACAGAAACAAACGAGAAAGGTGGTTCTGAGGGCGTGAGTGAGAAAGGGGAAGACGCTGGGCATGGGGTACAAACATGGGTCTGAGGGTAGATGAGTCTTAGCAACATGATGAACAGAGCAGGGATGGTGCTTAGTGAGAGACTAGAAATCGACATCAGATTTATTCATTCCTTCATCGTTCCCGCCTGTTTCTTAGGACAAGGTCTCTCACTGAACCTGGAGCTCACCAAGTCTGCTAGACTGGCTGGCTAGCAGACCACAAGCATCTATCTCTAGGGTCTCTGGGCACTGGGACTATAGTATAGATACACACTGTTAGCATTCTGTCTAAACCCCAGCCCACAGTTACCTGGCAACAGCCAGGTGGGTCTGACCCACTATAAAAGGGGCTGCTTGCCCCTCCTCCCTCTCTTGCTCTTGATCTCTTGCTCTCTTTTTCTCTGTGACTCTTCCCTTCTTGCTTCCTGTCCCCTCCCCCTCCCTTCCCCTTCTCTTCACGTGCTCGTGGCCGGCCTCTACTTCTCTACTCTCTCTGCCTTTCTCTGCCTCTACTACCCTGTTAACTCCCCTCCCCATGCCCTGAATAAACTCTATACTATACTGTTGTGTGGCTGGTCCCTCGGGGGAAGAGATGCCTTGGTGTGGGCCCACAGAGACATCTCCTTCTCCCACACCTCACCACACATCCATAGAACACAACCTCCTCTCTCTTATGTACCAGGTACCTTGCCCAACTTCTTACATAGGTGCTAAAGCTCCAAACTCACGTTTGGAAAGGTCGCCCATGTGGCAGAATGATGGGTAAGGATTCATGAAATTTGCTTTGACCTCTAGCAAAAACCAGGTATGGTGGCACACACCTGCAATCCCAGGACTCACTCAGGAGCTACAGAATTGAGGGTCAGAAGTTCAACATCATCCTTGACTACATAGAGAGTTCAAAGCTAGTCCGAGCTAGAGACACTGTCTTTTTTTTTTTTTTTTTTTTTTTTGTCTTTTTTTTTTTATTTGATATAATTTATTTACATTTCAAATGATTTCCCCTTTTCTAGCCCCCCCCCACTCCCCGAAAGTCCCGTAAGCCCCCTTCTCTTCCCCTGTCCTCCCTCCCACCCCTTCCCAGTTCCCCGTTCTGGTTTTGCCAAATACTGTTTCACTGAGTCTTTCCAGAACCAGGGACCACTCCTGCTTTCTTCTTGTATCTCATTTGATGTGTGGATTATGTTTTGGGTATTCCAGTTTTCTAGGTTAATAACCACTTATTAGTGAGTGCATACCATGATTCACCTTTTGAGTCTGGGTTACCTCACTTAGTATGATGTTCTCTAGCTCCATCCATTTGCCTAAGAATTTCATGAATTCATTGTTTCTAATGGCTGAATAGTACTCCATTGTGTAGATATACCACATTTTTTGTATCCACTCTTCTGTTGAGGGATACCTGGGTTCTTTCCAGCATCTGGCAATTATAAATAGGGCTGCTATGAACATAGTAGAGCATGTATCCTTATTACATGGTGGGGAATCCTCTGGGTATATGCCCAGGAGTGGTATAGCAGGATCTTCTGGAAGTGAGGTGCCCAGTTTTCGGAGGAACCGCCAGACTGATTTCCAGAGTGGTTGTACCAATTTGCAACCCCACCAGCAGTGGAGGAGTGTTCCTCTTTCTCCGCACCCTCTCCAACACCTGCTGTCTCCTGAATTTTTAATCTTAGCCATTCTGACTGGTGTAAGATGAAATCTTAGGGTTGTTTTGATTTGCATTTCCCTAATGACTAATGAAGTGGAGCATTTTTTAAGATGCTTCTCCGCCATCCGAAGTTCTTCAGGTGAGAATTCTTTGTTTAACTCTGTACCCCATTTTTTAATAGGGTTGTTCGGTTTTCTGGAGTCTAACTTCTTGAGTTCTTTATATATATTGGATATTAGCCCTCTATCTGATGTAGGATTGGTGAAGATCTTTTCCCAATTTGTTGGTTGCCGATCTGTCCTCTTGACGGTGTCCTTTGCCTTACAGAAACTCTGTAACCTTATGAGGTCCCATTTGTCAATTCTTGCTCTTAGAGCATACGCCATTGGTGTTCTGTTCAGAAACTTTCTCCCTGTACCGATGTCCTCAAGGGTCTTCCCCAGTTTCTTTTCTATTAGCTTCAGAGTGTCTGGCTTTATGTGGAGGTCCTTGATCCATTTGGATTTGAGCTTAGTACAAGGAGACAAGGATGGATCAATTCGCATTCTTCTGCATGCTGACCTCCAGTTGAACCAGCACCATTTGTTGAAAAGGCTATCTTTTTTCCATTGGATGTTTTCAGCCTCTTTGTCGAGGATCAAGTGGCCATAGGTGTGTGGGTTCATTTCTGGATCTTCAATCCTGTTCCATTGATCCTCCTGCCTGTCACTGTACCAATACCATGCAGTTTTTAACACTATTGCTCTGTAGTATTGCTTGAGGTCAGGGATACTGATTCCCCCAGATTTTCTTTTGTTGCTGAGAATAGTTTTAGCTATCCTGGGTTTTTTGTTGTTCCAGATGAATTTGATAATTGCTCTTTCTAACTCTGTGAAGAATTGAGTTGGGATTTTGATGGGTATTGCATTGAATCTGTATAGTGCTTTAGGCAAAATGGCCATTTTAACTATATTGATTCTACCGATCCATGAGCATGGGAGGTTTTCCCATTTTTTGAGGTCTTCTTCCATTTCCTTCTTCAGAGTCTTGAAGTTCTTGCCATACAGATCTTTCGCATGTTTGGTAAGAGTCACCCCAAGATACTTTATACTGTTTGTGGCTATTGTGAAGGGGGTCATTTCCCTAATTTCTTTCTCAGCCTGCTTATCCTTTGAGTATAGGAAGGCCACTGATTTGCTTGAGTTGATTTTGTAACCTGCCACTTTGCTGAAGTTGTTTATCAGCTGTAGGAGCTCTCTAGTGGAGTTCTTTGGGTCACTTAGGTAGACGATCATGTCGTCTGCAAATAATGATAGTTTGACTTCCTCCTTTCCAATTTGTATCCCTTTGACCTCCTTATGTTGTCGAATTGCCCGAGCTAGTACCTCAAGTACAATATTGAAAAGATAAGGAGAAAGGGGGCAGCCTTGTCTGGTCCCTGATTTCAGTGGGATTGCTTCAAGTTTCTCTCCGTTTAGTTTGATGCTGGCTACCGGTTTGCTGTATATTGCTTTTACTATGTTTAGGTATGGGCCTTGAATTCCTGTTCTCTCCAAGACTTTAAGCATGAAAGGATGCTGAATTTTGTCAAATGCTTTTTTTTTTAATATGGGTACACTGTAGCTGTCTTCAGACTTACCAGAAAAGGGCATCAGATCCCATTACAGATGGTTGTGAGCCACAATGTGGTTGCTGGGAATTGAACTTAGGACCTCTGGAAGAGCAGTCAGTGCTCTTAATTGCTGAGCTGTCACTCTAGCCTCAAGACTCTGTCTTTAAAAGCAAAAAAAAGTAAACAACAAAACTTGGGTGCCTGGGCTCTTTCAGTAAGTTCTTTACCCACTGAGCCACTCCCTCAGGCCCTAATTCTAAGTATTGTTTCTTCATTAGATTGACTATAGCCATTACTTTACAATGTGCATATGCACCATGTTATATAATTGATTATTCTAAACATGTACACGTTTTATTTGCTAACTATATCTTGTAGAACTATGGAAAATGACAATCAGAAAAATATCAGTGGCTTGTTGTGAATTATATTTCACCCCCAACACACATGCACACAAACACACACACACACACATACACACACACACACAGGAAAATCTTACTGATATCACGACTACCTGGGAATTTAAAATAGCCCATTAACTCTTCATCAACCATATCCATTGCTGTAAAATGATTATTGATATTCTGTGTATATTAAATTAATGCTGGGTATGGAAATACAGCAGCAGCTATTCCTTACTTAATCAGTTAGTTCTCCAAATAAACACACGGAGACCTTTTCATATCTCAAAGCTTAGGCCTTGGCTGGGCAGACTCTCAGCTAGTTCATCTAAGTTAACCGGATCACCCTGTCCCATCCAGCCATATTCCCATCACTAGCTATGTACTCCCAGCCGCATAGTCTGAACTCTCCTCTCGTGTCCTAATGAAAAGCCTTCCTCTTTCTTCTCTCTATTGCCCAATCACAGGGGCTTTAGCCTTTTATTGACCAACTAACTTGGGAGCAAGGTTTGCACAACCAAAGCCTGTATAGTGAGAATTCGCTCCTCTTGGGGGGGAGCAGATCTTAGGTACAAAATGCAGCATTTGAATACAGAGCAGCAGCACTCCAACGCGTTGCTCTCAAGTACTCATCACTGAGACACTCTCACGGTTCCCTAATAAGCCACTATTTCCTACAGATCTGAAGTTGCTGCCCAGGTTTTCTACTTGACAATATGGGATGGCTGCTAGCTGTGGACATCTTCAAGGGGGGCAGACAGTTCCAACTGCAAGCTCAAGTGTGGGCCCAGAGCAACTACAAGACGGTTGCATAACATCACCAGCAAACCAGCACTTAAAAAGGAAATGTAAAAGTGTTGATGATTCAGTAAACTTATTCCTGGAAATAATAAAAGACAATAATCTTCACACTGGCCTCTCAGAGCATGTAACATAAATATTGAGTTTGGAGTCATACCAAAACCTAAGAGGGCTCTGACTTAAACTATGATTTCCTTTGCTGTGCACCTCTGTGTTTGGAGCGATTTAAAATCTGTTTTCTTTACTAAGTATCCACAAGGTGCCTTAGGAAAATAACCCAGGAGACCCTAAGAGATCTTTATCACCTCTGCAGCGGTTCTCTGCAGAGTCTCCTTGAAACTGGAATAATTCCTTGAGATCTGAGCCTTTTTGAGCTTCGCTGGAAAGCACTGGTGTGTGTGTGTGTGTGTGTGTGTGTGTGTGTGTGTGTGTGTGTGATGACTAGATTCTTCTCCTTAGACTCAGCCTGTCACCTGGATAATATCCGCATGAAATAAGTCCTTTCTGTTGTTCAAACAGCATGTTTCCCCTCTAGTTTACCAATGAACATTGTGGTGGTTGGCCGTGCCAACAATTATGCAGAGCAGGTGTCTTATATAGTCAAAGTAGTCAAGTGGCTATGTACCACATTTAAGAATTTTTAGGATCAGTTTTAAAAGTTCTGGCAACATTGAAAAGTAATGCCAGTCTTATCATTTGGGGAAAATGGTAATGCCCTATGGTTGAGGGCGAAGACCTGGGTAGCCACTGAGGTAGACAATAAAACTCCAGCCTGTTGAAAACTGACTGACAGGCAAGCGATGAGGATGAACACCTGGCTGCTTGGCCTTCGAAAGCTAGCTGACAGATGCAAAGCAAGTTACAGGTCACCTGTAAACATCCTCAGCCTTTCACGGTCAGTCCTCCATGCACAGCCAGATGCCACCCGATGCAGGCTTCTCTGTGATTCGTGCTGCCCGGCCCCTCCCTCTCTTCCCATCTCAGCTACTTTTCTATTGGTGTGAAGAGATGCCATGCTGAAAGGCAACTTATAAAAGGAAATGTTTACCAGGCTCGTGGTTCCTGAGGGCTGGAATCCATGCTCACCATGGCAGTCAGCAGGCAGGCAAGGTGGCAGAGGAGTTGTTGAAAGCTTTCATCCTGATCACAGGCACCCAGCAGAGAGACGGAGAAACAGACAGACAGACAGACAGACAGACTAACTGGGTGGCAGATATCTTTTGAAATCTCAAAGCCCACTTTGACACACCTCCTCCAATAAGACCACACCTCCTAATCCTTCCCAAACCTTTCCTTGATGACATAATCAGTCAGGTTGCAGAAGTCTGCATGGCGACCAGCAGGTGGCCCAGAAGCTGGAGAGGCATGCAGGTCATGAGGTCAACCTCCAGCTGACAGCCAACAAACTGTTGGTGGCTCCATCAGTACAGCCACTGGGAAATGAAGTCTTCCAGCAAACTCAACAAGCACAGTCTTTCCACATCAGCCCACCAGAAGACAGCACTACCTGGCCTGTATCTTCAGGTGATCTGTGACATCCTTGGATTCCTAGGAAATGAGCGGTAATAGTGTGGTAGACTCTTTGTAATGAGCACGCCCCCAAATCTCCTTCCCAAAGATGCAAAAAGCCACTAAAATCTCTGAGTCGCCAGGCAGTGGTGGTGTACGCCTTTAATCCCAGCACCTGGGAGGCAGACTCTGTAAGTCTGTGGTCAGCTTGGTCTAAAGCGAAAATTCCAAGCCAAATAAGGTTATATGGTGAGACCCCGATTCACCATGTAAAAAGAAAAAAAGGATAGTGCATGTGTGTGTGTGTGTGTGTGTGTGTGTGTAATGTTTAATAAACATCTGAAAACAAATGTTTGTTTGGAAAAATACTTTGACAGATTACTTATACAAACATTGCTTAGGGCATACATAGAAAAAACTAAGATATAACTAAATAAAACTTAATATTTTTATTCAGTTTCTTTTTTATTCAAAAGATAGCATATCATACATACCAACACATCTTGTTTTCTCCTTAAAACAATACATCTTGGAGATCTCTGTATCCGTGCTTAGACTTTTTGTGTCTTTTTTTTTTAACTGCAGCATAATATGTCATTGTATATATAGAAATACCATAACTGATTCTACTAGTGTCTTCCCCAGAGACATTTGAATTGTGGGTAAGTTTTTCTATTAAAAGTATGGAGAAGTGAAAAAAATGCTTATTTTGAACCTGTGAAGATTGGTTCACAGGGCAGGTCCCACATCGAAACGTCTGGTTAGATGACCAAAGGCGTGTGGGATGATATAAATGTTGCCGAATTACCTTCCCTGACATTTCTATCTTTTACTCCCACTAACAATGAGTTCCTGTTTTCTCCACAGCCTCTAAACAGCAGTATTATCCAATCAGGTTTCTCCTGGCTTGAAAAGGAAGTGAAGACATCTCACTGTGAACCTTCTGAAAGAGATGCTTACGAGTCAAAGGACCACCACGTGAGGGACGGGTGAATGGAAAAGCAGCCTGAAGTGGGGGCACACAATAGAGTGTTGTTCCACAATTAAAAGGACTACAGTGTCCTTTGTAAGAAAATGAATGGAACTGAAGGGTATAATGCTAGGCAAATTAAACCAGAATCAGAATAAAAAAAAGTTACATGTTTTCTCTCATGTATGAACACTAAAATGGTGGAACTTGAGCAAATCTTCAGCTTATGTATACTAAATACCTATACATGAATGAATCTGTTTTTGTTTTTTGTTGGTTTTTTTGTTTGTTTTTTGTTTTTTGAAGACAGGGTTTCTTTGTGTAGCCCTGGCTGTCCTGGAACTCACTCTGTAGAGCAGGCTGGCCTCGAACTCAGAAATCCGCCTGCCTCTGCCTCCCAGAGTGCTGGGATTACAGGAGTGCACCACCACTGCCCGGCGTTTTGTTTTTTCTTTTAAAGACCCTGAGAGCATTCTGTGGAGTGTCAGAAAGAGGCTGGGGCTTAGTACTTTTTACAAATCTATCTTAATGTTACAGCAGGTCATAGTGGCACAGAGAAGATAAACAGAATAAAACAAAAAGTTTCAGATGGCAACGGGGTGGGGGGGTGGTGGTGGTGGGGGATGGGTGGTGGTGGTGGTGGTGGTGGTGTGGTGGTGGTGGGGTGGGGGTGGGGGGTGGTGGTGGTGGGGGATGGGTGGTGGTGGTGGTGGTGGTGGTGTGGTGGTGGTGGGGTGGGGGTGGGGGTGGGGTGGGGTGGTGTGGGTGGTGGGGGTGTGTCACTGGACATGTGGAAATCATTTAGCGATGATAAAGATCATGTCTCTCCACCTCACCCCTAGGCCCAAATCAATTCCTAGTAGGTTAGAGATTTAATTTTTGAAAGCTTATGTTTTATTTAATACCTTGAGTTTGGAGATTCTTCTGAGCATAGCAGAAGTTATTTCTGAATTCCTGACCCAGAAAAACTGAGGGGCAAATAGTATGGAAGATTCTTTGTTCTCACTGCGATTTAAAGGGAAATGACATAAAATTGATTCTACAAATATGAAGGCTTTGTGTGACAATATATAACACAAGTAGTTTTAAAACAATATTGTTCTCTTAGTTAGATTTTGCTGCTGTGAACAGACACTATGATCAAGGGAATTCTTATAAGGAAAACATTTAATTGGGGCTGGCTTACAGGTTCAGAGGTTCAGTCCATTATCATCAATGTAGGAGCAAGGCAGCGTCCAGGCAGGCATGGTATGGAGGAGCTGAGAGTTCTACATCTTCATCTGAAGGCTACTAGCAGAATACTGATTTTCAGGCAGCTAGGAGGAGGGACTCAAATCCCTCTCCCTCCTAGTCACACACTTCCTCTTATTCAAGGCCACACCTATTCAAACAAGGCCACACCTACTCCAACAAGGCCACACCTCCTACTAGGGTCAAGCATATTCAAACCACCACAACTGTCCTTTCTAAAAATGATACACTAGAAAAAAGCTAATAAAATATATATCAGGTAAGCATTAAAATCACAATGATATAGAGAGCTTTTTTGGGGAAAAAATGTTTGTGGGGAGAGGGTAGTCCACGTGAGTGCAGGTTTCCAAGGAGAC